>NC_083335.1:2100585-2839449 GCF_963455315.2 Globicephala melas | reverse complement strand
CCATATATGTTCCCCCTAGGAAGAGACTTCCTGGACCATTACATTTAAGAACATAAGATAATCACCTTGCCTCTATTTCACAGTATCCGGTACCATTTTTTTTTCAGTGCTCTTAGTTTATTTCAAACCAGCAATAGTGGAAATATCATCCAATACCCAGATTTACTACAGATTTTAGAATACAGTCATTTCTTTCCTTAGCTATCAGAACAGTCATGATTTCAGCAATCTCATGAATGGAACAAGGAAAGGGCCTTCCTGTGAACTCTTCCAAACCCTGTGAATTATTCCACCAAAATTAGCAACCTTCAGAATTCCATATAAAATCCTTAGTGTTGTTTAAATAAGTGACTGAGCCTGAACTACCTACACAGGACCATGAGAATGTAGTATAGAATAGAGCATGAATCATAGAAACTTACAGCTGGGAGGGTCTTTATAAATCATCCAGGTCTAATCCAACCCTCCTCATTTTACAGTTATGAAAACTGAGACCCAAACAAGACAAGTGATTTGTCACAAGAACCTAAGTCAGCATCCATGCCAGGGCTAGAATCTAGACTAGGCTATCTGAAATCCTATTTTAAGAGAGATCTTTAATATCTAATTCTTCATAACTTTTTTTCTTATCAAGGGCCTCTTTCTCTAATTTGTTTAATGGGGAAAGTTGGGGGATCTGGGAGGAGTACCAGCTCATTGAGAGTTTCAGTTAAACAACATGACATATAACCTTTCCTTACAGCACTATCATCTGTTGAACATCTGCAAAAGGGATATGCATCACCCAATATTAACTGTTAGTAAGCACTGTGAGCATCAAAGTGGGGGAAGACTGTTAGTACTGGGTGTCATTTTTCAGTAGTCAACTTTGGTGAAAAGTCTAACAATGTTGACCACCTTCATTCTTAAAGCAGTACATTTTCCTCTACACACTAATTGCAATTTATAATTATATAGCTCAACAGTTTATAGAATAATATCTATCTCCACATCTAAACCATGAGCCCCAAGGAGACAATGACCATGTCTATTTTTCTCACTATTATATGTTCCATGTTTAGTCAATCATATGTATATACTAAATATTTGTCCTATCAATGAATGAGGCCTCTCCTCTCTTGGTTCTTTCATACTACTGTACTCTCCTAATTTTCCTTCCACGTCTGACCTCTCCGCCTTTGTAGCCTTCACACAAGCTCATCTTTGTTTTCCCATATCCTAAAGATAAGCATTCCCCAAAGAAGAAATCCTTAGACCCCTTCTTTCTACTTCAAGTACTGCTTCTTTACCAATGACTCTCAAATCACTCTCTCCAGCTAACTTCTTTCCAGAGCTCCAATCCAATATTTTTTTCCAACTGTACCCAGCACCTCTTGGCGGACTATAGCAGTAGCACTACCTGCGTGACCTCAGTCAAATCAAGTCACTCCACCTCCCAGGATCAGTTTGCTCACACATAAAATGAGGGCGTTGCCTCTCCACTACATATAGAGCATAGTCCTAAGTTTCCAAGCTAGCATTCAATATTATTCATAGTCAAGCCCTCCAACTATCTCACAAAACATTTATCACATACTTACCATTCTCCAGTGCAACTGAACTAACTGTTCCCAATATATGCCTTCTGCTTTTCTGGACTCTGCCTAGAACACCTTTCCCATCCCCCAAACTCTTGCTTGGCTGGAAGCCCTTTCCCTCTCTTTTATGGGTGTGGATCTCATTCTCATAGTATTATAGTTATTTGTATATTTCTTCTCTCTCCTACTTGACTGTGTCATCTTGGAGGGCAGAAGCTATTCCTAAATAAGTCTGTATCTCCCACATTGCCTTTGGTCCATAGTGTGCACTTAATAATCTTATACTGAATGTATTCGATTTAGGTCATATCAGTCACCCTGCTGAAAAGCCTTTAATCAGTCCCCTTGTTTCTGGAATAAAGACAAAAATCATTACAGTGTCCCATTCTAGCCACCCCAGCTTTTGTTCAATTTTCCAAATTCACTATGCTTCTCTTATCTCATGGCCCTCATGCATGCTCTTCCCTTCATCTAGAAAACTGCTCCACCCCCTCCATCACCCCCGACCCACCCCCATGTCTCTACTCGGCCTTAATATTACTTCCTCAAGGAAGCTTTTCTTAAACCCCAAGCTAGATCAGATTTCCTCTGTTATATACTTTCATAGCCCTACCCCCCGTACTTTTCCTTCATAACATTTATTGCTGACCAAAATAACACAGTTGTGTGATTATCTGATTTATGACCTCTTCCCCATTAAACTATAAGCTCCAAATAAGCAAGTACCATGTTTGAACGACTGAACTGATGAATGACTGTGTTAAAGGTAAAAACTTGAGACTTAAAATGTAAAAAATATTTCCCTGGCCTCCTATAATTCAAAGTAAAATTGCGATGCCAGGTAGCTATCTGGGACAGGTGAGCTTGCCTTCTATTCAACATAAGAAATTTGTAAAATAGGATGAATATTGCCCCCCAAATGTTGGAAGGAAAACAAAAGTACCTTTTTAAAAAATAAATATATGGCCCCAAAAGGCATAACTAACACCAACCGGTCTGTTCCTTTAACTTAACAAACACTTATTAAGCACCTACTCTATGCCATATACTAGGATAGTGGCTGATGTTACAATAAACCAGACTGACACAGCCCCCTACTTGCTTGGAATATATAATCTAAGAGTGGAATTTATAGAAGCTTTAAAAAACCTTTATTGCAGTCACAACACCCAAGTAATATTACTTTGTGAGGATATTAAGTTTTCCATCAAAGGAGATACTTAACCTGAGGGTGAAAGATCATCTGGCAGGGATGATTTAGAAATTATAACTGGGCCCAATCCGGGTCTCTTAAATTAGATGGGCAGGTAGCCTAGACCAGTGCTGCTCAACGTGTGGTCCAAGGATCAGTGCTTATCTATGAACTTTTATTACCAGGCAACAATGACTTAAGTACAGAAATTGAGAAACATACAAGGGCAGAAATTGAGAATATGTACTTACAAAATGTTGTAGCAACTCAACTTGAAAAAAAATTAATTTTATGTCTGTTGAATCTAACAATAAAATGTGAGCTTATATTTTATATGTCTTTTATTTTTCTAGTAATTCATAGTTAATGTATTTTACTGAAGTAACTATCTGTGATGGATTGGAAAAATTTTAAAAACTGGTCCTTCACCAAGATAGTTTGAAAAGCACTGGAACAGCAGGTTAAGGATTACCTGTCGGCTTGTTAAAATGCAAAACTCAGGTCCCACCCCAGACCCTCTGAATCAGAATTAACATTTTAACAAGATCCTCAGGGGATTCTTTTGCACATTCTTTTGCACATTAAATTTCACCCTAGATGATTTCTGAAGTCCCTTAGAGCCCTGAGATATTACAATTTACTTCAGATAGAGAATTGCAGCTCTAAGAAACCCTTGGTGATAAAGTCTACCTCATCATTTTATAGATGGAAAAGCTGAGATCCATGCAGAGAAAATCATGTGTCCAAGGTAAATGGCAATTTTTCAGAGCTAGCAATAGAACTCAACTTTCCTAATACCCAGGTCAGTTTTCCACTCTAGCACACTGCATGCTCACTTCTATTCCACCCAATCCCAGTCTGTACCATCCCCTCAGTGATGTCATTGTTTCTAAGATACTTTCCGATATAACAATTTATTCTTCTACCTTTTATATACTGTGAACCTTGAATCATGATGATTTCAAGTTTTTCCTTTAAAATTTCCCCTAACCCTTTCTTCCCAAATCTTCCCACATGCCTATTACCTGGCTGCTATATGGACATTCTGGGGCTTCAGAAGAAATAGCACTGATTTCTGGTTTTTAGGAAAAGAACAGAGACCTCTTTTGTTTCCATCAGTCCACCTGATACCAGATAGCAAGCTTTTCCAAGGAAGAGAACATACAATATCAAGGCTGCTTTAGAAAACTCAGTATGACCAGTTTGTGGCTGACAACCAAGAGGATGGGATAATAGGCGATATTAATAAAAGTCTAGTCCCCAAAATGAGGCAAATGATGGTCCCTTCCTTGTGGTCCCTTCAGATTCAAGTCTTGAGGGGAGAGAGACGGCTGTCTTCAACTATCTGAGGAGCTATTATTAAGAAGCAAATTTGTTCTAGATAGTCCTAAAGAACCAATGAATAGAAGTTACAGGGAGACAGATCTTGGCCTATAATGGGGATTACTTCCTGACAATCAGCATTGCTTAAATATAGAAAGAGCCACCTAATGAGCTCTCTGTCACTGCAGGGAGTTCAAATAGAAATTAGTCAATGAACTGGATGCTTAGGACAAATTCAAGAACTGGTTGGAGAAGTAAAGCTTAATAAACTTTAGGGATCCTTCCAGTTCCAAGGTTTTAGTATGCTAAAATTTTCAGAACAAGGTGACTCTAAGCTCTCAGAAAATAAGAGAAAGATCTGGTCCCACATGGAAGCAACCTAAGTGTCCATTGACAGATGAATGGATAAAGAAGATGTGGCACATACATACAATGGAATATTACTCAGCCATAAAAAGAAATGAAATTATTTGTAGTGAGGTGAATGGACCTAGAGTCCGTCGTACAGAGTAAAGTAAGTCAGAAAGAGAAAAACAAATGCCATATGAAAACACATATATATGGAATCTAAAAAAAAAGATTCTGAAGAACCTCGGGGCGGGACAGGAATAAAGACACAGATGTAGACAATGGACTTGAGGACACGGGGAGGGGGAAGGGTAAGCTGGGTCGAAGTGAGAGAGTGGCAAGGACATATATACATTACCAAATGTAAAACAGATAGCTAGTGGGAAGCAGCCGCATAGCACAGGGAGACCAGCTTGGTGCTTTGTGACCACCTAGAGGGGTGGGATAGGGAGGGTGGGAGGGAGGGAGACGCAAGAGGGAAGAGATATGGGAACATATGTATATGTATAACTGATTCACTTTGTTATACAGCAGAAACTAACACACCATTGTAAAGCAATTATACTCCAGTAAAGATGTTAAAAAAAAAAGATCTGGTCCCCAAAGAAGTCTTTTGCTGGATGTGAAATGGATGAGGCTATGACAGTGGAAATATGAAGTCTTTCCTGGCATTCTTTTCAAGGAAAGCAGGCTGTCCAAGGAAACCCAGCCCTTCCAGGAAACCCAGATGAGACCTGGCTCCACTATGCTGCACTCTTAAGTTCCTGTTACTTTACACAAAGGATTCTACTACTTTCAAAAAAAATTGCCAAGCAGCACCCTTCCTACCATACTTACACTTGCCTAACATACAAGGATGCAAAATTCTCCCCAAGGAGGCAGTAGTGCTTAATGGTCAAGACCATGCATTCTGGAACCAGGTTGCCCGTGTTTTAATTCCCAGTCAGGACATTTAATTGCTTAACCTCTCTGTGCCTCAGTTTCCTCATCAGTAAACCAAGGATAAAAATAGTATCTGATTCATAGGGTTAATGTAAGAATAATTCATATTAAACCCTCAGCCCAAGATCCAAAACATTCTAAGCACTCAACAATGTTAGCAATTGGTATTGTGGGTGTTATAATTAGAACCATGGGTATGGCAGTGTTGCCAACTCACAAAAGCCCCCATCAAGCAACCAGATCTCTACCCCTGACAGTTCAGAGGGGCTATAGTACAAGAGCTTTAGCCAACCCTTGCATAGCTACAGACATCCAGAACCTGCTGACCCTCAATAAATCATACCATTCACACCAGGAATCCTGGCTCTTCACCCTGCTCTCTCTCCCTCTCTCTCCCTCTCTCTCCCTCTCTCTCCCTCTCTCTCTCTCTCTCTCTCTCTCTCTCTTTTTCTCAATCTAAGAGCCACCCCTCCCCCAGTCCTCCTGCCTATGCCAGCCACAGCCACAGCCAGAGGAGCAGCAAACTGGAAATCCAGTTCCAAACAAACCATCAGGTGTTTCTTCCCTCCCAAGGACACAGCTGGACCTAATACCACGCCTGCCAGTAGGATGGGGTGGGATATCTGAATCCCTGGTCTAGTCTGTCAGCTCATCTACCTGGAATGGGGAGTGGACAGGCAATGGGGGCTTCCCACAGAGAAGCAAGGGAAGCCTCCCAAGTTTGTGAAGGAACTCAGGCCCAACCCTACAATGAGCCTCTTAAAGGAAGGGGGGAGGTCTCAACCTGCTTTCAAAGGAAACAGTTATTTACAACTTTCTACTCACTTGCATCTGGGGGAGTTATAATAGGGAGATGGGGAAAGAGGCTGTACGGTATTCTCCTTCTTTCTCATTTCCAGCAATGAGAAGCAGCTGCAGAGAAAGAGTTAAAGGAGAAAGGAAGCTCCAGCCATTACCCCATCCCTGTGCCTAGGGCTGTCTGGGGGGTCATGACAGTGCTTTCTGCTCTGGCTAGGGGCCACTCAGTGGCTTTCTGCAGCAGCTGCCGGCCCCCCAAGCAATTTGCAAGGTCAATGCTGACCTGCTTCCAAAGAGGAACAAAACAATTCACTGACAATGAAGCAAATAGCGCATACAACACATCGCAACCCCCCTTCCTCAAATCAGGTTTTATCCCTGTGCCTCCCTGCCCAGATGCCGACTCTGGGTTTCCACCAGCCCCACTGGGGAACCCAGGATAGCATCACAGCTGCAGAGCGTGTCTCGCCTCGCTGGCCAACCCAAGGAGACTCTCAGAACGGGGGAGAGATGCTATCGCTAAAGGAGACCTGAGCTTGGGGGAGGGGGAAGTAGGGAAAGCTATGTTTCTTACCAAACGCCACAGTCACTTCCCCGAAGCGGAGAGAAGAGAAGGATGAATGAACTGAAACAAGTTGGACGTTCAGCCCTCACAGAGCTCGGCTTCCTCTTCTCTTTCTCTGGGTCTCTCTCTCTTCTCTCTCTCTGGTTTGCTCGCTAGCTTGCGCGCGCTCACGCTCTCTCGCTCTCTCTCCCCCCTCCCTCTCCCTCTCCCTCTCCCTCTGCTTCTCCCTCTCCCTCTCTCCCCCTCTCCCTCCCTTCCTCTCTCTCACCCCCCTCCCTTCCCTCTTCCCCTCCCCCTTTGCTGGTTTTGGAATCACCACTGCTTGGTGCTGAGCACGCGGCTGTGCTGGGGCTCAGAAAACAGCGCTGCAAAGGTTTGGATCTGTGTTTTTTTAGGAAAGACTAAAGTAGTATTTTATTCTTTAAGGTATCCAGCAGAGAAATAGAGGGAAACTCGGAGAGAAGGGGAAGAGCAGAGGGAGCAAAGGGAAGGGAAAGAGAGCAAAAGGGTTAGAGCGAATAGGAGGATAAAGGAAGTATGGATTACCATAGTTGACATGTGATGCTTACTAGCTAGCTGCTCCAAGACGGAAGATGAGTGGTCTGTCTCCCTTACATCCCTTTGGGTGCGCCTTCTTAGCCCAGGCTCCAAATAAAGGTTTGACAAATCTGTCTGTTCACATACATCTCTGAGGACGATAATGAGCTAAAAAAAATTACATCAAAGAGGTTGCCATTCCCACTTCACTAAGAAGAAAGGGTTCGGCCACATTGATCTGCCAATGACCTAGCTGCCACCCCCACCCCCAACTAAGTAGAAGTATAGACCCAAAACAGAACTGTCAGCTGGAGCTTACCTCCAGGCAAAACAGACAAGCAGCAGAATCACAATGCTTTCCTTTCAAAAACCTCTGAAGGGAATATAGGTGTATGTAAGTGTGTGAGTTTGCACAAGGAGGAAGAAGAGAGGGAAGGAGATGAATTAACTCAAAGTATAAAAGAATTATATTCCCACTGGGGGAAAAAACCTGGGTAAAGTATAGTAACAATGCAACAGGGGGAAGAAAAAGACCTAGACTGAGAATAAAATAAAGGAACTTAGGTTTCAGTCCTGCCTCTGAAAATTACTTGACTATTACCTTTGACAAGTCACTTCTTCAATCTGGCCCTCATTATCCTCAATGGTAAAATGAATGGCAATGGATGTGCATGATCTTGAAAGACCCTTTCACACCTAACAATCTAGGCTCTAAGACAGGAAAATTCCGGGTGAAGTTGTTGATCTGTGAAGAGTGAAATATAGACTACCAAATTTAAAAGGTGAGTCCCCAAATGGGACCCCAAATCACACTGACACAACATTCCCTTTTGAGCATTTCAGGAGCAATATGAATAGGAACATATGTGTAAAGAGCTGCTCCTAACAAAGAATTCAGCTTCTACCTATATATAATGATTAGCATAAAAGTTTTCTTAATCAAACCCCTCATATTGTGGTTTTTCAGCCCATTTAGTCAGAGAATCAAAATGGTCCTTTAGGGCATCTGATTGAACATGTGTTTTATTATGTGTGTTTAGTGTACTGACCTCAATATGTATGTAGTGACTGGGACATGGAAGGCAGTTAAAATGTTTCCCATGTTGTGCTATTTCTATCTAAACCACTATCCTGTTTGGTCCCCCCCCCAAAAAAAAATCCTAATACTCTCTACTTCTGTTCATTGAGGCACACATGCTCCACTCTGACTACATGCATATACCCATATACTGAGTATATAGAGAGATAGGGATCCATAGGCTCAGTCACTGAGCTGGAAGGACCCATAAAGATAACCATCTCGTTCCTTTTTATGGCTGGGTAATATTCCATTGTATATATGTACCACATCTTCTTATCCATTCTTCTGTTGATGGACATTTACATTGCTTCCATGTCCTGCCTATTGTAAATAGTGCTGCAATGAACATTGGGGTGCATGTATCTTTTTGAATTGTGCAATCTGCAGAGACGTGGATGGACCTAGAGACTGTCATACAAAGTGAAGTAAGTCAGAAAGAGAAAAACAAATATTGTATAATATCGCTTATATGTGGAATCTGGAAAAATGATACAGATGAACTTATTTGCAAAGCAGAAATAGAGACACAGATGTAGAGAACAGACATATGGATACCAGGGGAGGAATGGGGGGTGGGATGACTTGGGAGATTGGGATTGACATATATACACTACTATGTATAAAATAGATAACTAATGAGAACCTACTGTATAGCACAGGGAACTCTGCTCAGTGCTCTGTGGTGACCTAAATGGGAAGGAAATCGAAAAAGAGGGGATATATGTATACGTATAGCTGATTCACTTTGCTGTACAGCAGAAACTAACACAACATTGTAAAGCAACTACACTGCAATAAAAAATAATTTAAAAAAAGATAACCATCTCATTTTTCAAAAAGAGAAGCTGGCCTGAAGAAAAAATATAGCTCACACAACGTCATAGTGAATTAGTGACAGAACCAAGACCCTCACCCAGACTGCTGACCCCAGGTACAGTATTTTTGTCTACCAAAGCAACATGTAAGTTATACATAAAACAACTGTATGTGGGCACATAACTATGCACACTCCTTCCTGCAGAGGTACGTATTTTTTTGTACATTTGTTTGCATAAATGCCCATTGAATTTGGATTAGCAAAATGGCAAAAGGAAATATTATGAACTGTCATAGGTTGCTGTATTATTTCATAGGGTTGCCATAACAAATTACCATAAATTTGGTGGCTTAAAACAACAGAAGTTTATTGTCTCATAATTCTGGAGGCCAGAAGTCTGACATTAAGGTGTTAGCAGGGCCTCACTTTCCCTAAAAGCTCTAGAGGAGAATCTTTCCTTGACTCTTCCAGCTTCTGGTGGCTCCTGGAATTCCTTGGCTTATAGAAGCATCACTCCAATCTCTGCCTCCGTCTTCAAATTGTCTTCTCCTCTGTCTCTGTGTGACCAAATTTCCCTGTTTTTTCCCTTATAAAGACAGCAGTCATAGGATTTAGGTCCCAGCCTAAACCCAGGATGATTTCTCCTCAAGATATTTAACTAATTACTTCTGCAGACTACACATCCAAATAAGATCACATCCTTAGGTTCTGAGTGGACATGAATTTTTGGGAGACACTATTCAACCCACTACAGTGGCAAAGTTTTGCTTTTGGCAGATAAAGATACTAAACAAATAAACCATCTAGGGCACCATCATTTTTAAAAGAAAAGATATTTTAATTCAAATAAGTTAGATGAGGATACTCTCATAACAAAAATTATAATTTAAATCATACAATTTTAGCTGTATTAATAGCTTAAAAATTAATAGCATTTTCATAAATGTTCTCAGTTCACTGCAAACCACAGAGAAATTTTACTAGAACCACTTCTGGTAGTGGTGGAGCAGTTTCTATGAAACCAATTATGCTGCACATAGCAATAATAAACTCTGGACAAAAAACAATAATGCAAATGCATTGGAAATTAATCATAAGTAGTCACAAATTGGAAGAGTGGACAATTGAAAGAAAGGAGCAATACTAAGTGAGTTTGCCCTTTTTTAAAAATGTCTGCCTGAGGGCAGGCCCCAGGCCAAAGCAATAACTAAAATTCTAGAGAAACTACAAGTAGGTGTTGCAGCTGTTAAATGTTTAACAACTGGATCTCCAGGAAAAAATAAATAAAAGCCTGATTCATAGTATTTCCCAATTTCCATAGTGTAAATATTCCCACCCTGGCCAATTCTATCAACATGAAATTGAGAGGAGAGGTGCAGAGTTGGCTCTGACAAGCCAGTGATATTTGGCTACGTAACACAACTGCTCACAGTCCTTGTGGCTTGCAGAACCAGAAGACAGAGTTCAGGATGACAACTGAAGCTGGAAAACGATGAGAGAAATCCAATAATGGAGAGAACTACAGAGTGGGAGACCCCAATTCTGTGTATAAACTGCCCAAATCGCTGATGGAGCCATAAATGATACATGTGGTGACAGATTCCAAAGAGCCTAAATAAAGCTGAAAAAATTAAACAGAATTTTCAGTGCTGCCCACCACAAAGGAGAGTTTTGTGTTTCAGTTCGGCCACATTAATTGCCTACTAAAACAAACAAAAAAAGCAATACTCTATAGAGAAATGAAAGAGAGTATAGATATCCTATATATATATCATTCACAAAATTTAGGGTATACTCCAAAATTGCTAGGGGAGAAAAAGAAACAGGAAAATATTACCTATACTCAAGAGAAAAGGCAGTTAGTGGAGACCAGCCCTAAGATGCACCAGATGTTGAAATTAGCAGAAAAGGATTTTAAGTCATCTATCATAACTACACTAATGGAAATAAAGGAAAACACAGTTTTAATGAACAAATAGAAAATTATATCAGAGGTATAGAAACAATTAAAAAGAAACAACAGATGCCAATTCTAGAACTGAAAATTAAAAATCTAAAGTAAAGGTCATGGGGTGGGCTTAATAGTAGATTGAAAATGAAAGAAGAGTAAATTAACTTGAAGGCAAATTAATAGATATTATTCAATCTGAAGTACACAGAAAAGATTGAAAAAGATTGAGACTCAGTGATCTGTTAGATAATATCAAAGTTCTAACATAAATGTAATTGGAGTCCCAGAAGGCAAAAAACAGAAGAAGAAGAAGGAAAAATATTTGAAAAATAATGCCTGAACTAGTTCCAAATATAATGAAACATAAATTTACAGATTCAAGGAGCTCAGTGAACCCCAAGCAGAATACCCAGGTACATCATAGTCAAGCTACATGAAAACCAAATATTAAGGGAAAATCTTGAAATAATCCAGAAAAAAATAACAGCCTGAGGAACAATAATATAATCCACCATTGACTTCTCATCAGAAAAAAAGGTACCTTTAAAGTGCTGAAATTTAAGGGAAAAGATCTATCAATACATCCAGCAACACTGACTCTAAGCAAACTTTGAAAAGTTAAGGTGGACCTCCAATTTCCCGTTCTCCATGTAGGGAATTTGGTAGTCATCACTCCATCCTAACAGAAAGTAAACCTTGAACAAAATGAAAAAACAATACCTCTTGGATACATATGAAAGGTGAGGACACAAGGCAAACTTCTGCCTCCAAGACTGGAGAGACAGAGAGGCGAATACAAGGAGTTAAAGCTTACCACAGTAGAGACTCACTAGCTGAAACTGCCAGGGGATCCAATGCTGGGTTAATTGATGAATTGCTGGAGGCTCAGTGTGGACAAGTATGAGAATTAAAATTTCCAGGGGCACCCAGTAATAGGGGAGCCTCCACAATATTGTGAAATTTACCTCTAGGAACTTAATCATGTTCTCACAATAAATATTGGAGAAAAAGTCCCTCCTGCTTCCTCTACCAGGAGGAGGGGCAAAGGAACCATTTTGAAATACACCAGAGTACTCTGTTCTTAATAAGGCCTGCCCTTAGGAGAATGTAGTTAACCAGAGCCCAACCTGCTGGAGGATTATCAAAGCCTAACTGACCTGGGGAAAGAGAAATATCCAACTTTACTCATCTCTGGTCTTTTATGTGTAAAAAGAAAAATACCCAAATCCATCACACTCTAGCCATCCTGACACAACTAAGCGGGGTGAAAAATACTGAGAAGCATTTGTGAAGTTCACAGTGCAAAGACATAGGCTTACTAAAGGCTGAGACCTAATCATAGGAATGTATAGTACTTCCCTTCCCCCCATATCTCACCACAACAATTCTACAGGCTTATATGCAGCAGTTCCTTATATCCAGTGTATCACATCCAACAATCAAGAAAAGATTATAAGGCATGCCAAAAGGTAAAAAACACAATTTGAAGAGACAGAGCAAGCATTACAAACAGGCATGAAAAAGATGTTGGAATTATCAGACCAGGAATTTAAAACAACTATGATTAATATGTAAGGGCTCTCATGGATAAAGTAGACAGCATGCAAGAACACATGGGCAATATAAGCAAAGAGATGGAAATTCTAAGAAAGAACCGAAAATAAATGCTAGAGATCAAAAACATCGTAACAGAAGTGGAGAATGCCTTTGATGGGCTTATTGGTAGACTGGCCACAGATAAGAAAAAAAACTGAGCTAGAGGATATATCAACATAAAATTTTGTCCAAAACTGAAAAGACTGAAAAAAGTAGAACAGAATATCCAAGGATTTGAGACAACTATAAAAATTGTAACATATGCATAATGGGAGTACCAGATGGAGAAGTAAGAGAGGAAGAGAAGAAATATTTGAAACAATAATGACTGATAATTTCCCCAAAATATTGTCAGACACCAAACCGCAGATGTGGGAGTTCAGAGAACAACACACATGAAAAATGTTGAAAAACTGTACCTAGGCATATCATTTTCACACTACAGAAAATCAAAGATAAAGAAAAAAATCTTGTTTTAATTACAACTTTGTAGTATAGTTTGAAATCAGGAAGTGTGGTGCCTCTGGCTTTGTTCTTCTTTCTCAGGATTGCTTTGGATATTCAGGGTCTTTTGAGTTTCCGTGCAATTTTAGGATTGTTTTACTATTTTGTGAAAAATGCCATTGGAATTTTGGTAGGGATTGCATTGCATCCATGTATGGCTTTGGGTAGTATAGACATTTTTACAATATTAATTCTTCCCATCCATGAACAAAGGATATTTTTCCATTTGTTTGTGTCTTATTCAATTTCTTTGATCAAAGTCCTTTAGTTTTCATTGTACAGACCTTTCATTTCCTTGATTAAGTTTATTCCTAAGTATATTACTGGTTTTGATGCTATTGTGAATGGGATAGTTTTCTTTATTTCTTTTTCAGATATTATGTTGTTAGTTTATAGAAATACAACTGATTTTTATATCCTGAAACTTTACTGAACTTTTTGATTAGTTCCAAAAGTTTTTTGGTTGAGTCTTTAGGACTTTCTATACATAAGATTATATCATCTGCAAATAATGACAATTTGCTTCTTCTTTTCCTTTTTGGATGTTTTTTATTTCTTTGTCTTGTTTGATTGCTCTAGCTAGGACTTCTATCTAGTACTATGTTGAATAAGAGTGGTGAGAGTGGGCACCCTTGTCTTGTTCCTAATCTTAGGGAAAGCTTTTAATCTTTCACTGTTGAGTACGATGTTAGCTGTGGGTTTGTCATATATGACCTTTATTATGTTGAGGTACATTCCTTCTATACCCAATTTGTTGAGGATTTTTATCATGAAAGGATGCTTTTCCTGTATCTATTGAGATGATCATATCATTTTTGTCTTTCATTCTATTAATGTGGTTTATCACAATTATTGATTTGTGTATGTTGAACCATTCTTGCAGCCCAGGGATAAATCCCACTTGGTCATGGTGTGTGATCCTTTCATTGCACTGTTGAATTCAGTTTGCTAATATTTTGTTGAGAATTTTTGCATCTATCAATATATTCATCAGGGATATTGGTCTACAGTTTTTTTCCTTGTAGTGTGCTTATCTGGCTGGCCTTATAAAACGAGTTTAGGAGTGTTCTCTCCTTTTCAATTTTTGCTCAGCCCCTGGCAAACACCAATCTACCCTCAGTTTCAATGAGTTCACCTTTTTTAGATTCCACATATAAGTGAGGTCATACAAGAATTTGTCTTTCTCTGCCTGATTATTTCACTGAGCATAATGACCTTACAGTTCGTTCATGTTGTCATAAATATCAGGATTTCCTTCTTTTTTATGGCTTAGTAATATTCCATTGCATATATACACCACATTTTCTTTAACCATTCATTCGTCAATAGACACTTAGGTTGTTTCCATGTCTTGGTTATTGTGAATAATGCTGCAATGGACATTAGGGTGCAGATATCTCTTGAAGTTACTAATGTCACTTCCTTCAAATATGTACCCAGAGGTGGAACTGATGAATCATATGGTAGTTCTATTTTTAATTTTTTGAGGAACTGCCATACTGTTTACCATGATGGCTACACCTATTTACAGTCCCATCAACAGTGCACAACAGTTCCCTTTTCTCTACATTCTTGCCAAAACTGGTTATCTCTTGGTTTTTGATAAAAGCCATTCTAACAAGTGTGAGCTGATATCTCATTGTAATTTTGATTGGCATTTCCCTAAAGATTTTTTATGTTGAACACCTTTTCATGTACCTGTTAGCCATTTGTATGTCTTCTTTGTAAAAATGTCTATTCAGGTCCTTTGCCCACGATTAACTGGATTATTTGTTTTGTTTTTACTATTGAGTACTATAAGCTTTTTTTAATGTTTTAGATTTTAACCCCTCATCAGATATATTATGGTTTGTAAATATTTTCTCCCATTCTGTAGGCTGCCTTTCATTGTGTTTATTGTTTCTTTTGCTGTGCAGAAGCTTTTTAGTTTGATGTGTTGCCATTTGTTGACTTCTGATTTGCTGTTTGTGCTTTGGTGTCATATCCAAAAAATTCATTGCCAACCCCAATGTCCAGAAGATTTTTCCCTCTGTTTTCTTCTAGAACTTTTATGGTTTCAGATTTTACATTTAAGATTTAATCCACTTCAAGTTAATGTTTATGAGTGGTGTAAGATAGGGGTCCACTTTCACTCTTTTGCATGAAATACATGGTTTTCCAACACCATTTATTGAAAAGACTATCCTTTCCCCATTGAGTATTCTTGGCTCCCTTGTCAAATATAAGTTGACCATATACGCATAGGTTTATGTCTGGGGCTCTCAGTTCTGTTTCATTGGTCTATGTGTCTGTTTTTATGCCAGTACCATACTGATTTGATTACTATAGCTTTGTAATATAGTTTCAAATCAGGACGTGTGATGCCTCCATCTTTGATATTCTTTCTCAGGATTGTTTTGGTGAATCAGAGACTTTGATGATTCCATACGGATTTTAGAATTTTTTTCTATTTGTGTGAAAATGCCATTAAAATTTTGATAAGGATTGCATTGAATCTATAGATAGCTTTGAGTCATATGGACATTTTAACAATATTAATTCTTCTGATCCATATATATGGGATATCTTTCCATTTATTTGTGTTTGTGTTTCTTCAATTTCTTTCATCAATGTCTTATTGTTTTCAGTATATAAACCTTTCACCTCCTTGGTTAAATTTATTCCTAAGAATATTATTGTTTTTGATGCTATTGTGAATGGGATTGTTTTCTAAATTACTTTTTCAGATAGTTCATTTTTAGGGTTCAGAAATATAACTGATCTTTGTTGATTTTGTATCCTACAACTTTGCTTAATTCATTTATTAGTCCTAATAATTTTTTGTGGAAATTTTAGCATTTTCTATATATAAGATTATGTCATCTGCAAACAGAGAAAATTTAACTTCTTCCTTGTTGATTTGGATGCCTTTTATTTCTTTTTCTTGCCTAGTTGCTCTGGATAGGATTTACAGTACGATATTGAATAGGAGTGGTAAGAGTGGGCACACTTATCCCAATCTTAGAGAAAAAGCCTTCAATCTTTCACCATTGAGTATTATGTTAGCTGTGGGTCTCTCATACATGGATTTGATTATGTTAAGGTACATTCCTTCTACACCCAATTTATTGGGAGTTTTTATTGTAAAAGGATGTTGAATTATTTCAAGTGATTTTTCTGCATTTGTTGACATAATCACATGATTTTTACCCTTCATTTTATTAATGTGGTTATCACATTTATTGATTTGCATATGTTGAATCATCATTGCCTCCCAGCGATAAATCCAACTTGATCACAGTGTATGATCCTTTTAACATGCTGTTGAATTAGGTTTGTTAGTATTTTGTTGAAATATTTGTATCTATATTCATCAGAGATATTGGTTTATAGTTTGCTTTTTTTGAAGTCTAATTATCTGGCAATGGCATCATGGTATTACTGGTCTAAAAATGTTTGGTGTGTTCCTTCCTCTTCAATTTTTTGGAAGAATTTTAGAAGGATTGGCCTTAATCCTTCCTTACATATTTGTTAAGATTCAGTGAATTAATGCTGTAATCTCCACCTCATTATTGTTCTGTTCCAATTTTCTATTTCTTCATGATTCAGTCTTGGTAGGTTGTATATTTCTAGGAATTTATCCATTTCTTTTATGTTATTCAATTTGTTGGTATCTAATTATTCATTACAGTATGATACTTTGTATATATTTTTGTAGTATCAGTCACAATATTTACTGTCTCCTCTTTCATTTATAATTGTGTTTATTTGAGTCTCCTCCCCCCCTCATTTAATCTACATAAATATTTGTCAATTTTGTTTATCTTTTCAAAAAACTAACTCTTGGGCTTACTGATTTTTTTGGTCTCTATTGTTTTTATTTCTCCCTTTCTGGTCTCTACTGTTTTTATTTCTGCTCTCATTTTTATTATATCCTTCCTTATGCTAACTTTGGGTTTAGTTTGTTCTTCTTTTTCTAGTTCCCTGAGGTGTAAAATTAGGTTGTTTATTTGAGATCTCTCTTTCTTAATGTAGGTGTTTATCACTATTAACTTCCCTCTTAAAACTGCCTTTGCTGCATCCCATATGTTTTGGTATGTTGTGTTTCCATTTTCTTTTGTCTCTAGATACTTTCTGATTTTCCTTTTGATTTCTTCTTTGACCTATTGGCTTTTCAGGAGTGTGCTGTTTATTTTTCACACATTTGTGAGTTTTCTTGCTATTATTGATTTCCAGTTTCATACTACTGTGGACATAAACAATATTGATATGATTTCAATCATCTTAAATTTGTTGAGACTTGCTCTGTGGTGCAACATATGATCTATACTAGAGAATGTTCCATGTGCACTTGAGAAGAATGAGCATTCTGCTGCTGTTGGATGGAATGTTCTGGATATGTCTGTTAGGTTCATTTGTTCTACAGTGTAATTCAAGTCTGCTGTTTCCTTATTGATTTTCTGTCAGGATGATCTGTTCAATGTTGAAAGTGGAGTATTGAAGTCCTGTCATTTTCTTGCTATTTCTCCCTTCAGTTCTGTTAATATTTGTTTTAAACATTCAACCACTCCAGTGTTGGGTACAGTAAGTCCCCTACATATAAGCAAATTCTGTTCTGAGAGCGTGTTTGTAAGTCCAATTTGTTCATTAAGTCCAACAAAGTTAGCCCAGGTATCCAACTAACACAGTCGGCTATATAGTACTGTACTGTAATAGGTTTATGATACTTTTCACACAAATAATACATAAAAAAACAAGCACAAAAAATAATGAAAATATTTTTAATCTTACAGTACAGTTCCTTGAAAAGTACAGTAGTACAGTACAACAGCTGGCATCCAGGGGCTGGCATCGAAGGAACAGACAAGAAGAGTTACTGACTGGAGGAGGGAGAGGAGGTGGGAGATGGTAGAGGTGAAGGATCATTAGCAATAGGAGAAAGAGGGCAAGCTGCAATGTCACTCATGCCTGACATTGATGGCACAGGTTCTGGTTCCTTGCTAGAGTCAATTCTATGTACCCTCTTGAAAAAATGATCCAGTGCTGTCTGGGTAGTAGCTCTTTTTTTCTTATCATAGATGGACATGGTAGCACTGGATTGCATTCTGAATGGCTACTGCAACCTTCATGTACCATTCTATGTTTGGGTCCTGTGGGTCCTGTGCCTCAAAAACTAACAGTGCCTCCTCAAATAAAGAAAATCCCCCTGCCATTTCCTGCGTTGTGAATCTCTTCAGTTCTGCAGTTACTTCTCCTTTCTCTTGTCTCTCTTCATCCTTTCTCTGGGCCTCCAATTCCATCATTATCCCTTGGCGCTTCTGAGCAGTACCAGCTACATCACCACTGCTTTTACACTTGCTTCCAGATAGCCTGGGCTTGAAATAAAGATACTGTACTACTGTACTCTATACAGTACTGTACAGTAAAGTACACAAAAGCACAACCACTTGTAGAGGATGCACACACATGACAATGTACGCCAGACATGTGAACTAACTTATGTGATTGGACATGCAAATGCACGTTCACATCTTTGAAAGTTTGCAACTTGAAGGTTTGTATGTAGGGGACTTACTGTACATATATACTTATAATTGTTATATCCTCTTCATGAATTTACTCTTTCACCACTATATAGTGACCTTCTTTGTCTCTTGTGAACAATTTTGTCTGAAAGTCTATTTTATCTGATATAAATATAGCCACTTCTGCTCTCTTTTGGTTACCATTTCCATGGATATCTATTTCTATCCTTTCACTTTGAGCCTATGTGTATCATTAAAGCTGAAGTGAATCTCTTACAGGTGGTGTAGAGTTGAGTCTCGGATTTTTTTCCATTCAGCAACTCTGTGTCTTTTGATTTGAGAATTTAATCCATTTGTGTAATTATTGATATGGAAGAACTTAATATTGCCATCTTCTTAACTGTTTTCTGGCTATTTTGGAGTTCCGCTATTCCATTCTTCATCTCCAACTATCTTCCTTTATGATTTAATGATTTATGTAGTGGTATGCATTGATTTCTTTCTCTTTATCTCTTGTGTATCTTCTGTGGGTTTTCACTTTGTGGTTACCATGAGACTTACATAAAACTTATTATGGTTATAATAGCCTATTTTAACCCAATAACAACTTAACTTCTCTTGCATATAAAAACTCTAGCCTTTTTCTCCACCACACACATTTTATATTCTCAATGTCACAATTTACATTTTTTTACATTGTGCATCCGTTAAACAATTATTGTAGTTATACTTTTTTTTAACATTTATACTAGAGTTTAAAATGATTTATAAGTAACAAAAATGGCAAAATATTTTAATAGACACTGCACAAAAGAGGATCTATAAAGATACACAAATGGCCAATAGGTGCTGAAAAAGTTGCATTATTAGTCATTGTAGAATGTCAGATTAACACTATAATAAGTATCACTACACATTCACTAGAATGGATAAAAGATTAATTTATATTCACTCTTGTCAAGAATGTGAAGCAAAACTCTCACACATGAATGGTGAAAGTTTAAAATGGTGCAACCACTTTAAGAAACTCTTTGGCAGTTTCTCATAGATTTTAACATACAACTATACCTACAGTCAAGCAATTCTACTCATAGGTATATAACCAATAGAAAGGAAATCATGTTCACAAAAAAGTTATATAAGAAAGTTCATAGCAGCTTTATTCATAATAGCTAAAAAATGGGGAAAAAACAAAGTCCATAGCAATAGCTGGATAAACAAACTATGGTACAGTCATACAATGGTGTTCTAGTTAGTATTAAAAAGAACAAACTACTAATAAATACAGCAACCTGCATAGATCTCAAAAAATGTGATGCTGAACAAAAGAAGTGAGATCAAAGAGGAGTACACAATCTACTATTCCATTTATATGAAGTGCAGGAACAGGCAAAACTATTTATAATAAGAGAAGTTAGAATAATGACGTAGGAGGGACAGTGACTGGAAGGGGCACAAGGGAATATTCAGGGATCATGCAATGTTCTTTATCTCAATGTGGGTGATGGTTACATGAATGTATCCTTTTGTCAAAATTCATCGTTTTGTTTATTAAAGGCATGTGGTTTTCACTGTATGCATATTATATCACAAGAAAGCACTGTAGAAGACAAAAACAAAAGGATCACCTAAATATTGCTCTATTAAGAATATACAAAACTAAAATTTTCCCTCAGAGAAAATCTAGGCCAAAATAGCTTTGCTGCAATTTCTACCAATCATTTAAGAAAGAAGTAATTACAATCTAGTAAAAACTCTTCCATAAAATAGAAAGGTGCAACACTCCCAAAATCATTTTTTGAGGCTAACAACCTTGAAATCAAAACCTGGCAAGGACTGAATGAGGAAACAAAGTTACAGGCCATTCTGATTCATGGTCATGAATAAAAACATCCTTAAAAATGTACATAAATCAGGGCTTCCCTGGTGGTACAGTGGTTGAGAGTCCGCCTCCTGATGCAGGGGACATGGGTTCGTGTCCTGGTCTGGGAAGATCCCACATGCCACGGAGTGGCTGGGCCCATGAGCCATGGCTGCTGAACCTGCGCGTCCGGAGCCTGGGCTCCGCAACGGGAAAGGCCACAACAGTGAGAGGCCCACGTACCACAAAAAACAAAAACAAAAACAAAAACCAAAAAAATGTACATAAATCATATCCAACAATATATAAATAATGTAATACATCATGGCCTAGTTGGGTTTATCCCAGAAATGCAATTCTGGTTAAATTTTTTTAAATGTTATTCACCACATTAACATTTTAGAGGAGAACAATTTTTTTTTTTTTTTTTTTTTTGCGGTACACTGGCCTTTCACTGTTGTGGCCTCTCCCGTTGCGGAGCACAGGCTCTGGACGTGCAGGCTCAGCAGCCATGGCTCACGGGCCCAGCCGCTCCGCAGCACGTGGGATCTTCCCGGACCGGGGCACGAACCCGTGTCCCCTGCATCGGCAGGCAGACTCTCAACCACTGCGCCACCAGGGAAGCCCGAGAGCAATATTTTGATTATGCGAAGAGGCATAGGAAAAAAGGCAGTTGATAAAATCTGATATGCATTCTTTCCCCCAAAAAATAGTAAACAAGGAATACAAGAAAACTTCCTAAATATGATACAATGTATCTAGAAATATACTTACTGACCACATCACACTTATCTATAACATATTAAAATACTTCTCTTTGACATTGGGAATATGATACGATGGCTACCATTATCACTACTATTCAGCATTGTAGTGGAAGTATTAGTGAGTTCAGTGTGTTAAGAATACAACAAAAAATAAAAGCATAAACATAGGAAAAGAAGTTTAAAATTGTCATTATTCACAGATTATATTATTGATTACATAGAAAACTCTAAAAGAATATATGGATAAATGATTACATTCAAGTAGGGACGTTATTAAAATTGCTGGATACAAAAGTGATATACAAAAATCAATTTTCTATAAATGAGCAAGAAATGTTTAAATCATTAAAAGATCCCAGTCACAATAGCATCAAGAATATGTATTTGGGTTGCTTCTGAATAAAAGGTCATGAGAGGTAACAATCCTCTACAACTAGAAAAAACTGGAAAATTTACAAAAACTTTTTATTGAAGTAAAATTGGTATATTACACTGTATAAGTTTCATATGTATAACGTTTAATTTGATATCTGTAAACACTACAAAGTGGTCACCCCCAGAAGTCTACTTACAATTGACTGCCTTCACACATTTTGCACGTTCCCTAGCCCCCTTCCTTTTGATAATCACCAATCTACTCTCTGTATCTATGAGTTATTTTTTGTTTTGTTTGATCATTTGCTTGTTTGCTTGTTTGTTTTAGATTCCACATATGAGTGAAATCATATGGTATTTGTCTTTCTGTGTCTGAATTATTTCACTTAGAATACAAAAATAATTTTAAACGTACCAAATAGTGGTGGAAGCAACAAGGATTAAATAAATTAACAATTCAAGGAGAGGAATACTTTTTCAATGTAAACTGACAATCTCCAATTGTTTTTTCCTCTGAAAAATGTACCAACTCTAATAAGAGACTGCCGACCAGACTTACCCAGGCAAAATGCCTCTAGTGAGAGAAAGAAAAACCAACAAAGTTTTAACAGTTTGACAGGGCTGGTTGACAAACTGAAAAGTTGATGAGACAAATGCTCAGCAGATTTCCCCTACCAGACATTTGCTGACTTCTGGTACTGCACAAGAATACAGGGAGCTAGGTCAAATGTTTCTAAAAGGTAAAGTGAAATCTCCAGCAACCACCCAGTTCTTAGGAAAAAAAAAAATTCTAGAATTTGAAGCTACAGGAGACTGCAAACTGTAAATGGCAGATCTCGATTTTCCATAGTCTTTCAGGGATTAAAAGACAGAAGCCCATCAATGTTTTACATCCTAGAGAAGAAGAGCAAACCACAGTAGCCTGTTTTACTTAAACTGCAATCAAGCCCTGACTCAGCTCAATATTGAATTGGATTGAGAAAAGCATCCCCTTACCTTATCTGCCTAAACAGAGAAAGTTTGAAGTCTCTCTGGAATATCTCATCTAGAAATACTATGGCTCTTTTGTATGTTATGCATGGCATGCAATAAAAAATTACTAGAATGACTACATACCTATCAGAATGGCCAAAATCCAGAAAACTGACAACGCCAAATGCTGGTGAGAATGTAGAGCACAGGAATTCTCATTCATTTCTGTTGGAAATGCAAAAAGGTATGACCACTTTGGAAGACAAGTTAGAGGTTTCTTACAAAACTATACATACTCTTATCATACATGCTTCTTGTTATTTACCTGAAGGAGCTGAAAACTTGTGTGCACACAAAAACTTACACACAGATGTTTATAACCACTTTATTCATAATTTGCAAAACCTGGAAGCAACCAACATGTCCTTCAGTCGGTGAATAGATAGATAAACTGTGGTATATTCAGATGATGGAATATTCTTCAGCATTAAAGACAAAAGAGCTATTGAGCCAGGAAAAGACATGGAGGAAACTGCAATGTATATTATTAAGTGAAAGAAGGTAATCTGAAAAGGCTACACACAGTATTATTCTAAATATATGACAATGTGGAAAAGGCAAAACTATAAGACAGTAAAAAGATCAGTAGTTGCCAGGGGGTGTGGGGAGGGAGGGATGAATAGGCAGAGAACAAAGAATGTTTAGGGCAGTGAAACTATTCTGTATAATACTATAATGGTGGATACATGTTAGAATAAGTCCCCTACATACGAACCTTCAAATTGTGAACTTTGAAAGATGTGCACATGCGTTCCAACAACGTCAGGTGTGAGTGACATTGCAGCTTGCTCTCCAACTCCTAGTGCTGACGATCCTTCAGCTCTACCATCTCCCACCTCCTCTCTCTCCTCCAGTCAATAACTCTTCCTGCCTGTTCCCTCAAGGCCAGCCCCTGGATGCCAGCTGTTGTACTGCACCACTGTACTTTTCAAGGCACTGTACTGTAAGATTAAAAATGTTTTCTCTATTTTTTGTTTGTTTTTTATATATCATCTGTGTGAAAAGTATTGTAAACCATTACAATGCAGTACTATATAGCCAATTGTGTTAGTTGGGTGCCTAGGCTAACTTTGCTGGACTTACAAACAAACTGAACTTATGAACAGGCTGTCACAATGGAACTCGTTCATATGTATGGGACTTACTATATATTATAATGTCTAGAACAGCAAACAGTGATAATTGCCTAAAAAGGCAGTAGAGAAGTTAAAATATAATGTAAAGGATTGATTATCCCAGGCAGGAAATAGGGAACATAGAAGCAAAAATAGATGGACAGATAGTGCTATGGACTGAATATTTGTAAAGATCTCTCCCTCATTCACCTGTTAAATTCTAACCCCCAAAGGGATGGGATTTGGAGGTGGGGCCTTGGGAAGTGATTAGCCCATGAGGGTGGAGCCCTCATGAATGAGATTAGCACCCTTATAAAACAGACCCCAGACAGCTGCCTCATCGTCTTCTGCCATGTGAGAAGATGCCTAGTTGATACAACTAGACAAGAAATCAGCCCATATAAAGAATTGCTTTATTACTATAACTTTATTACTCAGCCATACAAAGAAACGAACTTCGGTCATTTGTAGAGACGTGGGTAGATCTAGAGACTATTATACAGAGTCAAGGAAGTCAGAAAGAGAGAAACAAATATCGTATATTAATGCAAATATGTGGAACCTAGAAAAATGGTACAGATGAACCGGTTTGCAGGGCAGAAATAGAGACAGAGATGTAGAGAACAAACGTATGGACACCAAGGGGGGAAAGTGGTGGGGGCGGGCGGGGGGTGTGATGAATTCGGAGATTGGTATTGACATATGTACACTAATATGTACAAAATGGATAATAAGAACCTGCTGTATAAAAAAATAAATCAAATTAAAAAAGAGAAAGAAAAAAGAATAGCTTGATAACATTATCAATCACAGTAGACACCCACCTGTAAAGACAGATTGACCAATGTGCCCCCATGGGCTCTGCATCGCCAAGTGTGCTCCCCCGACTCCACAGCTTTGCAGGGAGGCCTTCCTATTGGTGGAAGGCCAATGGGCGTATCTTGCTTCCAGAGGCGCCAAGCCTTCGGACCTCAGGCCCTCAGTGCTCATGGCTACTGCTGCTACATTAGCAAAGAATCACCTCACGTGCTCTTCTGATCCAACCACTTTCTCTGTAAAGAGACATCTAGAACTTTCTCCCTCATCTTCCTGGGGCTTCTGGGAGCACCCGGAAGCCCACGTGGCGTTCGCACAGAGTGCCTGGGACAGTCGGCGGCACAGTTCCTGGCTGCTCTGCTGAGACGAGCTCTTCAGCCCCTCGTGAGCGGGACTCCGGAGCCATCCACAGAGTCAGAGCGAGTCAGGAGACAGGCGGCGGCTTTGCCGGGGGCTGGACTCCGCAGGTACCGGGGGCCCCGGGAAGGAATGGAGGTCGGGGGAGGGCTACGGGCTGCTCGGTTGGGAGTGGGGGAGCGGCGGCGGAGGGTAGCGGGCTGAAGGGGGGCTGAGGGAAGGGTCCCCCAGTGAGCGGGTCAGAGGGGAGGACCGCTGGCTTCCGGGGTGGCTGGTGGGGGGCGTTCTGGAGTCGGGGTGCAGAGGGTGGGGCTAATGGCTAAGCGTGGGGGGGGGCCTGAGCGGAGGGCTTCCTACTGGTCGGGTGGGGCCGGCTTTGGGGGCCAGAGGAGAGGACGACTGGCTGCGGGGGTGGGGAGGACGGGGAGGATGGGAAGGGCGGGCCCCACCCGCGGGGCCGAGACGGGAGGGGAGGGCTAGCGGCTGCTGCGTGTGGCGGGAGGAAGGCTGAGGCGGGGGTCGATGGGGAGGACTCCCGGGCGCGGGTGCGGTAGGCGTTAGGGGAGCTCCCGCCGGGGCGGGGCGTGGGGTGGGGGGGGAGGACGCTCGTGGCAGTTAGGGGGTTCCGGCTCCCGGGTGGGTGGGGGCAAGACGGGTGGGCTCTGCGTCTGGGGTACGAGAAGCGAGAGCCCCTGGCGCTGAGTGTGCTCGGGGGAGGACTCCCCGGTGTGGGGAGGTGAGAGAGGCAGTCTGACCTCTACGCATGGCGGGGCGCCCGGCTTCCAGGGCCCAGAGCGGAGCGCCACCAGCTGGTGGGTGGGGGAGGGTATATGGAGGGGATGTAGTGCGAGGGGTCGGGGAGGAGCCGCCTGGCCACGGGGGGGCGTAAGTGAAGCTGAGAGGGGGAGGCGCTGGGGCTGCTGTGATCTGGTGGAGGCTGTTGGCCATGGCAGATGGATTTGTGGGGGTCCAGGGAGGGGCTCTGGCCCACTGCATTAGGCATCGAGAGCTTCAGGTCGCCTCTGTCCGGGTGGCACAGGAATTGCAGAGGTGGGTGGGCAGGGCAAGACCCTGGCCTCCACACAGAGTACACAGATTCTTTACGAGGGTGCTTTGCACATTCACCCGGACACGCCATACCAGAGTTGTAAAACAGTCTCCATAAATTTAGCAGTATTGCAAGTTTCCATGATAAGTTTTCTCATCACGGGGGAATTTTATTTGATGGTACTAATGATAATATATCTTCAAATATTGGGAAACCCATGGATCAAAGAGAAAAATCACAGAGGGACTTAGAAAATATTTCCAAGTGAATACTAAAAAAGCACAACTTACCAAAATTAGTGGGAGGCAGCAAAAAGCGACAGGAGGAAACTGTATTCCTCTAAATGCTTCTGTTAGAAAAGAGTCAGGACATAAAATCAGTGAGCCAACAGTCCATTGAGAGATGCTAGAAGAAGAAGAGCAAAGGAAACATAAAATGAAGTAATAAGAGAGCTAAGAGAGGAAATCAGTGATAGAAAGCAAATTATGGACACGGTGAACAAAGCCACGCGCTTCTTTCAAAAGAGCAAGGAAACCGAGAAAGTCCTACAACGATGAATCACGGAAACATAGAAAGAACGCTGATCCCCAATATGAGGAATGAAAGAGGGCCAACGTTACGGATCAGATGTACATTAACAAAGAGGATATAGGGGAATATTATGGGATATTAAGGAAATGTTTATGCTAACAAATTGGAAGACTTGAAAAATTCCTTGGGAAAAAGGCAGCTTCCTAAAACTGAGGCCAGAAATGTAGAAAAGGTGACGAGCCTTCTATCTGTCTTTTTTAAAAAAAATTATTTTATTTTATTTTATTATTGTTTCTTGAGTCGTACGCAACAAGTGCTCTTTTGTTATTATTTTTAAATTTTATTTTTACTTTGGGCTGCGTTGGGTCTTTGTTGCTGCGCGCGGGCTTTCTCTAGGTGCAGCGAGCGGGGGCTACTCTTCGTTGCGGTGCGCAGGCCTCTCATTACGGTGGCTTCTCTTGTTGCAGAGCACGGGCTCCAGGCATGTGGGCTTCAGAGGTTGTGTCACGTGGACTCAGTAGTTGTGGCTCGTGGGCTCTAGAGCGCTGGGTCAGTGGTTGTGGCGCGTGGGGTTAGTTGCTCCGCGGCTTGTGGGATCTCCCCGGACCAGGGATCGAACCTGTGTCCCCTGCACTGGCAGGTGGATTCTTAACCACTGCGCCACCAGGGAAGTCCCTAGCCTTCTATCTTGTAAATAAATGTAATTTATAAAAAAAGTTTCCTAAAGTCAAACAAACCAAACAGGGCAGGGAGGTGCCCCAGGCTGCTGCTGTGAGGGGCACTAGGGTGGGCTGTGTGGCACAAACATGATTCTCTCCTCTTTGCACCCACAGGCCGATTCCCACACTTCAACAGCCTGTGCACACCTGTTTGATCGCTTCCCCCCACCCTCAGGTCCTCAAAGATGGCGATGGCTCTGGCGGTATTGCGGGACTGGTGCAGGTCGATGGGCGTGAACGCTCAGCGATCTCTGCTCATCCTGGGAATCCCAGATGACTGCAAAGACCAGGAATTCCAGGAGGCTGTGCAGGCTGCCCTGCGTTCCCTGGGCAGGTACCGAGTGCTGGGCAAGGTCTACAGAAAGGAGCTGGGGTCGAGTGTTGCCCTGGTCGAGTTTGCTGAGTGTTTAAATCGAAGCTTGCTCCCCCGCCAAATACCAGGCAAGGGAGGGCCCTGGACTGTGGTCTGCCTGCCCCAGGCCCCTGATGCTGATTCACAGGATAGACCCAGTTGCCCTGCGCAGCCCCAGGGACAAGCAGTGGTTGGCAGGGCGGGTGAGGCAGGAACTGCAGGTCACTCAGGAACTGCAGGGGAGGAGGAGGCTGCAGGGGAGGCGGGAGTCGCAGGTATGGAGGGAGACACAGGTGAGGAGGAAGCCTTAGGTGACGAGGGAGCTGAAGGTGAGGAGGGAGCTGCAGGTGAGGAGGGAGCTGAAGGTGAGGCAGGAGCTTCAGGTGAGGAGGGAGCTTCAGGTGAGGAGGGAGGTGCAGGTGAGAAGGGAGCTGCAGGTGAGGAGGGAGCTGAAGGTGAAGAGGGAGCTGCAGGTGAGGAGGGAGCTGCAGGTGAGGAGGGAGGTGCAGGTGAGAAGGGAGCTGCAGGTGAGGAGGGAGATGAAGGTGAGGAGGGAGGTGCAGGTGAGAAGGGAGCTGCAGGTGAGGAGGGAGCTGAAGGTGAGGAGGGAGCTGAAGGTGAGGGAGGTGCAGGTGAGGAGGGAGCTTCAGGTGAGGAGGGAGCTGAAGGTGAGGCAGGAGATGCAGGTGAGGAAGGAGCTGCAGGTGAGGAGGGAGCTGAAGGTGAGGCAGGAGATGCAGGTGCGGAAGGAGCTGCAGGTGAGGAGGGAGCCTCAGGTGAGGCAGGAGCTGCACGTGGGGAAAGATCTGAGGGTCAAGCAGGAGCTGAAGGTGAAGCAGGAGTGTCAGATGAGGAAGGAGCTGCAGGTGAGGAGGGAGCTGAAGGTGAGGAGGGAGCTGAAGGTGAGGAGGGAGCTGAAGGTGAGGAAGGAGCTGCAGGTCCGGAAGGAGCTGAGGGTCAAGCAGGAGCTGAGGGTCAAGCAGGAGCTGAGTCAGATGAGGAAGGAGCTGCAGGTGAGGAGGGAGCTGCAGGTGAGGCAGGAGCTGAAGGTGAGGAGGGAGCTGAAGGTGAGGAGGGAGCTGAAGGTGAGGAGGGAGCTGCAGGTGAGGAGGGAGCTGCAGGTGAGGAAGGAGCTGCAGGTCCGGAAGGAGCTGAGGGTGAAGCAGGAGCTGAGGGTGAAGCAGGAGCTGAAGGTGAAGCAGGAGCTGAGTCAGATGAGGAAGGAGCTGCAGGTTACAGAAATGTTGCAGGCGTGGCAGGACTTCTGAGTATGGCAGGACCCACGGGCGGGGCAATGGCTGAGCCTGAGGAAGCAGTTGTGACAGCGGCAGGCGCCATGGGTGAGGCAGGGCCCGGGACCCAGCAGTGGAGGCAGGCCTCGCAGCCCGTGCTGGACAGCATGGGCTACCAGGAGCTGGGAACCTTCTCTGGGATGGAAGAGCCGGGCCACGGGGAAGGGTCCTCTGAGAGCTGGCTGGAGCAGGCCAGCCACACGCTGCACCTGTGGCGCCACGTGTCTGAGAGGGAGAGGAGGAGGAGGCTGGTGGAGAGCTTGCGCGGCCCCGCGTTGGACCTCCTGCGCGGCCTCCTGGTGGAAGATCCCGAGCTGGCTGCCCAGGACTGCCTGGCCGCGCTGGTGCAGGTGTTTGGGAACAAGGACCCCCGGGGGAGTGCTCGGCTGAAGTTCGTGACCTGTGCCCAGCGGCCCCAGGAGACTCTCTCTGCGTACGTGATGCGCCTGGAAGGCCTGCTGCAGTCGGCCCTGGAGAAGGGGGCCATCCACCCGGCCATGGCGGACCAGGCACGCGCCCGGCAGGTGCTGATGCGGGCCCGGCTGAACGACACGCTCCGGGACACGCTGAGGAGGAGGCGGCTGATGAGGAGGCCTCCCGGCTTTGCGGGGATGCTGCGGCTCATCCAGAAGACCGAGGCCTGGGACGCCGACCCGGCTAGCAGGGAGCACTTCCCAGGGCAGGAAGAGGCCCGTGTGGACGTTGCAGTCCTGGCAGCAGCCGCCCAGGCCGCCCCGGCCCATGAGGCCATCACCGCAGGCACCACTGCACATGGCACCAAGGCCTCCCCGGCCGGTGAAGATATCACCGCGCAGGCCGCCCGTTCCAAGGAAGGGAGCGCCGAGGACCACCCGGCACGTGAGGAGGCCAGTGCGGCAGTTGCCGGCACTGCCAAGGCTGGCGAGGCGGCCCCTGAAGACCATGGTGCCACCAGGGCAGCCCCTGAAGACCATGGTGCCGCCAGGGCAGCCCCTGGCCCTGGGGAGACCAGCAACGCGTCCACGGCCACTCAGGAAGATGGAAGTGCTGCCGCCCCTGCGGGCCTAGGTCAGGCAGGACCCTCAGATGCCCCCGGAGTCCCCATGCCTGGCCGGATGGGCAGTGCTTCCCCGGTGGCCCCAGGAGGTCCTGGCTGGGAGCCAGAGGGCCTCGCCCAGGCAGGCGGCCAGGAGGCTGAGGAGACCCCCGAGGAGGGGCTCAAGCCCACCCCAAAAGAGCCGGGAAATGAGGACAGGGCTGCAGAGATGAGCCCCCCGGTGTCCACCTCGGGCCAGTAGGCTCAGCAGGTCCCGGGGCCCCCAGGCTTGGAGGCAGGGGGAGGCCAGGCCTGGCAGCCTACTGGCCCCATATTAGGGGCCACTCAAGGTGCCTGGGCCTCCCTCCTGAGACGGGACCCCTATTCATCATCCCCTGGGGCAGGTTGCTCCCTGTACTGGCAAGCCCAAATGTGTCCCTGTAGGCCCCAGAGGAACCCAGGTGTCAAGGAACACCCCAACCCCCGCTCCCCTCCCCGCAACACACACACCCTAGCCATCGTCTCCCCGCAGAGCCCTGAGGTGCACCACGTGCCAGCCAAGGCTCTGGTCTCTGTGGGCCGGTGTCATGAGCTCAACGTGTGCTTTCTGGGCATAGATTCAGGCCCAGCGCTGCTTGTTGTTGTGGAAATGTGCGTGTGTTCTCCTCTGAGCAGTCCGCCCCACCCCGGCCCCGGCACGGAGACCCGAAGCCCAGTCTCAGGAGCCGGCGGGGAGGATGGGATGGACGAGGTCACAGCCAGCACCCACCCCAGGACCTGGGCTCCCACCCGGGACCTTGGGAAGGAAGACCTTGACCGGGGCTGCAGGAGGTCTGCGGGAGGCCCCCCAGGGCTTGTGTTCTGCTGGGCCACCCCGTTGTTCCTCGGGACTCACGTCCCCGGCTCGGTGGCGTGCGCCCTGCTGTGGGACTGTCCTGTGCCCGCCATAGGGCAGGGCCGGGCCCTGGGCATGTGAGCCACAGGGGGATCAGTTGTCTTGGGGGGTGCAGGCATTGCCAGCGCCCATCGTCCTGGTGAGAGGCCACCCATGCGGCCTCTTCTTGACGGTTCACTCGATGCCAGCCCCTGGATGCTAGCTGTTGTACAGTACTACTGTACTTTTCAATGTACTGTTCTGTAAGATTTTAAATGTTTTCTTTATTTTTTGTGTTTGTTAGTTTTTTATATGTTATTTGTATGAAAAGTATTATAAACCTATTACATTACTGTACAATATAGCCAACTGTTTTAGTTGGGTATCTAAGACTTATGAACAAATTGGTCTTATGAACATGCTCTCGGAATTGAACTTGCTCATATGTAGGGAACTTACCGTATTATAGATTTGTCCATAGAATATACTACACCAAGAATGAACCCTAATGTAAACTATGGACTTTGGATGATGATGATATGTTCATATAGGCTCATCAATTGTAATAAATACACCACTCTGGTGGGGGATGTTGATAATAGGAGAGGCTATGCAAGACTGGGTGTAGAGTGCATATGGGAAATCTCCTTACCTCCTCTACTCAATATTACTGTGAACCTAGAACTACTCAATATTACTGTGAACCTAGAACTGTTCTAAAATAATAGAGTGTATTATAAATAATAAAATAAAAAACACTAGATATGCAAAGAGTTAAGGTGATATGGCATATTACCTCAAGAGAAAATATTAAAAAAGAGATGCAGAGAGACAGATGATCTGGATATTGAAATCATCAGGAAATTAGTTTAAAATTAGCTGTGATTAACATTTTAAAAGAAATAGAGGAAAAGATATGAAAAAAGTCAAGAAATTCTATAGAGAATTTTAACTAATTAAAATAAGAATCAATTGGATATCCTAGAAGGGAAAAACTAAGAATTCAATGCATGGGTTTAACAGGATGATGGATGCAAAAGAACAGGATTATATAACTTGAAACTAAATTAACAAAAATACTAAAACTGAAGCACAAAAATGAATTGGAAAAAAAACAATACAGAGAATAAGAGATGTAGGACACAGTCAATATATAACATACATGTAATGGGAGAAGAGAAAGAATGGGGTAGAAGCAACATTCAGACAACATCCAAAAAGTTTACAAAACTAAGGAAAGACATAAACCCACAGAATCAAGAACGTTAGTGAACAGGATAAGCAGGATAAACAAAAAGAAATCCACACCTAGGCACATCATAGTCAAGGTGTTAAAAACCAAAGATGCAGAGAAAAATCTTTAAGCAGCCAGAAGAATAAAAGACACTACATTCCAGGGAACAATATTGAAATGAAGGCAGACTTCTCAAAAGAAACAACACAAGTCAGAAGCCAATGTTGTGACACTTTTTAAGTGCTAAAGTAAAAATAAACACACAGAACTACCAACATAGAATTATATATCCAAAGAAAATATTCTTCAACAATGTGGGTGACATAAAGAGTGTTTCAGATAAACAAAGACTGAAAGAATTCCTCACCAGCAGACCAACACTGAAAGAAAAAAAGCAAAGACAATTATTCAGGAAAAAGGAAAATGATCCCAGACAGAAACATGGTAAATATAAGTGCATATTTACAATAACTGTAATATTTTATAGAGTTTATATGTAAAGCTAAAGTGCTTGACAGAAATAATGCAAAAGCTGAGAAACGGATGAATGGAGTTTAAAGGTTCTAGCAGCATCAGAGAAGTGGTACAAATAATTTCTATTAAATGGTGATAAGTCAGAGATTGCTGCTATACTTTCTAAGGTAATTACTAAAAGAAGAAGATATAACTGAGAAGACAGTATAACTGAAGTTATTAGAGGGAAATATACAAAATTAAAATGTTGATTAATCTAAAAGGAGGCAAGAATGAAGAAAAAAAGGAATGTAAAAAAAGACTCAAATAGAAAATGTATCAATAGGTGGTAAATATACTCTAAATCAGATTATGTGAGCAATTAACTATAAATAAACCAAATATTCCCAAGTAAAACACTAAGATTGTCAGATTGGATTTTAGAAAGCCCGAATATATGCAAGTTACAAGAGGTGAACTTTAAATGTTAAGATGTCAAAAAATTGAATATAAAAGGACAAAAATGATATACCATGAAATAATTGACAAAAACACCTTGTATTATTATATTAATATCAGAAAAAGTAAGCAGCAGTACTAGAGATAAAGAGAGATATTTCAAAATTATAAAGGGGATTAATCAAAGATGATGACATTGTAGTCCTCTATGAGAGGTGTCAAACAATTTGTGGGCATCTTTCATCTACCTCATGACCCAATTAAGATACCAGCAGAGATTTTTGCAGAAATTGACAAGTTGATTCTAAATTCATATATTAATGCAAAGGGCTAAAATAGCCAAAAGCAATCATGAAGAAAAAGAACAAATCTGGAGGACTTACACTACTATGTATCACGCTATGGTTAGTAAGACACTGTGATATTGGTGCAAGGATATACTATTTGGAATGACCATGGGTATAATGTAAAAAAGTAAAGTGTTCAGGCATATAGTATCACATGATATTTTTATTAAGGTGATATTGCAGTGCAGAGGTGAAAGTATAGTCTTTCAACTGCCATTATATCCCAAACATACCATATGAATTGCAAATGAATTGCAGTTTTATGCTAAAAATAAAACAATAAATATTTTATATTATATAAGTTTCAGGTGTACAGCAATATAGTTTGATATCTGTATACACTACAGAGTGATTACCACAGCAAAGCTAGTTGCCATCCATCCCTAGTATAGTTGACCCCCTTCACCCGTTTCACCCACCCCCCCAACCCCCTTCCACTCTGGTAACCGCTGATCTGTTCTCTGTATCTATGATGTTAACTCCATATGTTTGTTTTGTTTTATTTTGTTTGTTCATTTGTCTTGTTTTTTGTATTCCACATATGAGTGAAATAATACAGTGCTTGTCTTTCTCCATCTCACTTATTTCACTTAGCATAATACCTCCAAGGTCCATCCATGTTGTTGCAACTGACAGGATTTCATTCTTTTTGTATGAATGAGTAGTATTCCATTGTGTGTGTGTATGTATGTGTATATATATATATGCATATATATGTATATATATATGCATATATATGTATATATATATATAAAACAATCTTTTGTTTGTTTGTTTGTTTTTGCAGTACGCTGGCCTCTCACTGCTGTGGCCTCTCCCGTTGCGGAGCACAGGCTCCGGACGCGCATGCTCAGCGGCCATGGCTCACGGGCCCAGCCGCTCCGCGGCATGTGGGATCTTCCCGGACCGGGGCACGAACCCGTGTCCCCTGCATCGGCAGGCGCACTCTCAACCACTGCACCACCAGGGAAGCCCGATATATATATATATAACAATCTTTTATAGAAAAATACCACTAACGAAAAATCTGCTTGTGACTTTGGTATAGGAAAATATGTTTTAAACAGAACAGAAAAAGCACTAATGATGAAAGAAAAAAATTGACAACTTTGGCCACATTAAAATTAAGATCTGTTCATCAAAACACACGAATAAAAAATGAAAAAGCAATCCACAGGATGGGAGATGACATTTGAAATACACATATCTGGCAAGCAACTTATATCAAGAAAATACAAAGGACTCCTACAAAACAATAAGAAAAAGACAACCCATCTAGAAAAAATAGGCAAATGACTTGAACAGAACTCCACCAAAAAAGCATATTCAAATATACAATATATTTGAAAAGGTGTTCAAATTCATTCTCATCAGAGAGAAGCAAATAAGCAAATTAAAAGATAAAGAGATACCACTACATTCCCACTTGAATGGTTAAAATGTAAATGAAAATTATAAAATACCCAACATTGGCAAAAATGTGTAACAATGGTATGCTGGTAAATGTTTAACAACTGGGTTTCTAAAAAAATAAATAGAAGCCATGATTTTTGTAGTTTCTACTCTTAACAGTGTACATACTACAACCACAGCCAATTTCAATCAACCATCCTGAGGTCACTGAACACAGTTGGGAAGAGACACTCACAATTGGCTCTTGAAAGACAGTATGGCCTGCCTCCAGAACACCACTGATGTGGAGCAACAATAATTCTCACATACTGCTGGTGGGAACATAAATTAATACAAATAGTTTGGAAAACTCTTTGGCAATTTCTTCTAAAAGTTTAAGATATCCATACCCATATTACACAGCAATTCTATTCTAGAGTATATACTCAACAGAAATGCATCTATATCTTCACCAAAAGACATATTCAAGAATTCTCACAGAAGTATTATATGTAAGAGCCAAACAATTTGGATGCTACCCAAATCCCTATCAACAGTTTCAAGGATAAACAAATTGTAATTTAGTGACATAATGATATACTATAGATCAGCAGTCAACAAATTGTGGCCCACAGGACAAATTTGGCCATCCCACTGTTGTTATAGCCTCTGACCTAAGAATGTTACATTTTAAAATGATTACATTTTAAATACTTATATAATTACCTACATAATATTATCAATTTTGCCTCTTGGCCCACAAGTATTAAGCTATTTGCTACCTGGTCCTTTAAGAAAAAGTTTGCTGACCCCTGCTATAAATCAATGAGAGTGAATAATTTACAGCGGTGATCTCTGGACCAGCAGCAGCAGCAGCAACAACTTGTTAGAAATGCAAACTCCTGCGAACCATCCCAGATATATTGAATCAAACTCTGGGGCTGTGACCCAGCAATGCATGTTTTAACTAAGCCCCCTGGTAATTCTGATGCATGCTAAAGTTCAAGAACCATTGATCTACAACCCTAAAAACATGAATGAATATCACAAACATAATGTTGAGTGTAGGAACACAGATACAATAAAGAACATACTATAAGCTTCCATTTAAATAAACTTTAAAAACAGGTAATGCTATTAAAAAATCAGAACAGTGGCTACTCATGTAAAGTGATTAGCTGGTGGTTGGGAGCACATGGTGGGATTTTGGAGTACTTGTAATGTTTCTCTATGTGGTTGAAGCTTACCTGCAATTTCCTTGGACTAAGGGAGTTTGTGGAATGTAGAACTTTCAATGCTAAAAGTGGAACAGTCCCAGGAAAATGGTGAGAGTCCTAGGAAAACTGGGGCAAGTTGGTCACCTTAGATAGTTACATAACTATATGTACATTATATTCCATACATTGTCTCAAATCAAGTATCTATAAATAAACCCAACAGAAGATGTTGTAGACCATTACAAAAAATGTAAAAGACTCAGACATTAAATAAGACTTAAGTAAATTCAAGTATATACCGTATTCATGAATTAAAGGATTCAATATTGTAATGATGTCCATTTTCTCAAAACTGATAGATTCAATGCAATACTAATCAAAATCCAAACTTTATTTTTGGTATTTTGTTTTATTTTGATGTAACTATATAGATTGATTCTAAAATTCATTCAGAATTGAAAAAGGGCAAAAATAGCTTTTCGTGTACCTATTGGCCATTTGTATGTCTTGTGTGGAAAAATATTTATCGGGTCCTTTGCCCATTTTTAAATTGGATTATTTGGTTTCTTGCTATTGAGTTGTACAAGTTTAATACATATTTTGGATGTTAACTCCATATAAGATGTGTGGTTGGCAAACATATTCTCCCATTCCATATGTTGATTTTTTGTTTTGTTGATGGTTTCCTTTGCAGGACAGGAGCTTTTTAATTTGATGCAGTCACACTTGTTTATTTTTGCCTTTGTTGTCTTTACTTCTGGTGTCAAATCGAAAAAAAATCAATAACTTCCCCCAACCACAATTTTCTTAGTCACAATAGTAATGAAAACAGAAATAATAGTGAAACTATTATTGTGGGGCTTTTTATGTGTCAGGCATTGCTTTAATTACTTCACATGTATTATCTCATAATCCTTATGAAAACATATTCTGTGATTATTATTTATCCACATTTTACAAATGACTAAACTGAAGCATAGAGAGGTTAAATAATTTGCTCAAGATCAAAAAAGTATTTTTGGATATGTGGTTCATACCTAGGCCTGTCTGTCTCCAAAGCTGAGGTCCTTTTGCTCAACATTTTGTGTGCAAGATTCAGATTGCTGTATATTTTATACTTTTACAAATACTATGATTGTGGTTGGACAAAAACATTCATAATCAAGTTGGTCTGTCTAAAGTCAAGTAGATCCTTGGTGATACTCAACAATCCTACCACATTTCTTTTCCATACATTTTCCCACTCTCCTAGAAGACTATTTCTCACTTCATCTTTACTGAAACCACCAACACCTCCTTCCCAACCTCCCTCTCAAATGATGACCTTTCTTCCTATGTCACTGAGAAAAGACAGGCTATCAGAAGAAAACATCTAACAAGCTTACCACATCTACTCACCCACCAACATTATGCCTATATATTATGCCTTTTTCCCACTACTGTGGATAAACTATCCCTGCTCCTACCCCTCCACTTGTGCCCTGGTTGCCGTCTATGTCCCTTCAAGGATAGCACTGAAAAAATTCTACCCCCTCTCTTGCACATCATCACTTCTCCCTCTTTGCTGGATCATCCTCATGACTACTCTGTAATATATATCATCTGTAAAAACCTTTCTCTTAACCCCACATCTCTTCTCAGCTACAACCCCATTTCTTTGTTCCCCTTTAGAGTATAAAACTCCTCAAAAGAGTTGTCTGAACTTACTACCCCAGATTTTTCACCCTCTGTTCTCTCTTGAATCCACTACAATTTACCACCACTCCACTGATGCTTTTATAGAGCATACCCCTTTATACCACCTTTGCCAAATTCTTTGCCAAATCCAAATCCTATAAACAATTAACATGACTTTTAAGCTATATTTGATATGTGACCACTCACTCCTTCTTGAAACATTTGTTATATTTGATTCTAGGATACCATACCCTCCCCTCTTTATTTTTCTCCTATGCTCTGGATGCTCATTATTAATCTCCTTTGCTAGCCACTCTTAGCCTCTCTGTCTCCAATGTTGGAAAGTCCTAGGGCTTGGTGCTTAAATCTTTTCTCTTCTCTCTGTACTCATTCCTTAACAGATCTCCTCTAGTCTCTTCATTTTAAATAGTTTTATATGCTTATGACTCCAGAATTTACATTTCTAGACCAGATATCTTCCCTAAAGTGCACCTCAAACTTAATATATCCAAAACCAAAATCCAGATTTTCACTTCTAAACCTGTTCTTCCTACAGTCTTCATAATCTCAATAAATGGCAACTACAACTTTCCCATTATGGATGCCACAAAGAACTTGAGAGTTATCTTAACTTCATTCTTTTTCTCACCTCCTACTTTCAATCCATCAGTAAATCCTGTTGACTCTACTTTCAAAGAACATTCATAATCTGACCACATCTCACCACATCTGTTTCCACTGCTACCAGTCTAGTTCTGGCCACCATCATCTTTAGCCTGGCCTATTGTAACAGCCTCACAGATTCCTGCTTCCACTTTTGAATCCCCTACTGCCTATTCTTCACTCTGCAACCAGAGTGAAACTTTTAAAACATATATAATACTATGTTACTCATCAATTCAAAATTATCCAAAAGCCTGCCAATTCACTCAGAGTAAAAGCCAAAGCCTTCATAACGGCCTGAAAAACCCTCAATAACTTTTTAAACTTTATCTTCTACTACTCTCCTTTTTCATCATTTCACTCCTTATTATTCTCAAATACATCAGGTATGCCCCACCTCTTCCTGCAACACTCTCTGCCAGTTCATGGCTCCCTACCTTCTTTCAGGTCTCTGCTCAAATGTAACTTCAATAGAATGGACTTCACATCTGGCCAACTCTATTTGTTTATTTTCTATCTTCACACCATAATCTTCATGAAGGCAAACCGTTTGCCTGATTTTTTATCCTGGTTTGTCCCCAGAAAGTAGAATAGCTCCTGACACACAAAAATTTCCCAATAAATACTTATTGAAAGAATACATGAACAAATGAAGAATAATCTGTTTCCTCTCCCCTCCCCTCAAATAAAAGATTCTAATAAACAGTAATAAAAATAATGAAAGACATAAATCAGGAACCTGGGATTAACATTCACACACTACTATATATAAAACAGATAATCAACAAGGGCCTACTGTATAGCACAGGGAACTCTACTCAATATTCTGTAATGACCTATATGGGAAAAGAATCTGAAAAAGAATGGATATATGTATATGTATAACTGAATCACTTTGCTGTACACCTGAAACTAACACAACATGTAAATCAACTATACTCCACAATAAAATAAATTTTAAAAAAAATGAAAGAATACGTGGTCTGTTTACCCAGTTTTCAAAGGAATTCTGATGAGATATGTAATTCAGAAATGAATTAGTTTCCTATTGCTGCTCTAACAAATTACTATGGACCTAGTGGCTTAAAGTAACACAAATTTCTTTTCTTACAATTCTAGAGGTCAGAAGTCTAAAATTGGTTGGCAGGTCTACCCTCCTACTGGAGGCTCTAAGCAAGAATCTATTCTTTGCTTTTTCCAGCTTCTAGTGGCTGCCCTCAATCCTTGTCTCATGGCCCCATTCCTCCATCTTCAAAGCAGCAGCATAATATCTTCAAGCTCTCTCTCTCTCTCTTTCTCTCCAGCTTCCATTATCAGAGCTCCTTCTCTGATTCTGACCTTACTGCTTCCCTCTCATAAGGACCTGTGTGATTACACTGTGCCCACACAGATATTCAAGGAAAATCTCCCCACCTCAAGATTCTTAACTATCACATCTGCAAAGTCTCTTTTGGCATGTCAGGTAACATATTCACAGATTCCCAGGATTAGGACATGGGCATCTTTTGAGGGACATTATTCAGCTTACCATAAGGTAGAACAATTCAAGAAATAAAATAGGTAAAACTTACATAGTGCTTACTATGCACCAGGCCATCATTCTAAGCACTTTACATAAAGCATCTTAATTAGAGTTCAATAAGATGCTGCATGTAAAGTCACATTATTTGTGTTGTTGGTAGTTACTATTATTATCTCCATTTTTGATACATTAGGAAACTAAGACACAGAGAAGTAAGGTAACTTGATCACTTAATTTCCAACATATTGAATAATAAAAAAACTTCAGATCAATACTGAAAGCTGGAAAATATGGGGATATTCCTTCAAAATTCTGGAAAATAATTATTTCCAGCTTAGAACTGTACCCTGCCAAAGTACTAACCAGTTTTGATGGTAAAATAAATGTCTTTACAGATATCCAAGAATTAAAAAAAATTTACCTTCAACACACTCTTTCTCAGGGAGCTGCTAGAATAGGTGCTATAGTAAAATAGAGCATAATTTAAGAAAAGAAAATGAGATCCAAACAACAAACAAACAAAGAAACAGGAACTCCAACCCAAGATGGAAGAGAAGAGAATTCCAAAGTTGTCCTGAAAATGGATATTCCCAAGATTACAGCTGTGTAGCAGACCTAAAGAGCAACCAGACCTAGAGAGCAACCAGGGCCTCAACAAAAAAAAAAATGCAATTGAGAGATTATATAATATTTCTGAACATAATTAAAAGATATTTATGCTTAATGATTGATCAAGAAAAAGGTAAACAGACGAATAACTAGGTACCATGAACTCCAGGTAAGGCAACAGGTTGTACAAGAGAAGAATTGACACCATGTTACAATAAGTTACCAAACTACTGAGAGAATAGGAAGAAGTGTGTGTGTGTGTGTGTGTGTGTGTGTGTGTGTGTGTACATGTGCACACACACTGGTCAATGGGAATGTCTATGAGAAAGTGGTCATTATTGTTCATACAGAAAGTAGGAGCTGAGGCTCGGGCTTCGGTCGGAGCGCAGGGAGAGGACTGAGGTTGGCGGCGTGAACACAGACTGCAGGGGGTTAGTGCGCCACGGCTAGCCGGGGGGGAGTCCGGGGAAAAGTCTGGACCTGCCGAAGAGGCAAGAGACTTTTCCTTCCCTCTTTGTTTCCTGGTGCATGAGGAGAGGGGATTAAGAACGCTGCTTAAAGGAGCTCCAGAGACGGGCGTGGGCCGCGGCTAACAGCGCAGACCCCAGAGATGGGCATGAGACGCTAAGGCTGCTGCTGCCACCACCAAGAAGCCTGTGTGCGAGCACAGGTCACTATCCACACCCCCCTTCCGGGGAGCCTGTGCAGCCTGCCACTGCCAGGGTCCCGGGATCCAGGGACAACTTCCCTGGGAGAACACACGGCGCGCCTCAGGCTGGTGCAACGTCACGCCGGCCTCTGCCGCCGCAGGCTCGCCCTGCACTCCGTGATCCTCACTTCCCCCCGGCCTGAGTGAGCCAGAGCCCCCGAATCAGCGGTTCCTTTAACCCCTTCCTGTCTGAGCGAAGAACAGACGCCCTCCGGCGACCTACATGCAGAGGCGGGGCCAATCCAAAGCTGAGCCCCTGGGAACTGTGAGAACAAAGAAGAGAAAGGGAAATCTCTCCCAGCAGCCTCAGGAGCAGCGGATTAAATCTCCACAATCAACTTGATGTACCCTGCATCTGTGGAATACCTGAATAGACAACGAATCATCCCAAATTGAGGAGGTGGACTTTGAGAGCAAGATTTATGATTTTTTCCCCTTTTCCTCGTTTTGTGAGTGTGTATGTGTATGCTTCTGGGTGAGATTTTGTCTGTATAGCTTTGCTTCCACCATTTGTCCGAGGGTTCTATCAGTCCGTTTTTTGTTGTTTTTTTGTTTGTTTTTAAAATTTTTTTCTTAATAATTACTTTTTATTTTAATAACTTTATTTTATTTAACTTTATCTTCGTTCTTTCTTTCCTTCCTTCCCTCCTTTAGACAACGAATCATCCCAAATTGAGCAGGTGGACTTTGAGAGCAAGATTTATGATTTTTTCACCTTTTCCTCATTTTGTGAGTGTGTATGTGTACGCTTCTGTGAGAGATTTTGTCTGTATAGCTTTGCTTCCACCATTTGTCCCAGGGTTCTATCCATCCGTTTTTATATTTTTTGTGTTTTCTTTCCTCTTAATAATTATTTTTTTATTTTAATAATTTTTTATATTTTATCTTACTTTATTTTATTTTACTTTATCTTCTTTCTTTCTTTTCTTCCTTCCTTCCGTCCTTCCTTCCTCCCTCCCTCCCTCCCTTCTTTCTTTCTTTCTTCCTTCCTTTCTTCCTTTCTACTTCTACTAATTCTTTCTTACTACTTCTTCTCCCTTTTCTTCTGAGCCGTGTGGCTGAAAGGCTCTTGGTGCTGCAGCCAAGAGTTAGTGCTGTGCCTCTGAGGTGGGAGAGCCAACTTCAGGACATTGGTCCACAAGAGACCTCCCAGCTGCACATAATATCAAATGGTGAAAATCTCCCAGAGATCTCCATCTCAACACTAGCACCCAGCTTCACTCAACGACGAGCAAGCTACAGTGCTGGACATCCTATGCCAAAAAACTAGTAAGACAGGATCACAACCCCACCCATTCGCAGAGAGGCTGCCCAAAATCATAATAAGTCTACAGACACCCCAACACACACCACCAGACGTGGACCTGCCCACCAGAAAGACAAGATCCAGCCTCATCCACCAGAACACAGGCACTAGTCTCCTCCACCAGGAAGCCTACACAACCCACTGAACCAATCTTAGCCATTGGGGACAGACACCAAAAACAACGGGAACTACGAACCTGCAGCCTGCAAAAAGGAGGCCCCAAACACGGTAAGATAAGCAAAATGAGAAGACAGAAAAACACATAGCAGATGAAGGAGCAAGATAAAAACCCACCAGACCTAATAAATAAAGAGGAAATAGGCAGTCTACCTGAAAAAGAATTCAGAATAATGATAGTAAAGATGATCCAAAATCTTGGAAATAGAATAGACAAAATGCAAGAAACGTTTAACAAGGACCTAGAAGAATTAAAGATGAAACAAACAATGATCAACAACACAATAAATGAAATGAAAAATACTCTAGATGGGATCAATAGCAGAATTACTGAGGCAGAAGAACGGATAAGTGACCTGGAAGATAAAATAGTGGAAATAACTACTGCAGAGCAGAATAAAGAAAAAAAATGAAAAGAACTGAGGACAGTCTCAGAGACCTCTGGGACAACATTAAACGCACCAACATTCGAATTATAGGGGTTCCAGAAGAAGAGAAAAAGAAAGGGACTGAGAAAATATTTGAAGAGATTATAGTTGAAAACTTCCCTAATATGGGAAAGGAAATAGTTAATCAAGTCCAGGAAGCACAGAGAGTCCCATAGAGGATAAATCCAAGGAGAAATACGGCAAAACACATATTAATCAAACTGTCAAAAATTAAATACAATGAAAACATATTAAAAGCAGCAAGGGAAAAAGACAAATAACACACAAGGGAATCCCCATAAGGTTAACAGCTGATCTCTCAGCAGAAACTCTGCAAGCGAGAAGGGAGTGGAAGGACATATTGAAAGTGATGAAGGAGAAAAAAACCTGCAACCAAGATAACTCTACCCAGCAAGGATCTCATTCAGATTTGATGGAGAAATTAAAACCTTTACAGACAAGCAAAAGCTGAGAGAGATCAGCACCACAAAACCAGCTCTACAACAACTGCTAAAGGAACTTCTCTAGGCAAGAAACACAAGAGAAGGAAAAGACCTACAATAACGAACCCAAAACAATTAAGAAAATGGGAATGGGAACATACATATCGATAATTACCTTAAATGTAAATGGACTAAATGCTCCCACCAAAAGACACAGATTGGCTGAATGGATACAAAAACAAGACGCATATATTTGCTGTCTACAAGAGACCCACTTCAGACCTAGAGACACATACAGACTGAAAGTAAGGGGATGGAAAAAGGAACTTCATGCAAATGGAAACCAAAAGAAAGCTGGAGTAGCAATTCTCATATCAGACAAAATAGACTTTAAAATAAAGACTATTAGAAGAGACAAAGAAGGACACTACATAATGATCAAGGGATCGATCCAAGAAGAAGATATAACAATTGTAAATATTTATGCACCCAACATAGGAGCACCCCAATACAGAAGGCAAATACAAACAGCCATAAAAGGGGAAATCGACAGCAACACATTCATAGTAGGGGACTTTAACACCCCACTTTCAGCAATGGACAGGTCATCCAAAATGAAAATAAATAAGGAAACCCAAGCTTTAAATTATACATTCAACAAGATGGACTTAATTGATATTTATAGGACATTCAATCCAAAATCAACAGAATACACATTTTTCTCTAGTGCTCATGGAACATTCTCCAGGATAGATCATATCTTGGGTCACAACTCAAGCCTTGGTAAATTTATAAGAAAATTGAAATTGTATCAAGTATCTTTTCCGACCACAATGCTATGAGACTAGATATTAATTACAGTAAAAGATCTGTAAAAAATACAAACACATGGAGGCTAAACAATACACTACTTAATAACGAAGTGATAACTGAAGAAATCAAAGATGATATGAAAAAATACCTAGAAATAAATGACAATGGAGACACAACGACCCAAAACCTATGGGATGCAGCAAAAGCAGTTCTAAGAGGGAAGTTTATAGCAATACAATCCTACCTTAAGAAACAGGAAACATCTCCAATAAACAACCTAACCTTGCATGTAAAGCAATTAGAGAAAGAAGAACAAAAAAACCCCAAAGTTAGCAGAAGGAAAGAAATCATAAAAATCAGATCAGAAATAAATGAAAAAGAAATGAAGGAAACGATAGCAAAGATCAATAAAACTAAAAGCTGGTTCTTTGAGAAGATAAACAAAATTGATAAACCATTAGCCAGACTCATCAAGAAAAAAAGGGAGAAGACTCATATCAATAGAATTAGAAATGAAAAAGGAGAAGTAACAACTGACACTGCAGAAATACAAAGGATCATGAGAGATTACTACAAGCTACTCTATGCCAAAAAAATGGACAACCTGGAAGAAATGGACAAATTCTTAGAAAGGCACAACCTGCAAAGACTGAATCAGGAAGAAATAGAAAATATGAACAGACAAATCACAAGCACTGAAATTGAAACTGTGATTAAAAATCTTCCAGCAAACAAAAGCCCAGGACCAGATGGCTTCACAGGCGAATTCTATCAAACATTTAGAGAAGAGCTAACACCTATCCTTCTCAAATGCTTCCAAAATATAGCAGAGGGAGGAACACTCCCAAACTCATTCTACGAGGCCACCATCACCCTGATACCAAAACCAGACAAGGATGTCACAAAGAAAAAAAACTACAGGCCAACATCACTGATGAACATAGATGCAAAAATCCTCAACAAAATGCTAGCAAACAGAATCCAACAGCACATTAAAAGGATCATACAACATGAGCAAGTGGGGTTTATTCAAGGAATGCAAGGATTCTTCAATGTACACACATCAATCAATGTGATACATCATATTAACAAATTGAAGGAGAAAAACCATATGATCATCTCAGTAGATTCAGAGAAAGCTTTCGACAAAATTCAACACCCATTTATGATAAAAACCCTGCAGAAAGTAGGCATAGATGGAACTTTCCTCAACATAATAAAGGCCATATATGACAAACCCACAGCCAACATCATCCTCAATGGTGAAAAACTGAAAGCATCTCCACTAAGATCAGGAACAAGACAAGGTTGCCCACTCTCACCACTCTTATTCAACATAGTTTTGGAAGTTTTAGCCACAGCAATCAGAGAAGAAAAGGAAATAAAAGGAATCCAAATCAGAAAAGAAGAAGTAAAGCTGTCACTATTTGCAGATGACATGATACTATACATAGAGAACCCTAAAGATGCTACCAGAAAACTACTAGAGCTAATCAATGAATTTGGTAAAGTAGCAGGATACAAAATTAATGCACAGAAATCTCTGGCATTCCTATACACTAATGATGAAACATCTGAAAGTGAAATCAAGAAAACACTCCCATTTACCATTGCAACAAAAAGAATAAAATATCTAGGAATAAACCTACCTAAGGAGACAAAAGACCTGTATGCAGAAAACTATAAGACACTGATGAAAGTAATTAAAGATGATATAAATAGATGGAGAGATATACCATGTTCTTGGATTGGAAGAATCAACATTGTGAAAATGACTCTACAACCCAAAGCAATCTACAGATTCAATGCAATCCCTATCAAACTACCACTGGCATTTTTCACAGAACTAGAACAAAAAATTTCACAATTTGTATGGAAACACAAAAGACCCCGAGTAGCCAAAGCAATCTTGAGAACAAAAAACGGAGCTGGAGGAATCAGGCTCCCTGACTTCAGACTATACTACAAAGCTACAGTAATCAAGACAGTATGGTACTGGCACAAAAACAGAAATATAGATCAATGGAACAGGATAGAAAGCCCAGAGAACAACCCACACACATATGGTCACCTAATCTTTGATAAAGGAGGCAGGAATGTACAGTGGAGAAAGGACAGCCTCTTCAATAAGTGGTGCTGGGAAAACTGGACAGCTACATGTAAAAGTATGAGATTATATCACTCCCTAACACCATACACAAAAATAAGCTCAAAATGGATTAAAGACCTAAATCTAAGGCCAGAAACTATCAAACTCTTAGAGGAAAACATAGGCAGAACTCTCTATGACATAAGTCACAGCAAGATCCTTTTTGACCCACCTCCTAGAGAAATGGAGATAAAAACAAAAATAAACAAATGGGACCTAATGAAACTTCAAAGCTTTTGCACAGCAAAGGAAACCATAAACAAGACCAAAAGACAACCCTCAGAATGGGAGAAAATATTTGCAAATGAAGCAACTGACAAAGGATTAATCTCCAAAATTTACAAGCAGCTCATGCAGCTCAATAACAAAAAAACAAAGAACCCAATCCAAAAATGGGCAGAAGACCTAAATAGACATTTCTCCAAAGAAGATATACAGACTGCCAACAAGCACATGAAAGAATGCTCAACATCATTAATCAATAGAGAAATGCAAATCAAAACTACAATGAGATATCATCTCACACCAGTCAGAATGGCCATCAAAAAATCTAGAAACAGTAAATGCTGGAGAGGGTGTGGAGAAAAGGGAACACTCTTGCACTGCTGGTGGGAATGTGAATTGGTTCAGCCACTATGGAGAACAGTATGGAGGTTCCTCAAAAAACTACAAATAGAACTACCATATGACCTAGCAATCCCACTACTGGGCATATACCCGGAGAAAACCAAAATTCAGAAAGAGTCATGTACCAAAATCTTCATTGCAGCTCTATTTACAATAGCCAGGACATGGAAGCAACCTAAGTGTTCATCAACAGATGAATGGATAAAGAAGATGTGGCACATATATACAATGGAATATTAGCCATAAAAAGAAACGAAATTGAGCTACTTGTAATGAGGTGGATAGACCTAGAGTCTGTCATACAGAGTGAAGTAAGTCAGAAAGAGGAAGACAAATACCGTATGCTAACACATATATATGGAATTTAAGGGAAAAAATGTCATGAAGAACCTAGGGGTAAGACAGGAATAAAGACACAGACCTACTGGAGAATGGACTTGAGGATATGGGGAGGGGGAAGGGTGAGATGTGACAAAGCGAGAGAGTGGCATGGACATATATACACTAACAAACGTAAGGTAGATAGCTAGTGGGAAGCAGCCGCATAGCACAGGGAGATCAGCTCGGTGCTTTGTGACCGCCTGGAGGGGTGGGATAGGGAGGGTGGGAGGGAGGGAGACGCAAGAGGGAAGAGATATGGGAACATATGTATATATATAACTGATTCATTTTGTTGTAAAGCAGAAACTAACACACCATTGTAAAGCAATTATACTCCAATAAAGATGTTAAAAAAAAAGATAGTAAAGAGCTAGTTGAATAAAAGAGTACTTTACATTTCAAAAAAAAATCTGTTCAAGGGGTGTGCAGCAGTAACATCATCTTCAGCAGAAGGGGACACAGAACTAGTAAGAACTCAAATTCTTTGTAAAGCTCAAATTCCCCAAAATCAATAATTCTGGTATTTAGCGTGGTTCCCAGATTCTTACTATAAGCTTTTATCATTAGACCACAGAGACCAGAGCTGAATTTCTTGCTTTGTTGTTTTTTTTTTCTTTTTCCAGATCATACAACTATAAGAAAACCACATGTCCAGATCTCTTTTCCCTAGAAGGGTCATTCTGAAATCTATTCCCTGTAGCATAAGCACAGTGAGCCTCCTTAAAAAAAAAAAAAAAAGAAAAGAAAGAAAGTAAACAGGCAGTACCAAAAGAAATTGCAAAGAAATAACAGTTTATAACTGTTATTTAGAAATATGAAACTACCAGACAAAACGTGTGCAGTTTAAAGTGATTATGTTGGGGTGGAGAGAATCAGAAGTGAAGGGAATTAGAGGACAGCTTGTTGTTTCCTTAGAAGTCCAATATTACTATTTGGCTTTCTAAAACATGTATATATGTGACACTGCTGGTAGGAAAAAAAGAAGCTTTGTGAAAGTCTCTCCAAGAAAATCTGGGTCTAGGTCTTAGCCTCACCTCATGGTTTGTTGTATGACTTTTGGACAAGAAAAACTCCTGTAATTCTACCAGCCAAAAGGCAAAAATAAATAATGACAGTGAGTGTTAAGGTTTTAGCTGAGAATGGAAGGAAAAAACGAATTTTTACTGGCACCAAATTACCCGATTTTGTAATGTTTGCCAGTGCTGCTCAGCTGCTCCAGAACCAGGCATTTATCTAAGTTTGGAGGTTGGTTGTGCTATTTAACTATATATACATGTTACCTTAAAAAATTAAAGAATTATTCCATATGGAATGAATTACCTTAAGAGATAAGTCTGCAACATCTATGGTAGCCATACATTCCATTTTGTGCAGAAAAGAAGTCCCAGGTTCTACCCTGTGTCCCAGCATAATTATTCATACTGCCCACTTTTAATCACAAAAGTATTCCAGTTTGGATGATACATTATATAGTTTCCTTACCAATACATGTTAAATACTTGCTAAATATATGCTAAAGTAGAGGTTAGGCAGCAATTTAACAGGGTTATTTTCTAGAGGGTTAGCGCATCAAACAGGAGATTGGATTAGGTAACCAGTAAGGTATTTTCCAACTGTAAACTTCTAGGATTCTAATTTTTTAACTGGGCCAATTTACTTCATAAAGAAGGCAAAAAGATGTTCTGCTGCTTCTGTTGGCATAGAATTCAAGATTATCCAAAATAAAACTCTCTTTCTGCCAACTGTTTTTATCTGCCACTACCCACCAGCCCTCAGTCATCCCAGGCTCCTCCCCTAACGCAAGAATTCACCACCACCCACTCAACCTCCCACATGCTTTTGGCCTTGCTTTGGCAAAGACAGTAAAGCCCACCAAATATTCCTTTTTCTCCCATGTATTTTCCAGCCCCCTTCATTGAGCAGCATCATGGTACTAGTTCTGGCCAACTCAATGCGTGTGGAAGGTCATGTGCCATCAGCCTGGGTCCCTGAGTGACTGGAGTAGAGCTCCCCATGCCAACCAGCATTGGAAAGATACTAGAAGAAAGAAATACATGTTAGTTGTGTAGACATTAGGATGAGGACTGGGAGGAGTCTGTTACCACAGTGTTGCCTGTGACTAACGCACCTTCATTGACAGGCATCTCTGAATCCTTTGCTAAGCAACTCAGGCTGCATTTAGTTTCTCTGCAGCCATGTAAGATATGTATAGCTTCTATCTGAGGAAGGGGATAAAGAAAGCCACCTGGGGAATCATTTATTCTAAGGGAAATGAATAGAACATCTCTGTGGAAAGTGTAATGTTGGGCCTGATCATCTCTCCTCCTGAGACCAGATGCTCAGGTCTGTTTAGAGCCTAGTCTCATCTCAACTTGCTATAAACGAAGGTGATCTTTAGGTTTATAACTAGTTTTTACAGCTGATTTTTGTACACAACTGCTTCTTTGTTTGTTTTTCTTATATTTTTTCAACTGAGCATTTTCTGAAAACATATTCCAGGAGACAATTCAGGTTGAAGGTTGTGGTGTCTTTTCTCAAAGAGTTCAAGGTGTAATAGGGAGGTAGAAATGTAGTCACCTGAATACAATATGAGGTGGAATCAAGTCAGTGCTGTTATGGATAGGCATGCTCTGAGGGAGTGAATGATTCAAGAGGACTGGGCTATAATAAGGAAAGGATCAATGATGAGTGCCATTGTTTGACTTCCTAACACCCAGCCAGGCACACCCTCCACCACGAACAACACAATAATCTGAGGTATTCAAACCTGGATATTACATCTTACTTGATAAGATTCTTACAATGAGATAACTGCTGTTTTGCTCACCATTAAACTTTAAAGATTTAAAAACATTTGTATTCTTTTGTCTGTTTTAAAAAACATCTTTCAGTAGTTTTAAGCAAAGTATATACTATATCAAAACACCAATGCTCTTGGCAAAGACTTGAGGGACTAAAATACATATACATTCAAGATAAATTTGGTCAAACCCATATAATGCCAGAATTGTTATAAATTAGTCATTAAGATGGATGATGATCTGCCTTAGAGCTAGGATCCAAAGCTTTCTACACGAAGCTACTGAAGAATCTGGCTTCCCTAAACATATTACCAGTCTTAAACTATGCCATCCATGACTTCTCTGGCCCTGAGGATAGTTGTGGAATGGATGATGCTTCAGCCATCTTTGTAGTAGGATTAAGTTGACTGATGCACCCTCTACGGTAATATCATACAGACAAAAGTTTATCACTAGAAATTGAATCTCAGGTTGAGGAGGAGGACAGCTGATCAAAAGCACTAACTCTATATCACTCTGACTTTCACTTTTCCCTGAAGGATGCAACTTAACACTTTGGCCCAACAAACCCTTTCACTTGGTTTCTTCTTAGCATAACTGAGACAGGTTGAAATTTTTTCAACGAAAAAAATATTTCTCTAAATTCTAAGGGAGTGAAAAAAAGCAAACACAGATAGTACAAAACACAAAAAGGAGACATGATTCAGTTTATACAGGCCCCACCTAGTCCATCTGCTGTCTTGCTCTAAATAGCTGATACAATCTTGCAGCACCTTGCCTTGATTTTTTTTCTTTACCTTATAGCTACTGAGTTATCTTATTTTCACCAACCTATTACCCAAAGATCCCCCTGGACAAGCTAATACAATTCATAGTAGGGAGAATGAAAGAGAGACAGAGAGAAACAAAGAGATAAATTGAATCCCCCTATGTTGACTACCTATTAAAATCCTCCCACTCAAATCTGGCTTTCTATTTTCTAGGCTGAAGCATAAGTCTCTCTCTCCCTGGTAAATGACTTCACCGATGATATTCTGCCCTTACATAAAGGCTGTATTCCTATGCCAAATATAGATATAGCATTACCAGAATGCAGTATCCATACACCTAGATTTACATATATTTAGAGAGAATAACAGGGAAGGTATGGAGGGCATCTCATCACACACAGTGCTTCTCAATGTGTAGTTCCAGAATTATTTATAGTAGAATCTCTTGCAAAATGGAAATTCCTGTGCACTGCAAGAGACTACTGAATCAGTGTTGGGTGAGACCAACAAACATGATCTTTATAACAGACCAGATGATTCTGATGTACCTGAAAGTTTAAGAGTCCCTGGAATAAATGCTCGGCAAAATTAGATGATTAAATTCATATTATGTTAAGACAAACAGTGCCTTGAACTATGCAATATGCTTTTATATATATGAACTCCTATAAACTTCACAGAAGCCCTGTCAAAAAGGTCCCATTTTGGGCTTCCCTGGTGGCGCAGTGGTTGAGAGTCCGCCTGCCGATGCAGGGTATGCGGGTTCATGCCCCGGTCCGGGAGGATCCCACATGCCGCGGAGCGGCTGGGCCCGTGAGCCATGGCCGCTGAGCCTGCGCGTCCGGAGCCTGTGCTCCGCAACGGGAGAGGCCACAACAGTGAGAGGCCCACGTACCGCAAAAAAAAAAAAAAAAAAAACCATCTGGATTTATGGCATGATGTTTCTCTTATTACTTCATTCCCAGCGTGATACATATTAAAACTATTTTGCTCAGTGTTCTGAAGCAGACTCTATATCAAAAGTACAGTGGTGAAGTTGTTTAGTATATTACTGCAATGTTATGAATCAGCACCAGTTGATGGAACTCTTAAAAGTAATGAAAGACAGCAAATGTAATGATCTATGGTCTTTGTCAACGCTCATTGGTTGAGTCATGAAAGACTAACAATGGTGTGTTAGTTTCTGCTTTATAACAAAGTGAATCAGCTGTACATATACATATATCCCCATATTTCCTCCCTCTTGCATCTCCCTCCCACCCTCCCTATCTCACCCCTCCAGGTGGTCACAAAGCACCGAGCTGATCTCCCTGTGCAATGCGGCTGCTTCCCACTACCTATCATTTTAACATTTGGTAGTGTATATATGTATATGCCACTCTCTCACTTCGTCCCAGTTTACACTTCCCCCTCCTCGTGTCCTCAAATCCATTCTCTACATCTGCGTCTTTATTCCTGTCCTGCCGACGTTCCTCAGAACTTTTTTTTTTTTTTAGATTCCATATATATGTGTTAGCATACAGTATTTGTTTTTCTCTTTCTGACTTACTTCACTCTGTATGACAGACTCTAGGTTCACACACCTCACTACAAATAACTCAATTTTGTTTTTTTAATGGCTGAGTAATATTCCATTGTATATATGTGCCACATCTTCTTTATCCTTTCACCTGTCGATGGACAATTAGGTTGCTTCCATGTCCTGCCTATTGTAAATAGAGCTGCAGTGAACATTTTGGTACATGATTCTCTTTGAATTATGATTTTCTCCAGGTATATGCCCAGTAGTGAGATTGTTGGGTCATATGGTAGTTCCATTTTTAGATTTTTAAGGAACCTCAATACTGTTCTCCATAGTGGTTGTATCAGTTTACATTCCCTCCAACAGTGCAAGAGGGTTCCCTTTTCTCCACACCCTCTCCAGCATTTATTGTCTGTAGATTTTTTGATGATGACCATTCTGACCGGTGTGAGGTGATACCTCTTTGTACTTTTGATTTGCATTTCTCTAATGGTTAGTGATGTTGAGCATCCTTTCATGTGTTTGTTGGCAATCTGTATATCTTCTTTGGAGAAACGTCTATTTAGGTCTTCTGCCCATTTTTGGATTGGGTTGTTTGTTTTTTTGATATTGAGCTGCATGACCTGCTTGTAAATCTTGGAGATTAATCCTTTGTCAGTTGCTTCATTTGCAAATATTTTCTCCCACTCTGAGGGTTGTCTTTTGGTCTTGTTTATGGGTTTTTTTGCTGTGCAAAAGCTTTTAAGTTTCATTAGGTCCCATTTGTTTATTTTTGTTTTTATTTCCATTTCTCTAGGAGGTGGGTCAAAAAGGACCTTGCTGTGACTTATGTCATAGAGTGTTCTGCCTATGTTTTCCTCTAAGAGTTTGATAGTTTCTGGCCTTACATTTAGGTCTTTAATCCATTTTGAGTTTATTTTTGTGCATGGTGTTAGGGAGTATTCTAATTTCATTCTTTTACCTATAGCTGTCCAGTATTCCCAGCACCGCTTATTGAAGAGGCTGTCTTTTCTCCACTGTATATTCTTGCTTCCTTTATCAAAAATAAGGTGACCATATGTAGTGGGTTTTTCTCTGGGCTTTCTATCCTGTTCCATTGATCTATATTTCTGTTTTTGTGCCAGTACCATACTGTCTTGATTATTGTAGCTTTGTAGTATAGTCTGAAGTCAGGGAGCCTGATTCCTCCAGCTCCGTTTTTTGTTCTCAAGATTGCTTTGGCTACTCGGGGTCTTTTGTGTTTCCATACAAATTGTGAAATTTTTTGTTCTAGTTCTGTGAAAAATGCCCGTGGTAGTTTGATAGGGATTGCATTGAATCTGTAGATTGCTTTGGGTAGTAGTCATTTTCACAATGTTGATTCTTCCAATCGAAGAACATGGTATATCTCTCCATCAGTTTCTATATCTTTAATTTCTTTCAACAGAGTCTTATAGTTTTCTGCATACAGGTCTTTTGTCTCCTTAAGCAGGTTTATTCCTAGTTATTTTATTCTTTTTGTTGCAATGGTAAATGAGAGTGTTTCCTTAATATCTCTTTCAGATTTTTCATCTTTAGTGTATAGGAATGCAGGAGATTTCTGTGCATTAATTTTGTATCCTGCTACTTTACCACATTCACTGATTAGCTCTAATAGTTTTCTGATAGCATCTTTAGGATTCTCTACGTATAGTATCATGACATCTGCAAACAGTGACAGCTTTATTTCTTCTTTTCTGATTTGGATTCCTTTTATTTCTTTTTTTTTTCTCTGATTACTGGGGCTAAAACTTCCAAAACTATGTTGAATAATAGTGGTGAGATTGGAAAGGCTTGTCCTTTTCCTGATCTTAGAAGAAATGGTTTCATTTTTTCACCATTGAGAACAATGTTAGCTGTGGGTTTGTCATATATGGCCTTTATTATGTTGAGGTAAGTTCCCTCTATGCCTACTTTATGGAGGGTTTTTTACCATAAATGTGTGTTGAATTTTGTCAAAAGCTTTTTCTGCATCTATTGAAGTGATCATATGGTTTTTCTTCTTCAGTTTGTTAATATGGTTTATCACATTGATTGATTTGCGTATATTGAAGAATCCTTGCATTCCTGGGATAAACCCCAGTTGATCATGGTGCATGATCCTTTTAATGTGCTGTTGGATTCTGTTTGCTAGTATCTTGTTGAGGATTTTTGCATCTTTGTTCATCCGTGATATTGGCCTGTAGTTTTCTTTTTTTTTTTTTTTTGACATCTTTGTCTGGTTTTAGTATTAGGGTGATGGTTTTGTAGAATGAGTTTGGGGGTGTCCTCCCTCTACTATATTTTGGAAAAGTTTGAGAAGGATAGGTGTTATCTCTTCTCTAAATGTTTGATGGAATTTGCCTGTGAAGCCATCTTGTCAGAAGGAAAGAAATCATAAAGATCAGATCAGATCAGAAATAAATAAAAAAGAAATGAAGGAAACAATAGCAAAGATCAATGAAACTAAAAGCTGGTTCTTTGAGAAGATAAACAAAATTGATAAACCACTAGCCAGACTCAATAAGAAAAAAAGGGTGAAGACTCAAATCAATAGAATTAGAAATGGAAAAGGAGAAGTAACAATTGACACTGCAGAAATACAATGGATCATGAGAGAGCACTACAAGCAAGTATATGCCAATAAAATGGATAACCTGGAAGAAATGGACAAATTCTTAGCAAAGCACAACCTTCCGAGACTGAACCAGTAAGAAATATAAAATATAAACAGACCAATCACAAGCACTGAAATTGAGACTGTGATTAAAAATGTTCCAGCCATTAAGTTTTGAAGTGGTTTCTTATATAGGAATGAAAAATTGTTTAAAGATGCCAGTTTTACCCTGATTATAAACTAGATAAAACATAATAAAACTACAGACCAATGTCAATCATGAACATGGATGTAAATTTTTAATACAATATTAGCAAGTTGTATCCAACAATATGTAAAAGTAATGTCATACAAAGTAAAATTTATCTCAAGAATTTAAGATTTAACATTTATAAATCAATCAGTGTAATTCAAGATATGCTAAGATCTGAATATTTCTGGACCCCCAAAATTTATATGTTGAAAATCTAATTCTCAGTGTGATGGTATTAGGTGGGGCCTATGGGATATAATTAGTTCATGAGGACAGAGTCTCATGATTAGGATGAATGCCCTTATAAATGAGACTCCAGGGAGATCCGTCACCCCTTCTGTCATGTGGAGAGACAGCAAGACACCAGATATAAACCAAAAAGAGGGCCCTCACCAGAACACAACCATGCTGACACCTTGATTTTGGACTTCACAGACTCCAGAACTGTGAGAAATAATTTTTTGTTGTTTATAAGCTACCCAATATGTGGTATTGTCTTATAGCAATCCAAATGGACTGACACCATATTAACAGGTTAAAAAAATATGATCATCTCAAAAAATGCAGGAAAAACTTTTCACAAAATTAAACACCAAATTCCTAATTTTAAAAACCTCTCAGAAAGCTTGGACTAAATGTAAATTTCCACAACATGATAAAATCCATTCACAAAAATCTTACAGCTAACATGTTACCTAGTAATGAAAGACAACATTCTCCCCCTAAGATCAGAAGCAAGGCAAGAATGTCCACTCTCACCACTTCTGTTAAATATTCTACCATCAATATGAGATATTGCAATCAATCAAATAAAAGGGGGAACAGAATTCATCCAGCTTGAAAAGAAAGATGTAAAACTGTCTTTATTTGCAGATGACGTGATCATCTATGATTAACTATGTAGAAAATCCTATGGAATTTATAGGAAAGTTGCTAATTACTAGCTACAGAAAAGTTAGCAATGTTATAAGATATAACATCAGTATACAAAAGTCAATTATATTTCTATATATGAGCAATAAACAATCATTAAATGAAATTAAAAGAACTAATCAATATAATTTATATTAGCACCAAAAAGAAATAAGAGATAAACCTGGAAAAAGATGTGCAAGACTGAAAACTAAAATTATCTCTAAGAGAAATTAAAGAAGACCTAAAAAATAAGATACTATATTTATGGATTGGAAAAATCAGTATTGTTATGAGTCAATGCTCTCCAAATTGATCTATAGATTCAATGCAATCCCTATCAAAATTCCAGTAGGATCTTTTTATAAAATATCAAGAAGCAAATTTTAAAATTGCCTTAGATAGAAAGGCAAACAATCTAGATTAGCCAGAGCAAGTTTGAAAGAGAAGAAAAAAGTTGGAGTATTTACACTACCTGATGTCAAGACATATTCTAAAGCTATAATAACAAGACAGTATGATATTGGAATAAATATAGACAAATAGACCAATGGAATAGAGTCCAGAAACAGACCCATATTACATATGGTCAATTGAATTTTTCCAGAGTGCAAAGGCAATTCAGTGGAGAAGGGATAGTATTGTCAACAAATTGTGAAGGAATAATTGGATCGTATATGCAAAAAATTAAACCTTGATGCAAATTGCACAGTATATACAAAAATTACCTGAAAATGTATCATAAACTTAAATGTAAAAACCTAAAACTATACATCATCTAGAAGAAAATAGAAGAAAATGTTGAGTGTGGATTATGCAAAGATTTATTACATACTAAACTAGAAGTCCAACCCATGAAATAATTAATAAATTGAACTTCATCCAAGTTAATAAATTCTGTTCTTCAAAAGACACTGTTAAGAGAATAAACAGACATGCTACACATTGGGAGAAATTATTTGCAAATCACATATCTGATAAAGGATTGTACTTAGAATATACAAAAACCAACGAAGTTTAATAAGAAAACAACCCAATTCAAAAATGGGCAAAAATACTCACCAAAGAATATATATGGATAGCAAATAGGCACATAAAATATTGCTCAACATTATAAGTCATGAGGGAAAAGCAAATTAAAATCTGGAGGTACCACTTTAGGCATACTGGAATGTCTAAAACTAAAAAGACTGCTCATACCAAGTGTTGTTGAAGTTGTGAAGCAATTGGACTTCTCATACACTGCTGGTAGGAATGGTAAAATGGTTCAATGCTGGTAGGAATGGTAAAATTGTACAATGGTACAATTTTGGAAAATAGTTTTGTATATACTTACCATATGGCCCAGCCATACCACCCGAGGTATTTACTCGAGAAGTTAAAATATGTGTTCATACAAAGACTTGTACATGAATCTTCATAACAGCTTTATTCATAATATCCAACAACTAGAAAGCAGATCAATGACAGCATGGGGGTAGGTGAGAACAATCATATGGGGGGGGGGATTACAAAAGGGAATGAGGAAACCTTTGGAGATGATAGATAGGTTCCTTCTCTTGATTATGGTGATGGCTTCATGGGTTTATGCTTAAGTCAAAGTATATCAAATTGTACTACATAAATATATGCAGTTTCTTTCATATTGATTATACCTCAATGATGTTATTTTTAAAGGCTTCTCTGCTAAGAAAACTTTTAAAACACAGTCCGGCTTCACTTTCAAGATGGTCAGTTAAGCACATGTGTTTACTTTTTTTTCCTCAAACAGAAATGCATTGACCCAAAGTGGTTTGGAAGTGCATATTGGGGAACCTAATACAGTCTAGAAAATGAATCCAGGAAGGTTTCCCAAAGGAAGTGACATTTATTTTGAGATCTTGAGAGTAAATAAGAGAAGGAAAGGCTAACAGAATGGCAGGAAAGTTAAGAGAGCTTCAGGCAGAATGAACCATGTGAGAAGTTTTCCAACTTGGTTAAATACTGCAAGTTTCCCTGGACCTTAATGAGATTGAGAAAATTAAAAATTTCAAGATATTTCTTGAGGATTGATTATATTTTGAATAATGATTTAAATAGAGCTTGTTTTAAACATGACACCCTGGATTTTACATCACACATAATACCCTATAAGCATAGAGCTAGAAAGACTCTTAAGAGAGCATTGAAACCAGTGGTACTCAATTATAATCTCCCTCCCTCTATCAACAGTCATATATAACACAAGATAACTCTCAAAAGAAAGGTAATTCTCCATCTTTTATTTATTTATTTATTTTGGCCATGCAACAAGGCATGTGGGATCCTAGTTCCCTAACCAGGGATCGAACTCACACCCTCAGCATTGGAAGCACAGAGTCTTAACCACTGGACCACCAGGGAAGTCCTCTCAGTCTTTTAATATACCTCTTACTTCCTCATGGGAGTCTCTACTCTCAACTGAATGTTTTTACTTTACAAATGGAAAAACTAAGTCCCAGAGAGGATAAGGAGACTTCCCCAATATAACATAGCAAAGAAATAGCAAAGTTAGGATAAGAACTCAGGTTTTCTGAGTTGCAAGCAAGTGGTGCTTTTTCTGCAATAAGCAGTGAGACAATATAGTGAAACATGGGCTCTAGAGTAAGACTGACAGAATCAAAGTCTGGGCCTATTTCTTACTAGTCATGTAACCTTGGACAACTTAATCTTCCTAAGCCCATTTACTCATCTTTAAGATTAAATGGTTAATATTTTGAAAAGTGCTTAAAACAATGCGTTGAAATAAAAATGAATATTTGTTGTTTAGGAAGAACTCTGAGTTGCCATAGCTCCATAAGGATTCACATCATGCCATACTTGGTAAATTTACTAGAATCAGGGAAAGTGGGAAGAAGTCTGGCAGCTTATCCCTTGGAGTGAAGTTCATTTGCATTAAATAACAGAAAAAAAAGCCAGCAGAGACCCTCACGCTGAAAGATATTGATCTTAAGGCATATGTCCAGCTAACTCGGAGTCTCCCCTCCCACAGGGGTATGTATAGGGAGAAGAGACTGTAAGACAAAATTTCCTAAGTTCTTCCAGAAAAACCCTTACTATGACCTTAATCCCACACAGGAAGTTTACTTGTGCAAGTAGGCATCAGAAGGAATACAGTTTGTGAGTTAGTTGAAGAGGTGGAAATAGGTCTATCTGAAATCTGAGGCAAAGTTATAAAGACAGAGGTAGATGGGTGTGACTCCTAACACAGATGGTAAACTGGTAGGTATTTGAAATGTGTGCATACGTGTTTTGTGCAATCCTACATGGCTCAGTTCAGCCAGAGTTTTCTGTGGTCTCCAAGTGATTTTCTTGGACAAAATCACACAGAAGCCAAATCCACATTACACTCAAATTGTCCCCGAATTTATCAATCACATTGGAATAAATTCGTGTTTTCAAGGCACGTGTTACAGCATAACTGACTATATGTTAGACATCAAAGTGCACATGTCAAGTAAGCAATTGGATTTATAAATCTAGAGTTCATGGTAGAGGTATCCGGTAAATCTAACTTGGAAGTGATCAACATATATATGCTATGGAAAGTCATGGGATTAGATGAGACTTCCTAGGGAGTGAATATAAATGAATATAAATGTAGAGGTCATATAACTGAGCCCTGGTGAAACCATGCAGGAGCCTGTGGGGCTCCCGGGTACAGAAGCCTTTCTGTCCCCTGTTTTCTTGTTTGTAGAGAAAGGACCCCAGCTTCCATGACCTTCCCCCCTCCCCAAGTTCCAAAGGGCAGATTCAAACCGTTGCTAATCAAGGGAGGAGCAGCCAAGAAATCACCTGAGAAGCTCATCAAGATTACCTGAGACCAGATTAAAGGAGTGGGGGTGGGCGGGGGGAGCGGCCTGCACACACCCTAATCTTGTCAGCAACCCCACCCTTGAACCGTTGCTATAAAACTCCTCATCAAATCCTCCCAGGTGGGGACACAGAGTTTTTCGGGGCAGGAGCCCACTATGTCCCCCTTTGCCTGGCAAAGCAATAAAGCTATTCTTTTCTACTTCACCCAAAACTCTGTCTCTGAGATTTGATTCAGCACCAGTGCACAGAGGCCAAGCTTTCAGCATCACTGGGACAGCCACAACATATAGAAGTCAAGAAGATGATGAGGAATAAGGAAAGGACTCTGAGAAGGAGCAGCCAGAAGAGAGGTTGGAGAAGAATCGGGAGAAGGAACTCTTCCTGAAAGCCAAGTGAAGAAAGTCTCCAAGGAGTAGGGAGTAATCAACCAGGTCAAATATAGCAGATAGGTCAAAAAAGGACTGGGAAATGTTCTTAGAATATGGTTAACTGAAAGTGACTGGTAACCTTGACAAGAACATTTGGTGAAGTGGTGAGAGAGAAAGCCTGATTGGAGATAGTTGAAGGGTGAATGGAGAAAGAGGGACTGAGGACAGATAGTATAGGGAACTCTTTTGAGGGGAAGATAAATAGAGAAAAGGGCAACGTGAGACATCAGCGTTTCTTAAGATTAAAAAAATTTTGTATGCTAATCAGATTAGAGGAGAAGAAAAATTTGACCATATAGGAGACAAGGTAGAATTGCTGCATCTGCCATTGTACTAACAGAGTACAGGAAATGGAATCTAGGGCAGAGATGCTAAGAGTATGGACAGATCATCCTCAGTAACAAGAGTGAAGACAGAGTTCCTGGGCACAGATGTGGGTAAGTGGGAGAGATGCCAGTAGCATGTGCAGGTTCTCTTCTGATTGCCTCTGTTTTCTCAATGAAGTAGGAATCAAGGTCAGCAGAGGAGAGTGAGGTATAGGAGGAGGTGTTGGACATTCTAGGAGAGAAAAATTAAACTGTTGTTCAGGAGAGCTTAAGAGTTAAAGGACTAGGGTAACATGAGAGCACATTTGTTTAAAAATTTTCTTATACATAGAACTGCTATATGTGGCAAAGTGTACAGACAATTTTAATTTTGTTAAATATTGTCAAATTGCCCTCTGAGGTTATATTAGTTCACATTCCCACATGTAACAAGTCTGCTTCCCCAAGTTTTTGCCAACACAGTATGCTATCAAACATTTTCACCCTTCCCAATATGATAGTTGAAAATGATATCAGTGCAACTTTAATTTGCATTCCTCTGATTTAAATGAAGTTGAATATCTTTCCTTATGATTAATGACCAAGAACCACAGATAGAATTGGATCCTCCCAGGGAGCTGTGACTCAGTAAATTAGGCAAGCAATTTCTTTCTGTCCTAGGTTTTCACTTATTCAACCAGTATTTATTGAATGTCTAGTATGGATCATGCATTGTTCAAGTGATTAAGGAATACAGCAGTGAGCAAAAACAAAACAAAACAAGCTCAGAACCTGAACTAGGCACCATAGCCCAGAATCACAGAAACTCCAGGGAAGAAGAGGTCTCAGATAACCTATAAACTAAGATCACAAAACAAGGATCTGGACTAGTACCCAGGGCAGAGATAAAGCTTTCTTTTATGGGCTATGGAGAGAGACAAAAGGATTTTTAAGCTGATAAGTGACAATAAATCAGAGTTAAGATTTAGGATGACAAATTAACCCATATGTCTGTGATAGACTAAGGATGGAGGAGAAACAGTGGCTGGTTCAGCAAGTGCTTAATAAATATGAAAGGAGAAAAAGAAGGGAAAGGACCATCCAAGAAGGAAGTCATTCCAGATACAACAGCAGCCCTCTTTTTCCTAGAATTCTGAATCAAATGGTCTTGTAGGATTCTTGGAGAGAAGCAGAATACAGAAGAAACAGCTGCTGGAAGCTGTGCTTAGCCACTCTCCCAGGTCCTCTGGACTCTAATTTTCCAGGCGTTGTATTCAATGGCAAATCTAGAGCAGAGAAGGAGGTGTAATGCATCTTTTTTTGGGGGGGGGTATGCAGGCCTCTCACTGTTGTGGCCTCTTCCATTGAGGAGCACAGGCTCTGGACGCACAGGCTCAGTGGCCATGGTTCATGGGCCTAACCGCTCCGCGGCATGTGGGATCTTCCCAGACCGGGGCACGAACCCGTGTCCCCTGCATTGGCAGGCAGATTCTCAACCACTGCGCCACCAGGGAAGCCCATGTAATGCCGCTTTAAAGATAGATCTTCAGCCTTAAATAAATTCCTCTTGGCAATGCTCTCAGCTATTGCCCCTGGGGACTGGTACAAATTTCCATTCAAGTATCAAATAACCAAATATGCTGAACTATTTAACTCACATTTGCCTGAACCAAGTTCTTCAATGATAATCTAACATGCAAACCAAGAGAATAATGCTATTTGAGAGGTTTTGTTTCTTTCTCCCTCCACAGGCAGTGCCCACATGTATACAATTCCAGTCAACCAGGTAAATTAGCTAACTATCTCATCAAAATAGGGAGTACCTAGAGGAGTCAAAAAAGGTAGTGACAGAGACCTTCAAGATGGCAGAGGAGTAAGACGTGGAGATCACCTTCCTCCCCACAAATACATCAGAAATACATCTACATGTGGAACAACTCCTACAGAACACCTACTGAACACTGGCAGAAGAACTCAGACTTCCCAAAAGACAAGAAACTCCCCCACATACCTGGCCATGTGGCAGACAGTGTCTTGGTGCTCTGGCTAGGTGTCAGACATGTGCCTCTGAGGTGGGAGAGCCGAGTTCAGGACATTGGTCCACCAGAGACCTACCTGCTTCACATAATATCAAACGGTGAAAGCCTTCCCAGTGATCTCCATTTTAATGCTAAGACCCAGCTCCTCTCAACGAGCAGCCAGCTACAGTGCTGGACACACCACCCTATGCCAAACAACTAGCAAGAGAGGAACACAACCCCACCCATTAGCAGAGAGGCTGCCTAAAATTATAATAAGGTCACAGGCATGCCAAAACACACCACCAGATGCATTTCCGCCCACCATAAAGACAAGATCCAGCCTCATCCACCAGAACACAGGCACCAGTCCCCTCCACCAGGAAGAATACGCAACCCACTGAACCAACCTGAGCCACTGGGGGCAGACACCAAAAACTATGGGAACTACAAACATGCAGCCTGTGAAGAGGAGACCCCAAACAAAGTAAGTAAAGCAAAGTGAGAAGACAGAGGAAAACACAGCAGATGAAGTAGCAAGGTAAAAACCCATCAGAACAAACAAATGAAGAGGAAATAGGCAGTCTACCTGAAAAGGAATTCAGAGTAATGATAGTAAAGGTGATCCAAAATCTTAGAAATGGAATGGAGAAAATATAAGAAACCTTTAACAAGGACCTAGAAGAATTAAGAGCAAACGAAGAGTGACGAACAACAAAATAAATGAAATTTAAAATGCTCTAGAAGGAAACAATAGCAGAATAACTGAGGCAGAAGAACGGATAAGTGACCTGGAAGATAAAATAGTGGAAATAACTACTGCAGAGCAGAATAAAGAGAAAAGAATGAAAAGAATTGAGGACAGTCTTGGAGCCGTCTGGGACAACATTAAATGCACAAACATTCGAATTATACGAGTCCCAGAAGAAGAAGAGAAAAAGAAAGGGACTGGGAAAATATTTGAAGAGATTATAGTAGAAAACTTCCCTAATATGGGAAAGCAAATAGTCAATCAAGTCCATGGAGTGCAGAGAGTCCCATACAGGATAAATCCAAGGAGAAACATGCCAAGACACATATTAATCAAACTATCAAAAATTAAATACAAGAAAAAATATTAAAAGCAGCAAGGGAAAAACAACAAATAACACACAAGGGAATCCCAATAAGGTTAACAGCTGATCTTTCAGCAGAAACTCTGCAAGCCAGAAGGGAGTGGCAGGACATATTTAAAGGGATGAAAGGGAAAAACCTACAACCAAGATTACTCTACACAGCAAGGATCTCATTCAGATTCGATGGAGAAATTAAAACCTTTACCGACAAGCCAAAACTAAGAGAATTCAGCACCACATAACCAGCTTTACAACAAATGCTAAAGGAACTTCTCTAGGCAGGAAACACAAGAGAAGGCAAAGACCTATAATAACAAACCCAAAACAATTAAGAAAATGGTAATAGGAACATACATATCAATAATTACTTTAAATGTAAATGGATTAAATGCTCCAACTAAAAGACAGAACGGCCAAATGGATACAACAACAAGACCCATATATATGCTGTCTACAAGAGACCCACTTCAGACCTAGGGACACCTACAGACTGAAAGTGAGGGGATGGAAAAAGATATTCCATGCAAATGGAAATCAAAAGAAAGCTGGATAGCAATACTCACATCAGATAAAATAGACTTTAAAATAAAGAATGTTACAAGAGACAAGGAAGGACACTACATAATGATCAGGAGATCAATCCAAGAAGAAGATATAACAATTGTAAATATTTATGCATCCAACATAGGAGGACCTCAATATATAAGGCAAATGCTAACAGCCATAAAAGGGGAAATCGACAGTAACACAATCATAATAGGGGATTTTAACACCCCACTTTCACCAATGGACAGATCATCCAAACAGAAAATAAATAAGGAAACACAAGCTTTAAATGATACATGAAACAAGATGGACTTAATTGATATTTATAGGACATTCCATCCAAAAACAACAGAATACACTTTCTTCTCAAGTGCTCATGGAACATTGTCCAGGATATATCATATCTTGGGTCACAAATCAAGCCTTGGTAAATTTAAGTAAATTGAAATCATATCAAGTAAATTTTCTAACCACAATGCTATAAGACTAGATATCAATTACAGGAAAAAAATCTGTTAGAAAAACAAACACATGGAGGCTAATAATACACTACTAAATAACCAAGAGATTGCTGAAGAAATCAAAGAGGAAATCAAAAAATACCTAGAAACAAATGAAAATGAAAACAGAATGACCCCAAACCTATCGGATATAGTAAAAGTAGTTCTAAGAGCGAAATTTATAGCAATACAATCCTACCTCAAGAAACAAGAAACATATCAAATATACAACCTAACCTTACACCTAAAGCAATTAGCGAAATAGAAGTAAAAGGACCCCAAGGTTAGCAGAAGGAAAGAAATCATAAAGATCAGATGAGAAATAAATGAAAAAGAAATGAAGAAAACGATAGCAAAGATCAATAAAACTAAAAGCTTTTTCTTTGAGAAGATAAACAAAATTGACAAACCATTAGCCTGACACAAGAAAAAAAGAACACTCAAATCAACAGAATTAGAAATGAAAAAGGATAAATAACATGTGACACTGCAGAAATACGAACTTACCTCAACATAAAAAAAGGCCATATATGACAAACCCACAGCCAACATCGTTCTCAATGGTGAAAAATTGACACCATTTCCTCTAAGATCAGGAACAATACAAGGTTGTCCACACTCACCACTATTATTTAACATAGTTTTGGAAGTTTTAGCCACAGCAATCAGAGAAGAAAAGGAAATAAAAGGAATCCAAACCGGAAAAGAAGAAGTAAAGCTGTCACTGTTTGCAGATGACATGATACTATACATAGAGAATCCTAAAGATGCTATCAGAAAACTACTAGAGCTAATCAGTGAATGGGGTAAAGTAGCAGGATACAAAAGTAATGCACAGAAATCTCTTGCATTCCTATACACTAACAATGAAAAATCTGAAAGAGAAATTAAGGAAACACTCCCATTTACCATTGCAACAAAAAGAATAAAGTACCTAGGAATAAACCTACCTCAGGAGACAAAAGACCTCTATGCAGAAAACTATAAGACACTGATGAAAGAAATTAAAGATGATACAAACAGATGGGGAGATATACCATGTTCTTGGATTAGAAGAATCAACATTGTGAAAATGACTCTACTACCCAAAGCAATCTACAGATTCAATGCAATCCCTATCAAACTACCATTGGCATTTTTCACAGAATTAGAACAAAAAATTTCACCATTTGTATGGAAACAGAAAAGACCCCGAATAGCCAAAGCAATCTTGAGAAAGAAAACGGACCTGGAGGAATCAGGCTCCTAGACTTCAGGCCATACTACAAAGCTACAGTAATCAAGACAGTATGCTACTGGCACAAAAACAGAAATATTGATCAATGGAACAGGATAGAGAGCTGAGAGGTAAACCGACACACATATGGTCTCCTTATTTTTTATAAAGGAGGCAAGAATATACAATGGAGAAAAGATAGGCTCTTCAATAAGTGGTGCTGGGAAAACTGGACAGCTACATGTAAAAGAATGAAATGAGAACACTCCCTAAAACCATACACAAAAGTAAACTCAAAATGGATAACAGAGCTAAATGTAAGGCCAGAAACTATCAAACTCTTAGATGAAAACATAGGCAGAACACTCTATAACATAAATCACAGCAAGATCCTTTTTGACCCACCTCCTTGAGAAATGGAAATAAGACCAAAAATAAACAAATGGGACCTAATGAAACTTAAAACCTTTTGCACAGCAAAGGAAACCATAAACAAGATGAAAAGGCAACCCTCAGAATGGGAGAAAATATTTGCAAATGAAGAAACTGACAAAGGATTAATCTCCAAAATTTACAAGCAGCTCATGCAGCTCAATATCAAAAAAACAAACAACCCAATCCAAAAATGGGCAGAAGACCTAAACAGACATTTCTCCAAAGAAGTTATACAGATTGCCAACAAACACATGAAAGAATGCTCAACATCATTAATCATTAGAGAAATTCAAATCAAAACTACAATGAGATATCATCTCACACAAGTCAGAATGGCCATCATCAAAAAATCTACAAACTATAAATGCTGGAGAGGGTGTGGAGAAAAGGGAACCCTCTTGCACTGTTGGAGGGAATGTAAATTGATACAGCCACTATGGAGAACAGTATGGAGGTTCCTTAAAAAACTAAAAATAGAACTACCATATGACCCAGCAATCCCACTACTGGGCATATACCCTGAGAAAACCATAATTCAGAAAGAGTCATGTACCAAAATGTTCATTGCAGCTCTATTTACAATAGCCAGGACATGGAAGCAACCTAAGTGTCCATCAACAGACCAATGGATAAAGAAGATGTGGCACATATATACAATGGAATATTACACAGCCATAAAAAGAAACAAAATTGAGTTATTTGTAGTGAGGTGGATGGACCTAGAGTCTGTCATACAGAGTGAAGTATTTCAGAAAGAGAAAAAAATACTGTATGCTAACACATATATATGGAATCTGAGAAAAAAAAAAAAGGTCATGAAGAACCTAGGGGTAAGACAGGAATAAAGACACAGACCTACTAGTGAATGGACTTGAGGATATGGGGAGGGAGAAGGGTAAGCTGTGACAGGGCGAGAGAGAGTCATGGACATATACACACTAACAAACGTAGTAAGGTAGATAGCTAGTGGGAAGCAGCCGCATGGCACAGGGATATTGTCTCGGTGCTTTGTGACAGCCTGGAGGGGTGGGATAGGGAGGGTGGGAGGGAGGGAGACGCAACAGGGAAGATATGTGGGAACATGTGTTTATGTATGATTGATTCACTTTGTTATAAAGCAGAAACTAACACACCATTGTAAAGCAATTATACCCCAATAAAGATGTTAAAAAAAAAAAAAAGAAATCCAAATACTAGCTGAGCGATTCTTACATATCCGGCAAATGAGAAAATATTCACCTCAAATCAGGTAGGAAAACCTGAGGCACACTCTTGCCATAAAACCCACCCTAACACAGTTCCATACAATTGGGAAGGAATCCCCAACCCCCAGCTTCTCCCTGAGGAGCAAAGGGTTTGGACCACAATCGAGTGTCCCAACTTTATGGCTCTAGCCCAAGGGATTAGCCCCCAAAACACCTACCTCTGAAAGCCAGTGGTGCTTGCATCCGTAAGACCTACAATACCATAGCAAACAAAGAAGCAGTTCTTGACCAGCACAAGCACACAAACAATTGCTGTGGTTATTCCATCAGGGCTCAGCAGAGAGAGCAGACAAAAATTCCCATCTCCTTGTCTTTCCCTGAAAGAGGTCTAACTGCAGACTTCACAAGCTGCTGTCTGAGTGTCTGGCTTCTAATTTTAGCATGTATCTACAGGCTGGCTGCAATCCTCCCCAGAGACTGGGGAAGCCAGTGGGAAGTTTCCCTGCCTCTTCCTCCTTCTGGGTGGCTCAAATGATAAAACCAAATCACCAGTATCTTACTGAAAGAGCTTACACACACATCTGGCACCCCACCTTTTGCAGCTGCCGCCTAAGGGGTGGGATCCCAAATCAGCTAGCTCTGATAGCCAACAGGACTTGCATTCGTTAAGTCCTACAGGACTATAGCAAAGAAGTGATTTTTATTTTTTATTTATTTTTTGTTTGTTTTTTTAACATTTTTATTGGAGTATAATTGCTTTACAATGGTGTGTTCATTTCTTCTATATAACAAAGTGTATCAGCTATACATATATATCCCCATATCTCCTCCCTCTTGCATTGAAGTGGTTTTTAAATAGGTGAAGGAGGGCCCCCTTCATGGCTATCCCTCCAGGGCTCAACACAGAGGTAAAACGCAAAAACTCCCTCTCCCAGTTTCTTCCTGGAAGGGTCTTAACTACATACTTTCCCAACTGCCACCTGAGGGCCCAGCTTCTAATCAGCCTGAATCTAGGTGCTGACTGCGATCCTCCCCTCTGGGACACTGAAGGGTCTTGGCACACCAACTACTGTGAGCCACTAAGAACAAAGAAGGTGGCTTGGACAATCACAAGGGTTTGAGAGGCAACCAGGGGCTCAGGCTAGGCAGATTGACAAGGTTCATCTTCTATACGAGACCACTCTGTTGAGACTAGGAGAGGTATCTGTTTTATCTGATGTACAGAAAACAACACAGAGAGTCAAGGAAAATGAACAAACAGAGGAATATGTGCCAAACAAGATGAATCTAAAGAAGCAGACCTTAATGAAATGTAGATAAGTGATTTTCCTGATACATTTGAAAATAATGGCCTTAAAGATGCTCACTGGGGTGAGATCAAAAAAACACAAATCACCCAATTTATACATGGGCAATGGACCTACATAGTCATTTTCCCAAAGCAGACATACAAATGGCTAACAGGTACATGAAAAGATGCTCAACATCACTAATCATAGGTTAAATGTAAATGAAAACCACAGAGATATCACCTCACACTTGTTAGGATGTATATTATCAAAAAGACAAGAGATAACAAGTGTTGGTGGTGATGAGGAGTTAGTTGGTGAGGAAGTGGACAAAAGGGGACCATTGTGGACTGTTGGTGGGAATGTAAATTGGCACAGCCACTATGGAAAACAGTATGGAGGGTCCTTAAGAAATTAAAAATAGAACTACCATATGATCCAAAGGAAACAAAACCATTATCTTGAAGAGATATCTGTACTCCCATGTTCATAGCATCATTATTCACAATAGCCAAAGTATGGAAATAAACTAAGTGTCTGTCAACAGATGAGTGGATAAAGAACATGTGGTATCTACATACACTGAAACACTGTTCAACCTTTAAAGAGAAGGAGATCTGCCATTTGCAACAACATAGTATAATGCACTCCAGGTTCATCTAAGTGAAATAAACCAGGCAGAAAAAGAAAAGTACTGCATGGTATCACTTATATATGGAAGGAAGGGAGGGAGGGAGGGAGGGAGGGAGGGAGGGAGGAAGGAAGGAAGGAAGAAAGAAAGAAAGAAAGAAAGAAAGAAAGAAAGAAAGAAAGAAAGAAAGAGAAAGAAAGGAAGGAAGGAAGGAAGGAAGGAAGGAAGGAGATTGGTTCAAGATGGCAGGGTAGAAGGATGTGCTCTCACTCCATCTTGAGAGAACACTGGAATCACAGCTAACTGCTGAACAATCATTGACAGGAAGACACTGGAACTCACCATAAAAGATAACCCACATCCAAAGAAAAAGGAGAAGCCACAATGAGACAGTAGGAGGGGCGCAATCACAATAAAATCAAATCCCATAAATGTTGGGTGGGTGACCCACAAACTGGAGAACACTTATACCACAGAAGTCCACCCACTGGAGTGAAGGTTCTGAGCCCCATGTCAGGTTTCCGAACCTGAGGGTCCGGCAATGGCAGGAAGAATTCCTAGAGAATCAGACTTTGAAGGCTAACAGTATGTGAGTGCAGGACTTCAACAGGACTGGGGGAAACAGAGACTCCACTCTTGGAGGGCACACACAAAGTAGTGTGCGCATCGGGACCCAGGGGAAGGAGCAGTGACCCCATAGAGACTGAAACAGACCTACCTGCTAGTGTTGGAAGGTCTCCTGCAGAGGCAGGGGGTGGCTCTGTCTCACCATGAGGACAAGGACACTGGCAGCAGAAATCCTGGGAAGTACTCCTTGGCGTGACCCCTCCCAGAGTCCACCAGTAGCCCCAACAAAGAGTCAGGGTAGGCTCCAGTGATGGGTCACCTCAAGGCAAACAACCAACAGGGAGGGGACCCAGCCCCACCCATCAGAAGACAAGTGGATTAAAGTTTTACTGAGCTCTGCCCACCAGAGCAACAGCCAGCTCTACCCACCACCAGTCCCTCCCATCAGGAAACCTGCACAAGCTTCTTAGAGAGCCTCAGCCACCAGAGGGCAGACAGCAGAAGCAAGAAGAACTACAATCCTGCAGCCTGTGGAACAAAATCCACATTCATAGAAAGATAAACAAGATGAAAAGGCAGAGGGCTATGAACCAGATGAAGGAACAAGATAAAACCCCAGAAACACAACTAAATGAAGTGGAGATAGGCAACTGTCCAGAAAAAGAATTCAGAATAATGATAGTGAAGATGATCCAGGACCTCGGAAAAACAATGGAGGCAAAGATCGAGAAGATGCAAGAAATGTTTAACAAAGACCTAGAAGAATTAAAGAACAAGCAAACAGAGATGAAAAATACAATAATTGAAATGAAAACCACACTAGAAGGAATCAATAGCAGAATAACTGAGGCAGAAGAATGGATAAGTGACCTGGAAGACAGAATGGTGAAATTCACTGCTGTGGAACAGAATAAAGAAAAAGAAATGAGGACAGCCTAAGAGACTTCTGGGACAACATTAAACACAACAACATTTGCATTATAGGGGCCCCAGAAGAAGAGAGAGAGAAAGGACCTGAGAAAATATTTGAAGAGATTATAGTTGAAAACTTCCCTAACACGGGAAAGGATATAGCCACCAAAGTCCAGGAAGTGCAGAGAGTCCCATACAGGATAAACCCAAGGAGAAACACACCAAGACACAAAGAAAAATTATTGAAAGCAGCAAGGGAAAAACGACAAATAATATACAAAGGGAACTCCCGTAACGTTAACAGCTGATTTCTCAGCAGAAACTCTACAAGCCAGAGGGAGTGGCATGATACACATAAAGTGGTGAAAGGGAAGAACTTACAACCAAGATTATTCTACGCAGCCAGGATTCAGATTCGATGGAGAAATCAAAAGCTTTACAGACAAGCAAAAGCTAAGAGAATTCAGCACCACCAAACCAGCTTTACAACAAATGCTAAAGGAACTTCTCTAAGTGGGAAACACAAGAAAAAAAAGGACCTACAAAAAAACCCACAAAACAATTAAGAAAATGGTCACAGGAAAATACATATTGGAAATTACCTTAAACGTGAATGGATTAAATGCTTCAACCAAAAGACACAGGCTTGCTGAATGGACACAAAAACAAGACCCATATATATGCAGTCTACAAGAGACCCACTTCAGACCTAGGGACACATACAGACTGAAAGTGAGGGGATGGAAAAAGATATTCCATGTAAGTGCAAATCAAAAGAAAGCTGGAGTAGCAATATTCATATCAGATAAAATAGACTTTAAAATAAAGAATGTTACAAGAGACAAGGAAGGACACTCCATAATGATTAAGAGATCAATCCAAGAAGAAGATATAACAACTATAAATATATATGCACCCAACACAGGAGTACCTCAATACATAAGGCAACTGCTAACAGCTATAAAAGAGGAAATCGACAGTGACACAATAATAGTGAGGGACTTTAACACCTCACACCAATGAACAGATCATCCAAACAGAAAATTAATAAGGAAACACAAGCTTTAATGACACAATAGACCAGATAGTTTTAATTGATATTTATAGGACATTCCATCCCAAAACAGCAGATTACACTTTCTTCTCAAGTGCGCATGGAACATTCTCCAGGATAGATCACATCTTGGGCCACAAATCAAGCCTCAGTAAATTCAAGAAGATTGAAATCATATCAAGCATCTTTTCTGAATACAACACTACAAGATTGGAAATCAATTACAGGGGGAAAAAACGTAAAAAACACAAACACATGGAGGCTAAACAATACATTACAAAATAACCAAGCGATCACTGAGGAAATCAAAGAGGAAATCAAAAAATACCTAGAGACAAATGACAATGAAAATACGATGATCCAAAACGTATGGGATGTGGCAAAAGCAGTTCTAAGAGGGAAGTTCATAGCTATACAAGCCTACATCCAGAAACAAGAAAAATCTCAAATAAACAACCGAACTTTAAACCTAAAGCAAATAGAGAAAGAAGAACAAAAAACCCACAACTTTAGCAGAAGGAAAGAAATCATAAAGATCAGAGCAGAAATAACTGAAATAGAAACAAAGAAAACAATGGCCAAGATCAATAAAACTAAAAGCTGATTCTTTGAGAAGATAAACAAAATTGCCATACTTATCAAGAAACAGAGGGAGAGGACTCAAATCAATAAAATTAGAAATGAAAGAGGAGAAGTTACAACAAACACTGCAGAAACACAAAGCATCCTCGGAGACTACTACAAGCAATTCTATGCCAATAAAACGGACAACCTGGAAGAAATGGACAAATTCTTAAAAAGGTATAACCTCCCAAGACTGAGCCAGGAATAAATAGAAAATATGAACAGACGAATCATAAGTAACGAAATTGAAACTGTGATGAAAAATTTTCCAACAAACAAAAGTCAAGGACCAGATGGCTTCACAGGTGAATTCTATCAAACATTTAGAGAAGAGCTAACACCCATCTTTCTCAAACCCTTCCAAAAAATTGCAGAGGAAGGAACACTCCCAAACTCATTCTATGAGGCCACCATCACCCTGATACCAAAACCAGACAGAGACACTACACAAAAAGAAAACTACAGACCAATATCACTGATGAATATACATGCAAAAATCCGCAACAAAATACTAGCAAACAGAATCCAACAGCACATTAAAAGGATCATACACCATGACCAAGTGGGATTTATCCCAGGGATGCAAGAATTCATCAATATATGCAAATCAATCAATGTGATACACCATATTAACAATATGAATAATAAAACCATATGATCATCTCAATAGATGCAGAAAAAACTTTGGACAAAATTCAACACCGATTTATGATAAAACTCTCCAGAAAGTGGGCATAGAGGGAATCTACCTCAACATAATAAAGGCCATGTATGACAAACCCACAGCAAACACCATTCTCAATGGTGAAAAACTGAAAGCATTACCTCTAAGATCAGGAACAAGACAAGTAGGTCCACTCTCACCATTATTATTCAACATAGCTTTGGAAGTGCTAGCCACGGCAATCAGAAAAGAAAAAGAAATAAAAGGAATACAAATTGGAAAAGAAGAAGTAAAACTATCACTGTTTGCAGATGACATGATAGTATACATAGAGAATCCTAAAGATGCCACCAGAAAACTACTAGAGCTAATCAATGAATTTGGTAAAGTTGCAGGATACAAAATTAATGCACAGAAATCTCTTGCATTCCTATACACTAATGATGAAAAATCTGAAAGAGAAGTTAAGGAAACACTCCCATTTACCATTGCAACAAAAAGAATAAAATACCTAGGAATAAACCTACCTAGGGAGACAAAAGATCTGTATGCAGAAAACTATAAGACACTGATAAAAGTAATTAAAGATGATACCAACAGATGGAGATATATACCATGTTCTTGGATTGGAAGAATCAATATTGTGAAAATGAGTACACTACCCAAAGCAATCTACAGATTCAATGCAATCCCTATCAAATTACTAATGGCATTTTTTACAGAACTAGAACAAAAAATCTTAAAATTTGTATGGAGACACAAAAGACCCCGAATAGCCAAAGCAGTCTTGAGGGAAAAAAACGGAGCTTGAGGAATAAGACTCTCTGACATCAGACTATACTACAAAGCTACAGTAATCAAGACAATATGGTACTGGCACAAAAACAGAAACATAGATCAATGGAACAAGATTGAAAGCCCAGAGATAAACCCACGCACCTATGGTCAACTAATCTATGACAAAGGAGGCAAGGATATACAATGGAGAAAAGGCAGTCTCTTCAATAAGTGCTGCTGGGAAAACTGGACAGCTACATGTAAAAGAATTAAATTAGAACACTCCCTAAAACCATACACAAAAGTAAACTCAAAATGCATTAAAGACCTAAACGTGAGGACTTCCGGGAAGGTGGCGGAAGAGTAAGACGCGGAGATCACCTTCCTCCCCACAGATACACCAGAAATACATCTACGCGTGGAACAACTCCTACGGAGCACCTACTGAACGCTGGCAGAAGACCTCAGACCTCCCAAAAGGCAAGGAACCCTCCACGTACCTGGTTAGGGCAAAAGAATAAACTAAACAGAGACAAAAGGATAGGGACGGGTCCTGCACCAGCGGGAGAGAGCTGTGAAGGAGGAAAAGTGTCCACACACTAGGAAGCCCCTTCGCGGGTGGAGACTTCGGGAGGCGGAGTGGGGGAGCTTGGGAGCCGCGGAGGAGAGCACAGCAACAGGGGTGCGGAGGGCAAAGCGGACAGATTCCAGCGCAGAGGATCGGCCCGACCGGCACTCACCAGCCGAGAGGCTTGTCTGTTCGCCCGCCGGGGCGGGCGGGACTGGGAGCTGAGGCTCCATCGGAGCGCCGGGAGAGGACTGAGGTTGGCGGCGTGAACACAGCCTGAAGGGCGTTAGTGCACCGCGGCTAGCCGGGACAGAGTCCGGGGAAAAGTCTGGACCTGCAGAAGAGGCAAGAGACTTTAACGTCCCTCTTTGTTTCCTGGTGCACGAGGAGAGGGGATTAAGAACGCTGCTTGAGAGAGCTCCAGGGACGGGTGCGAGCCGTGGCTAAAAGTGCGCAGCCCAGAGACAGACATGAGACGTTAAGGCCGCTGCTGCCACCACCAGGAGGCCTGTGTGCGAACACAGGTCACTAGCCACACGCCCTTCCGGGGAGCCTGTGCAGCCCGCCACTGCCAGGGTCCCGGGATCCAGGGACAACTCCCCCGGGAGAACGCACGGCGCGCCTCAGGCTGCAACGTCACGCCGGCCTCTGCCGCTGCAGGCCCGCCCCACACTCCGTGAACCTCCCTATCCCCCGGCCTGAGTGAGCCAGAGCCTCCGAATCAGCGGCTCCTTTAACCCCGTCCTGTCTGAGCAAAGAACAGACACCCTCCGGCGACCTACATGCACAGGCGGGGCCAAATCCAAAGCTGAGCCCCTGGGAACTGTGAGAACAAAGAAGAGAAAGGGAAATCTCTCCCAGCAGCCTCAGAAGCAGCGGATTAAAGCTCCACAATCAACTTGATATACCCTGCATCTGTGGAATACCTGAATAGACAACGAATCATCCCAAATTAAGGAGCCCTGTGGATGAAACGCTCTTAGTGCTGCAGCCAGGAGTCAGTGCTGTGCCTCTGAGGTGGGAGAGCCAACTTCAGACACTGGTCCATAAGAGGCCTCCCAGCTGCACATAATATCAAACAGCAAAAATCTCCGAGAGATCTCCATCTCAACGCCAGCACCCAGCTTCACTCAACGACCAGCAAGCTACAGTGCTGGACATCCTATGCCAAACAACTAGCAAGACAGGAACACAACCCCACCCATTAGCAGAGAGGCTGCCCAAAATCATAATAAGTCTACAGACACCCCAAAACACACCACCAGACGTGGACCTGCCCACCAGAAAGACAATATCCAGCCTCATCCACCAGAACACAGGCACTAGTACCCTCCACCAGGAAGCCTACACAACCCACTGAACCAACCCTAGCCACTGGGGACAGACACAAAAAACAACAGGAACTATGAACCTTCAGCCTGCAAAAAAGGAGACCCCAAACACAGTAAGATAAGCAAAATGAAAAGACAGAAAAACACACAGCAGATGAAGGAGCAAGATAAAAACCCACCAGACCTAACAAATGAAGAGGAAATAGGCAGTCTACCTGAAAAAGAATTCAGAATAATGATAGTAAGGTTGATCCGAAATCTTGGAGATAGAAAAGACAATAGAATGGACAAAATGCAAGAATCAGTTAACAAGGACCTAGAAGAACTAAAGATGAAACAAGCAACGATGAACAACACAATAAATGAAATTAAAAGTACTCTAGATGGGATCAATAGCAGAATAACTGAGGCAGAAGAACGGATAAGTGACCTGGAAGATAAAATAGTGGGAATAACTACTGCAGAGCAGAATAAAGAAAAAAGAATGAAAAGAACTAAGGACAGTCTCAGAGACCTCTGGGACAACATTAAACGCATCAACATTCGAATTATAGGGGTTCCAGAAGAAGAAGAGAAAAAGAAAGGGACTGAGAAAATATTTGAAGAGATTATAGTTGAAAACTTCCCTAATATGGGAAAGGAAATAGTTAATCAAGTCCAGGAAGCACAGAGAGTCCCATACAGGATAAATACAAGGAGAAATATGCCAAGACACATATTAATCAAACTGTCAAAAATTAAATACAAAGAAAACATATTAAAAGCAGCAAGGGAAAAACAACAAATAACACACAAGGGAATCCCCATAAGGTTAACAGCTGATCTTTCAGCAGAAACTCTGCAAGCCAGAAGGGAGTGGCAGGACATATTGAAAGTGTTGAAGGAGAAAAACCTGCAACCAAGATTACTCTACCCAGCAAGGATCTCATTCAGATTTGATGGAGAAATTAAAACCTTTACAGACAAGCAAAAGCTGAGAGAGTTCAGCACCACCAAACCAGCTCTACAACAACTGCTAAAGGAACTTCTCTAGGCAAGAAACACAAGAGAAGGAAAAGACCTACAATAACGAACCCAAAACAATTAAGAAAATGGGAATAGGAACACACATATCGATAATTACCTTAAATGTAAATGGACTAAATGCTCCCACCAAAAGACACAGATTGGCTGAATGGATACAAAAACAAGACCCATATATTTGCTGTCTACAAGAGACCCACTTCAGACCTAGAGACACATACAGACTGAAAGTAAGGGGATGGAAAAGGTATTTCATGCAAATGGAAACCAAAAGAAAGCTGGAGTAGCAATTCTCATATCAGACAAAATAGACTTTAAAACAAAGACTATTAGAAGAGACAAAGAAGGACACTACATAATGATCAAGGGATCGATCCAAGAGGAAGATATAACAATTGTAAATATTTATGCACCCAACATAGGGGCACCTCAATACATAAGGCAAATACTGACAACCATAAAAGGGGAAATCGACAGTAACACATTCACAGTAGGGGACTTTAACACCCCACTTTCACCAATGGACAGATCATCCAAAATGAAAATAAATAAGGAAACACAAGCTTTAAATGATACATTAAACGAGATGGAGTTAATTGATATTTATAGCACATTCCATCCAAAAACAACAGAATACACATTTTTCTCAAGTGCTCATGGAACATTCTCCAGGATAGATCATATCTTGGGTCACAAATCAAGCCTTGGTAAATTTAAGAAAATTGAAATTGTATCAAGTATCTTTTCCGACCACAACGCTATGAGACTCGATATCAATTACAGGAGAAGATCTGTAAAAAATACAAACACATGGAGGCTAAACAATACACTACTTAATAATGAAGTGATCACTGAAGAAATCAAAGAGGAAATCAAAAAATACCTAGAAACAAATGACAATGGAGACACGACGACTCAAAATCTATGGGATGCAGCAAAAGCAGTTCTAAGAGGGAAGTTTATAGCAATACAATCTTACCTTAAGAAACAGGAAACATCTCGAATAAACAACCTAACCTTGCACGTAAAGCAATTAGAGAAAGAAGAACAAAAAAACCCCAAAGTTAGCAGGAGGAAAGAAATCATAAAAATCAGATCAGAAATAAATGAAAAAGAAATGAAGGAAACGATAGCAAAGATCAATAAAACTAAAAGCTGGTTCTTTGAAAGGATAAACAAAATTGATAAACCATTAGCCAGACTCATCAAGAAAAAAAGGGAGAAGACTCAAATCAATAGAATTAGAAATGAAAAAGGAGAAGTAACAACGGACACTGCAGAAATACAAAAGATCATGAGAGATTACTACAAGCTACTCTATGCCAATAAAATGGACAACCTGGAAGAAATGGACAAATTCTTAGAAATGCACAACCTGCCAAGACTGAATCAGGAAGAAATAGAAAATATGAACAGACCAATCACAAGCACTGAAATTGAAACTGTGATTAAAAATGTTCCAACAAACAAAAGCCCAGGACCAGATGGCTTCACAGGCGAATTCTATCAAACATTTAGAGAAGAGCTAACACCTATCCTTCTCAAACTCTTCCAAAATAGAGCAGAGGGAGGACCACTCCCTAACTCCTTCTACGAGGCCACCATCACCTTGATACCAAAACCAGACAAGGATGTCACAAAGAAAGAAAACTACAGGCCAATATCACTGATGAACATAGATGCAAAAATCCTCAACAAAATACTAGCAAACAGAATCCAACAGCACATTAAAAGGATCATACACCATGATCAAGTGGGGTTTATTCTAGGAATGCAAGGATTCTTCAATATACGCAAATCTATCAATGTGATAAACCATATTAACAAATTGAAGGAGAAAAACCATATGATCATCTCAGTAGATGCAGAGAAAGCTTTTGACAAAATTCAACACCCATTTATGATAAAAACCCTGCAGAAAGTAGGCATAGAGGGAACTTTCCTCAACATAATAAAGGCCATATATGACAAACCCACAGCCAACATCGTCCTCAATGGTGAAAAACTGAAAGCATTTCCACTAAGATCAGGAACAAGACAAGGTTGCCCACTCTCACCACTCTTATTCAACATAGTTTTGGAAGTTTTAGCCACAGCAATCAGAGAAGAAAAGGAAATAAAAGGAATCCAAACTGGAAAAGAAGAAGTAAAGCTGTCACTGTTTGCAGATGACATGATACTATACATAGAGAACCCTAAAGATGCTACCAGAAAACTACTAGAGCTAATCAATGAATTTGGTAAAGTAGCAGGATACAAAATTAATGCACAGAAATCTCTGGCATTCCTATACACTAAGGATGAAACATCTGAAAGTGAAATCAAGAAAACACTCCCATTTACCATTGCAACAAAAAGAATAAAATACCTAGGAATAAACCTACCTAAGGAGACAAAAGACCTGTATGCAGAAAATTATAAGACACTGATGAAAGAAATTAAAGATGATACAAATAGATGGAGAGATATACCATGTTCTTGGATTGGAAGAATCAACATTGTGAAAATGACTCTACTCCCCAAAGCAATCTACAGATTCAATGCAATCCCTATGAAACTACCACTGGCATTTTTCACAGAACTAGAACAAAAAATTTCACAATTTGTATGGAAACACAAAAGACCCCGAATAGCCAAAGCAATCTTGAGAACGAAAAATGGAGCTGGAGGAATCAGGCTCCCAGACTTCAGACTATACTACAAAGCTACAGTAATCAAGACAGTATGGTACTGGCACAAAAACAGAAATATAGATCAATGGAACAGGATAGAAAGCCCAGAGAGAAACCCACGCACATATGGTCACCTTATCTTTGACAAAGGAGGCAGAAATGTACAGTGGAGAAAGGACAGCCTATTCAATAAGTGGTGCTGGGAAAACTGGACAGCTACATGTAAAAGTATGAGATTATATCACTCCCTAACACCATACACAAAAATAAGCTCAAAATGGATTAAAGACCTAAATGTAAGGCCAGAAACTATCAAACTCTTAGAGGAAAACATAGGCAGAACACTCTATGACATAAATCACAGCAAGGTCCTTTTTGACCCACCTCCTAGAGAAATGGAAATAAAAACAAAAGTAAACAAATGGGACCTAATGAAACTTCAAAGCTTTTGCGCAGCAAAGGAAACCATAAAGAAGACCAAAAGACAACCCTCAGAATGGGAGAAAATATTTGCAAATGAAGCAACTGACAAAGGATTAATCTCCAAAATTTATAAGCAGCTCATGCAGCTTAATAACAAAAAAACAAAGAACCCAATCCAAAAATGGGCAGAAGACCTAAATAGACATTTCTCCAAAGAAGATATACAGAGTGCCAACAAACACATGAAAGAATGCTCAACATCACTAATCATTAGAGAAATGCAAATCAAAACTGCAATGAGATATCATCTCACACCAGTCAGAATGGCCATCATCAAAAAATCTGGAAACAATAAATGCTGGAGAGGGTGTGGAGAAAAGGGAACCCTCTTACACTGTTGGTGGGAATGTAAATTGATACAGCCACTGTGGAGAACAGTATGGAGGTTCCTTAAAAAGCTACAAATAGAACTACCATATGACCCAGCAATCCCACTACTGGGCATATACCCTGAGAAAACCATAATTCAAAAAGAGTCATGTACCAAAATGTTCATTGCAGCTCTATTTACAATAGCCCAGACATGGAAACAACCTAAGTGTCCATCATCGGATGAATGGATAAAGAAGATGTGGCACATATATACAATGGAATATTACACAGCCATAAAAAGAGACGAAATTGAGTTATTTGTAATGAGGTGGATAGACCTAGAGTCTGTCATACAGAGTGAAGTAAGTCAGAAAGAGAGAGACAAATACCATATGCTAACACATATATATGGAATTTAAGAAAAAAAAATGTCATGAAAAACCTAGGGGTGAAACAGGAATAAAGACACAGACTTACTAGAGAATGGACTTGAGGCTATGGGGAGGGGGAAGGGTAAACGGTGACAAAGCGATAAAGAGGCATGGACATATATACACTACCAAACGTAAAGTAGATAGCTAGTGGGAAGCAGCCGCATAGCACAGGGAGATCAGCTCGGTGCTTTGTGACTGCCTGGAGGGGTGGGATAGGGAGGGTGGGAGGGAGGGAGACGCAAGCGGGAAGAGATATGGGAATATATGTATATATATAACTGATTCATTTTGTTGTGAAGCTGAAACTAACATACCATTGTAAAGCAATTATACTCCAATAAAGATGTTAAAAAAAAAAAAAAAAGACCTAAACGTAAGGCCAGACACTATCAAACTCTTAGAGGAAAACATAGCCAGAACACTCTATGACATAAATCACAGCAAGATCCTTTTTGACCCACCTCCTAGAGAAATGGAAATAAAAACAAAAATAAACAAATGGGCCCTAATGAAACTTAAAAGCCTTTGCACAGCAAAGGAAACCATTAACAAGACAAAAAGACAACACTCAGAATGGGAGAAAATGTTTGCAAATGAAGCCACTGACAAAGGATTAACCTCCAAAATTTACAAGCAGCTCATGCAGCTCAATATTGAAAAAAACAAACAACCCAATCCAAAAATGGGCAGAAGACCTAAACAGACATTTCTCCAAAGAAGATATACAGATTGCCAACAAACACATGAAAGGATGCTCAACATCACTAACCATTAGAGAAATGCAAATCAAAACTACAATGAGATATCATCTCACACCTGTCAGAATGGCCATCATCAAGAAATCTATAAAGAATAAATGCTAGAGAGGGTGTGGAGAAAAGTGAATCCTCTTTCACTGTTGGTGGGAATGTAAATTGATACAGCTACTATGGAGAACAGTATGGAGGTTCCTTAAAAAACTAAAAATAGAATTACCATATGACCCAGCAATCCCACTACTGGGCATATACCCAGAGAAAACCACAATTCAAAAAGACACATGCACCCCAATGTTCACTGCAGCACTATTTACAATAGCCAGGTCATGGAAGCAACCGAAATGCCCATCGACAGATGAATGGATAAAGAAATGTGGTACATATATATAATGGAATATTACTCAGCCATAAAAAATAACGAAATTGGGTCATTTGCTGAGACATGGATGGATCTAGAGACTGTCATACAGAGTGAAGTAAGCAGGAAAGAGAAAAACAAATATAGTATATTAACACATATATGTGGAACCTAGGAAAATGGTACAGATGAACCGTCTTGCAGGACAGAAATTGAGACACAGATGTAGAGAACCAATGTATAGACACTAAAGAGGGAAAGTGGCAGGGGCATGGGTGTGGTGGTGTGATGAATTGGGAGATTGGGATTGACATGTATACACTGATGTGTATAAAATGGATGACTTATAAGAACTTGCTGTATAAAAAGTAAATAAAGTAAAATTCAAAAGAAAAAAGCAAGAAAGAAAGGAGTCAAACTCATAGAAACTGAGTAGAAAAGTCATTGCCATGGCAGGGGCTAGGAGGCTGGGGAATAGATATAGGTTAGTAAAAGGGTATAAACTTTCACTTATAAGATAAATAAGGTCTGAGGATCTAATTAATGTAAAACATGGTGAGTATAATTGACAACAGTGTACTGTATAATTGAAATTTGCTGAGAGTAGAACTTAAAATGCCCTCACAAAACAAAACAAAAATGTAAATCTGTGAGGTGATGGATGTGTTAATTAACTCAGTGAGGGGTATCCTTTCACAATGTATATGTTCATCACGTTGTACACTTTAAATATTTTACTACTTTATTTGGCAATTATACCTCAATACATCTGAAAAAATTAGGAAGCATCCATCTAATTCAATCATACAACTCTTGGCCATTAACCTCTGGTGGTGTCTCTAGCTACTGGAAGTGTAATTTGGGAAAGCACTTTGCCAGGCAATGGTGATGCCCAACCTTGCTCCTCGCCCCGCACCCACCCTGGAGTTCTATTGCAACAAGTTGCCACCACCTCATAATTCACTAGAGTTGTATTGGATTTTGAAAATCTTTGGTTTCTGCAAACCTCCTTCCAGTCCTCATGAAGTCCAACTATGTAGCTATTTCAGGTGTCTGCACTGAGATTCTTGCCCATTTCTTCACCAATATTGACAATCCCACCCCTCCAATGTGTGAAGTAACCTAAGCAAGTCTCTGTTCTTGTAACAACATGAGCATGACACAAAGCCCTTGCTCTGCCATTTATGGGCTATTTGGCAACAAGCTTGTTATTTCAGCACTGAGCATACCTAGCAACCTTAGCAACCTGAGTAACATTTAGATGGTTGTGAAGAAAAAGCTAATTACCATTTACTAGATACCTGCTATGTACCAGGCACTGTTAGATGTTTTTAAAAGTTAGCTCATTTCAGTAAGGAGGATTATGACCATAATGCAAAATGCCCTGTAAACAGTTAACACTATAAAAATGTAAGAAATTATTTTTGTGGGGCATTAATGCTGAAATCCCTCCCTTACAATAAGAAAATTAGCAGAAAGCATTCCCATAGCGCCTCATACTTCTCTCAAGGCCCTTAATGTGAACAAAAGGCAAATGGTGATATTGCATGTGTCTGCATTCCTTCATCAGACGGCTAACAATCAGAGGACAGAGACTAGGTATTATTTCTCTTTTTATGTCCATACCCAAACACAATGAGCACAGTGCTATATTCAAAATAGGTGCCTAGCAAATGTGTGTTAAAGAATCCAAAGGCAATTTAGGGTGAGAGGATCAGGCACTAATGGACAATGCTGATAAACGTGATGACCAACTGATAAAGGTGATTTAGATGATGGAACTGCCATGCTTAGAAACAACTCTTATCCTTACCATGGCCTATAGCCCTACAGTATCCATCTGCTGCTGATTTCCTTGACTTCATTACACTTAAAACATGTTTTCCTTACTATATTTCACACATATATATATTTCATATATATCAAGCAACTTCTATGTCAGGGCCTTTGCCTTTGCTGTTTCCTTTGTCTGAATCACTCTTCCCCTAGATATCTTCATGGCTTATTCTCACTTCATTCAGATCTTTGTCCAAATGACACCTTCTCAGAGAAAACTTTTCTGCTGTCCTTTCTAAAACAGAATGCTTTATATCTCTCTAGCCCATTACCCTGCTCTATTTTTCTTCATCACACTTATCAATTTCCAACATTATAATTCTAATAGTTTGTCTATCTCTCCCACTAACCTATAAGCTTCAATTAGGGTAGAGATGTCTTATTCACCGTGACAACTCCAGCACCTGGAACAAAGAAAAAACCTCTTAACCAAATACAATTCTTTTTTTTCTCTAGTTGACCTACTATGCCCAGAGATTCTGCCAGCATGAATTGTAGTTGTGATCAATAGGATCAGAAAACCTGACATATGGAAACAAGTAACCGAAATAGAGCCTTTTCCTGAGAGAGCAGGGGAGGTATGCAAGTAGGGGTGCCTTCTCTAAAATATGAAATACAACTTTCTGATTAAATAGGTATATGCTGCCCAGGAACCACTAGGTTTCCTGGATTTTTTAAAATCAAGAGCCTGTAACATCGTTGCAATAATTTTAAGGTATAGATTTTATAAACAACCATGAGGCTACTAGCTTAAGTCAAAACCTTTTTCTAGAGCAGTGAGGGGGAACTTGTAAAAGCCTTTGTGTTGATTGTGAGCTTGGGCCTTAATGAGAACATCACTTAATTTTCAAGAAATATAAAATTTAACCAATCCAACAAGTAGGTATCTCATGTAAGTACTTAGATTCTTCTTCCCCTCCTGTCTTCTACTTTTGACGTTGTAACTATGACATCAATAATGGTGTCCCAGTGAATGCTCTAACTGTGCTATTCCTCCCCACTCTTTAATCCCGCTGACCTCCTTGCTTTATCTGTGTTTCACTCCAGTCACCTATCACCTTAAGCCAACTTTACTGTAACAACAACATCTGCCCATAGTGAGTATAACCACCAACAGGAGAAAACAACTGTTCTACTATTGAGTGTTCACAATTCTTATAGTATGGATGTCATAGTTACTGTTCACATAAAGAATTGCTATACTGTGGCCATTTAACTGGAAGACTTATTGAAGGTACTTCTATTGTATATAAGTTTGGGTCTCCAGGAAGCAGATCTTGAGAAGTTTAGGAGTGCACAAGGTTTACTGAAGAGTAATGTGCATGAAAGACAAAAAAAGGAATAAAGCAGCATAAGCAGGAAGAGCCTTCAGATTGTGATGCAGATCTGACATATGTGGAAGAAAAGTGGAAAGGAAGCAAGCTTTAGCAAGGAGAGTTTCAGGTCAACGTGTAGATCTGAGAAAATCTTGGCAAACCCAATGGGGAGATCTGGAGCAAAGATTTACCATTAGAAGCCACCCCCATTGGACAGAAAGGACCAGGCACTAGTAAATACACCATTCTCAGTCATTGGCTGATGCCCACCGGGGAAGCGCATGGCCTCCCCTCAAACACTGAAGCAGATCCTAAAGGTGCTGCACCTGGAGAGTGTCAGCTCACTGTACAACTTGCAGATGAACAGCAAGTTATTTCTTGAAAGGAGATCCAAGCAGTGTACCTCCATGGCTGCCACACCTGGCGATCAAATTGCACCTGGAAATTATAGCCATCCATTGTTTCAATCATCTATGAACGAGGCAGGTCCCTCAAATTACAAACCACAGCTGAGTGGGAGCATGCTAAGTAGGTGACAGTGTCAGATTCTGGACTTTTGCACATCTTCAAAAAGAGAACACATTGACCAATATCTGAGAAGTGGAAAATGAGATGACTCTGACTACCTGACAATTAATTAGGAGGGTAGAGGCCAGGCAAAGGAACTATGAAGATGTGGCTGCCTTTAAGGCTTGATGTTAGTTACTGTGGGTCAGAAATTTGGGTTCAAGAACCTGGTGCCATTGGTATTTTGGCTGAAATAGATAAAAATAAACTATATTAAGTTTAGAGAGATATCATGTTCATGGGTGGTGAGACAATATTATAAATTAAGTGATTATCTCTAAAATTAAATTGGAACATTAAGTGCAGTTTCAGTAAAAACACACAAAAGGAGTGATTTCTTTGAAACCAAGTCAGTAAATATAAGGAAGAACAAATGTAAAGATCAGTTAGGGCAAAGGTGATGAGTCTTACTAACATAATTTAGACTGTAAGATTGTGTGATATATGTATATATATCATATATATATTATATGATATGTAAGAAAAGATAAATAGATGACTTTATGAGAATAAAAAGCACAGAAGCAGATCCATCATGACGAAAACTTGAGTTATAACAGAGATTTCATACAAATCTGTGGGAAGAGAATAGATTATTCAATAAATGGCCCTAGGAAAACTGGAAAAGTAGTAAACAAACTGGAGAGAAATGAAATTAGATCTCTACTTCTTGCCCTGTGTACAAATGGCCTCCAAGTGGACTAAAGACATAACTGTGAAAAGCCGAACCTGAGTACATACCATTTAAGACACTATGAGCACAAGGAGTAATTTCTTGATAAGCAACTGGAACAGAACATTGAAAATATTGATAAATTTCATTGCATTAAAATTTAAATCTTCTATGTGGCCAAGACCTATAACCATAGTGGAAGATAAACCACAGGTTTGGAGAAGATATTTATAATGCATGTAACCAAGAATTAGTATTTAAAATGTATATGTAATGGCTGTAAGTAAAAAGTTTTTAAAGACAACCAGAAGAAAATTAGAAAAGGGGATAGAACATTTCTGGAAGAGGAAAAACCAGTGCCTGATAAATGTACAAAAAACAGTTCAACTTCATTAATAATCAGGGGAAGACAAATGAAACCATGAAGTTATACCCTGTTACCCCAACAGATTGGCAAATACTAAAAGATTGAAAATACAAAGTGTTGGCAAGGATATGGAGAAATGGGAACTCTCATACCTTACTGGTGGGTGTATAAAAATGTATAACCATTTTGGATTTGGCAATAACTAGGAGTTAACAGTAGTGCATACCCTTCAACAAAGCAATTCCTCTAGGACTATATTTTAGATTAGAACCATTCACATATGTGTAATGGAGTACCTGTATAAGAATATTCACTGCAGCATCATTTGTAAAAATAAAATATTGGATGCAATTTAAGTATCCATTAACAGAAAAATGGAAAAACAAAGTATTACATAAAAAGTCATATTAAAAATTGGGGCTTCCCTGGTGGCTCAGTGGTTGAGAGTCCGCCTGCCGATGCAGGGGACACGGGTTCGTGCCCTGGTCCGGGAGGATCCCACATGCCACGGAGTGGCTGGGCCCCTGAGCCATGGCCGCTGAGCCTGCGCGTCTGGAGCCTGTGCTCTGCAGCAGGAGAGGCCATAACGGTGAGAGGCCCACGTACGGCAAAAAAAAAAAGTCATATTAAAAATTAAAATGAATATACCAACATTCCGTGTATTAACTTAGAAGATGTATTTCAAAGATCCAATGTTCAGTGAAAAACAAGAAAGTTGCAAAATGGCATGATTTATATATAGTTTGAATATATGCAAAACTCATTTTATGTTATGCATTATGCCTGCTTACATAGTAAGTTTATATAAACATGCCTGGCAATAATACAAACCAAATTCAGGATACCTTCTGGATTTAGAAGGGCCTTAACCAAATCTGTTATGTTTTATTTTTTAATAAAAATATATCAACTCATGCTTTCACAAAGCTATGAACCAAATATAACATACACTTTTTTTGGTAAAGAGAGATTTTGTAAAAAGGTAAAAAAAATATTCATTGAAGTATTTCACAATAGAATATTTTAAGTGAAAAAAAAAAGAACCTGGTGCCATTGGTATTGGTATTATTTAACTGAAATTTTGTTGATATAATTATAGATTCCAATGCAGTTTCAGGAAATAATAAACAGTTTATCCAGTTTCCTCCAATGGAAACATCTTGCAAAAATATAGTATAATATCATGACCAGGATATTGACATTGATACAATCCACTGAACTTATTCAGACTTCTTGTTTTATCTGTACTCAACTGTGCACACAGCATGATAGTCAAGAAACTGAATAATTTCTTCACCACAAGGATCCCTCATGTTGCCCTTTTAAAACCTCTTTCACTTCCTTCCCACCTTCCTATCCCCATCCCTAGCCCTTAGCAACCACTAATCTCTTCTTTCTCTCAAATTTTCTCATTTCAAACATTTTATATACATGGAATCATCCATTATGTAACCATTTGAGATTGCCCTTTTTCATTCAGCCTAATGCCTTGAGATCCATCCCAGCAGTTGCATGTATCAATAGTGTATTGCTTTTCATTGCTGAATTTATTCCATGGTATGAATGTGCCACACAATGGTTAACCATACACCCATTGAAGGACACATGGATGTTTGTTTCCAATATTTGGCTATAAATATTCTTGTACACATTTTTGTGTGAACATAAGTTTTCACCGCTCTGGGATAAATGCCCAGAGATGCAATTGCTGAGTCATATTGTAGTTGCATGTTTAGTTTTTTTAAAGAAATTGCCAAAAGGTTTTCCAGAGTAGCTGTACCATTTTACATCCCACCAGCAATGTATGAGTGATCCAGTTTCTCTGCATCCTCACCAGCATTTGGCGTTGTCACTATTTTTCATTTAAGCCATTCTGTGTGTAGTAATAAGCTCATTGTGGTTTTAAGTTCCATTTCCCTAATGGCTAATGATGTTGAACATGTTTTCATCTGGCCATTTGGATTTTGACAGTTTCTTTATTAGCTTCTCAGTATTTAGCCAAGTTAGTTTTGAAGATACCAATATGATTCAACTAAGCAAAAGAAGCCAAGGAAAGGCGAGAGTGGGATAATATTCATCTCATGCTCTTCATCCAACCCAATCCACTTTCCAGAAAAAAAAATCACCCAATGCTCTCTATACATACCACATATTTTCTGGCCTCTTTGTTTCCCCACATTATTCTCTGCCTGGATTGCTTGTTTCTCCATCTCCAAATGTCCAGATTCCAAGAAATACAAAGTTTCAGCTCAGATGGCAACTTCTCCATGGAACTTCACTTGATCCCAGCAGCTGGAATTAATCTCTCCCTCATCTGAACTTTCCTAAGAACTTTCTAGAAAGCTTTCCATTTTTGCTTTATATCACAGTTATATGTCATATATCTTAACTATCCAAATAATCTATGAATTCTAGGACTAGTGGCAAATAGGCCAGGTCTTCTATCTCCTAGTCCAGTTGTCCGTCTTGCCTATATCAAGCTCCTCACATTAAAGTACAGTTGTTAAAGACAAAATACAGGGTGTCCTCCTGGTAGGAAACAATCCTCTACCTAATTATCCAGAAAAGTATCTCAGAGTCACACACCATTTAAAACACTAGCAAGGTCTGCCAATTTTTGCATTCAATACCCTTTCTTCATATCAAGGTTTGAATAATGTTTTCATTGTCAAAGAAATCACCAGATAAATGAGAAAATTAGTCTCTCAGAAAAGAGGACTAGAGGTTTATACAATAAACACATGAAAAGAATTAAACAATTATTGAAAAACAAACAGGAAAAGTTAGAAATAAGATGTGACAACAGACATTTTGCGATTCAGTGTCATTTCTAGAAAGGTTAGAGAGAAGACAGAAGGAGAAGACTATAAAATCTAGGAATTTTTACACTGCATCTCTTTAAAACCTGGTCTAAGTAGATTTTCAAATAGCCTTTCTTCTGTGAGAATAAATTTCTTCACAATGTTGATCCAAAATAAAAGATGTAATTAGATGTAGCTTTAGAGGTAAAGAGGATTGACAAACATAGAGAAATTTAAAGCGAAGAAAATCATCAACCTGTACACTTAAAACGTATAAATTTTATTTATGTAAATGAAGCCTCAATACAACTGATAAAAAATGAGATGGAGGTTACAATATTACATAACTAGTCTGAGAAGACTTCTGTGAGTATAGAACGTTTTATCTGATTGCATTTAGCCTTTAACCCCTTTATTTCACAGATAGGAACTTACTCTCTCCCACTGCCTTGCTCTCTACCTTCTCTTCCAGCCAAAAAGCACTGTGAGAAAGAAGCCCTCCTACTCCCAAATTATGGAAAGCAAGCTAGAGATAAACTCCATCATCAAGCTTTCTACACCATGCTCTGCAAGAAAAAAAACTGATTCTTTACAGCCAGAATCCTGTGATTCATTTTTATTTATAACAACCTACATATTTCAAAAACAGTGTCTCATATAAAAAGTCATTAACATGGAGACAATACACTGCTGGTGGGAGTATATGGTACTGTGATCTTTTAAAAGGTAGTTTGAAATTCCTTTGACCCAGAAATTGCTCTTCTACTAATATATCTTCACAGTGACTTCCCTGGTGACCAGTGGTTAAGAATCTGCCTGCCAGTGCAGGGAACACGGGTTCAATCCCTGGTCCAGGAAGATCCCACATGCCGTGGAGCAACTAAGCCCGTGACCCACAACTACTGAGCCTGCGCTCTAGAGCCCACGGGCCACAACTACTGAAGCCCACAAGCCACAACTACTGAGCCTGTGAGCCACAACTACCAAAGCCCGCGCACGCTAGGGCCCGTGCTCTGCAACACGAGAAGCCACCACAACGAGAAGCCCACGCACCGCAACAAAGAGCAGCCCCCGCTCGCCACAACTAGAGAAAGCCCGTGCGCAGCAATGAAAACCCAATGCAGCCAAAAATAAATAAAAATAAAAACACATTTAAAAAATATATATATGTATATGTATCTTCACAAATTCATTTATTCAACAAATACTAAACAACTAGTATGTGCCAGACACTGAGCTGGACACTGAAAAGACAGCAGTAAACAACTCAAAGTTACAGTCTACACAGGTCTTACATTCCAGTAAGGAAGGTGACTACAAAAACTATGTCAGGTGGTGATCAGTGCTCTGAAGGAAAATATAGTTGTGTTCACTTTATTGCTTTGTTCATAATCACGCATAACTGACATATACATGGCATGCATTACCCTGCATGCATTTTGTATGTATCAAATGATGAATAACAAATAAAAGAGAAAGCAGGATAAGGGGACTAGAGTGATGGAGGAAAGCAGGGATGCCATTGTTTGTTGAATGGACAACCAGGGAACACTTCTCTGATAAGGTGACATATCAGAGAGAACAAGTCAGGGGGTGAGCCACACAGAAAATCCACAGGTTCTGATGTAGAAACAGTTCACATATCCATTAGTGACAATAGCTTAAGGAAATGGTGATGTAACCATCTCCTGGATCACTAGGCAGCCGTTCAAAAGAATGAGGCAGAACTATATGTAATGATTTGGAAAGATGCCTATGATATACCGTTAAGTGAACAAAAAGCCAATTGCGAAACAAAATGTCTGGTAAGATCCTTGTTTAGTGAAAAACAAAAAGAAGAAAATATGTAGATCTATACATACACACACACCCCTATTTGCAGAAACAGAAATAAAATAGAAGTATACAGAACAAACTGGTAAACTGTGATAGACAGAATAATGGCCTCCTCAAAATATTCACATCTTAATCCCTGGTATCTGTGAATATGTTATCTTACATAACAAAAATGGCTTTGCAGATGTGATTAAGCATGTGGCCCTTAAAATACAGAGACCATGCTGGTTTATCTGGGTAAACACAATCTAAGTACATGAGTCTTTGAAGTGGAGAAACTTTCCCAGCTGAATCAAAAAGATGGTAGCATGAGAAGGACTTGACACCCTGTTGCTGGTTCTGAGACGTAGGAGGCTATGTGAAAGGACCAGAAAGAGGCTTCTAGGAGCTAAGGGCAGCCCCTGGAAGACAGCTGTCAGCAATGCAAAGAGAACCTCAGTACTGCAAGGCACAGAATTCTACCACTACCTGAATGAGCTTGCAAGCAGATTCTCCACTAGAGCCTCCAGACAGGAATGCAACCTGCCTACAACTTGTCAGCTTTCTGACCCCTAGAACTGCAAGATAATAAATGTATGTTGTTTTAAGCCACTAAATTTGTGGTCATTTGTTACAGCAGCAATAGAAAACTAATACACAACCTCTGGTAAGTGGGATTGGAGGAGGGAACAGAATGATGGAGACTTTTATTTTCTCTATTATTCACACAGTGTTGAAATTTTATAAGAAGCAAATTCTGCTCTGGGTCTCACAAGAAAAAAAGACCCCAAGCAAAAAGAGAGAGAGAGAGAGAGAGAGGAGAGAGAGAGAGAGAGAGAGAGAGAAATTAGATCAGTTAGATCAAATTGCTGATCTTCACTCCAGAATCACTGAGTCAGCAGGTCTGGGGGAAGGCTTCAGAGTTTGCATTTCTAATGAATTCCCAAGTGCTGCTGATTCTGCTGGTCCAGAAACTACACTTTGAACACCAGTGGTTAAGAGACTGGGGTCTGGAACCAGACTTCCTAGCATCAAATTTTGGTTCTACCACTTACTAACATTTTGACCTTGAACAAATTATTTAACTGCTCTTTGCCTATAGTTTCTTCAACTATAAAATGGGAATGATAATACTAGTACCTACCTAATGAGCTTATTATAAGGATAAATGAGTTAATACATGCAAAACATTTAGAAGAGTGTCTGGCATTTAGTTAGAACTAGGTAAATATTAAACCATTATTAGTTTACTATTTACTCAACCTGCAATCTTGTTTTAAATCATCCTGAATCCCTTATTGAAAGTCATTCATGTCCTTCTCAAACTGCCTCCCTTTTTTTCTCACTTTCTCTGACTTATCCATCTTTTGATGAGTGTCCTTAATAAAGCTTTTGTTGTAGCCATCCTATTAATCTTTAGACCAAAACCTTTATAGAGAGACCTCTTTCTTCAACAAACCTGCCCCTCATTGGGGTAATGAAGGCCTCCAGCTACAGACCAACAATTGCCCTACTCCTTTCCTGCATCTTATCCTTCACTCTTCTTATCCCCTTCCATTGAAGGGGGAATGCCTCAGGAAAAAGGAACTGCTATAGCAGCAAATCTCTCTTGCTCAGGCTTCTCTTGCAATAGCTGAATAATTGGATTGGTCTGTCCCACTCTGGGTGAGCTACAGAATTATTGTTCTGGTGAGAGTTTGATGAGGAGATACCAAAATAACAAATGTTATTTACTTCAACTTTTGCTAAACAACATAGTTTATGCATCATGTCTGTCTTTTTGATCAGCTGCCTCTACTCATGTTCAAAAATATGTGGTTTATAAATAAATTCAATCAAGAGACAAGGCACTTTCAGCTCTTCAAATTGTCAGTCTCTATTGGCAGCAGCGGTAATTTCATCTAAACACCAATGAGGCCGGCAGGCTGCTAACTCTCAGCCTCTTCTCCTATTTGCAAACTGTGGCCTCTGTGAAACCCTTGCCCACACTCTTCCTCCATCCAGCTGCCAGTAGGCAGGTTTTCAGCCTAATTGTATCCTTATCCTGAATAACTTTGAACCTGGGGAAATTTACACCGGGTGTTGCAAATTTTACTGGTAATGAGTTAATTTACACATATGGTTGTCACTTCTCATCCAGCTCTCCAGCAACTCTGCTAGAAAAGACAAGAAGCTGGTTGCAAAGAGGGGGGAGGGGAGGGGGAGGGGAGGGAGGGGAAGGGGAGGGGGAGGGGAGGGAGGGGGAGGGGAGGGGAGGAGAGGGAGGGGGAGGGGAGGGGAGGGGAGGGAGGGGGAGGGGAGGGAGGGGGAGGGAGGGGAGGGGAGGGAGGGGGAGGGAGGGGAGGGGAGGGGGGAGGGGATCTGGGTGTCCAGCCTGGCTCTGTGCCCCCAGCTCCAGGACCCCAGGTACAGCCTTGGGTACCAACTGTGCCAACTCTAGACCTGTACTTTTTTTTTTCTTTAGCAGTTCTCTATCTATTAAAAAGGATCTTAACAGCTTTACAACCACAGCTCAGATGTGGCCCTGGAGACTGCAAGTCCAGCCTGGCGGCCCCTTCCCCACATCAACGAGGAGCTCACACATTTGGCTGTGCTTCTTGCAGAAGGCAGAGGTACTTTTAACCCCTGTGTTTCTCAGGTCCTACACAGAACGGAAACAAGGCCACTTGAGCCACTAGTTAGAGATGGGGGAGAAGAGATTTAATTTTAAGTACTTTTTAGATCCCAGAAGATCCATCTTTGCAATTGTTTGTGTTGGCTTTTCAACCCAGAAAGCCCCAGCTGTGTGCTAAATCACCTTGTGAAAGTGCTAATGGGGAACACATCACCTCCAAGTCAGACACTGCCAAATATGGCATCCTCCAGTAAGGAAGGAGGTGAAAACCTCTGGATTACACCTTTCTGCTGACACCGCCTCCCAGAATGCCCACCTCCCCGTGGGGAAGCTGATGAGAAATTTTATTGATAATAAAAACATTATTATTAACATTATATATAATAGTAATACTATTACATATAATGTTATGTGTGATAACAGTATAATGATGTCAAATATAATCAGATTCTCTGGGGTCAGGATCCAGTGGGCAGTATTTGTTAAAATGATTCCATGTTATTTGAATGTACAGCAAAGTTTGGGAACCACTACCTGAACCCAAAGAAGAGACATCAAGAACCCTGGGCACGGGCTTACCTGAACTCAAAGGAGAGACATCAAGTACCCTGGGCATGGGCTTCCCTGATGGCACAGTGGTTGAGAGTCCGCCTGCCGATGCAGGGGACACGGGTTCGTGCCCCAATCCGGGAAGATCCCACATGCCGCGGAGCAGCTGGGCCCGTGAGCCATGGCCACTGAACCTGCGCGTCCGGAGCCTGTGATCCGCAACGGGAGAGGCCACAACAGTGAGAGGCCCGTGTACCGCAAAAAAAAAAAAAAGAACCCTGGGCAGGCCAGCAGGAGCTAACATTATGAGCTGAGGCAACTCTCCACATTGAGGATGATCTCCTCTATCCTCTTGCCTGTTCCAACCCTGTTGTTCTAGTTTTTGCATATGTGTGGGAGGGTGTAGGGGAATTCCCCCGGTATATAATGTATTTAAGGCAGGAGCTATAAGAAACTATGTTTCACAAACCCACCAAGTAGAAACCTGGGCTCCTGCCAGCATCCTGTTACTCATTTTGGGCCCCAGTCAACCTGAGCCACACCCTGTCCCCTCATCTACCCCCTCACCTCCTAGTCTGTGATTATCTTGTTCAGACCACTGTAGTGCACTCCCTAAATCCTGGCTCCAACTATCCACCTTCTAAGCATCAATGCAGGGACAACCCAAATGCCATTTCCTCCATGAAATATACCCTGATCCTCCCTCCAAGTTGTCACTTCAAATCTGAGTCAGGCCTATAGAGTTAATGAAAAGAGAATCACATATGTGTCAGTAGACCTGGTTGTGAGGCTTAGCACTGTAGCAGAAATGCTAGTTATTGAGTTGATTCTGATTCTCCCCCTCTTCCTTAATAACTGACTCAAGGCAACAATATGTTCAGCTCAGAAAACTGCATTTTAAACCTCCCATGCCAATGGGAGTGGCCAGTGAGATAGAAATTCTAGATGGCATCTTTGCGGAAGCCCTTCAGAGTGAATTGACTTGGTTTGGAGACAGATACCCTTCACCTCTCTGTCCCCCATCACATCATGGCTGGAATGACAGTAACCCTCTTGAGCCTCTGAGGCAACACTGAGGATGGAAGACAGTACTCAGGATGACAAAGCATAAAGATAAGAAGCCAGGGTCTCTGAGGACCTCTGATGACCAAGGAGCTGCTATGCACACCCTGCACTGCCTAACACTGTGCTGATGTTACTGGGGAAAAAAATAAACTTCTATCTTGAGCCACCAAGCCTTTTTATTAACAGATGAACCTAATTAGAACTGAAACAAGCAACTGCTGGGTGTGAGTCCTGTACAAACCATTCTATCCTCTGAACTTTAGTTTCCTCAGCTATAAAAAAGGGAGAAAATAGAGTTGTGAGGATTATTTAAAATCACCAAACAGTTGCAGGAGCACAAGAGTTTTAGTTGAACCTAAGTCTGGATCTTAATCAATGAATCTCATAAAACCTCACTTTGTAGACAGTGGAACTGAGCACTTGAAGGGAAAGTGATTTGTTCAAGGAAACAAAGAAAATTAGCAACAGATACAAGAGTTGAAACCAGGGCTGTTTTGATTTGGGGCCCAACTTAATATATCAACAGAGCTCATATATAACTACCTACAAATTGTAGCAAGCAGTAATGACAAAATATTGATTTAAAAACATGGTAGTAGATGATCAAAAACAGAAGCTATTTAAACCAATGAGAGTTGCTTTTAAGCTTGCAGAGTGTGAGAGTGACCTTATAGATAAATAACCAACAGCCAGTTATTCCCACACTATGTATGGAACAGTTTATTCCCTCACTTATATGAAATTCCATTTTTAAACACACACACACACTATCTCAGGGATCTACTTGTCTGTTCCTGTGCCAATAACTTATTTTGCTTATTAATGGTAAGACAAGCCCCTCCCCCATGATCTTTGTAAAATTTCTCTTGGCTGTTGTTACTTTCTCTTTCTAATGAATTTTAGAATCAGCTTCTCAAATTCTAGAAAATATCTCACTGGGATTTTGATTGGGATTGAATTACATTTATAATTTCTAGAGAACTGACATCTTTATAGTGATGATAGCACTTATTATGTGTCAGGTACTATTCTATGGGCCCTGCCATGTGACAAGTAACTTTCTAAGCGTTTGGTATACATTTGCCAAAAACTATAGACATTTACAAAAAGTTTAAAAAATAACAGAGATTATTGCCCTCAAGGAGTATATATTTTAGCAGAAGTAAGCAGGAAATAAACAATAAATATAACAAGTAAAATATATATAGCATGTTCGAGGGTAGAAAATGCTACAGAAAAGAAAAAACTGGATAGAGTAGGATCTGTGGGTCAGGAGAGCGGGGTACAGGTCACAGCCTTATATAGGTTAGTCATAGGAGAGTAACTCATTTAGTCCTACCTCTGTGAAGCAGAGACTATCGTGTTTATCACCACCTCAAAGATAAAGGAAACTGAGGCATAAAGAGGTTAAGTAACTTGCCAAGGTCACACAGCTAGGAAGTGGCAGAGACAGGATTTGAATTTGAGCTTAAGTTGGTATTCTTAACCCTCCAGGTATGTTTCTGGAGGGTTCAGGCTCCAGGTATCAAGGTTCCAGGTATGTTTCTCCATTTATTCATGGCTTTGTATCCATCAATAGCATAGCATTTCTTGTTAGGTTTCTTTCTAGGTATTTATAGTATTTCTTACTATTGTGATGTGGAATATTTTTACCATGACATTTTCTAATTAGCTTTTGCTAGTGTATGAAAAAGCTATTGATTTTTATGTGGTAATCAGCCATCTCTTTGAGTGCTTATTGGTTCCAATAGTTTTCAGGTTGATTTTCTTGGATTTTATAATTAGAAACACATATAATGACAGTTTGCCTCTTCCTTTGCATTATGTTTTTATATTGTTTATCTTTCAGTTTTAAGTATTTGCTAATTTCCACTGTGATTCTGTTTTTGACCCATTGGTTATTTAGAAATGTGTTGCTTAAGATACAAACCTATGGGGATTTTCTAGTTATCTTTTTGTTTATTGATTTCTAGCTTAATTCTACTATGGTCAGACAATTTACTCTGCATGATTTCAGGCCTTTGAAACTTGCTTTATGGCCCAATATATGGTCAATTTTGGTAAATATTCCATGTGCACTTAAAAAAGTATATTCTGCCATTGTTAAATGCAGTGTTTTATAAATGTCCATAAGGTCAAGTGTGTTAACCATATTCTCATGTTCTATATACTTATTTTTTATCTGCTTATTCATTTTAGTGATTAGTTTAGGGATTGCAAAATGCATGGTTGAATTTTCAGAGTGTAATATAAATTAGTACAGGACCATGCAAGGACCTTAAAACACTTTTGTTTTTTTCTTAACATTTTTATTGGAGTATAATTGCTTTCCAATGGTGCGTTTGTTTCTGCTTTATAACAAAGTGAATCAGTTATACATATACACATGTCCCCATATCTCTTCCCTCTTGCGTCTCCCTCCCTCCCACCCTCCCTATCCCACCTTTCTAGCTGGTCACTTAAAACATCTTTATTCCTTTACCCACTCCTGCCACTTGGGCTATTTATAATGTATAATACTTATATGGCTTTGTCATTTTTGTTTAACATAATCAATATTTATTTATGTTTTTCCATATAGTAATAATTACATTGTTCTTCTTCCTTGCATCTACCAGCTTCCCCTGGGATAATGTTCCTGCTGCCTGAAGACCACCCTTTAAGGTATTTCCTTTAGTGCAAGTCTCCTAGTGATGTATTTCTCTCAAGTATTTTTTATTTTAAAATGTCTCTCTTTTGCCTTCATTTGCAAAAGATAACTTCATGAATAGAGAGCTCCAGATTGGCACCTATTTAACTTCATTACTTTTAAGATGTCATTTTGTTTGTTTCTGGCTTCTATTGTTTCTTTGAGAAATATCAATATCAATCTTATACTTTTATCCTTCGAAGAGTGTGTGTCTATTTTTTCCTCCTGACTGCTTTTCAGATTTTTGCTTTGCCTTTGGTTTTAAGCAGTTTGACTATGATGTGTGTAGGAGAAATTCTGCTTAAGTTTTTTGTTGTTATTGTTTTTTGCTTTCTTTCTTTAACATCTTTATTGGAGCATCATTGCTTTACAATGGTGTGTTAGTTTCTGCTTTATAACAAAGTGAATCAGTTATACATAAACATATGTTCCCATATTTCTTCCCTCTTGCGTCTCCCTCCCTCCCACCCTCCCTATCCCACCCCTCTAGGTGGTCACAAAGCACGGAGCTGATCTCCCTGTGCTATGCGGCTGCTTCCCACTAGCTATCTACCTTACGTTTGGTAGTGTATAAATGTCCATGCCAGTCTCTAACTTTGTCCCAGCTTACCCTTCCCCCTCCCCATATCCTCAAGTCCATTCTCTAGTAGGTCGGGGTCTTTGTTCCCGTCTTGCCCCTAGGTTTTTCAGGACCTTTTTTTTTTTTTTAGATTCCATATATATGTGTTAGCATACGGTATTTGTTTTTCTCTTTCTGACTTACTTCACTCTGTATGACACACTCTAGGTCCAACCACCTCACTACAAATAACTCAATTTTGTTTCTTTTTATGGCTGAGTAATATTCCATTGTATATATGTGCCACATCTTCTTTATCCATTCATCTGTTGATGGACACTTAGGTTGCTTCCATGTCCTGGCTATTGTACATAGAGCTGCAATGAACATTTTAGTACATGACTCTTTTTGAATTATAGTTTTCTCAGGGTATACGCCCAATAGTGGGATTTCTGGGTCGTATGGTAGTTCTATTTTTAGTTTTTTGAGGAACCTCCATACTGTCCTCCATAGCAGCTGTATCAATTTACATTCCCACCAACAGTGCAAGAGTGTTCCCTTTTCTCCACCCTCTCCAGCATTTATTGTTTCTAGATTTTTTGATGATGGCCATTCTGACCAGTGTGGGATGATATCTCATTGTAGTTTTATTTTGCATTTCTCTAATGATTAATGATGTGGAGCATCCTTTCATGTGTTTGTTGGCAATCTGTATATCTTCTTTGGAGAAATGTCTATTTAGGTCTTCTGCCCATTTTTGGATTGGGTTGTTTGTTTTTTTATTATTGAGCTGCATGAGCTGCTTGTAAATTTTGGAGATTAATCCTTTGTCAGTGGCTTCATTTGCAAACATTTTCTCCCATTCTGAGGGTTGTCTTTTGGTCTTGTTTATGGTTTCCTTTGATGTGCAAAAGCTTTTAAGTTTCATTAGGTTACATTTGTTTATTTTTGTTTTTATTTCCATTTCTCTAGGAGGTGGGTCAAAAAGGATCTTGCTGTGATTTATGTCATAGAGTGTTCTGCCTATGTTTTCCTCTACAAGTTTGATAGTGCCTGGCCTAACATTTAGGTCTTTAATCCATTTTGAGTTTATTTTTGTGTATGGTGTTAGGAAGTGTTCTAATTTCATCCTTTTACATGTAGCTGTCCAGTTTTCCCAGCACCACTTATTGAAGAGGCTGTCTTTTCTCCACTGTATATTCTTGCCTCCTTTATCAAAGGTAAGGTGAGCATATGTGCGTGGGTTTATCTCTGGGCTTTCTATCCTGTTCCATTGATCTATATTTCTGGTTTTGTGCCAGTACCATACTGTCTTGATCACTGTAGCTTTGTAGTATAGTCTGAAGTCTGGGAGCCTGATTCCTCCAGCTCTGTTTTGCTTTCTCAAGATTGCTTTGGTTATTCAGGTCTTTTGTGTCTCCATACAGATTTTAAGATTTTTTGTTCTAGTTCTGTTTGCCTCAGGTCTGGAAGCAATGCAATCATTTATGACAGTGTTACTAGGCTATTTGTTGGACAGCAACTGGCTATATTTATCCTCTATCCTCTTCCCACCCACTCTTGCCTTGTTTTAGTTTTATATTGCTGCATAACAAATTACCACAAATTTAGCTGTTGTAAACAGCAAACGTTTATTAGCTCAGTTTCCATGGGTCAGGGGTCTGGACACAGCTCAGTTGGGTCCCCTGCTGAGGCTCTCACAAGGCTGCAATGAAGGGGTCAGTCAGGCTGCCTTCCCATTTGGAGTTTAGGGTCCACTTCCAAGCTCCTGTAGTCACTAGTGGAATTCATTTCTTTATGCTGTATGACTTAGGGCCCTGATTTTTGCTGACTCTTAACTGTAGGCTTCCCTCAGGTCCTAGAGGCTGAGGCAGTCACAACATAGCAGTTTGCTTCTTCAAATCCAGCAGTAGAATCTCTCCAGTCTGCTAGAATATAGTCTTAAATATCATAACATAATCATACAAGTTACATCTTATTATCTTTGCCATATTCTATTGTTTAGAAGCAGGTTTCAGGTACCACCCACACTCTAGGGCAAGGGATTATACAAAGGTATGACTCATTGAAGGTCACCTTAGGGTATGTCCACCACCCCTACTCCCTGACCACTCACCTCCAAGCATGGCAGTTGCTAACTACTTCTGCTCATAATACTACCAACAAAGTTTGGGATGGGACTCAAGGTGCCATTTTTGGTTATCATGTTCTCCTTAACTACTTGTCATGCCAGGTACATTCCTTTGTGGCCATCACTATCAAGCCAGGTAAGTCACACATGGGTTATTATCTATGTGTGCACCAAGGCTTAACCAATCCCACAAAATTACACATGTGATCCCTGGACCAGTAGCATCAGCATCCCCTGGAATTTTGTTACAAATGCAAATTCTCAGGCTCCTGATGAATCACAAAATCTGGGGTGGGGCCCTGCTATCTGTATTTTAACCAACCCTCCAAGGATTACTGATATATGCTCAAGGTTGAGTACCACTGAGTTCATAAACAGGCTTTAAAGGAGAACTTAAGTAGCCAAGGAGTAGCACGAGAAGAGAAAATACAGTTTCCCCTGTGTATGAGTTTACTGCCATAGCAAAGTACCACAGACTAGGTGGCTTAAACAACAGAAACTTATTCTCTCACAATTCTGGAGGCTGGAAAAGTCCAAGATAAAGGTGTCAGCAGGGGGGCTTCCCTGGTGGCGCAGTGGTTGAGAGTCCACCTGCTGATGCAGGGGACACGGGTTCGTGCCCCGGTCCGGGAAGATCCCACATGCCGCGGAGCGGATAGGCCCGTGAGCCATGGCCACTGAGCCTGCGCGTCTGGAGCCTGTGCTCCGCAACGGGAGAGGCCCCAACAGTGAGAGGCCCGCATAACACACACACACACAAAAATTATTTTTAGCAAAAATATGTGCCCTGGGCTTTAAAAAGTCAAACAACGTAAAGAATTAATAATGCAAAGCAATAGTCCCCTACATGACCCTAGTCCTGCTTCCCAGAAGGATCCCTTTGAATTCTTCTGATTCTAATTTTTATCTTCTGAGGACTTGTACCACATCTCTAAATCATTTGCTACTACTGCTGTTTGGTGCTTTATCATTTTTGATGGTATTTATTGACAGATGTGGGAAGTGAGGCTTTAGCTCAGTGACATCACCCACACATGCGCTCTTCCCTCCCTACCCCACACAGCTAGAGTAGACCATTTTTGCTTGCTTTATGGGTTGTCTTTACCTAGCTAGCTGAGCTTTCACTACCCAATGACTGGCCATAACCCCATGTAAAAATGTTTATCCAAAATTCAGTCTCTGATGTGGAAACCTGCCCTAATGAATCCCCATACAATGCCAGCCAAAATGTTTAGGTCACGAACTACTCCAATGAGAGAGAGGTTAGAGCCTTGTTTAAATATGCTAGGAATTATAGCTGTCCGCCCTACACTTACCCTAAGGGTCTAGCCCTTAATGGGTCCCAGTGCTTACTTCTGTCAGGTTCCTAGACTAACAAAACCTGGTCTGATTTAGATCTTATCTGTCTGTACTGTGTCATTACATTATTTACATACAGTAAACATCATTGAAAGACACAGGGAAAATCAAGTTCATATCCAATATGCTACAGTGTTGTTTCCTACTGCTCACAAACATACCCACTAATGAGTCCCATAACTGTTAAATAATTAGGTATTTGGTGTTTAAAATGCTTTATATCATGCAGAAATCTTTGATGGATTGTTTTATAGGTGTTTCAGAGTGTTTTAGTAATATTTAGGGAAATGGTTTAGGGTTTTTGAATGGGCTGTGAATGCAGTGTTCTTTTCCATTTAAATAATGGAGAAACTCTGCTGCTATCTGAATATTTACTTTCTGACATGTTCTCAGGAATGGATTAGATTAGGATAATGAGGAATTCCTGTACTTACACCTTCATTTCTTGTTTCTTGAGTTATCAGTAAAATCCCTTGACTCTCCATGCAAAATTAAGATATAACATTCTTACTTTTCCCTACGTTTCTCCTTCCCTTTTTCTACCTACCCATTGCTGCTTCTGTACTTGTATTTTTCTACTGTCAAGGTTAATAACATTTAACCTTCTGTTCTATAAGTGTTTTGACTATAGTTGGTTATAAAAGTTGAAAATCAATATACAATATCTGCATTATTATAGCTATTAAATATTACTGCACAGCTCAGTAATGTACTATTATATTCTTTTCTCAGTACAACTCTTTTTTTTTTTTTTTTTGCTTTCCTGGAGGCTCTATTTACATATCTTTTTCTCTTTCTTTGTTTGCCTTTATCTCCTTCTTAGAATGATCCATATTCTTAAGGAGCCCAGTAAATCTCTGGAATCCGCTTTATTCCCAGATGCTCCCTTCTGAAGCCTCTATCCTCCTGTATTCATGAGAACTTAATTTCTCTCTAGACCTATCACTGAACAGTCATCTCAGGACTCCCTTTCATTGACCTCCTCTGTTGAATTAACTTGATTTATACCTAACTTTTACACACATACTCAAGGAACATACTAAGAAAAGGTGCATGGGGATTTAATTAATTTAATCAATTTAATTGTTTTATTTAATTTGTAATTCTACTCTCACATTTGATTGATAATTTTCAAGGCTTGGAATTCTAGGTCAAAAATAATTTTCCCTCAGTTTTTTTTAAAACTTGTTTCTTTGAATGTAACCTGTTTTTTTCCCCTTTTTGGATACATTTTGGATCTACTCTTTATGACTGGTGTTTTAGAATTTTATCTTAATCTACTTTGATGGTTTTTTAAATTTTCATTTACTATGCTGGTTACCTGATAGGCTCTTTCAACCTTAAGGCTTATATTTTTCTTCCTCTCAGGGAAGTTTTCTTATATTATTATTTGGGTAATTTCTTCCCAACCATTTCTTTTATGTTCTTCCTTTCTGGAATTCCTATTGGTCATGTGGATGCAGAAATGCTACCTAGTACTGAGTTATTATAAGTAAGTATAGACCTTACATTTCAGTTGGCAGGGGGAGGAAACATTGTACACCAAGAGGTAAACTAACAAAAACCAGGGTCACCCTATCTAATTATAGCCCCCCACCAAAATAAGTCAATCCTTAAGCCTTTCTTGTCAGTTACTGACAAAAATAATTTTCTCTTCCTTTTATAATGAATGCCAATACTTAAAGATATGCTACAATTGTTTAAAAATGCTAATCATGTGAGAAAATTATTATTTTCCACAATAAATCAAGTGTAAAGTCAGTAACCACCTTGTTAATCTTGTAGTTTCTGTCTATACCCTCCCCTCCCGCCATTAAACATCTGTCCACTCCTTTTAGAGCCTTGACTGTCTTGCAAAACTTTTCTGCAAGTAAACTTCTTTGCTTTCCTAAAAGTGTTTGCCTCTGAGACTTCCTCTGTTGCTCAGATCATAGGCATAATCCCACAAGAAGGAATAATAACAATCAGGGTATGATTCTAATCTTGCAAGATTTGGCATTTACTAGTTATTTAAATTTACAGTCTGCTTTTCATTAAATTTACAATATTCAGTAGATATGAAGAATTCTCAAATAGGACTTTTCCTTGAAAGACTCATGACCTAAATGGATTTAAAGGAAAAAATTCCAAGGTTACTAGGTTTACACTTAATTTGCTCATGGTGGGAAAATAGTAATTTTCTCACATGATGGTTCAGATATGTTTAGAAAGTTCCACAAGTAATATATCAGAACTGCAGACCCTCAGAAGAAAGGTAATGGACCATTCTACTTGTATGTCATATAGAATTTGGAAAATGCTTCATCACGTACTTATACAAGATGTTCAAATAAGATGGAACAGCAGCTGTTACATGTTAGAAGGGGGATGGTTGAAGAAAAGAAAGCCTTAATTCTGTACTTTGGAGGTAATGATACCAATAGCAGGACTGACTTACAACCACTGGTTGCATGCAGAAAAAGTAGTTTGTTTGCTGGAATCTGCTGAGAAAGTAACCAGACTGGCATGGCTTGAGATTGGGAATATTTCCTATACAAAATTGCTGTAAAGGTACTCCCATCACTCTATCCCAGAAAATTTGCTGAAAATGGTGGGTATCAATGAAAGGTGGAATACAAATTGACATTCAGAGGCAATCTGCCTATTTTGAAAGCCAGTAGCATCTGAGAAAACAAAACACTAATTAGAAAAGTTATATGCACCCTTATGATCATAACAGTGTTATTTACAATAGCCAAGGTATGAAAGCAACCTAAGTGTCCATCAAAAGATGAATGGATAAAGAAGATGTGGTATATACACAGTGGAATATTACTCAGCCATAAAAAGAATAGAATCTTGCCATTTGCAGCAACACGGATGATCGTAGAAGGTATTATACTGAGTGAAATAAGTCAGACAGAGAAAGACAAATAACATATGATATCACTTATACGTGGAGTCTAAAAAACAAACAAATGAACAGAACAAACATAACCAAGCATAAACAGAGTCATAGATACAGAGAACAAGCAAGTAGTTACCAGAAGGGAGGGGTGGAGGAATGAAAGAAATATGTCAGGGAAATTAAGAGGTTAAAAACATCGAGTTACAAAATAAATGACTCATGGGTACAAAATGTACAGTGTGGGGAACGTAGTCAATAACTGTGTAATATCTTTGTATGGTGACAGATGGTCAATAGACTAATTGTGGTGATCATTTTGAAATATATAGAAATAGCGAATCAGTATGTTGTATGCCAGGAACTAACATAGTGTTGTAGGTCAGTTATACTTCAAAAACAAACAAACAAGGTCATAGAAAAAGAAATCAGATTTGTGGTTACCAGAGGTGGGGGTTAGGGGGAGGAGAAATTGGATGAAAGCAATCAAAAGGGACAAACTCCAAGTTAAAGATAAATAAGTTATATGATGTAATACACAACATGATGAATATAATGAACACTGCTGTCTCTTATATATGAAAGCTGTCAGGAGAGTAAATCCGAAGACTTCTCATCACAAGGAAAAAGGTTTTTTCTATTTCCTTAATTGTGTATCTATGTGAGATGATGGATGTTCACTACACTTATTGTGGTAATTATTTCATGATGTATGTAAGCCAAATCATTATGTTGTACACCTTAAACTTATACAGTGTTGTATGTCAATTATTTCTCAATGAAACTGGAGGGAAAAAAAGAATTATTGCAAGACCCTAGTAATAAAAATGGTGCACTAGTGTCACAGGGATTAAAAATTAATCCAATGGAACAAAATAGTCCAGAAACATATCCATGTATATATGGGATCTTGGTATATGATTCACGTGGGGAAAATAGATCATGTAGTAAACATTACTGGTAAAATTGACTTACTGCATGGAGAAATAAGAATTTGTATGCCTTTTTACACCATGGACAAAAATAAACTTCATACAATTTAAAGAAATAAAGGTGAAAAGTAAAACTATACAGATTAAAAAAGCAAACTAAGGAGAATATCTTTGAGGTCTCACCATAGGAGATTTTTAAAATAATTCTCCAGAAGCATGAACAGTAAGGTGAAAAAGCAATGGATTTGTCCATACCAAAATTAAAAATTTATTTTCAACAGTGGACATCATAGACAAAATTAAGAAGAGGGTAAGAAAGGTAATTTCAGTGTCTAAAAGCAAAGGATCAATATCTAGAATGAAAAAGAAATCTCTTCCAAGCAGTAAGTAAAAGACGAGAATTCCACTAGGGCAATGGGCAAAGAATATAATAGGCAACCCCATGCCTGGGATTATACACCAAAAGAAATTCTCACTAAGATCCAAAAGGAAACACACAAGAGAGTATTAACTGAAGTGGTATTTTGGGGAGCAAGGACAAAGGATGGGAGTATCCTCGATGTCCATCATTAGGTAAGTGGAGTAGTATGCAACAGTTACAAATAGGGAATTATAAAGTTTATGTGCAGCCAAAAGGCTAGACTTCAAAACATAATACTTCATGAAAAGGGCAAGAAAGGAATGGATATTTATAATGTCATTTCATTAAATTAAACACACACAACAATGCTATGATTTTTTCAAACATATGCACACATCTAAACACACATATGGACGTTAGATTGGAAGGACATCCGCTAAATACACAGGAGTTGGCTAAGAAGAAAAATTGGATAGGGGATAGGAAATGAAATGGAACAAGTAAAAGAAAATGAAACAAAAGGAGACCTCATACCATTTGATGACACTGGTGTGCCTTGAACTATGGAGTATGGCCAATTTGATTCTGTGCATCTGAAGACCTACAAGGAGAAAACAAGGCCACACAGTGACTGAAAACCAAGTATACTCAAACTACCCTTGAAAATCCTTAAACCACAATTCATTCATTCATTCATTCAACAAATTTTTATTGAGCATCTGCTTTGTGCTAGGTACTTACTGTTCTGGATGCTTGAGATCCAACAATGAACAAAATAAAGGTTCTTGCCCTAAGGAGCCTCCTTTCCAGGAGGAGGAGATAGACAATAAATAATAAATATAATAATTAAATTACTTAGCATGTTGGAATGTAATACGTGCTGTTAAAAAAAAAAGAACAGAGAGCAGAATAAGGTGAATTAGGAGTGCTGGGGGTAAGGGCTGCAACTTTGAACCAGATCGTCAGCACAAGCCTCACTGAGTGACTGACTTTGGAACAGGAACTTGAAGGAGGTGAGAGAGTTCACACTGAAGATCCAGGCAGAGCGACCAGCCAGTGACAAGGCCCTGAGGCAAGAGCATGCTTGGAACACTGGAGGAACAGCAAGGAGGCCAACGTGACTGGAACTGAGTGAGCCAAGGGGTGGCTCACAGAGGGGTGATGGGGGCCAGATCACATAGGGCCTTCCAAGGCCTTTGTAAGAATTTTGGCTTTTACTCTGAGGGACAAATATGTAAGACCACTACAGTTTTTTGAGTGGAGGAGTGACAAAACCATGATAACAAACACACATAGACTTTACTCTGTCAGACTTCGCTATAAACTTTACAGATATTAACACATTTAATTCTCACAGCATTACTCCTGCAAATGGGTACCCTTACCATCCCCATTGTTCAAAAAAGGAAAGTAAGGCAGGAGAGGCTAAGCAAGTTGCCCAAGACTACATAGCTAGTACTACGTGGAAGAGCCAGGCTGCAAAGTCCACCAAATTAGCCACTGCAGAGAGCTCTGTCTTTTATGGGATTTTGGTTTTAAAAGGCTCACTCCAGCTGTTACCATCAAGGTGTACCATGCATCAGTAACTCCATCACCACCAGCTTGCCCCTGAGCACTGGAAGAGATCACTGTGTCCAGCAGAGCACCAGATGTCTTTGGCTGGCATTCAGGAGCCACAGCCATTCTGGTTGCAAATCACCTGTCTTTAACCACTGAAATCATGCTCAGACAGAGTTTCTCCCAAGATTAGAGGTTCTTAGGAGTTGAGACTAACTGAGACTATATCTGGATAATGTCTCTGCTGCACATGCACCTGAGCTATACATTCATCGACAGGCAGCATCAATCACCTTTCCCTCTCCCCTGTCCCATGTCTTTTGCCAGGAGACATATTTGAATCTGGGTAAGTTAAAGTCCTAGAAGATATAACTCCTCTGTCCAACTCTTGCTGACTCACCTGCTCCTCCCTCCCTTTTCTCTCTTGCCAGGCAGGACAGTTTGCTGACCAAGGCTCATGACCCTTGCTTCTTCCCACCTTTACTTCCTTTCTAGGGCTTGCACTCCCACTGGCTCTCGGGCACTTGCTTGCCCCTCCTTTTATTTCTACCAGACCTTGGCCTGATGCACACCACAAACTGGGGACTTTTCCAGGTGTCTCCTACTTCCTTTACCTCCTGACCTTGGTCCTCCTTTTATGTACCCATTCCTTTGTGTGTCACTCTCTCCTTGGAACCTTCTCCCCAAGATGCAGTTGCTTTTCTGGAAGACTTTTTTGCAGAAAACTACGTTTCTTAGTTAATGCATTGTTTTCAACATTTCCTCTTTTCTAGAAGAAAACAAACTGTCATAAGTGGGAGTCTCATCAAAAAAAAAAGAATAGAGTTATAAGGCAGTAGAAATCAGGAGCTTCAGCTCTAGCATGTCCTAGGCACTTTGAGCCTCAGTAAAAAATAGTGATAATAATTCTTGTCCTCCTAGTTTACACAGTTGTGAAAATAAAATGAAATATGAAGGTGACCATTACAAGGGATGTTCATGGTTAATACAGGATTACCTTTCATAGCGAACATGCACAGAACCACTCAGTAGGAACCTGAGCTTTCTCTTTTGATGATTAATTCCATCTTTGCTAAGATTGAATAGCAGGTGCTCACTGAATGCTTGTGCATTCATGTGAATCAATGAAGTGGTGTTAAATACTATGTGTTGCCACTGTTTCAAAGCATTTTAGACCTTAGTTAGCTAAGTGCAGGTGGGCGGGTGCCTGGAGGTGGGGATAATGCTAATGATGATAATCCGCTCGTTCTGTTGCACTAAGCCCAAATGGGTACTACAAGAAACAACCCTTAGTCTACAGTCTGGGAGCACCTTAGGGCAGAGATGGCTTACTCCTGTCAGCATTTTCCCTAGCACCAAGCACAGCGTTTGGCACATAATGGGGTTTGTGATTGTTTTTAATGAAAAAAAAAAGAATGAATAGTCAGATAAGGCATTATGCCAGGCAATATGACTGACAACAATGTGCCGTGGAAATAGCACTGAACATGGAGTCAGAGTCCCCTTGGTTTTAATCCTGATCTGTGGACTCCATGTGCAAGTCCCTTCCCTCCTCTTATCCTCATACATATGTGGAAAACAAAGGGATGATAGTGGGGAGGGTGATAGACTATGTTATTTCTAAGGGCTCTTACTGACCTGATGTCCTATGACAAGAGTGACCACACTTGCTAAATTAATTGATCAAGTACAGGGAGTTGGGATATGACTGTGGGATATGCAAGCATGGGATCCAAGTTTTACTCTCTGTCAGAGGATGTGAAGGAGAGAAGATGCCCTAGATCCTGCAGCCTCAGGGAGAAAGATAGCAGCACTTGTAATTGTTAAACTTTGTCTTTGCCATGCAGAACAATGGTACTGACCAAGGCTAGAAGCCAATATAACTGGAGGAATATATCACCCTGATACAGAGCCTTGGAAGAGAAGAGGGAAACACAAAAGACCTGGGTAAAAGGAAAGTAAAATCAAGATTAAATCCTTCCTTAGTACATAGAATCCTAGGAACCTGGAACTGGAAGGGAGAGGTCTTAGCATCCATATAATCCAGACTCTTAATTTGAAGGGATAGTGAAACAGGCCAAGAGATGGGAAAGACACTTGACTAAAGTCACACACACAGTACATGGCCGAATCAGAACCAGACCCAGGTTTGCTGATTTCAAGTGCCACAGCTGCTGTGTCTTCAAATAGGAAGCCCACACCCCTTCCCCCACTCTCTCTCCCCCTCTTTCCTTATATTCATAAAAGGATAAACTGGTGAATTATTTAAATTTGGAAGAGAGTATGAACTGGGCATGGCTTACAAACGAAGGGAGCAAAGTGATGAAAAGTTTGAACCTTCTCACCAGAAAAATTCATGTATATTCACAATTTTGTCTGCATTTTCAGACTCCAGGTTAAGAGCCCATGTAGTATAAGAGGGCACAGAATCCTCAAAACATGGGGCAAGAAAGGAATCTGTCAACAAGCCCTCTGACAGCTCTGCTGTTCAACCACTTTCTTTATTAGAACATTTTTCTGATGTTCTGATCACATCAAGATTGTATTACTTTTGGCTAAAAGCCAGTATAATACTCAGAGCAGAGTAGATATGATGTCAGCTTTAAAATAAATTAAGAGGATTAAAATAGACCAAATGAGAGTGAGCTTCTAAGAGTAAGAATGGGGTCTTATATTAAAATTGTGTTCATAAAAGGAGTCATCCAATTTATGCATCTCTAGTCATTTTATCTGCAGCATTTAAACCAGTTTTCACTTACTTTTCTGATATTATCATTGAAAATTAAAAGATGCTATAATTTATGCCTACATCCATCCTGTATAGTAACTCACTTGATTTTTCTGATGTTATTCTAAAGTTAAATGAAAAAACACTCCTAGAAACTTCTTAAATGATTCTAGGTTCATAGGGACAGAGAAAAAAAGTAAATAGGGAAAGCCCATTCACAGAGGCAGAATTGCTGGAGTGACAGAATCCATCGACAAAGTTGAGTAGTGTATTCATAAAAGTTTGTCTGAGTTTGGAAAGGTAAGATAAGTGAGAATTGATACAAATTTATAAGTTTGTGTTCCAAGTAGTCAGCCTGTGGGACTTTTTTTTTTAAAGTATATCTTTTTAAAATCAATTGTTTTTAGCTTTATTGAGGTATAATTGATGTACAATTAAATGCACATATTTAAATATTTTATATAAGTTTTTACATATGTATATACTGTGAAATCATCATCACAATGAAGATAGTGAATATATTCACTTCCCCCAAAAGTTTCCTCATTCCCCTGTAAACCTTTCTTTCCATCCCTCCCCTCCAATCCCCAAACATTGATCTGCTTTCTGACACTATAGATTAGTTTGAATTTTATATAAATAGGATCATATAGCATGTACCCTTTTTGTCTAGCTTCTTTCATTAAGCATAATTATTTAAGATTCATCCATGCTATAGCGTGTATCAATAGTTCATTTTTATTGCTGAGTAATATTCCATTTTAATGTATGCACAATTTATTTATTCATTCACTTGTTAATGGTCATTTAGATTTTTACCAGTTTTTGGCTATTACAAATAAAGTTACTATTAACATTTGTTACAACTCTTTGAGTGGACATATGTTTTTGTCACTCAGGTAGATACCTTGGAGTGGTATGTCTGGCAGGTGGTAGGTCTGGTAGGGTTATATGGTAGGTGCATGTTTAACTTTTAAAGAAACTGAAGAAATATTTTCCAAAGTGGTTGTACCATTTCCCATTCCCAAAAGCAGTGTATGAGTGTCTCAGCTGCTCTACATCCTTGCCATCACTCATTATATTTGGTCTTTAAATGTTAGCCATTCTAGTGAGTGGGTATTTGCATCTCACTGAGGTTCTAACTTGCATTTCATTAGTGACTTATGATATTTAACATTTTTTCATGTGCTTATTTGCCACCAATATATCTTCTTTGTTGAAATGTCTATTCAAATCTTTTGCCCATTTTATTCATTGGGTTGTTTGTCTTCTTATCACTGAGTTATAAGAGTACTTTATACATTCTATATACAAGTCCATTCTCAGATATATGACTTGCAAATATTTTCCCCAAGCCTGTGGCTTGTGTTTTCCTTCTCTTAACACTGTCTTTCAAAGACTAAAAGTTTTGAATTTTGATAACATCCAAATTATCCAATTTTTCTTTTATGGATCACACATTTTTTGTACTCTATCAAAGAAATCTTTGCGGACTTCCCTGGTGACACAGTGGTTGAGAGTCCGCCTGCCGATGCAGGGGACACGGGTTCGTGCCCCGGTCCGGGAGGATCCCACATGCCACGGAGCGGCTGGACCCGTGAGCCATGGCTGCTGAGCCTGCGCATCCGGAGCCTGTGCTCCGCAACAGGAGAGGCCACAGCAGTGAGAGGCCCATGTATCGCAAAAAAAAAAAAATCTTTGCTTAACCCAAGGTGTCAATAAGTTTCTTCTATTTTAAAATTTTTTTTTCCTAGGAGTTTTATAGTTTTAGGTTCTACATTTAGATCTATGATCCATCTTGAGTTAAATTTTCATATGGTGAAAGGTATGAATCAAAGTTCAAAGTTTTTTTTTTTTTTGCTTGTGGATATCAAATTGTTCTAACACAATTGTTGTTGAAAAGACCATACTTTCTCCACCAAATTGCCTTTGCACATTTGTCAAAAATCAATTGAGGGCTTCCCTGGTGGCGCAGTGGTTGAGAGTCCGCCTGCCGATGCGGGGGACACGGGTTCGTGCCCCGGTCCGGGAGGATCCCACATGCCGCGGAGCGGCTGTGCCTGTGGGCCATGGCCGCTGGGCCTGCGCGTTCGGAGCCTGTGCTCCGCAACGGGAGAGGCCACAGCAGTGAGAGGCCCGCGTACCGCAAAAAAAAAAAAAAAAAAAAAAAAAAAAATCAATTGAACATACATACGTGCCTCTATTCCTGGATTATCTCTTCTGTTCCATTTGTCTATCTTTATGCCAATACCACACTGTCTTGATTACTGTGGCTTTATAATACCTCTTGAAATCAACTAGAGTAAGTCCTCTAACTTTGCTGTTTTCAAAATTATTTTGGCTATTCTGGGTAACCTGCATTTCCATGGGAACTTTAAAATTACCTTCTCAATTTTCACAAAAATATCTACTAGGATTTTGACTGAGATTGTAGTGTATCTATAGATCAATTTGGGAGAACTGACAATTTTTTCTCATTTTTTTAATTGAACTATAGTTGATTTACAATATTGTGTTAGCTTCAAGTGTACAGCAAAGTATTCTTATATATATATATATATATATATATATATTCTTTTTCAGATTCTTTTCCATTATACATTATTACAGGATATTGAATATATTTCCCTGTGCTATACAGTAAGTCCTTGTTGTTTAACTATTTTATATATAGCAATGTGTATCTGTTAATCACATACTCCTAATTTATCCCGCCCCACCCTGGCCTTTCCACTTTGGTAACCATAAGTTTGTTTTCTATGTTTGTGAGTCTGTTTCTGTTTCATAAATAAGTTTATTTGTATTATTTTTTAGATTCCACATATAAGTGATATATTTCTTTTTCTCTGTATGACTTACTTCATCTAGTATGATTATCTCTAGGTTCATCCATATTGCTGCAAATGGCAATATTTCATTCTTTTTGATGGCTGAGTAGTATTCCATTGTATATGTACCACATCTTTATCCATTCATCTGCTGATGGACACTTAGATTGCTTCCATGCCTTGGCTATTGTAAATAGTGCTGCTGTGAACATTGGGGTGCATGTATCTTTTCAAATTAGAGTTTTCCTCTTTTCCAAATATATGCCCAGAAGTGGGATTGCTGGATCATATGGTAACTCTATGTTTAGTTTTTTAAGGAACCTCCGTACTGTTCTCCCTAGTGGCTATACCAATTTACATTCCCACCAACAGTATATGAGAGTTCCCTTTCCTCCACACCCTCTCCAGCATTTATTCTTTGTAGACTTTTTGATAATGGCCATTCTGACAAGTGTGAGGTAGTGCCTCATTGTAGTTTTTTTTTTTTCTTTTGCGGTACGCGGGCCTCTCACTATTGTGGCCTCTCCCACTGCGGAGCACAGGCTCCAGACGCGCAGGCCCAGTGGCCATGGCTCATGGGCCCAGCCACTCCGCGGCATGTGGGATCCTCCAGGACCGTGGCATGAACCGGTGTCCCCTGCATCAGCAGGCGGACTCTCAACCACTGCACCACCAGGTAAGCCCGCTCATTGTAGTTTTCATTTGCATTTCTCTAATGATGTTGAGCATCTTTCCATGTGCCTGTTGGCCATCAGTATATCTTCTTTGGAGAAATGTCTATTTAGGTCTTCTGTTCGTTTTCTGATTGGGTTGGGTTTTTTTTTTTTTTTGATATTGAGTTTTATGAGCTGTTTGTATATTTTGGAAATTAAGCCCTTGTCATTTGCATAGTGTGCAAATATTTTCTCCCAGTCCATAGGTTGTCTTTTCATTTTGTTTATTGTTTTCTTTGCTGTGCAAGAGCTTTTAAGTTTGATTAGGTCACATTTGTTTATTTTTGCTTTTATTCCTTTTGCCATGGGAGACTGATCTAAGGAAATATTGCTATGATTTATGTCAGAATGTTTTGCCTAAGTTCTCTTCTAGGAGCTTCACGCTGTCATGTCTTATATTTAAATCTTTAAGACATTTGAGTTTATTTTTGAGTATGGTGTGAGGGTATGTTCAAACTTCATTGATTAACATGCAGCTGTCCAGCTTTCCCAACACCACTTGCTGAAGAGGCTGTCTTTTCTCCCTTATATATTCTTGCCTTCTTTGTCAAAGATTAATTAACTGTAGGTGTGTGGGTTTATTTCTGGGCTTTCTATTCGAGAACTGACATCTTAATAATACTGAGTCTTTCATCCCATGAACATAATATATCTCTCTATTTATTTAGATCTTCTTTAGTTTCTCTCAACAGTGTTTATTAGTTTTCATTGCACAGGTCATTCATATCCTTTGTTAGATTTATACTTAAGTACTTGATATTTTATGACACTATAACTGGAAATTTTTTTTAATTTTCAATTGCTCATTGCTAGCATATAGAAATTCAGTTGGTTTTTGTACATTGATCTGGTATCCTGCAACCTTGCCAAACTCACTTATTTGTTCTAATATTCTTTGTAGAAGTCATAGGATTTTCAACATAGATGAGCATGTTATCGGCAAAGAAAGACAGTTTTGATCACTTTTCCTTTCTAATATGGATGCCTATTATTTCTTGGGCTTTGTTTGTTTTGTTTTATGGTTTGGTATTTTTATTGCACTGTCTAGAATCTCCAGTGCAATGCTGAATTGAAATGATGAGAGCAGACATCCTTGTCTTGTTCTTGATCTTAGGGGAAAGCATTTAGTCTTTCACCATTAAGTATGATGTTGTGGCTGTAGGTATTTCATGAATGCCATTTATCAAGTTTTAACCAACTGTTTTTAGTTTTAAAAGCAGTACAGTGGAATACTTCTGACAGTGTGGTGGACTATGTATTCTGAAGTACTTTCTTGCTTCACAAACCAAAATGCTGGATAAACTGCAGCCAATTTCCTCATACATGCATAGCTGACCTTGCAAGAAAATAAAGGAAGTCAATCTCCAGGAGATAAAACCAGAGCAACAGGAGAACACAGAAGGCAGAAAAGGCCTGGGGTTATTTTCCAACTGCAGAAACCTTCCTATCTCAACTATCACCTCTATGCTGATGACATGCAAATCTTTTATCTACCATGTTGTTTCCTGAGCTCCTATCTCTCTTACCCAACTTCCTAAAATGTATGATCTTGACTTTGATGTACTACATATCCTTCAAACTCATGTCCAAACTGTTCATCTTTCTTCTGCCTGTATGTGTTCTTCCTTCCACCTCAGTTATTGGCACCATAATTTGAGTCATCCATGACTCTGTTTACTTCTCTCACCCTTCCATATCTAACTGATATTTTTGTTCAACCTTCTATATATCACTTGAGCTCATTTCTTCATTTCCATATTCATTACCACTACCTTTGTTCACGTCACCATTTTTCAACTGAACTACTACAATAGCTTCCTATCCAGTTCTGTGCAGCCAGGATGGCTCTCCTCAGTCTACCTTACATAGTGCCACCGGAGTCATAACTTACAAAATGATGTCACTCTCCATTGCACATATAATAAAGTTTAATCCCCTAAAGGTTTCATATAATGTGATGCATTATCTGAGCTCTCACTACCTCTGAAACCTCATTTATTCCTTCTGTACCCTACTCTTCAGTTATCTTGAATGCCATACTATTTCCCAAACCTTTTATGTTCTGTCCTCATTTTGTACTTTTGAGCTGCTCACCTCTCTCTTGTTTCACCTGGCTAACCAAATTCTATACATTTTTCAAGACTCAGATCAAATATCATCAGAAAGAAACATTACCTGACACTGTCTTTCTAGTTAGATTCTGTTCCTATATACTCAGCAGTTACATTAACATAGTGCAATAGATTCCCTATTTACTTCCCTTCTTGCCTGTAGGCTTCATAAAAGCAGAGTTCCTAGGACAGTAGTAATCCAAAACTAAACATTTTAAATTAATTAATTAATAAAAGTTGGATACTTGACCATTTCAAAGACAGAAATAGTGTGGTGGAGCAGGAATAAGATAGTATATATTCAACAATACTTTGTTGAGTATTTACTCCTTCCTTAGGGTCTGACAAAGTGGAGATGAATAAGATACAGGCTTTGCCCTCAAGAAGTTAATAGTCCAGTAGGAAATGAGGTGAAGAATGGGGCTCTAGCAGGGACAAGTACAAACTCAGTAAGAGAAGCATATAGTGCTTAACAAGTAGTAATAAGTCTTAAATGGAGCAAAGGAGAATAGAACATTCACTGTTAGACTGGGTTTTTTTTCCAACCTTTAATCCACTCTTCTTTTAAAAATATTTCCTGACTACACATATTTGGAAAGAAAAATGTCTCCTAAAAGCAATCACTACCAGGAAGCCAAAAGCAATTTGAAATAAAATATATTAACTGCTCTGAGATTCATTACCAAAGAGTCAGGGGTTGAAGTAGGGAAGGGTGGAGAAAGGGAAAATAGGGGAAAAAGCAAGGAAGAGAAGATGAAAGAGATATTCAGTAAGAAACCAGCAGAATCTGTTGTTTGGCATCATTTGGTCCCCAAAACACAAAGCCCAGGTCCTTGGTCTGATTCTTTACTTTCCTGATGATTGTTACAGTCAGATCCAAGTTAGAGAACAACTAGGGAGGCTAGATTCACCTTAATTTTCTAGGAAGAGTATAGTTTGAAGGAAGTCATTTCTTCACTTGAGTCTAAATACTCATTTTGAATTAAACAGTGCTTAACAGGTGCCTTCTCAAAACTCGAAATGGCCCCCAATTTTGATCCTCCATCTGGTTATATTTACATTCAAATTATGTTTTGCAACAAAATTTATTTCTCACAAAATTTATTTCTTTCTGATTTCCACCTTAAAGTGCTTATTGTCTCAAAATTACATTGAAGGAAATTTTATATTTCTTCCTGGTTCTATTACTCAACTTCTTAACCTTGTTAATTCAATTTTGGTAAACTCAAAATTGCATTTTTTAATCCCTCTTGTGAAAGATTAATTCACTAGAAATCAAGATCAGTGTTGACATTGGTATGGTGGCTGAATTTCTGCCTAATATAAAAATTTTAAGTACTGTATTTGCTTCTCTTTTCTAAATAACATGACTAAAATCATAGTAGATATATGTTAAATATGAATCAACTGCAAGTCACATTGAGAATCTCACAATATCTGAGGCATGAGAGAATCTTGCTATCTCTCCATACTCAAGGGTGGGGATCGCCAGCAGGTTTCTTGCTTCTAACTACCATTCAACCTGCTGACTTCAGAAGGCTTGATTCAAAAGGCAGGATGCAAGTAGCAGAATCCAAACAGCCTCTATCTTGGGTCAACATTGAACTTATTGGCTGATGTTGGTTGCTTGTAGAGTCTGACTTTCTGGTTTCTGGGCTCTACCTGCCAACAAGCTTGGACCTATAACACCTGCTTACTCCTTGTTATCTTTCTTAACTCCCCTAGACTTGATTCATGCCTTGGTTGGAGCTGAGGTTGTGCCATAGTTTGTGCATAGCTGGGCTCCCAATACCAGGGCTTTCCAGGTACCCCTCACTCATGCTGACCATACTTTGGCATGATACTCTCTCTAGGCAAAGAGTAAAATGACTTTGACTGTCAGAGCATGCCTTGTGGGTTAAGATATACACTTCCATGGGCAGCCCTTTACCTGCATCTACCCCTTCCATATCATTCTCTGACTAGTTTGCCTGGTTATCACTTCCATCTCCATATCTATGGCTGCTCAAATATCCTTCTGCTCCAAAAGAGTCAGAATTGAGCTTCTAAGTCTAATGACTTCCATCTAAATTATTTACTCCTTGTCTTTTACTTTTTCCTGCATCTTCTGTGTGGGATATGCACTACATATGGCTAAGATGACCTATAGACTCTGCATCAGTGTAGTGATTAAGAGCATGAGTTTTTCTGAGTTTGAATCCCAGCTTCACTTCTTACAAGGTGGTATGAATTAGGGCAAGTTATTTAATCTCTCGAGTCTCCAGTTTCTCATATGTAAAACAAGGATAATAATTGTACATACCATAGTACCTGGCAAATAATGAGTGCTCAGCAATTATCAGGTATCATCAATAACATTATATTAAACTGGCATTACACCCACTCTTCATACACCAAATAGAATGAGTTGACCAAATTCTTCTATGCCAAGCTAGGAGTCAATTAGACTATAAAGAATGAAGCAGCACAAATTACCATACCCTAAAATTAGAGGATCTTAACTGACACTCATTACATTAAATTGGGGATAGGGGAAGGGATTAGGGGGAGTTTCCTTGCAGGGCCTTTGCTCCAAATACGTACCATAGAGGCTAATAACGCTGGAACAAAATAAGTAGAAGCAAAGCCTCTCAGAGGTTAAGAGATGGTCTTCCAAGGAACCAGGTTATTATGAAGATTTTTCTCTAAGCAGGGAACCTCAAGGCTTTAGAGTATCATGGAATAGATGGTTAGCATGAAAGCATCCATGGAAATATTTATATCTACTATTAGTTTGAATACTTGAGAAGAAAGTATCTGTACTGGCCTTGAGTGTCCCTGAGGCCCCAGCCAGTTCTATGAATGGCATGTTTTTAGAACAGACATCATTCTGTGGCACAAGTACCTTTTGGTGGCTATAGGTAAGATTGTTTAGAGGTTTTCAGCTCTGGATCTGCCACACTGCCAATATTTGGAGAGTTCGTTCCAAAGATATTCTAAACCCTACATTCCCCTTGGTTCTCATGACTCTTGGACACTATCATTCTTTAGAACAGAGTCCTACTGCTTCCAAATGACTCATCTTCATACTACGACTGCATAAACAGCATGCAACTTATCTGAAGGATCAGGCTCCTATGTAAGTTATTCACGCCACTAAATGGCCACAGGTCAAATGTTTGTGAAGTGAGATGAAACACAGATAAAAGAGCAAAAACACTTCTGCCACCAAACTCTGCAGATCACTGTGGCAGCTACAGAGGTGCACCATTTAGGTTCTCCATTCAAGCAAGAACTTGCAGTTCCACTGCAAAGAGTGCAGTGATCTGACAACCTCTAGCTATTAGCACTTTCAGGATCCATCTCACTTTTCAAAAGACCACACAGTTCCTGGGCAGGCCCTAGCCAATGATTAGCAAAGGCGTGGCCATTCCTGCCAAACACAGAATTCCTCTAATGGTAAATCCTTGCTCCAGATCTTTATGTTAGATGGGCTGAGACTTTGTCATATATGCATTGAGATATGAGGCCCTTCCAGCCCAATCATACTTCAGTCACCTTTTATTTTTCACAGATGCTCCCCTCTTGCACTCCTACCTCTCTGATCCAGCATCTGCTTTCTAAAGGACTCTAATGACTCAATCATCCACTTGTGATGTAAGCAATTCCACAGGGAGTGATGTATTTATTCAATCTACCCCTACCGCCACCCTGCTACACAAACACATACATCACTAGCCAGGGTGTTACACAAAGAAAAATTTTAAAACTGAAAAAAATACTTCCATACTGATTACTATACTCAGACAATTCCTCTCATCCCCAAATTATTCAAACATTTTTGATAGGCCAGATGGTTCACAAAGTAAAACCTCCAGGAAGCCTATAATCACTTCAGGGTGCACAAAGGCAGTAAATAGAAGACAGCATTCTTCCTGAAACATGGACTCAGTGCCATGCTGATTTTGCTATGTAATTCCCCAGCCTTTCCCAGCAAAATCTCAAGGGATTTCATGAACCAGCTCTTTACTATCTGTCAGGACAATATCTTGATCTTTTCCATTATATTAAGTGAAACTGACTAGGCAGTTGCAAGCTCTACTGCAATATTTCCAGAATGACCAGTTAGATGTAAAATCAGAAAAAGAAAAATGTGAAAATGTATAATCGACCCAGAAGAGAGGGATCTCTGAGTCATATCATCTTGTCTGATGGATTGCTGAAGACTTCCCAAATGGTGTACTCAATCACAAATGAGGCCTTCCTACCATATGAAAAGTCCAGAAATTCTTTGTGCTCCCGCTTTTATTCCCCATGTTGTTCATACCCCACAATCTTATTCAAAAAAGGCTCCCAGTTCAGAAAAAAAAACAAGGAGAACTTCTAAGTCTAAATGACCCTGGGTACTCAAGCCACCTATAGTCAGTATAAAGTGGCCCTGACAAAATAAGGTATTGGGACATTAACCTATGTATTTTCTTCTTCTGTGCTTCATTGAATTTTATCTGAGAACGTCTCCTTCCCGAGCCAAGATGCTAGACATGAATCACCCATGGCTTTAGGGGAAGTTATCAGAATGAAACCAGAGAATAAAGGTGTCAAAATCTTGGCTCTTGAGTTTTTCAAAAGCCAGAGGTTCAGATGTAAGACAGAGAAGACTTGGAAGCATTTGTAACCTACTTTCCTTGTCCTGCCCCAGATTCCACAGACTGGAGAGAAAAGAAGGGAGGGAGCACAGAGAAAGGAGTAGAGTCATAAGGGAAGGAATATCAAGCTTCACAGAAGAAAACTTCATGAGTGGCCAACACCGCAAAGCCACGTGCCAAGGAGCCCATTGCACACTGATCAATTGTCCAGCAGGAACAATGCCTGTCTATAACCATTCAGTGGTCCAGACTCTCATGAACTCCTGGGCACCCAGGTAAGGTGGGATAATATAGAACCATCTTGAGATATCCCATGGAATCAAGACTGTTGAAACACCCATTGCTATAAGGTTTACTCTTGATCTCAAGCTGTTATTGCTGTGGAAGCAAGTAATACCAGTTGATCCACTGGAATTATGTCAGACTTAGAAATCATCATATACTCATGGTCCTACCATTCCTGGTAATGAATCCTGGTAGAACAACATGAATCCATCTGAGACAGAATGCTATGTCCATTAAAGCTGGGTTTTTTAAATGGCCACACCTACTCAAACACTTCCTATTTTCAGACAACTTCCAAATCCTTACTTCTTGCCTGCAACTTTTTTTTTTAACATCTTTCTTGGAGTATAATTGCTTTACAATGGTGTGTTAGTTTCTGTTTTATAACAAAGTGAATCAGCTATACATATACATATGTTGCCATATCTCTTCCCTCTTGCATCTCCCTCCCTCCCACCCTCCCTATCCCACCCCTCAGGGTGGTCACAAAGCACCGAGCTGATCTCCCTGTGCTATGCGGCTGATTCACACTAGCAATCTATTTTACATTTGGAAGTGTATATATGTCCATGCCACTCGCTCACTTTGTCACAGCTTACCTGTCCCCCTCCCCAAATCCACAAGTCCATTCTCTAGTAGGTCTGTGTCTTTATTCCTGTCTTGCTCCTAGGTTTTTCACGACCTTTTTTTTTTTTTTAGATTCCATATATATGTGTTAGCATACGGTATTTGTTTTTCTCTTTCTGAAATACTTCACTCTGTATGACAGACTCTAGGTCCAACCACCTCACTACAAATAACTCAGTTTCGTTCCTTTTTATGGCTGAGTAATATTCCATTGTATATATGTGCCATATTTATTTTTTAACATCTTTCTTGGAGTATAATTACTTTACAATGGTGTGTTAGTTTCTGCTTTATAATAAAGTGAATCAGTTATACATATACATATGTTCCCATATCTCTTCCCTCTTGCATCTCCCTCCCTCCCACCCTCCCTATCCCACCGCTCTAGGTGGTCACAAAGCACCGAGCTGATCTCCCTGTGCTATGCGGCTGCTTCCCACTAGCTAGCTATTTTACGTTTGGTAGTATATATATATTCATGCCACTCTCTCATTTTCTCACAGCTTACCCATCCCCCTCCCTGTATCCTCAAGTCCATTCTCTAGTAGGTCTGTGTCTTTATTCCCATCTTATCCCTAGGTTCTTTAGGACCTTTTTTTTTTTTTTTTTGCTTAGATTCCATATATATGTGTTAGCATACAGTAATTGTTTTGCTCTTTCTGACTTACTTCACTCTGTATAACAGAATCTAGATCCATCCACCTCACTGAAAATAACTCAATTTTGTTTCTTTTTATGGCTGAGTAATATTCCACTGTACATATGTGCCACATCTTCTTTATCCATTCATCTGTTGATGGACACTTAGGTTGCTTCCATGCCCTGGCTATTGGAAACAGAGCTGCAATGAACATTTTGGGACATGACTCTTTGAATTATGGTTGTCTCAGGGTATATGTCCAGTAGTGGGATTGCTGGGTCGTATGGTAGTTCTATTTTTGCTTTTTAAAGGAACCCCCATACTGTTATCCATAGTGGCTATATCAATTTACATTCCCACAAACAGTGCAAGAGAGTTCCCTTTTCTCCACACCCTCTCCAGCATTTATTGTTTGTAGATTTTTTGATGATGGCCATTCTGACCGGTGTGAAATGATACCTCATTGTAGTTTTGATTTGCATTTCTCTAATGTTTAATGATGTGGAGCATTCTTTCATGTGTTTGTTGGCAATCTCTATGTCTTCTTTGGAGAAATGTCTGTTTAGGTCTTCTGCCCATTTTTGGATTGGGTTGGGTTTTTTTTTTTTTTATATTGAGCTGCATGAGCTGCTTGTAAATTTTGGAGATTAATCCTTTGTCAGTGGCTTCATTGCAAACATTTTCTCCCATTCTGAGTGTTGTCTTTTGGTCTTGTTTATGGTTTCCTTTGCTGTGCAAAAGCTTTTAAGTTTCATTAGGTCCCATTTGTTTATTTTTGTTTTTATTTCCATTTCTCCAGGAGGTGGATCAAAAAGGATCTTGCTGTGATTTATGTCATAGAGTGTTCTGCCTATGTTTTCCTCTAAGAGTTTGATAGTTTCTGGCCTTATATTTAGGTCTTTAATCCATTTTGAGCTTATTTTTGTGTATGGTGTTAGGGAGTGATATAATCTCATACCTTTACATGGACCTGTCCACTTTTCCCAGCACCACTTATTGAAGAGGCTGTCCTTTCTCCACTGTACATTCCTGTCTCCTTTATCAAAGATAAGGGGACCATACATGCGTGGATTTATCTCTGGGCTTTCTATCCTGTTCCATTGATCTATATTTCTGTTTTTGTGCCAGTACCATACTGTCTTGATTACTGTAGCTTTGTAGTATATTCTGAAGTCAGGGAGCCTGATTCCTCAAGCTCTGTTTTTTGTTCTCAAGATTGCTTTGGCTATTCGGGTTCTTCTCTGTTTCCATACAAATTGTGAAATTTTTTGTTCTACTTCTGTGAAAAATGCCAGTGGTGGTTTGATAGGGATTGCATTGAATCTGTAGATTGCTTAGGGTAGTAGAGTCATTTTCGCAATGTTGATTCTTCCAATCCAAGAACATGGTATCTCTCTCCATCTATTTGTATCACCTTTAATTTCTTTCATCAGTGTCTTATAATTTTCTGCATACATGTCTTTTGTCTCCTTAGGTAGGTTTATTCCTAGATATTTTATTCTTTTTGTTGCAATGGTAAATGGGAGTGTTTTCTTGATTTCCCTTTCAGATTTTTCATCATTAGTGTATAGGAATGCCAGAGTTTTCTGTGCATTAATTATGTATCCTGCTACTTTACCAAATTCATTGATTAGCTCTAGGAGTTTTCTGGTAGCATCGTTAGGATTCTCTGTATATAGTATCATGTATCTGCAAACAGGGAAAGCTTTACTTCTCTTTTCCAATTTGGATTCCTTTTATTTCCTTTTCTTCTCTGATTGCTGTGGCTAAAACTTCCAAAACTATGTTGAATAAGAGTGGTGAGAGTGGGCAGCCTTGTCTTGTTCCTGATCTTAGTGGAAATGCTTTCAGTTTTTCACCATTGAGGACGATGTTGGCTGTGGGTTTGTCATATATGGCCTTTATTATGTTGAGGAAAGTTCCCTCTATGCCTACTTTCTGCAGGTTTTTTATCATAAATGGGTGTTGAATTTTGTCGAAAGCTTTCTCTGCATCTATTGAGATGATCATATGGTTTTTCACCTTCAGTTTGTTAATATGGTGTATCACATTGATTGATTTGCATATATTGAAGAATCCTTGCATTCCTGGAATAAACCCCACTTGATCATGGTGTATGATCTGTTTAATGTGCTGTTGGATTCTGTTTCCTAGTATTTTGTTGAGGATTTTTGCATCTTTGTTCATCAGTGATATTGGCCTGTAGCTTTCTTGGTTTGTGACATCTTTGTCTGGTTTTGGTATCAGGGTGATAGTGGCTTGTAGAATGAGTTTGGGAGTGTTCCTCCCTCTGCTATATTTTGGAAGAGTTTGAGAAGGATAGGTGTTAGCTCTTCTCTAAATGTTTGATAGAATTCGCCTGTGAAGCCATCTGGTCCTGGGCTTGTGTTTGTTGGAAGATTTTAATCACAGTTTCAAGTTCAGTGCTTTTGATTGGTCTTTCATATTTTCTATTTCTTCCTGGTTCAGTCACGGAATGTTGTGCATTTCTAAGAATTTGTCCATTTCTTCCAGGTTGTCCATTTTATTGGCATAGAGTTGCTTGTAGTAATCTCTCATGATCCTTTTTATTTCTGTAGTGTCGGTTGTGACTTCTCCTTTTTCATTTCTAATTCTATTGATTTGAGTCTTCTCAAATCAATAGTCTATTGATGAGTCTATCAATTGATGAGTCTATCAATTTTGTTTATCTTGTCAAAGAACCAGCTTTTAGTTTTACTGATCTTTGCTGTAGGTTCCTTCATTTCTTTTTCATTTATTTCTGATCTCATCTTTATGATTTCTTTCCTTCTGTTAACTTTGGGGTTTTTTGTTCTTCTTTCTCTAATTGCTTTAGGTGTAAGGTTAGGTTGTTTATTCGAGATGTTTCTTGTTTCTTAAGGTAGGATTGTATTGTTATAAACTTCCCTCTTAGGACTGCTTTTGCTGCATCCCATAGGTTTTGGGTCATCGTGTTTTCATTGTCATTTGTTTCTAGGTATTTTTTCATTTCCTCTTTGATTTCTTCAGTGATCACTTCATTATCAAGTAGTGTATTGTTTAGCCTCCATGTGTTTGTATTTTTTACAGATCTTTTCCTGTAATTTATATCTAGTCTCATAGCATTGTGGTCAGAAAAGATACTTGATACAATTTCAATTTTCTTAAATTTAGCAAGGCTTGATTTGTGACCCAAGATATGATCTATCCTGGAGAATGTTCCATGAGCACTTGAGAAGAATGTGTATTCTGTTGTTTTTGGATGGAATGTCCTATAAATATCAAGTAAGTCCATCTTGTTTCATGTATCATTTAAAGCTTGTGTTTCCTTATTTATTTTCATTTTGGATGATCTGTCCATTGGTGAAAGTGGGTTGTTAAAGTACCCTACTATTGTTGTGTTACTGTCGATTTCCCCTTTTATGGCTGTTAGTATTTGCCTTATGTATTGAGGTGCTCCTATGCTGGGTGAATAAATATTTACAATTGTTATATCTTCTTCTTGGATCAATCCCTTTATCATTATGTAGTGTCCTTCTTTGTCTCTTGTAATAGTCTTTATTTTAAAGTGTATTTTGTCTGATATGAGAATTGCTACTCTAGTTTTCTTTTGATTTCCATTTTCATGGAATATCATTTTCCATCCCCTCACTTTCAGTCTGTATGTGTCCCTAGGTCTGAAGTGGGTCTCTTGTAGACAGCATATATACGGGTCTTGTTTTTGTAACCATTCAGCCAGTCTATGTCTTTTGGCTGGAGCATTTAATCCATTTATATTTAAGGTAATTATCGATATGTATGTTCCTATTCCCATTTTCTTAATTGTTTTGAGTTTTTTATTGTAGGTCTTTTCCTTCTCTTGTGTTTCCTGAGTAGAGAAGTTCCTTTAGCATTTGTTGTAAGGCTGCTTTTGTGGTGCTGAATTCTCTTAGCTTTGGCTTGTCTGTAAAGATTTTAATTTCTCCATCAAATCTGAATGAGATCCTTGCTGGGTAGAGTAATCTTGGTTGTAGGTTTTTCTCCTTCATCACTTTAAATTTGTCCTGCCACTCCCTTCTGGTTTGCAGGGTTTCTACTGAAAGATTAGCTGTTAACCTTATGGGGATTCCCTTGTGTGTTATTTGTTGTTTTTCCCTTGCTGCTTTTAATATTTTTTCTTTGTATTTAATTTTTGATAGTTTGATTAATATGTGTCTTGGCGTGTTTCTCCTTGGATTTATCCTGTATGGGACTCTCTGTGCTTCCTGGACTTGATTAACTATTTCTTTTCCCATAATAAGGAAGTTTTCAACTATAATCTCTTCAAATATTTTCTCAATCCCTTTCTTTTTCTCTTCTTCTTCTGGGACCTCTATAATTTGAATGTTGATGCGTTTAATGTTGTCCCAGAGGTCTCGGAGTCTGTCCTCAGTTCTTTTCATTCTTTTTTCTTTATTCTGCTCTGCAGTAGTTATTTCCACTATTTTATCTTCCAGGTCACTTATCCGTTCTTCTGCCTCAGTTATTCTGCTATTGATCCCTGAATAACTGAATAACTGAATAACTGAATTTTTAATTTCAGTTATTTTGTTGTTCATCATTGTTTGTTTGTTCTTTAGTTCTTCTAGGTCCTTGTTAAATGTTTCTTGTATTTTCTCTATTCTACTTCCAAGATTTTTGATCATCTTTACTATCATTATTCTGAATTCTTTTTCAGGTAGACTGCCTATTTCCTCTTCATTTATTAGGTCTGGTGGGTTTTTATCTTGCTCCTTCATCTGCTGTGTGTTTTTCTGTCTTCTCATTTTGCTTATCTTACTGTTTTTGGGGTCTCCTTTTTGCAGGCTGCAGGTTCTTAGTTACCGTTGTTTTTGGTGTCTGTCCCCAGTGGCTAAAGTTGGTTCAGTGGGTTGTGTAGGCTTCCTGGTGGAGGGGACTAGTGCCTGTGTTCTGGTGGATGAGGCTGGATCTTGTCTTTCTGGTGGGCAGGTCCAGGTCTGGTGGTGTTATTTGGGGTGTCTGTGACCTTATTATGATTTTAGGCAGCCTCTCTGCTAATGGATGGGGTTGTGTTCCTGTCTTGCTAGTTGTTTGGCATAGGAGGTCCAGCACTGTAGCTTGCTGGTCGTTGAGTGAAGCTGGGTGTTGGTGTTGAGATGGAGATCTCTGGGAGATTTTTGCCATTTGATATTACATGGAGCTGGGAGGTCTCTTGTGGACCAGTGTCCTGAAGTTGGCTCTCCCACCTCAGAGGCACAGCCCTGATGCCTGGCTGGAGCACCAAGAGCCTTTCATCCACGCGGCTCAGAATAAAAGGGAGAAAAAATAGAAAGAAAGAAAGAAAGAAAGAAAGAAAGAAAGAAAGAAAGAAAGAAAGAAAAGAAATAAAGAAGATAAAACAAAATAAAGTAAAATAAAATAAAGTTAGTAAAATGAAAAAAATAATTATTAAGAAAAAAAATTTAATGTAAAAAAACAAACAAGAAAAATGGACAGACAGAACCCTAGGACAAATGGTTAAAGCAAAGCTATACAGGCAATATCACACACAGAAGCATACACATACACCTTCACAAAAAGAGAAAAAGGGGAAATATATATATCTTTGCTCCTAAAGTCCACCTCCTCAATATGGGATGATTCGTTGTCTATTCAGGTATTCCACAGATGCAGGGTACATCAAGTTGATTGTGGAGCTTTAATCCGCTGCTCCTGAGGCTGCTGGGAGAGATTTCCCTTTCTCTTCTTTGTTCTCACAGTTCCCGGGGCTCAGCTTTGGATTTGGCCCCGCCTCTGCGTGTAGGTCGGTGGAGGGCGTCTGTTCTTTGCTCAGACAGGAGAGGGTTAAAGGAGCCGCTGATACGGGGGCTCTGGCTCACTCAGGCCGGTGGAGGAGGGAGGGGCACGGAGTGCGGGGCGAGCCTGTGGCGGCAGAGGCCGGTGTGACGTTGCACCAGCCTGAGGCACGCCGTGCATTAGTCTGGGGGAGTTGTCCCTGGATCCCAGGACCCTGGCAGTGGCGGGCTGCACAGGCTCCCCAGAAGAGGGTGTGGATAGTGACCTGTGCTCGCACACAGGCTTCTTGGTGGTGGCAGCAGCAGCCTTAGCGTCTCATGCCTGTCTCTGTGGTCCGCGCTTTTAGCCGCGGCTCGCGCCCGTCTCTGGAGCTCCTTTAAGCAGCGCTCTGAATCCCCTCTCCTCACGCACCAGGAAACAAAGAGGGAAGAAAAAGTCTCTTGCCTCTTCGGCAGGTCCAGACTTTCCCCCGGACTCCCTCCTGGCTAGCCGCGGTGCACTAACCCCCTGCAGGCTGTGTTCACTCCGCCAACCCCAGTCCTCTCCCTGCGCTCCGCCCAAAGCCCGAGCCTCAGCTCGTAGCCCTGCCCGCCCCGGCGGGTGAGCAGACAAGCCTCTCGGGCTGCTGAGTGCCGGTCGGCACCGATCCTCTGTGCGGGAATCTCTCTGCTTTGCCCTCCGCACCCCTGTTGCTGTGCTCTCCTCCGCGGCTCCGAAGCTTCCCCCCTCCGCCACCCACAGTCTCCACCCGCGAAGGGGCTTCCTAGTGTGTGGAAACCTTTCCTGCTTCACAGCTCCCTCCCACTGGTGCAGGTCCCATCCCTATCCTTTTGTCTCTGTTTATTCTTTTTTCTTTTTCCCTACCCAGGTACGTGGGGAGTTTCTTGCCTTTTGGGAGGTCTGAGGTCTTCTGCCAGCGTTCAGTAGGTGTTCTGTAGAAGTTGTTCCACGTGTAGATGTATTTCTGATGTATCTGTGGGGAGGAAACTGATCTCTGCGCCTTACTCTTCTGGCATCTTGAAGCTCATTGCCTGCACCTTTTAATTTTTTATGACCCCATTTATTAGGGCCCTAGAGGAAATGTATAACTCTTTCAAACTTGGTTATTTGAGAAGGGTTTAATTAAGAGACTCTTTAGTAAGGCGTGGTCATGGTTTAAGGAAACCAACAAAGTTCCCTGGGAATGTTAACTGCAGGAGCCCTTACTATCCCTATGTCTAAAGGAGTAAGAGGACATAGCAGTTACCAGAATCCAGAAGGAGATGGTATCTATATGGATAGAGCTGCAAGACAGGATTTGTGATCTTCAGCAGAAGCGCACAACAAAGTTCTGACAAGTAGGCGGGGAGAATCCTGGGAAATAAATACTCTGTCCACACTCTCCTCCAACCTCTCTCTTTGATCTTCTCTTAGTGCCTCCCATTGGCTGAACCCACCTTGAAGCCAGAGGGCAAGGGGGCCCAATGAAGCAGAGCATTTAAGTCAAAGCAGGATGGAGAATTAGGAAGCTTGGGTATGGGGATGGGCAATGGAAAACATTCAGCACAGAGAATTTAGGAGTTGGAAACCCATGTAAGAACTACCTGGAAAGCCTTTTTCCCTTTGAGAATTTCATGAAAGCTATAAATCCTCACAACAAAGAATAATGTGCAAATAATTATAAATATTTGATTTTACATGACATTTCAAGGGATCTTGCGATGCTTGTGGCCTCTCTATACTGTACGTACCTAGGAGTTCCATGGATACAAGTTAATAACCTCCCCTCTGGAAGGCCCAGAAGGGGTCCTACCCACCTGGCTTATCCCAACAAGAGAGGGGAGGGGTCAGAGCAAGAAAAAATAAGCTGTATACAAGAGAGAATAACGAAAGAGTCCAACAATAAAACAGCATGCAAAATACTCCATTTATATAAAATTATATGTATTTGTTCACTGTCCCAGAGAACTATGAAAAAGAGGCCAAATTACTCAGGGCCGCCAATCAGAACTTTCTATGATGATGGAAATGTGTTCTATTCATGCTGCACTGTCCAAACCAGTAGCCAGGAGATGCGTGTGGCTACTGAGCACGTGAAATGTGGTTAGTGTGACCCGAGGAACCAAATCTTTAATTTATTTAATTTTAATTAAACTTAAGTAGCTAGTATAGCTATAGACAATGGTTTACAGTTGCAGTACAGTTGCTTTTTTTTCTTTTTTCTACTCTTTATAGTGTTTAAATGGTTCTATGATGAACAGTTATTATGTAACCAGTAAAATAAATAAAATTTAAACCTGTTTTAAAAAAAAAAGAACCTCCCCTCTCCTCACTCCAGAGAGTTGTTCATAAAAATGTATGTCATATTGTTATAGTTCTTATTTCCTTAGCTTTTTTTCCTACTGTATTTCCAGTAACATAGATATCCCAAAGCAAAGCTGATACCTTTGGCCAAATATAAGTGAATCAAATGGGCCCTTTCTTTCTTCAGATCTGCTCAGTGTGAGCTATAGCACAGAATATAAGCAGCAGAGCTCTGAAGAAGCAGACAGAAAATGTAGGGCTGGCCATGTGATATTGGGTTACCTAGCAACACTGGCTGGGAGCCTCTCCTTCCTGAGCTTCTCAGCAGAGAGAAATGGTTTTAAAACTGTGTGTGTATGCATGTGTGTGTGTGAGAGAGAGACAGGGAGGGGAGGGGAGAGGAGAAACAGAAAGAGAAAGGGACAGAGAGAGACAGAGTGAAATGTAAAGACAGACAGAAAAAGACAAGCAAGGGAGAGAATTTAGTAAACAAAGAAAAGAAGTGAGAGATAATGAGAATGAATTCAGGGGAAAAGAGAAATGGAGAGAGGTTCAGGAGGTGCGATGTAAGATGAACTCAGTCGATGGAAAAAGTGAGAGAAGCAAAGGCTGAAAAGAGAGACATCCAGAGGAGGGAATGAAGGGGTGATGGAGTCAGCAGGAGGGACCCCTTTTCTCAGACCCTTACTGATAACTTCTATGTTACCTTTACTTCACAATGGAAGTTACCCAGTTTCTTTTCCTAACTGCAAATTTTCCTCCTAAGTCAAATGCTTAGTTGCAACAGCAGCATTGGGAATTCTTTAATTAAGCACCACTGGGTCCACAGCATTGCTCAGACCAGTAAAGATCCTCTTTTATAATAACCACAATGATGACTCAGCCATTGAGCATGGCTCTTTACAGTTTACCAAGTGCTTTCACAGCTCCCATCTCCTGGGACCCTTACTGCAGCTCTGAGGTAGACAATGTGGGGATTGTTATGACTTCAACTCTGCACATGAAGAAACTGAGGTTGCATACCTGGGGCTCTGACTCCAAGCTCCAGGGCTGGCACTGGGGTGCTGATCTGTTGGACTTTCCAATCATATACTAAGTGTGGTGCACCTACAGATGAAGTGCTTTCTCCTACCACCTACTGAGGTGAGAGCTGAAGAGTTATTGCAAGTCTCAAGGCAATAAGGGCCTTCTCCTTTCATCTTCTTTCCTTCTAATGTGCAAATCTGTCCACCTCTATCTCCCAGAGCAGAGCTTCATGGGCCTGGGTGTACAGCCAGCTTCTGACAACCTCTTGAGATATTCCTGGGCACTCATCCTGCCTCTTTCATTTTCAGAGTAACCACCGATGGTTACAAAACCTCTTGGATGAGGGAGGGATATTTGAGAGATGGGAGGAGCAATTGGTGACTAGAGCCAGAGGGTCTGCAGGATCGGGTAGAGAAGAAGAGCTGGCAACTGCATGCCATGAAGCTGTTGAGCCATTCCCATTCCTTCTCAAGTCTCTCCAATGCTTGAAAACTAGAATGAAGCCGAAATGAGTTCAAGTTCTGTGTTTGCACCAAGCTTCTCTCCTGTCAGTGTCTCCCTTGTCTGATCCACCCTGTACTTACTGGCAGATTAAGTTTCCCAGAATGCCATTTACCTGCTCAACAAAGTTCAATGATTTCTCCATTCATTTTGGTATTAGTTTGATCACCCTGGCATTCAAGAGCCACTTAATATTGTCCAAACCTTCCTTTTCAGGTTAATATCTGCATATTTCCTATATATAACACAAGTGTCTGACAAACTAGGCTATTTGCTGATCCCCAAACACAGTCCACACCTCCCATTTATGCCCCCTCTGCCTGGTATACCTTCTCCCTTTCAGTCAGACAGTATTCCCCACCTATGTCTCCACATAGCACTTGGCTTTGTAATATGTCAACTTGGCTAAACTGAACTACATTTCACAGAATTACCTTCCTGTAGTGCAGTGGGCCAAAAGAGAGATTCTTATGGGAGATTTAGAAGGTAGAAGGTAAGCAACTGCTATTTTGTTGCTCACACACATTGTCACTTATATGCTGACTCACCTTGTTGACTTAAAGCAGTAGTCAGGTCTTCAGCTGCTCCACCTTCCTCTGGATCCTATTTCAGCTTCTCTGACTTCTGAACCAGGTGTGGTTTAACTCAATGACAAAGGGCCAAATGTCTAACTTCTATATGATACCCACATCATCAAGGGCAGAGGCAACAAGAACTGACATGGATTTTAGTCTACCCTTGAGGACTCCAGCTCACGCTTTTGGGTCCCAGCCTGTCCTTGCTCTTCCCCACTTCACATCCATCTTCCCTTCCCCATTGCCTACCCTATGGATATGAGTTTTACAAGTTCTCTTCTCTGGGTCTGAGCTTTCTCACCAGTATAAAGGGGGAATTTTACCAAATCTCCAAAATCTAAGGATACTTCCAGCTCTGACATTCAAAATGTCAATATCCATGGCTTCTTGTGTAATCTTAACCTCTGAAACAACAAAGGCATTGAGCTTGGAATAGGAGATCTGGACTCCAACCTCAACTCTACCTCTGCATAGCTAGGAGAACTTGATCAAGAAGCTTTCACTCTCTGGGCCCCAATTCCCCTCCCATATTCACATGCAGAAGTTAGACGTGCTGCTCTTAGCAGTCCAATACAGCTCTAATGTATTGGACTTCCCTGAGTGTCTGAATGCTCGTCCCTAAATTTGGGTCAGGGCCATTTCCTGCATTTCCTGTTTCTCTGCGTATTTGTGGGGTTTTCTATTTTCACATGGGTAAAACGTGTTCTCAGTGAGTCCTCCAGTCCTTCAACCTTGAACACCTTGTGCCTCTTCTAGGAAAAGTCCAGCCTCTCCTCCCCGACACACTCAGGAAAGGTTAAGATGTTTTGATGTTTTCCTTGGTTATGGCTCAGTCTTTTGAAGAGATTTGGTCATGAATTTGCCTTTCATTCCTCTACCTGGAGGATGACCAGTGAGAAAAATAAGGGGGGGACAGAGTGGATGCCAGAGTTGGAAACATCTTTCTGTGCCTGTTGGAGATACTCTAATGATACTAAAGTTAGAGATGAAGAATCACTTTTATTCTAAGCCCCCTATTTTCAGATGCTTATGACTTCAAGGAATATAAATGAGTACACGTTTTAGAAGTCTAATGGGGCAGAATTCTCCGATAATGGATTTTTGTTAAACATGCAGTTATTGTACAACACATGTAGTCAAGTCTTATGACTCACTCATATATTGAGAAGGTAAGGAGCCATTGATCTCAAATCTATGAAGAAAACAAGCTTAAAACTATTCTTGCATCTACTCAAGAGGTACCTAAAGGTTGGGTTTTCTCTCTCATCCAACATCCATTTAGTTATTGACTCTGATGCCCTCCTCTCCATTCTTCCTGCCTTATGTTGGACCCCATTACCTCCTTAATATTATGTAATATTTGATACACACAAAGAGAAAATTGTATATATGTAAGGTAAATGTCAAGCAGGCAGATGCAGCTACCAATCTCAAGTGAAGATTTCCACTTGAAGGAAACCAAAGATCATAACAATTCCCACTACCAGAAGGAGGATCCCAAGACATTGGCCCACTGCACCTTCTGTGGGCTCAGAGCAGCCAAGGAGGGCTCAGCACACAAGGCACCAGTTGAAACAAGGCTTTCCTCACACACAGGAGAAGAGACACACCAAGGTCAGCATCAGTAGTGTACACTGGTCTCCCACAGCCTGATAGCTGATCCCTCCTGATAGCTGACACGGGACAATTACGCTGCAAGTGAAGACCCTGTTCCTTTCCTACAGGGGGCAGAAATACGGGTGGGGCTGGCCAGGTGCCACATGACACATTTAAGCAAAAAAGAGCATTCACTGTATACCTAGAAGAAGGGAAAGTTTTCTCCTAATAAGGAAGAAGAATCTGGCACTAAGGGACAGCTATATTCCATATAGAGGAATGTTCCAGGCCCAGGGCACTAATTGGGCAATTCTGAAGAGGGGTGGCAGGTCCCACGATGGCTGCTTCCACACAGTATATATCATAATAAAATGAAAACCTGTATACCCATCACCAAGCTTGAGAGCTAGAACATAATCAATACCTCTGAAAACCACATATGCCCTCTCTGAGTCCTCTCCTCATTCCCTCCCAGAGGTAACCACTATCCTGAATTTTGTCATCATTCACTTGCTTTTCTTTATATGTTCACTTTATAAGGTATGTTCCCTTAAACAATGTTATTTTATTTTGTCCATGTTGGGACTTAATATAAATGCAATCATACTATATTATGTTTTTGCCTCTTCCTTTTTTCTCCCAACTTTGTGAGATTTATCTATGTTGATGTGTGTAGCAGTAGTAATTAATTTTCACTGCTGTATATTTATTCATTATATGAAAATCTCACTGTTCTCCTGTTAATGGACATGTGGGTTGTTTCCAGTTTTATGCTTTTGCAAATTATGGTGCTATGAACCTTCTCATACATATTCACTGATGCCCATGTACGAGAGTTTTTCTATGGCAGTGGTTCTCAACCAGGGGTGATTTTTTCACCTGAGAGTACATTTGTCAATATCTAGAGACGTTTTTGGTTATCATTACTGTAGAAGTGGCACTAGCATCTAATGAGTAGAGGCTGGGGATACTGCTAAATATCCTACAGTGCAGACGACAGGACCCACAACAAAGAATTATCTGGCCCAAAATGTCAATGATGTTGAGGTTGAGCACCCCTAATCTAGAGTATATGCCTACGTATTAAATGTCCGGGTTATCGAGTTTTCCCAAGCTCAATTTTACTAGGCAATGCCAATTATCTTGCAAAGTGGTTGTAACAGTTTGCACTCCCAGGGGCAGAGGATGAAATTTGTAGTTGTTCAATGTTATCCCCAAGTCTCAGTATCATTGTCTTCACTACTTATTGCCTGAACTTTTGCTCCTACTTTGCATCCTACCTTTTCTCTTATTTTCATCTCTTTCCCCACATATCCATATTTCATATTATTGCCAAATTAAACTTCCTAAAAACCAACTCTGAACATGTCAAATTCCTGTGAAGAAACTTTTGTGGAGTCTACTGCAAACAAAATAAGCATGGCATTCAAGACCTACACAAAAGGTTCCACTAGCTCTATATACCTAGTAATACCAACCTATTTGGTGCTCTTCTAATAAGCTCTGGCCTTTTTCTGCTCTCTGTGTCATCTTTATCGTTGAAGTCTTACCCTTTCTTATAGTCATTTGTTCATTCATGCATTCATTCAGTCAGTGAGTTAATAAGCATTTCCTTTAACTGAGCACCTACTATGTGCCAGGCACCATTCTAAATGCTGGAAGTGTAGCAATAAACAGAACAGCCAAGACAGCTCTCTTCCTGATCCTCTCTTGGCTTCCCCTACTCCAAACCCTCAAAGCTAAGAAGCAGCTCCCAAGATTCATTCCAGGAAGCTTCCAGAGCCTGGAGCCTAATGTTTTCCAGTCTCCAACCAATCCTTAGCCCCCATCTTTCATCAGTATTTCTCCTTCAATCAAGACATGATGTGGGCATCCAAAGGGTCTAGAGGAAAGATGGACTCCAGAAGAGCTAGAAGGGGAGAACTGTGCTCTTTGCTGCCTTTCCCGCCAGGGTTGGCCTTCGCTGGCTAATGTATAGTCAGGCTTTCTCTTTGGGCCATCCCTAGGTGCTCTGGGTCCTTCCTCTGGCCATCCTGCTCTGTGCGTCCTTGATAGCCATCAGGCATACCTAAAGGAGGCTATGGCGAGGGAGCAGAGCAAGAGCCATGTATTCCACTTGCCATGGCTGGACCCTGGGCTCAGTGGAGCTGTGGGAGTGGAGAGGGGGATTGGGGCTCTAACTAGACAGCCTCCAGCCTGAGCTGGGTCTGAACTGGGAGAAGAAGACAGATTGAGGCTTCTCATTGCTGTGTCTTATTTCAGATGTTTCTTTGCACCCCCATGAGAAGGGAACTGCTGCCTCTAACTTCCTGGTTTGGGGTAAGGAATGAAAGAAAATCCGGAATGTAGGCCTTGTAAAGAGGTTGCCATCTTTCACCCTATTCTTCCCCTACTTTATGTCCTAGGTCCATATACAGCAAGAGTAATGATCTGTGGTAACTGTATTTCTTTGAAACCCTTTTTTTCCTGACTCTTTAGCTCTAGAGACTGCATTACAAGTCTCCTCACAGCTACACTAAGACTAACAGCTTTGTCTTTCAGTGAGGCTGGACTTTGGGACTCCTCAGTGTGTGGCTAAGGAAAGTCAGTGACACTGGTGCTACTTTGTGCATTATTAGGTGTGCTTTAAACCACAGAGGAGCTGGCCTGCTGAGGCTTGAAACTGAACAGGTCTCCTTAATATCAATCTCCATCATGTTTCCCAACTACTCAGACTTCCAAGAGTTGTGTGCATATTAAATTCAAATTTGTTTCTTGCTCTCTCAAGACTCACTGATAAACTCAAAGATTGATTTTGAGGCTGTCTCTTGCCAAGCCATAGCTAGATAACAAATCTCTGGGCAGCCTTTACAGCAATCCTACTTGACTCACATATAATTTGAGGTACTAAATAAAAAGGTTTTACTCTTATTTAGCTCTGTCTTGTGAGAAATAAATTGTCTAAAATCTAGAAAAATATTGCATTATTTTTCCCAAGGCATCATTAGGACCATACTAGTTCATTTCTTCACTCAACCAATAAAAAGGTATTAAAAGAGCACCTACTATGTATGTAGCCTTAATCTTGCAACAAGGACAGAAAGAATAAGACATTATCTCTGTCCTCAAAGTCGCTCAAAGTCTAGTGGCAAAAAGTTTCTTGGCTAGCAGAGTAATGGCCACAGTTCAGTTGGATAAGTGCCATAATAGTGCAAAGTGAGCACACAGGAGTATAAGGAAAACTAAGTTTTGAATTGTGAAAAGTTTCTTAGAGAGAGAAGTGATGAAGGGAAAAGGGATCTCCAAACAGAGGGAACAGAGCGTTCAAAGAAAGTCACAGAGGTGTGGAAGCATATTATGCATTTGGGGCACTTCTAATGTTTCAGTGTGACTGCAGCAAAGGATTTGATGAGATAGAATGGTGGGAAACAAGGGTAAAGAGGCAGGAAGGTGCCTTGCATACCAGAATCAGTAGTTTGGACTTATCCTTAAGACTACAGTAAGCCACCAAAAGACTTTAATTAGGGAAGTGATTTGTGTTGTGGAAGTACCACTCTGGAAGCAATGTGGAGAAAGGATAAAAGAGGGGCAATAATGCAATACAGATATAGCAAAATCTGTGTAAGGAATGCTGAAGGTAGTAGTAGAAGGCACAATGAGAAGTACATAGAATTTAAAATCAACAACTGATTGCATATGGGCCATGACTGGATGTGGGGATGCAGGAGATGTTGCTAATATACAAGGATAAGTGGTGGTGGATGTATTTACAACTTAGTAAGTCTTCACATAAACAGGAAAAGAAAGTAGAGAGGAGAATTTCACCAAACCAAATCAATGAGATGAGAGAAAAGGAGAGAACAGATGGTCAGCAAGTAGAGATCAAGGGGCAAAGCTCTCAATAAGATCAAGGATCAAAGGTATGGAGGAAGTAGAAGAATGAGAGAGCTAGGAGAATAGCTAGGAGGTTGTAAATAAGTTCGTTTGTATTATTTCTTATATTCCACATATAAGTGATATCATACAGTATTTGTCTTTGTTGTTTCACTCCTTTGCAATTTGTTGAGACTTACTTTCTGGACATACTATGGCCAATTTTTGTAAATTCTACACATGTGCTGGGAAAAACTGTACTTTCAAGTTGCTTGGTAGAAAATAGGCATAGATGAAGATGTAGATGTAATTATAGCTATAGGTATAAGTATAGAAATAGATATTTAGATATAGGTGCATACAGATATATGACTCCATTAGGTCAAGTTTGTTAAATTGACTTTTTTCAAATATGTAGAGATTTTTCTAGTTAGTGCTTGTTACTGATTTCTAGCTTAATTCTACTGTGGTTAGAGAACATGCTCTGTCTGAATTCACTTAGTATGGCAATCTCTATGTCCATCCATGTTGCTGCAAATGGCATTAGTTTGTTTTTTTTATGGCTGAGTAATATTCCATTGTATATATGTACCACATCTTCTTTATCCATTCCTATGTTGATGGACATTTAGGTTGCTTCCATGTCTTGGCTATTGTAAATAGTGCTGCTATGAACATTGGGGTGCATGTATCTTTTCAAATTATGGTCTTCTCTGGATATATGCCCAGTAGTGGGATTGCTGGGTCATGTGGTAGTTCTATTTTTAGTTTTTTAAGGAACATTCATACTGTTCTCCATAGTGGCTGCACCAACAGTGTAGGAGGGTTCCCTTTGTAGCAACATGGATGGACCTAGAGATTGTCATATTGAGTGAAGTAAGACAGATAGAAAAAGACAAACATCATATGATATCACTTATATGTGGAATCTAAAATATGACAAATGAATTTATTTACAAAACAGAAATAGAGTCATAGATGTAGAAAACAATTTTATGGTTACCAGGGAGAAGGGGGGAGGGATAAATTGGGAAGTTGGGATTGACATATACACACTACTATAAATGAAAGAGATAACTAAAAAGAGCCTACTATATAACACAGGGAACTCTACTCAATACTCTGTAATGACCTATGTGGGAAAAGAATCTTAAAAAGAGTGGATATATGTATATGTATATGTATAACTGATTCACTTTGCTGTACAGTAGAAAGTAACACAACATTGTAAAACAACTGTACTCCAAAAAAAACTTTTTAAGAATGTAAGAACAATCCATAAAAAGGAAAAACAATCGTAGCTGGATATTTTAACCTTCAACCCTTAGAAACTGAAAGTTTAAACAAACAAAAATAAGCAGCAATATCAAAGACATAGTAATAAATTTGTGCCAATAGACAATATAAAACTCTACACCCAACAAAAAGAGAACACAAATTCTTTGGAAGCACATTACCCATTTATAGAAATAAAATATGAATTAGGAAAAAGGAAGCCTCAATAAACTCCAAAGGATTAATATCATAAAAACTAGGCTCTCTGATCATAATGCTTCTGCAGAAGTTAATAATAACACAAAGATATCATTAAAAATCCAAAATGTTGGGACTTCCCTGGTGGTGCAGTGGTTAAGAATCTGCCTGCCAATGCAGGGGACACAGGTTCAAGTCCTGGTCCAGGAAGACCTCACATGCCATGGAGCAACTAAGCCCATGCACCAAAACTACTGAGCCTGCGTGCCACAGCTACTGAAGCCCGCACGCCTAGAGCCCGTGCTCCGCAACAAGAGAAGCCACCGCAATGAGAAGCCCATGCACCACAATGAAGAGTAGCCCCTGCTTGCAGCAACTAGAGAAAGCTTGTGCACAGCAATGAAGAACCAACACAGCCCAAAAATTAAATAAATAAATTTTATTTTTTAAAAAAATCCAAAATGGAAAAATGGTAGTATATGACTAACCCTTAGATTGAAGGAAATTAATAATTATTTAGAAATAAATAAAAAACACTCTATGTTAATACCCCATAAAGTTTTAAACATGCTTACGCTGAGACCCAGCAATACTACTGCTAGGAAAATCCCATTAACCTAGAGAATTTCATATGCACATGCCCTGGGGGACACGGCTCAGAAGATCCAAAGTGGCAGTGCTCTTAACAGTCCCAAACTGAACACAACCCAAATACCAAAACAAGTTGAATGAGTATACAAATGGAATATCATACAGAAAACTCAGCCACATACAACAAACTAGGTGAATCTTATGAACATAATATTGAGTCAAAGAAGCCACACACACAATATATACTGTATGAGGCTGTTTCTATAAAGTTAAAAGCAGGCATGTGTAAATAGGTGATACAAGTAATACACAATAACCAGGGGGCTGGTGTTGGGAAAGAACATGAGGGGATTCTTGGGGGCTGGTCATGTTCTCTTTGACTTAGGTAGTGCTTACATGAATACCCACCTTATAATTATTTCTTGAACCAGATAATTACATTTTATGTACTTTTCTGAAGGTATGTTATATTTCACAAAAATTGCTTTAGTATTGTGCAGTACTATGATACTCTCACAGTTGAATCCCTTTATTGGCCTGAGGTTGGGACTAACATGTTCCTTCATGCATTAGAGCAGGTTCTGTGTGAGTATGTGTGTTTTGGTAGAGATGGAAATATTGGAATTGGGTATAGTATGTGACATACCATTTTAAAATTTTTCTGATGAGAAAATGGTCTAAGAGGATTCCCATGGTTTGTGATTGACCCTATCCTTTAAAGAACCATGGTAGGCAGCTCTACATTCATTCATGATGGAAGACACATTCCAGAACTTTTCACTTGACAAATTAGCTATGGTCAATATCACTGGCTCTCAAAACTTAGTGCACACACAAATTCTTTTATGTGAAGATATCGTTAAATTGCAGAATCTTTGAATCCATTCCTAGTAAAGGATGGGGCAGTTAGAGGAAATCTTCATTTCAAACAAATACACCTGAAGATTCTAATGTAGGTGATCCAGGGACATGGGAAATCAACATTGCAGAACCTGATATTTCCTTCAGTTCTGGCTGCATGAATCAAGATGTCTGATCAATTCAGTCCCAAATGAGATTTGTTCATATGGACAACAGCACCAAGACAGTTGAATATTGCGTTGTTAGAGGGACTCAGCCACAGCCAATCAGTGATCCCAGAAGTACTCTCCCTGTGAAAAGTCTGCCTGAAAGCCACTACCATATCTGAACCAGAAAGAGAAGGATGAGAGGCTGAAGACAGATCAGGCAGCTGGAGGTTTAGTGACAGGAAATTAAAGGTATTCCCATTTAAAGTTTGGAGTTCTCTGTTCTTTCTGTGAAGTAGGAGCATAAGGTCATCTGCGGGAGAGGGTAAGCAGTGAGGATCCTGATGAAACTGGTGATTTTGAGTTTACAGTGATATAGTTAATGTGACAGTGGCTGGAAGCAATGAGCAAACAAGCTTTAGCCACATGAGGCCCTGGGCAGAGTTGGGAGACCGGGCATTGTCAGTGGTCCTGAGTAGTTCAGTTGATACCTGTTCTCTCAGTGGTCTTGCGGCTGTTGGTAGTAGGGGCTGAGAGGTTAGACATTGAATTCTGCCCTAGCTCCAAAGCATTTCACAGTCTCATGTTCACTGATACCATGGTTTCTGATTCTCTATCCTCCTGGCCTCTTCCCTCTCCAGAACAACCACCCCATCTGATTCCTGCAGGCCAATCTTCTCCTAATCAGTTCCCTGTCTCTCATTGGACAGTACCTTGTCTACCCTTCTTCTTTGCAGGTAGGATCTGTGGCTTATCTCTTTCTTTCTTCTATCCCAGAATGCCTAATGCTGGGCTGAATAAACAACAGAAGCTTGCAAAGTGGTTTTTTTTTTGGTCCCCTCAAAATTATATAAACCCAAATACTTTGGTTTTTTTTACTCTTCAGATGACCAAACTGGACCAAGTTCATGGTTTTATAGAAGAAAATCCCAAATGAGCTGCAGAGCAGGTCATGAACAGTCCTTCTTATTGGATGCCTTTGATGTAATGACACTCATTACAGACACACTGTTCTGTACAGCTGTTCTTCACACTCCTTGCATATATAATTTCTATTTCACAATTGCAAGAATATTCTTCAGAGATTGCCACCTTTCTCAGGTGATTTGAGTTTTCAGTATTTGGTACTTTGCCTTCTAACACTCCCTAAACATCCCAGCAGTGTTCAGAAATGCCCATTGTCTTCCATTTCTTCTTCCTCTTCCTGAATTCCCAGCTATCTTCTCAATGTGTATGGGTCACTGCTTTTCTCTTGGATCCACTAAAATGATAATACAATGTCCGTACCCTCAAGTAACTTACAGTCTAGTGAAGAGAGACAGATGATGCACATGCGCGCATGTGCGCGAGCACGCACATACACACTCACATCAAATAAGCAAGATGATTTCAAAGAATGATGAATGCTCTGCAGAAAATCAAGAGAGCAATGTCAGGGAGTAAAGTTGGACTAATGTTAGAATACAAGGAAATGATTGGCATGAAGTGAAAATTTGAGCCATGCACCTATCTGGAAGATGAGTATTCTAGGTAGAGAGAACAGCAAATACCAGACCCTGAGGCAGCAGTGTGCTTGGTGTGTTTGAGGAACAGCAAGAAGGAAAGTGAAGTGAGACAGATAGCAGAAACCACTTTAACCCACTTAAACAGAAAAGGTTCAGAATTAGGTGCTGACAAAGTTGTTGAAATAATCAGAATAATATACTCTAGGTTGAATGTCCAGAACTGTTTCACTTAATAACACATAACTGGCACTATCAGGAAGGTGGAGAATCAGAGGACCACACCACCTCTGCTGAGATCACCACAAATCTTGACCACACTGCTTCATTCTCTTCCTAAATAAACGAAGTGGATACATCATGACCTGCCTTTTGATGCCCACAAAACTAGGAACTGCACCTTGAGACATCTGCTACTGCTCACGCAAAAGAAGCAAAAGCTTCCAAGACCATGCTCACTAGCAAAAACTAGAAATCATAGAAGCAGAATCGTGAACTTTGCCCCACTCATCCTTCCAAATTGCATGCAGTTTAATCTGCTTGGCAGAGACTAGGTCACCTGTGGAATCCAGGCTGTGAGGGATTTCTGGAAATATAGTCTTTAGCATTCCAACCTCTATCATTTAGTGAGGTATGTTACAATTGGGGTCGCAATGAGGTCAAGTGAGCTAATATACAATATTTGCTACAGGAGACAAGATCAGAAGTAGGGAAGCCACTTAGAGGCTGTTATAGTAGTCCACCTGAAAGATGACTTGAACCAGAGTGAAAAAGGTAAAGGTTTTGAAAGATGGTTGGATTTAATATTGTACTCTAAATATAGGACTTGTTTATAGATTGGAGCAGGAAAGATGCAAAAGATATAAAGGAGTGTACATTAAGACTTCTAGCCATCCCTGCCCCAGCCACCCTTGAGGACTTTTCCTGAATAATTAAGCCTGGTTTAGGAGACCCTCTTATGTATATCACAGCATTACACAGTGTTGGAATCCCTTGTTTTATCATCTGTATTTCTACCAAATTTCCATTTCCCCACCAGCAGAGCATGTGTCTGATAGTGCATGGCACTGTGCCTGGCACATTGAGCAATCTCAATAAATACTGTTCTAAGAACGGATGAAAGAGAGGACTGAGCTAATTCCTAAAAACACACAAACTACCAAAACTGATTCAAAAATAAGTAGAAAATCTGAACATACCTGTAACAAGTGATATAATCAGTAATTAAAAACAACCCAACAAAGAAACGCCCAGGACCAAATATCTTGACTGGGGAATTGTACCAAGTATTTAAAGAATTAACACCAATCTTTTTCAAGCTCTTCCAAAACATAGAAAAGTATGGAGCACTTCCTAATTCATTTTATGAGGTCAGCATTACCCTGATACCAATGCCAGACAAGAAAAGAAAACCATAGGCCACTATCCCTTCTGAACATAGATGCAAAAATCTTCAACAAAATACTAGCAAACTGAATCCAGCAGCACATTAAAAGGAGTATACATCATGACCAAGTGGAATTTATCCCAGGAATTCAAGGGTGGTTCTTCAATAAGTTACATGTAGATTTACCATATGACTCAGCAATTCCACTCCTAAGCGTATACCTAAGAGAACTGAAAAAAAATGTTTTCACAAGGCGTGTACAAGGTGAAAACTTATACATGAATGTTCAAAGCAGCACTTTTCACACTAACCGAAAGGTGGACACCACCCAAATGTCCATCAATAGATGAATGGATAGACAACATGAAGTATATCTATACAATGGAATATTATTCAGCCTTGACAAGGAATGAAGTACTGATACATGCTACCACATGGATGAACCTTGAAAACATTATATTAAGTGAAAAAAGCTAGTCACAAAAGGCCACATGTTGTATGATTCTCTTCATACAAAATGTCTATAATAGACAAATCCATAAGATCAGAAATCAGTTTAGTGACTGAAAGGGCCAGGGAGTGGGGAGGGAGAATGGGGAGGGACTGTTAATGGGTATAGGGTCTCCTTTAGGAGTGATGAAAATGTTCTATAACTAGATAGAGGGATGATTATACAATACTTTGAATATACTAAAATCCATTGAATTATACACTTTAAAAGAGTGAGTTGTGTGATATGTCAATTATACCTTAATAAAGCTGCTCTTTAAAAGAAAGAAAGAAAGAAAATAATGGATTAAAGAATACCATATCACCTTGAGTCCATCTATTCGGTGGCCTGGTAAACTTCTCTGTATTAAGATGTCATTAAGAGTTCTCACTCATTGCCAGTGTTGCTAGATGGGGTTACATCTTCCAGCATGCAATGTGAAATCCTTTGGGTAGTCAGAAACTGGAATTCAATGTCAAGTGAGGGGCATGGGATCCAGGCTTTTTCAAGCCAAGAAACACTATGTTGGGCTGATTTTGTCCTTTGCTCTCCATGAAGGTATTTGATCTTTTTAAGTACACTATACCTCATTATGCCAAACCAGAAATGAAAAGATCCTGTATTTTGCCCTTGTGCTTCATTGTGAACCATAGTCATATTCACATAGATAACTGAGATGAAGCTTCTAACAGTGGGGTATAAATGCTAAAGCTGCTGCTATAGAAACTGCCCTAGAAGAGCTTCTAGAAAGTAAAGGTGAAGCCTCGGTTAGTTCAACATGGATTGAGAGTTTTGAACAAAACCATATTTGAGGCATTTAAATTGTATGACAATAGAACACCAAGTGAAATCATTAGAAATTCCAGGGTAAGATGATAAGTTTCATGTGACTTAGGTTTTTGACAACCCTACTGCATAAACCAGCAACTGTGTCCCAGGTACCCCAAAGAAAACCTATGATGAGTGGTCAGTTGCTTTGTAAATTGCCACATCTAAATTAAGAGGTAAATGAGTAGTTTTAAAATGAACTGTGATTCACTGAGGTTAGTAGTTTATTACTTGAGGTTCTACATTCTTCCTGGAGTCTGGTCCGTGTAGGAAAAGGCCTTTTCCTATCTTCTGAGATCCAGAAGCTTCAGGCTGGGGCAGACACATTTGGGACACATCCCAGGCACTGATTCCCCTGGCCTGCATTCTGCAACCCTTCTATACATCTGCTCCTGCCCCCTACCGGAGTCACATAGCTTATCTCAAGAACTATGGGTATAGTCAGTCTGCTCCGGTGACCGACATTTTTCCTTCTCTTCATCCCACTTGTCCTACTAGCTAGCTGGCAATGGCCACCTAACTCTAGAAGATCTCCCATTGCTTGCCCATTGAACATGTGCTTGGCCATTGTTTTAGGTATTTTCCATGGAGATGAGGAAACGGAGGCACACAGAAGCTAGGTAACTTGCTTGAGATCACACAGCTCTGACCTCCATCATATCCTCTCTACTCCTGGCTGAAAATCAGTAGCTAATTTGTGAGGATTAAATTATTATTATTAGTCCTCTGGAGCAGGGTGGCCCTTTCTGTCCAGTGGGCTTGGATTGGGAGTACATTTTGCAAATTAAGACCCAGACAGTCTGGAACAAGCATTTCCATCTATTTTAATAAACCTAAGTGAACCTAGGGTGAAGTTCTGCATAAACAGAGTTACATAATAATGCGTTTCACTGGAAAGGACATGTTTACATTTCATTACATTAACATGTTTACATTTAATGGAACACAAGAAGTGTCACTTTGACTTCATTTTCAAAGGTGATTCCTGAGTACATCTACAGCTTCACAGAAAAGCTTTCATACACCTAATAACTTGTGGAATAACGTTATGCACTTGAATATGTGCACACGCTGTTCTAAAAGCCTTTTCTCCCACTTTAGTAGTGTTGATGTTAGGAAGCATAGCCTTGGTCACTGTTCATCCATAAGGCATCTTGGCCCTTCCTGCTCCATCTCAACTCAATAGGCTCCACAGGAGAGAAACGAATCTAGAGGAACCAATTCACTGTAACGGGCAATGTTCCCATAAACAACATCAGGAACATGAGAGCTGTCAGAAGCACTGCAGTGGGTTTCTGTCATCATTTGATGGAAATTCATGCCACCCAAATAAATGCTATATTCACCTCTGGTTTCTATCCTGTGTAAATTCAGAGGATTAAATGAATTCAATATGTTCACATCCTGAAGAGCAAACTAGAGAATGGCTCAATTCATAAAAACCCCATAATCCCCAAGAACAAACCAAAGGCTTAAGATAGTCAAGCTAAGAAACTAAGAAATGAATCAAATAAATACATTAAGCAAACTTTCCCTTGGGTGTGTCATTTCTAAAAGAGAGAAAAGGGTGCCACGGGCTCAAATGTGACTCCTTCTTGATTACTTAAGAACACTTAGGCAGCTTTCAGTGGAATCGATCATTTGTAGCCTGAATGCTTTTTTTTTTTCACTCAGACTTCCACATTGTCAATTAGTACCTAAAACAACTTATGTAATTTGTGCTTTTAGAATGTCAGGCGTTAAATTATTTTTCAGTACAACCCACGCAAATCCTGATTGGGCTTATTTGTTTATTTGTTAAATGAGGTAGGGATTCAGGGGAGAAATCATGGTGGGCAAAAAGGGTTTGATTTTAAAATAAGAAGAGTTATAGAGAGAATACAGCTAATGATGAGAGAAGTGAAGCTTACAGACTTTTAAGGGGAATAAGCATACACAGAGCTCTAATAAAAGGCTCTGTGTGATCAGGGCACAAAGTCAGAGCCCTCACAGGTGGCTTTGTGGGGAAAGGTATATGGCCTTGGATTTAAAAGATAAGTTGGATTTAGGCAGATGAAGGCAGCAAACTGAATATCCACCAAGAGGGAGTTAGTTGCTCAGGAAAAGGCCAGTAGCCCCTTTGGACAGGACCTGAGCATGCATGACAGGAAGGAGGGAGAGGAGAGAGCTAGAAGAGTTGGTTGGAATCACATAGTAAATGGTTTGAATACAGAATGGATTAAAGAGGGAGCAAACACTAAAGGAGAAAACCAATTAGAAGCCTATTGCAAGAGTCCAAGTCAGGCAAGAAGGCAGGAACTAGGGGTGGGAGCCATGGTCTGAGGAGGACACTGTGGGGAAAAGCATCATGGAGATAGTCTCGAAGGTCAAATTGAAAAAGATATGGTGACCCACACAGAAAAGCCACGATAACCAATAAACACTCTTTCTCCCTGTACCAACTCCTGAAATCTTCTCCCAAATGGGAGTCAATTATGATAAATCTGCAAAGGAGTAAATGAGAGATCAGTATGGAAAGCCTCAGTTGACTGAGTCAAGGAATAAATGAACATGTAGTCGCTTCAGGGACTTATTTGATTATTGGAAAGAAATGTAGTGCTGAGGCAAGATGCCAGGTGTGCAGCAGCAGGCATCACAGCTGGCAATGTACTCTCAAATCTGACAGTACCAATTCCCCCCTGAACACTGCTGCACACACACACAAGTCCTTGGATAGCATGTATTCACATGCTTAGGACAATTGCTCTAAAAAGACCCTATCTGGACATAAGCACTCTACATTAGCAGAGTGGTCTCAGTACATACTTTTGTGTCTCCATTTCTATTTGGGGGGATTTTTAGAATTATAAAACTCAAAAATGGAAAAGACCTCAATTTTTTTCAGCTGGGTCCAACCATTAGTATTCTCTCCATAATATTTTCAAGAAGCAGTCATGTAGTCTGTCCTTGAACATCTCCAGCGATAGGGAGCTCATTCCATCTTTTGATTGCCCTGAATAGTGTGTCTCTTTTATCCACTCTTCCATAACAATTACTGTGTCAATAATTACCCTAGGTGCTTTACCATCTTGATCTCACTTAATCCCCACTTAACCCTCAAATTTTATAGATGAAAAACCTGAGGATCAGATAGTGTGACTGGTCCAAAGTCATACAGATGGTGAGTGGCAGAACTGGGATTCAAGTCCCTAAATCTGTCTGACTCTGATGCTCCCTCCATTAGAGCTAAGTCTAAGCCAAAATCTGTCTGCCTCTAAATACCCCCCACTGACAGAATTATAGCATCCCTTCTTGGAAAGAGGACTGTACCTCTTTGAGGTACAGTTAGAGAAAGAAATCTTCTGGGTCCCTTTCATCAAAATGAAAGCCAAACAATGGGGATATATGTATATGTATAGCTGATTCACTTTGTTATAAAGCAGAAACTAACACACCATTGTAAAACAATTATACTCCAATAAAGATGTTAAAAAAAAAGGAAAAAAATAAGAAAGCCAAACAAGGCCACAGAGCAAAGCCTGTTCCCCAACATGCGGTACTTAGGCTTCTTCTCTCTCAGGTATCATCTTTGAGCATTTCTAACCAATAAATATGATAGCCACTTCCAAGCCCTCATCCTGCATGAGCTCGGACTTTGGAGAAATTTTCTCCTCTGTTTATTTCTGGGATGCTTCTTTCAACAGACATCTCTTGAGTTCTCACTATAAAGGAGACTCTAGACTGAGTTCTAGGCAGCCACATGATGAATCAGAAACAGTACCGAGACTACAGGAGCTCCCAGTCCATCATGGAAGAGAGGTGAGAGGCAATGATGACAATATAGGAGGGAAATGCTGTTCTAGGGGACTGTTGAAGGCACCCTTGGAGCATGAAGGAAAGAGTCACTATCTCTGCCTGGCCAGTTGGAAAAAGCTTCATAACAGCTGGGCTTAGTCTTGAAAGATGAGTAAGAATTCATTGGGCAGAGAGGGGGGATATTATATATTTAAATTCCTACTCAACATTATTACTGAGGCACCTAATAGTCAAAGCAAACTTCTAATGTTCAAAACCAAATCCTTGGCTTCCCACATACCTCAACTTCTTCCCAGAGTCTTACATAGCTCTGTAAATGGTAAGCCCATTATCCCCACTGGTCAGGCTCAAACTCTTGGAGTCTTTTTTGACACTCTCTTTCTTTCATATCCAGTTAGTCAGTGAATCCTTTTGATTCTACCTTGAAAAGATATCCAAAATCTGACCACTTCTCACCACTTCCACTGCTACTACCCTGGTCTGAGCCCATCATCTGCCACCTGCACTATTGCAGTAGCTTCGAAACTGGCCTCCCTGCTTCTGCCCTTGTCCCCCACAGAGTGGTTGGAGGGATCCCTCTAAAACATTAGTGTGATCGTGTTACTCTTATATCCAAAATCTACCATTGGCTTTCTAGCTCACTCCATGTAAAAGTCAAATTTCTTACAAGGGTTTACAAGGCCCTACATGATCTTGCCTCCCTGTTTCCATTTGGACCTCATCTCCTATTCCTGTACCCCTCACTCATTCTCTTCCAGCCTCATTGGCCTCCTTGCTGCTCTTTGAATACACAAAGCATACTTCTACCTTCATGCCTTTCCATTTGCCATCCTCTCTCCTGGGATCCTCTTTCCCCAGATGTCTGCATGGCTTGCATTCTCTCCTCTTTCCAGTCTTTTTTATTCAAACACTACCTTATTTAAAATAACATCCTCATCCTCCAACCACCACCATCCCACTCACCAAGGGTTCTCTCCCCCTCCTAGAATGTAATTTCCGTGGTGGCAGGGATTTTTGACAGGTTTTTATTTTTCCTACTATTATGTCCCAGTTCCCAGAAAAGTACTTGGCACATAATAGGTACTCAATAAATAGCTGATGAATGAATGAATGAACATGGGAGTGGAGAGATAGAAGGACATGGAATAGATGACTTCTAGGTCACAATCAGGTAACAACTGAATATTAATTCACAGGAATTGAGAATACACCAAAATGACCATATTTGCTGGGAATTAGGATAATCTTGGAACACTTTGGATTCAAGCTACCTATAAAACATGCTGAGAGAATTGTCCATGGGCCTTTATAATAATAGTACAGGCACTGGGAGGAGTGTGGGAAAAAGAGTATATTCATCAAGATAGGCTAGGCTTTGCTGAAATAATAAGCATCTCCAACTTTTAGCAGCTTAGCATAACAAAACTTGATTTCCAACTCACACAAGATCAGCTGCAAGTTACCAGCTCTCTCTTCCACCTGAGGACTCAGAGTCTAGGTTCCCTCCATCTTCGATGTCACTATTTCAACACCTGGCTTTCAGCATCACCAGGGCAAAGGAAGAGAGAGCTTATGGATTATACACTGGCTTTTAAATGCCTCATCTGGGAAATGGTATGTGCCACTAAAGTTTGCATTTCATTGTCTAGAACTAGTCACACAGCCCCAGCTAACTGAAAGGGGCTGGGGGTGTGGGAAGCACTTGAAATACTTGGTGAGCTCTACAGACTCTGCTGAGAGATCATGGAGAAAGGGGCTGTTTTGAGAAATTTGTGCTCTGGGAGTCATATTTAAGAAAGGAGCCCTTCTTACCAAGAGCACCTCATATAGCCACACAACTCCAGGAGCTTCCTATTTACCATTTGTACAGGATCCCCGCTTCTCACTCCCTGGGAACAAGAGCAAAGGTGCCCAAGGCCAGACATCAGCAGCCCTCCTGAGGTACTGGGTAGCTAGTGGCAGCTAGGACCCCAGTGTAGAAGTAGAGGTTCATCCATTTGTGCACTAAAACCTCCTCTCTCAGAAGGACCTTTGCTCCCTGTGCTTATCACCCCTCTTTTTCGCCGAGCTGAAGGGTTTTTTTTTCGTAAATGTCAGCCTGGCTTCCCTGGATTCGGGGAAACAATTAGATAAATATAGAGTCAGCCCACAATTAGACCAAGAGAACTGAGGACCCCTGGTGGCTACTAGTGGTAATGACCGCAGTCTTTTGAGAAGGAGATTATGAGAAACCTGATGGGGCTGAGGGATTAAGGGAGGTGAAGCCCCAGAGTTAGGAAGTTGGGATGGACAGGGATTTCCCTCTGACTATATTGTTCCATGAACAAGTATGCATTATTATCACCCCATAGTTCAGATGAGAGAACTAAGTTTCAGAGGCAATGACACATGCCTAGGTAGCTGGTGACAGCACTCCAATCTAAATCTTCAGATTTGTAGTCAAATCCTTCTTAGCACACTATGCTACAACCAGTTCCGGGGGGAAAAACCCCTAGAGTTAGTGGATCATTCTCCCTATTCCTTCTCTTCTATGCAAAGGGAGTAAAATACTGCTTGAACATGCTATATATCAAAAGTCAAGTTTCTGCAGACTTTGGGGGGAAAGCTGTGACCTATGCAAATTGTGAATTCCCAGCAAAAGTGAAGAGAAGCCCTGCAAACTCAGAATCAAAATTCTAGCAACTTCTCTCTTAATATTTGATCAGAATTGGTGTTGACATATTGCATGCCACGAGTGAATGTTGGTTTATGTCTTCACTGTTGGACCACTTTCTGATTGGCTTGGCGTGAACCAATAGAGAAAGCTTTCTTGCTCTCACAAAATTTTCTCTTGGAGAAATGGTTTTCTAGGGAGGAAGGTCAAGAGGGTATATAAGAATGTTTGTCTGTCCCTCAAATAGAAGAAATACATAAAGGAGTTTATGCAAAAATACTTGAAATTCCTCTTAGAAGACATCATAGACAGATGTTTTCAGCTTAGGTTGTTGTCAGGGAATTTCAGAGGTGCGGCAGACCATAGAAACTCTGATGCTCCTATTTGGCCATCCCTGACAGGCTTTATATGAACAGCTCTAGTAACAAGTCAGGACTTCACTGTCTCAAAATACAGTCTATTGCATTTTTAGCTCTGTTTGTTCCAAATATAAACCCCTACAGAAATTCAACTGCAGTCCAGCCTTATGCAGACCAGTGAGTGAGGGCACATGGTCAGGCCTGAGGAATGTAATAAGACATCCTGGGAAGCACAGAATTATTTATTTTATATACTTTTCCTTAGAAACAGAGTGAAAGTTTGGGGGAGGGTAAGCAAAAGGAAGCCTTTCTACAAAGATTCACTTTTATTCTGCTTACTCTTAGAAAGCCTTATATAAGCACATTTCTCCAGCCTTAGAAATCAGCTGCAACCAGCATTTCAGACCCATGGAGCATGCTTGCCTCTTTCATGGCCCATGAGACAAGAAATACATACTTATAGGAAGATGGCCTTTCAAACATGACAAATGTGAAGCTCCTACCTGTCAGGTTGCTCTAAATAATCCAATTTTTAACAAGTATATTTTGTTAATTGGGAATAAAATGGATAACATTTTTATTAAATTGTTTTTCATGGAAAATTTTAGTAAAATGCATTTTGCAAGCCAGGGCCTAATGCCCATCCTCTTGTTTCAATCTCTCTTACTAGTGCCTTTGATTAGGACCTCATCTTTAACTTGAACCATTAGCATAGTTTACTTTGTCTCTGATTTTATGCACTTTCACTATGATGTCTCTAGGAGTAGAATTATTTTTATTTATTCTATGTAGGATTCACCAGGCTTCTTAAAACTGTGGATTCAAATTTTCAGCCATCTTCTTCCCCATTTCTCTCTCCTCTCTTTCTGGGACATCAAGTAAATGTATGTTAGATCTTCTCACTCTATTCCTTATGTCTCTTATCCGCCTTTTTCTTTTTTCCACATAATTTGTTTCTCCAGGCAGAATTGTGGACAGTATATTGTGACCTATCTTCCAATTCAGTAACTCGCTCTTCAGTTGCATTTTGCCTTCTGTTAAACCCATTCATCCATTAAATTCTCAGTTTTCATTATTATATTTTTTAGCTCTAGTTCTATTTGATCCTTTTTTAAATCGTCCATATGACATTTTCTGTTACCTGAAAATATTTCCAAGCTTATATTTTATTTTTTGAAATATGATAAATTAGTTATTATAGTCTATGTCTCATAATTCTGATGTCTGAAATGTCTGTGAATTTGTTTTTGCCATCTATTCTTTTCTGCTGGCTGTAACTCACATTACATATTTTTCTTTGTATGCCTAGTTTCTTCTATGTGCTGACATATTATTGAAAAATTATTTGTAAGAATGATTTCAGGCCTAGGATGACAGTACCTGCCTATAGAAAGTATTTTAATTTGCTTCTGACAAATGCCTGGGGAAACTACCTGTCCAACACTACTTTAATCCAAATTCAAGGCTTCAGATTCTTGGGACCATCAAGGTGATGGGTATCTAGGCTACAAGTCCATGCAAAGGCTGGTTGCTACTGGTTCACCATTATCCTGAAAGGGTAGCTACTCAGTCTCAGTTTAAAGTGGCAGGAAGTCTTATCAAATTTCCCACTTGTCCCCTTTTCTCAAGAGGGCACCACAACCAGAGCTCAGTTTCACAACTCTCTTATGATTCATCAAATGCCTTCAGGGCAAAATGACTTCTAGTGCCAGACTTCCTTCTCTGGGTTATTTTCTTCTTCTAGATTTTAGCCTCACTATTTTGGGGTGGTTTTTTTTTTCAGTTTTTTCGAGATATTATTGACATATGTAAGTTACATGAGGATTTGACACATGTTTATATTGTGAAATGATTACCACAATGCAGTTAGTTAACATCTCCAGCCCCCTCACAAAATTACTTTTTTGGGGGGGAAGGGTGGTAACTTTCAAGATCTACTCTCCAAGTTTATAATACCTTATAATTAATTATAGTCACTATGCTGTACATTAGATCCCCATAAGTTATTCAATTTATAGCTGGAAGTTTGTACCTTTTAACCAATATCTCCCTGTTTCTCCCCACCCTCAGCCTATGGCAACCACCATTCTACTCTGTTTGAGTTTGGGTTTTTTAGAGTCCACATATAAGTGAGAACATACAATATTTGTCTTTCTCTGTCTGACTTATTTCACTTAGGGTAATACCCTCAAGCTCCATCCATTTCATCGCAAATGACAGGATTGCGTTCATTTTTATGGTTGAATAATATTCCATTATGTATATGTACCACATCTTCTTCATCAATCCATCAGTGAACACTTAGGCTGTTTCCATATCTTGGCTATTGTGAACAATGCTTCAGTGAACGTTGAAGTACAGATATCTCTTTAAGATCCTGATTTAATTTCCTTCATATATATACCCAGAAGTGAGATTGCTGGATCATATTGTAGTTCTGTTTTTAATTTTTTGAGGAACCTCCATGCTATTTTCCATAGTGGCTGCACCAATGTACACTCCCACCAACAGTGGAGAAGGATTCCCTTTTCGCCACATCCTTGTCAACACTTGTTGCCTCTTGTCTTTTTGAAGATGGCCATTCTAACAGGTGTGAGGTGATATTTCACTGTGGTTTTGATTTGCATGTCACTGATGATTAGTGATGCTGAGCATCTTTTCATGTGCTTGTTGGCCATTTGTATGTCTTCTTTGGGAAAATATTCAGTTCCTCTACACATTTTTGGTCAGATTGTTTGTTTTTTTGCTATTGAATTATATGAGTTCCTTATATTTTTTGGATATTAACCCCTTATCAGATGTGTGGTTTGTAAATTTTTTCTCCCATTCCATAGGCTTCCTTTGGATTTTGTTGGATGTTTCTTCTTTTTAGTTTGATATAGTCCCACTTGTTGATTTTTGCCTTTGTTGCTTATAATTTTGATGTCATATCAAAAAAACAGTTGCCAAGACCAATGTCAAAGAGCTTTTCCCCTATGTTTCCTTCTAGTAGTTTTACAGTTTAAGGTCTTACATTTAAGTCCTTAATCCATTTCAGGTTAATTTTTGTGAGTAGAATAAGATGGGGTCCGATTTAATTTTTCTGCATGTGGTTAATCCAAATTTTCCAACACCATTTATTGAAGAGACTCTTATTTCCCCATTGAGTCTTTTTGGCTCCTTTGTCAAATATTAGTTGACCATATAGGCATGGGCTTTCTTCTGGGATCTCAATTCTATTCCATTGTTCTATGTGTCTATTTTTATGCCAGTACCATGCTGTACTGATTACTATAGCTTTGCAATAAAGTTTAAAATCAGGAATTGTTATGTCTCCAGCTTTGTTCTTCTTTCTTGGTATTACTTTAGCTATTCAGGGTATTTTATCATTCTGTATGAATCTTAGGATTCTTTTTTTGTATTTCTGTGAAAAATGCCATTGGAAGTTTGATAGGGATTTCATTGAATCTATAGATTAGACTCATTATTTTTAGCTTTTTAAGAAGCAGAAGTAAACAATACTCTCCTAACTACTGTCATCGTCCTCAGTTTCTCTTCCTTCCAGTTTCTCCTTCACAAAGTAACCAGGCATTCTTCCAAGGCACCGTTCTGATTGAGTCATTCCCTTGCACAATCCTTTCAAAAGCATACAGTTGACTCTAAAATAAAAATCAAATTCCTTTGTTTGGACAATTAGGTCCAAAACTCTCTTGCTCCATTTATTTATTTTACACTGAGTGTGGGTGCTCACTAGGCCAGGTTCTGCCTAATCTCTTGCCTCTTACCTCTCTTACCTCTTGTCTTACTCCAAACATAACCTACACTCCAGCCAAACTGGAACATTTACTGCCGTGTGGCAGACTTGGATCCAGAACACAGATGGGCTAACTTCCAGGTCAATGCTCTTTCTCCTACATCATGATCCCATAGGTGTAAGCCCATTCAATCTGGATATTTATGGATATTCTAATAAATTAACTAGACCAAAGTTCAACAAGTATTGATGCAAATTATAGTGGCATTTTTGTATTTCTTGTTGTTTTGTGGGCTATTTGTCTTGTGAGTTAGAAATTTCAACAAAGCATTACCTCTAGGGAGAGCAGAAGTCGGGGAGGACCCTCTGGGATGTAAGGCCTGGAAGTGAATTCTTCATCATCAACTTTTTGACAATCTTCATAGTCACAAGGGCACCTAGGAATAAAACTTCAAGCTTCAGGCTTGTTTTCCCCTGACAAATGAGGGACCAATTGCCTGTGGAATTTGATTCCAGGATACTGGGAACATCCTCATCTAAATAAATTTACTCCCATCTGCTGGCAGTTGCCTGAATTTCCAGTGGACACTGAATCACACTAAAACAAAACAAAACAAAACAAAACAAAAAACATAATGTTTTGGAAGTAGTCAAACCTGGAAATAGGATTCTAGTTTGGGCCTCTACTGTTATGTGACCTCAGGACAACCCCTTTTCCTTCTCTGGGCCTCAGTTTCTCCATATTACAATCCAGATGGTTGGACAAAATGACCTGGAATAGCCATTCCCACTTTTATCAAGCAAGGATTGTCTCTACAAGGATGCCTGGATGACCAGAGACAATGGGGGCAGAATTAATAGCAGTAGGGATGAGTTTTATTGATCCATTCCTGTATGTAATAGCCAGTGACATGCAGGTTCCACCATCTTCTTTTATTTCTACACTCATGTGAGAAGGAGACCATTTGCTGCAATAGTGGGGCAAAGGGAAAGGAAGGTGCAAGGGTGTTCTGCTCGTTAAAAAAGGCAGGGGACTATGAGACACATTTTTTTAAAGTTTGGTTCTAAGATGGTTAAGAAAGTGGGGATAAAGAGTTAAACACTTAAGTGTGGGAAACACTCAACCAACCAGGCAACTGGAGGTTTTCTGAGCACAAGTAGTCCCAACTCACTTCACCAAATACTGAGAGAAAGGGGAAGAGGGCTATATCTCTGTGTAAATGTTTTAGCTAACCAAGAGTGAACCTAAAATTCATTTTCATTGAAACCCTTCTCAGTGGCATGCCTTAGGAAGTTCAGCATTGGTGAACGTGACTGAGATCTATTTATCGATTGCCCATCTGGCCCATGTGCTCTGAAGGACGTCTTTCTGAACTTCATTTGTCAAGGATCTGAGAAGGGAAGGACAGAAGGGATTGGGTGAAGGAATTTCCCTATCCTCTGAGATCCTTTTGTTTCATAGGAGAGTGTTTGAGGTAGTGGAAAGAATAGTTAAAATTCCAGGCTTTTCCACAGGATGGGCCCAAAATGCAGGAGCATTAGAGTTGCCTGCTCTCCAGGGACTAACTCCCTTGAATATCTGAAACACTGGTCTTTGCCTTCTTCCCCTTCCACGGTGTCAGCCCTGGCTATGGGACAGTCACATCTCAGCGTGATCCCAGTTGGTGAACCCTTCCAGTTCCCTGAGCTTTGTCCTGGGGACCCAAATGTGTCCAGCTCTATCAGAATGTAGATTCAGCCAGGGCAGTCTAATTACCTCACTCCCTCACCACAAAAAACAAACTCCTGGGCACACGGTCTTCCAAAAGAAACGCACATTTTGCATTTTTGCAGAGAGAAAGAGCAGGACCCACCGGGTGCCCTAGGTGCGGATGCATGCCCAGCCCCCCTGCAGCCGATTCCCCTCCCCCTCCCCCGGGCCGGCCCCGCCCCTGTCTGTGTCTGTTGCTAGCAGGGGGACGACTGCAGAGGTCTGAAGGGGCGGGGAGCGGGCGGTGCGCTGGCTGCGGGCGGAGGCAAGAGCGCGCGCCTTTTTGTGCGGCTCCTGGCACCTGCCGGATTGGTTCTGCCAGTGCTACCGTCGGAGTGGGCGGAGCCAGCGGGGCTCCAGGCTGGGTGCCCAGTCGCAGCCTGGAGCGGCCGCAGACGGAGCGCACCTCGCACCTGCTGGGCGCGTCCTGAGGGCGCTGCGTCGGGCAGAGGTACTGGAGGACTGCTCCCCCTGGGTTCTGGGCTCCGGTCCGAACCCCGCGCTCCCTGCTCCCCATACTCTCGCTACTGTCTCCTTAGAGGCGACTCCTAGCGACCCCCCAGCTCCCTCTCTCCCCGCACTGCCCACACCCCGTCCCTTTCCCCGGCGGCTGACGGCAGTCTCTCGCGCCCTCCGACCCCCGGAGTGCCGTAGCCATGGGCATCCGTGGGATGCTGCGAGCCGCTGTGCTTCTGCTGCTCATCAGAACCTGGCTCGCGGAGGGCAACGACCTCAATCCCACCCCGAAGTTCCACTTCTTCGAGCTCTCCTCCACCGTGCCCGATGTCGTCCTGGACCTCTTCAACTGGTAAGCGGGAGCCGCCAGCCTGGGCATGGCGGTGACAGGAGAGGATAGGCAGCCTCGGACCTCTTGGACGGAGCGGGCTGGGGAAGACTTGGACCCGGGCTCGCCGAGCCCTGGCGTGCAGGCCCTGCCTATAGGTCCCTGGAGGTTGGTGGGATGGGAGTGGGGGCCGCGGGGGGCCCTGTGCTTCAGCCCACCTGTTACTGCGGCGCCTGACCTGACAGAGCCCCGCGTGTGCCCAAACTGCAGCCCCAGGGGGTGGGGGGGAAAGATGCTCTCACCCCAAGGTCTGCCATCCATCCCCCGGGGACCGAGGCCCCTAGTAGCTTTTCCCAGTCACGTCCTTTGGCACCTGTAGGATTGGGGGAAGGGGGTACAGGGTGATGAGAAATTCACAAAACATAGACAGTAGAGACACCTGTTTGAGTCCGGATTTTTTTTCTATTCCATGAGGTGCGTGCGTGTGTTCCTGAATGCGTGTGTTGAGCAGTGAGGGACCTTTTCCGATGCTGCAGATAGAAATTATTGACTCAACCTCATCGTAGCCCAGACAGTGCGATCGGCGGCTGTATAGCATATAACCTTGTGGCCTGAGATGGGTGCATTTTTGTACTTGCTTCCTGTGAAAACATTTGAAGATTAGCTGTTTGATTTCAAGTTTGTTTGGGTCTGCAAATAACTGAAGAGATGTTAAACAGTCAGCCTTTACATGTAGATCACATGGAAATGTGTATTTGTGGTGGCCACAGATCCAGCATATGGATAATGTGTGTGTGGTCCTAAACAGGCAGAAATGCGTTGCTTTAATTCAGGAATCATGTCATTAAAGATGATGAGATTTTTTTTAAAGATGATTGAGAATAATTTTTAAAATGGCAAACCAGAAATGAACATGTATTAGGAAAAGGGGGCATAGTTGGGCAAGGTTCCAGCAGACAGCTCTGCAATGTCCTCAACCCAACATACCAAACTGCGCTAGTGAACACACACATACACACACACACACACACACACACACACACACACACGAGAGAGATTTGCAGAGGCTGACATTCCATAGTCAATGCATCAAAGATCCTAAGAGTCATAGTGATGCCCAGGGCCTATTCTCATTCACAAGCCCCTTTTGGGGAAAAGAGCCCCCCATGAAGGACTAGGTGAATTGGGAGGGCACATCAGAGACTTCTGGAAAGGCCAGCTCTCTGCGGGGTTGCGCTGGGTCCATTTACATGTGCTCACCCAAGACATGTCTAGGCTGGAAGCACATGCTTAGCCAAAGAGATCCCTGCTCCAAGAATACATGTGTTTTTGAGGACAGCCCTGAACCCCAAGAATCAAAAATGATGATTGATGAGGGTCATAAAACTCTGCTACATGAGCAAGGCTGTCTCTCTGTGTCATATGTAATATGCCAAGTCTTAGAGGTGTACAAAAACAAGATTCACATAGACGTGACAACAAAATGCTGGCCTTAGCCTGGGTAGGGGAAATGTGACTGAGCTAGAGAACATAGACTGGTGGGATCAGCTCATGGGAGTACTGAGGGTGAAAGATGACCTTTCCTGGGGCAATCAGGTGCCCCCAGAAAGAGGACTCCCACCAACCTGGAAAGCTGCATCCAGGCTGATGGTAAAGTGGGGCTCCTTAGGGGGCTGAAGTAATACATTATGTGAGGGCTCACACCTGCCCACACCCTCTTCTCTCCACTTCCCCTACAGTTTCCCCCCATCCCCCCAATTCTGCCTGGTAACAAGAATCCAGTCTTGAGGCCCCACCCTTTGGATAAAAGCTGGGGAGGAGGAGGGGGGAAGAGGAGTCTGCGTCGCTGCTGTGCTTCTGGCTGACTCACTGCAGGGATGGAGGGGAGCGGGGAGAGACGTGTACATGTATGACTGTATATGTCTGCATGTGTGCAGGAGGGAAGGCCCTGGCAAGTTGATGCTTAGGGTGCTCTTTGTTGTTTGTTTTCTGAGAAGCAGTGTGGCATTCACTGATGACCAATATTTACCAATGACTTCTCTTTCAGCAAAAGTTGTGCAAATGAAGCTATGGTTCACAAGATTTTGGACAGGGTGCTGTCGAAATATGATGTCCGTCTGAGGCCCAATTTTGGAGGTAAGACACGTCCAGATACTAGAGCTGAGATACAACAAGCCAGCCCCACCCAGTGAGCTGACCAGGAGCAGTCCTCTAGACCGGACACTTGTGCCTCTCCAAACCCCACCTTCCCGACCCTGCAGAGACCTGTAGCAGAGCACTCCCAGGCCCCCAACCCACAGGCCTTTCACTCTGCCCCTGGAATTTCTCCGCCTTCTAATGCAAGAGGCCTCTGCCCCCTCCACACTCCTTTACAGTGGCACGGAGCCTGAAGCACACTCCCTGGGGTGGCTGGAGAAGCACTAATCACAACAGGTGTGCTTCTCATGCTAGAGTTTTCTGCTTCATCTATGGGGAGGACACGTGTTCCACCTGTGAACACATTCTTTGCACCCTGGGCACTTACCCCATTCAGCTGGCTTATAACTAAGGGCATGGACTTCTCTGCCTAGTTTACTTCACCCACCTGGGTCCCAGGCACTTCTGCTTCTGCTCCCCCTCCCCAAGACTTCAGCTCCTACCAAGTTCAGTTTATTCAACACACTGCAGTCAGCATGATCTTTATTAATCCCACCTAACCACCTCAGGAACTTTTGATGGCTTTATTTAACTGCAAAATAAAATCTAAACTCCTTAGCCTAGCACTCAGATCTTAAACACAAAGGTGAGAAATGACAAGGAAACTGAAATACAAACCTCCAGGAAGCCAATACATCAATTTCTCCTCTTATTTCTGCCTAGCCTCACCTACCCCTACCCCTGGCTTTGGAAAGGGTGACTGGCTTCCATCACACAGCTTTAAAGTAACAGGCAACCTTCCCTGACCCCACAGAACAGGAATAGCATTCTCTGGCTGAGGGGACACCCAAGAAACCCAGACCAAGGACAGACAAGAGGAAGGGTGCATTAAATAGACATTAGTCACATTTTGGCTCAGAGGAAACAGAGAAAGAGCTAAAAAGTAGGGCGGCTAAGTCAGAGAAAGCACTCTCCTTCCTGCAGGTGGTAGAACTAGACACCCAATCTAAAGGGTTAATAAATGCTAATATTCACATTTGTACCTATGAATAGAGGTCTTCTGAATACACAAAGCCTCCACCCTAAAGGGCACACAGCTGTTAGCACTTGCCTTTGTGCTAGACCACTGGGGGGCTCTGTGATTTGCTTAGGGAGCCCCCTTGAAAACCAAGTTGATCGCCCTATGCCCTAAGGTTTGGAGGTTGGACATTTGACTGATATCCCATTGGCTCCTTTGCTTCCTCCGAGTGTGAGGGCAGAAGGTCGTGCTGTCCCTGGATCCAAGGTGAGTGTGCACTGGGGAGTGGGAGGCTGGAGTGGAGAGGGCAGAAGGTAAGTTCTTTCATTATAGAAATTCAGGTGTTAGGGCACAGCCAGCACTCCATTGCATGACACTGATTTTAGACCAGTTGCACCAAGCAACAGTGGGTGTCAAGGGTGTAGCTGTTACATTTTCTCAATTCATTGTTTTCCTGTTTCTCAGCAAAGGCTAACCAACAGCCATTCAAGTATATCAAGCACGTTCTCCTCGCTGCTTCAGGTTGCCATCTCTGCAGGCATCCGGGGCTATGGGGACAAAACAGGGGCAAGGACCACCCTCTGGGGATTGTCAGGTGTGGCTGGCCCATGGTATCTCCAAGGCACCTCACCAACATTTTTTGAGCTAACTTGGATTTGTTTACACCTGATGCCTAACCTCCTGGGTTACCTAAGCTTTATGGGCATGCAGACCTGGGGAGTATGGGAATAGCTGGGTCCCCAGTTTGGCCAAACAGTAGATGAAGGTGGGAGAGCAAGGACAATGCAGGACCTTCTAGCATTTAGACAGAAGGAGGAACTACAGACTCTAAGTCTGGGGCTGTTTTATTGGGTTGGGGGGAGGCAGTCAATTGGAGAGCTGGGCCAGGGGGTTTAGAGTTGGGGTAGTCCATGACTCCCACTAGACACAGAATCAAATTTCCCTCTGTGTCTGAAGTGAAGTAGAGTTTCAGAGCTTAACACGCAGGCACACACGCCCCCCACATGCAGAGACGTGACCTAACTGTGGTTGGGTTCAAATGGGAGACATTCCTTCCTTGAGAAGAGGAGGATGAAGAGGAGGAGGAGGGACCAGGGAAAGTTAACAAAGCTGCTTCTTTCTGAGCACGTGCTGCAAAAGGCAGGTCCCTAAGGCCTTTGCTTAGCCCATCACCTGGTATGACATAGGTGTGGAGTGAAGGAATAAATGGGACATCTTCATCATTCCTTCATTTACCTCCTCTTCCTCTGGTACTCTGATGGATGCGAGGGAGGAAGTAGAGTTGGGTAGCAAAGTTTCCAAGAGGGAGGGAAGTGATTACCCCCTTCCACTTTTTCTGCCTTCCTGAGTCCATCAGGAAGGACAGCGATGGGATATGGGACAGAGGCCATCATCCCCGAGATAACATTTAGATACCTTACCTGGAAGCATCTTGTTCCCCTCTGTTATCCTTGTAAGGATGTGGGATATCTTAGCTAAGCTCTTGTTCTGACCACTACTAGCACATAAGGTATTTCTCCTAATTTAGGTGGATAAATTAGAAAAAGATCCCAGGTCTCCTTCCTCCAGGCCACAGTCCTGGACCAAGACTCATGCCTTGGTGAGGGGAATGTGGACTGCACTTCAGTTCCCACTTGCCTCTTCAACTGGGAATCTTGGACAAAGCTGAGCCCTGGCACTTTAGGGTTCGGGTCCCCAGGATTCTGCTGTAAGTGATTGGATTGCCTGAATGACACAGAATGGTCTAGGATTATAAGTTTGACACTAGAGTGAGGTAGTTGAGGGGATGACTGCCTGGCCCTTCTGGGGCTTGTTGCCTGCGTAACACAGCCTCCATCCTCATCTAAATGCATGTGGGGAGCCTGAAAGGCTGTAATAAAAAAACTGCCTTTCTAGAAACCCCTGTCACTACATAGCGATCATTCACAATAGCTGTGAATGCTATGCCTTCACACAGAGGCCCATTTACTTCTCAGCTGCCATTCATACGTGGATTCCCAATAGCACTTTGCAGCTCAGCTTCTAGGCAGCCAGCCTGCAGTGAAGCCAGCAGGCTGAATTGGAAGCGTCACACGTGTTTCCATAACAGCTATGTGATGTAATACACATAGAATAATGGCTTAGCTGTGAGACCCGGTGAAGAGTTTTGAGTCAATGAGGAAACAACTAAAATGTATTTTTCCACAGTACTTTATAGTCTAGTACATATTTGCACATCCATTATCACATTTGAATGGGCAGCACTAACACCTAGTCCTGAAAAAGAAAGCCAGGAGGCAGAAACAGACAGACAGACAGACACACACACACACACACACACACACACATGCACACATGCACATGTACACGCACAAATTCAATCACAGTTACATATTAACACACACAAACACCCTCACCCATGTACTCACTCACATGAACACACAAATTCACTCACACACATATACACCCTCACATACACTAACACACATGCTCACACATTTGCATACACACATGAACATGTTCATACATTCATTCTCACACAAACGTGCTCACATACACAAACACACTCACAAATTCATTCAAACACACCCACATACATCCACATGCTCATGCATTCACTTATACTTGCACACAAACATCCTCAGATATACAAACACAAATTCACTCACACACATAGACACACACACTCACACATGCTTTGTCATTCACACACATGAAGATACCCACATGTTCACTCACACATGCACACATATACAAACATGTCTACATATTTGCCAACTCAGAAACACACGCACCTGAACATGCTCACACATTCACTCATACCTGTATAGTGACATGCTAACACATATGGATATGCTCATGGGTTCACTTGCACATCAGCATGATCACACACTCACTCAAACACACACATTCAGCCACACACACATGGACAAGTTCACAGATTTTCTCAAGCACATAAACATGCTTACATACACCCACACTTACACACTCACAGTTGTAAGTGTGATGGGTGTGAGTGTAGAAGTGTAATCATTTATCACACTTATCACTTGCATGTGAACAAGGTCACACACACATATATGAATATATGAATATTCATATATTCATACAATGAACTTCCTCACTCACACATACATACACCCATAAGTTCACTTACATTCCCAAACACAACTTTACACACACAAACATAATCATGCATTCATTTACACATGGACATGCTCACAGATACACTAAGTGAACAGCCTCACGCAAATAACCGACATATTCACTCCCACACAATACACTCAAATACACACACATGCTGACGCATTCATTCACCCAGAAATGTGCTCACACATTCACTTATACAGAAACATGCTCACATACATGAAAACACTCACAAATTCACTCACACACATACAAACAAGGTTACAAACACACCCATGTTCACACATTCCCTTGCACATTAACAAGCTCACATACACTCACACAGTCACACATTCTCTCATACATGATCACACAAACACATTAACTCATAATTCACTCCCACACAACACACTCAAGCATACAAACATGCTCAAATACACTCATGTGCACACTGACACATTCACCTGCACATGAATACATGCACAGATTTACTCAGGTATGTGAACATGCTCACATACACTCATGCACACAGCTCACGCATTCATTCACACAAAAACACACGTTCGTTCCCACATGGACACATTCACATGAACTCACACAAATATGCTCATGCACACCACAAATCTTGTTTTGGGGCTCATTTCTCTTAAGTGTTTTATCAAGAAAACGTTTAGAAAAAGAGTGCTTCATTGCCTTATTTTTTTCTTCATTTTGGCCTCACTCTTTCTTTTCAGCATATTGTGAGCCAGGCCCTACTCTAAGTGCTTGGGTTGCATTAACTATGAGATAAGTGCTATCATTATCCCCATTTTACTCATGAGGAAACTAAGCTCAGAGAGGTTAGGTAGCTTATTCAAGGTCACATAGCTAGTAAGTGCCAAAATGGGGTTCAAACTTCAGGCAGTCTGGCTCCTGAGTCCATGGTTTACCCTTTTTCCTACACTGCATGTAATAGTGTCTTCCTGTATTGTAGGTGCCCCTGTGCCAGTGGGAGTATCTATCTATGTCTCCAGTATTGAACAGATCTCAGAAATGACTATGGTAAGTGTGTCAGCTCCAGCCATGAGACAAGGAGCAGGGTCATAAGCCTATTGTTCTGACCTGCAGCAGAGGCCACATGGAGGGCACAGTAGGTTTTGGAAACTACAGCCACCTGAAATTAAAAATAAATAAATCTAGATGTATTACAGACATTAAAGTGAAAGGCTTATGATGGTTTTAAAATATAATATAGGATATTCTTTTAGTGTCTTTGAGATAGGTAAGGACTTTTTAAAAAAGACACAGAAAACACAAACTATAAAAATAAATACTGGTAACTAAACTATATTAATATTCTCTTTAGCCAAAACTTCTGGCACTTCTGTTTTGCAAAATAAAAAAGCAAAGTGAGCATGACAAGTTTGAAAGGATAGTTCAGATTGGACTAAAATATTTGCAACACAAAGGACTGGTATTGAAAATACACATAATTCCTGTGAATTAATAAGAATATTTTTATTTTTTTAACATCTTTATTGGAGTATAACTGCTTTACAATGGTGTGTTAGTTTCTGCTTTATAACAAAGTGAATCAGTTATACATATACATATATCCCCATATCTCTTCCCTCTTGCGTCTCCCTCCCTCCCACCCTCCCTATCCCACCCCTCTAGGTGGTCACAGAGCACAGAGCTGATCTCCCTAGGCTATAAGGCTGCTTCCCACTAGCTATCTATTTTACGTTTGGTAGTGTATATAAGCCCATGTCACTCTCACAGAGTGAGAGTGAGAAGAATATTTTTAAAGCAATAGAAAAATGATCAGAAAATTTAAACAAGAACTTCACTTTTGTGAAGAAAACCAAGTAGCAGATAAACTTATGAAAAGATGCTTGACTTTATTATTAATCAGTGAAATGCAAAATAAGACCACAGTGAGAACCCATTACATATCCACCAGACTAGCAAAAAGTCAAAAGTCAGACAGTACCAATGTTGGTAAGGCAGGAGCATTGGGAGCTCTTATCTGCACTTTATAGGGGTATAAACTGGAACTTTTGCTTTATAGTTTTTATTTCATTGTGATTTTGATGTGTATGGTGTCATCACATAATAATACACATAGTATATTCATATAAGGGAATAGTATCCAGCAATGCAAGTGAACAAATTTTAATTACACACATCGACCTGAGCAAACACACAAACATAATGTTGAGTGAAAGAAGCAACTTATGAATACATAGTGTGATTCCATTCAGAAAAAAATTTTAAATAAGTCCAACTAAGCAATATGTTTCTTAGAAATACATAGACAATAAAACTTAAGAAAACATAGAGAAAAAAATAGAAAAAGCAAGGGATTATTATCATTAAAATCTAAGATAATGGTTACTGCTGGGAGGTGTGGGAAATATGTTCTGTAAGAGACACGTTGAAGATTGATAGTTATTGGGAATATTCTATTTCTTAACCTGAATTTTAATTTTATGGGGCTCATTTTATTATTCGTAACATTGAACACTCTTACATATGTTTCGTTACGCATCTATATTTAGGATGTATTTCATACACCTGCATACACACAAACACTGAGGACAGAAAGCTGGGCAACCTCACTTACAACTAGGATTTACCTTTCTTTCCTCAGGACTATACTATTACAATGTTTTTTCATCAGACCTGGAAAGATCCACGTTTAGCATACTATGAGACCAATCTGAACCTGACCCTGGACTATCAGATGCTTGAGAAGTTGTGGGTCCCTGACTGCTACTTTCTAAATAGCAAGGATGCTTTTGTGCATGATGTGACTGTAGAAAATCGCGTGTTTCAGCTTCAGCCAGATGGAACGGTGCGGTATGGCATCCGGTGAGTTCCCCCAGGGACCTGGGGGTCACCATGACAGCCTACCTTCTTCCCATTAATTATCCCATGAACACACTCCAAGGGACACACAGAGGAGCCCACTGCTTTCCAAATCTCTCTTTCACTGCCCCCCTCACTCAGTAGTCAAAGTGGAACCTTCAGAGTTTCCCACAGCCATCCTTGGCTGTCCTGTCCCCACACCTTGCCTTATGCTGTTGCTTCTGTCTGGAATGACCCGTTCCTCTTTCCACGAGTCTGAAGCTTTCCTATCCTTCAATCCCTAATTCAAATGCCCTCTTTGTCAAGAAATCATCTTTGATACTCTCAACTGGAAGAGCTCTCCCTTTGCCTTAGCATTGAATGTATATTCTGTTATTTATTTGTGTCTTTTCTCTCCCATGCAGTGAAGGAGGGGGACTGGTCTCTGCCATTGATCATATATGCAACATGCAGGGGCCCCAAGGGTGCGCAGTGTGCGTATATTGCCTATGGCTTTGTACAAACAGAATGTGTGCACACTGGAGCTCCCCACTGGCCTATTTATAGCATAGCAGACAGTCACCAAAGCCCTCCGCACAGCCTCATCTCTTACAAAAAGTCTCTTAAGACAAGCATGAGACATAAATTTAGCTCAGAAAATGTCTCCAAGAGGGAGCTACTAGGGTACAGCTCTTTCTCTGCGGTTCTCTTGCTGAATCCCTTTGTTTCCCTCTTCTTTCTCCATCCACTTTCCCATGGACCCAGACACTGGAGTCAGAGAACAACAAAGCTTACAGGGAACAGGTCACTGGTCACAAAGGGGGCCTCAGCTGATTAATGTTCATGTAGAATTCACAGAAAGGAGATAAATACACACACACACACACACACACACACTACCCACTGTACAAAATGGAAATCACTTCAAGAGTTGAAAGGGACAAGGGTGGTATAAGCAACTGGGAAAGACAGGACAAGGAAGGGGCCAGAGCTTCCCAGCTGGGGCTGCAAAGACCTCTTCTAATTATCCTCTTCCCCATTGTTCACTTCTCCCACTTCCCCAGGTCTTCCAAGATCCCTCCTCAGATTCCTCTCTTGGACCTACCACATGACAACTTGAAGCCCCATTCCATAGCTCACCTCAGATATATTAATCCGTCCTATCCATTTATACCCACTGGCATTTTGCTAAGCCCCAGTACCCTCATAAGTAATGCACAGAGATGGGATTGCTGCCGGAACAGCTCCCATGGCCAAAGGTAGGCCGGGGCCACTGCCCACATCGGTACCCGCACACCACACACAGGCACTCCACAACAGATCTGGTGTTTCAGCTGCTTCAGTGTAGCGGTTTCCTCCTGACAGCTTTGCTCCTCCTTCAGCAAGAAAGTCCTCTTTCTGCCTCTGCATTCAGTTTCCTCAAGGACCCTTCCCGTTCTGACACCCTGAGGCTTCCTGACAAGCCATGTATCTGTTGTCATCTGTGTAAGTCCTACCAGACTTTTGGGTGTCTGTCACATACAAATTCCCTCTCTCCTCCTTACACAACTGCAACTCATCTTTCCTCTAGGAGGGAAGGAAGCGTGCGGGGCGGGGGCAGGGTGGGGGAGGAGAAAGAAGGAAAGAAGAAAGGGAGGGAAGGAGGACCCAGCTCTAATGTGGCCAGTGTGGGAAGGTGTTAGGTGGGTCAGTCCTTGGGGTGCCTCTCCCCACCCCACCCCTTCAGTCTTCTCAGGAACAGTTACTTGCCTGGGCTTGACTCACTTTTCTGTTCCTTTTGCTTTTCCTTTGCAGGCTCACCACCACAGCAGCTTGTTCCATGAATCTGCAAAAATTCCCTCTGGACAAGCAGACCTGCAAGCTGGAGGTGGAGAGCTGTACGTATGTCTCCCAAGTCCCCTTTTTTCCCTACCCAGCATTGGGGCCGTGATGAAGCCAAAGGCAAACTTGACAGTGAGAGGGCCTGCATATCTCCCCTACTCCCTCCCTCCCCCATTTCTCTCTCTCCCAGGTAGATAGATGATAGATAAATAGATAGATAGATAGAGACAGAAAGACAGACAGAGAGGGGTGTATATACGTATGGTATCAGGGAGAAGGTGGCCTTTAGGCTATAAAGAGTCCCATAGGGAAATGTGCCTAGCTATGGGAAAATTGTGCACAAGCTAATGGGTAGGAGCATATCTCTTTGCTGTGCTTTCCTTCCTGGATAAGAAACTTCAAACTGAGAGTTCTCTTTCCATGTGACCCCTTTCCTTATGCTCAGACCCACAAAACACAAAGGTACCCCAATATTGCAGGTTCCAACTACCCTTTGGTTTTCACAAGCTCCTCTGGTGTGAAATCTGCCTATGCCTGCTTTCTGAGATTAACTCTGTTTCCTTCCCCCTCCTAGATGGCTACACAGTTGAAGACATCCTATTATACTGGGAAGGCAATGGGAATGCCATCCAGGGTACTGAGAAGCTGCACATCCCTCAGTTCAGTTTCCTAGGAAAGACGATGACTAGCAAAGAGGTGTTTTTCTACACAGGTGGGTCTGACCCCCTCCTTCTCTCCTATCTCCTGTCTCTTTTGTACCCTAGGAAATTCCTGGTAACCTCTGCCTTTGACCTCTAGACTCTCTTCTTCCTTCTTTCCTATTCCCTTCTTGTTCTGGATACCTTCCAAAGCCCCCTTCATAAAGTCCCAATGGCTTACCCTCTGCCAATGAGGAAATGTGTGTGGAAGCAGTTGGCCAGGTTTGACACTCCACAGGCCTCCTTCCAGGGCCAGCCTCTCCCCTTCCATCTGTTGTAGCTTTGAAATATCTCATGTCTTTCCCATTTCAACTTCAGTTGACATGGAGAAAGTGAGGAAGGAAGGAAGAGATAGCAGACTTGCTACGCCATATGGGCCTGCTGACACATGCCATTGTCACTGGCCTTAAGGCAGCAAATGGGGTCAGGTCTACATACTGCCCAGACTGTAATATTAGAGGCTGAACTGGCCATTGGTTTCCCCCCCACCATCGTGTACTTTACTCGGAAAATCCCCTCACCCCTACCACCCTAATACCAGTATGTCTACCTGCCAGGTTCCTATGTGCGCCTGATAGTGAGGTTCCTGGTCAAGAGGGAAGTCACCAGCTACCTTGTGCAGATCTATTGGCCTACTGTCCTCACCACTGTTGTTTCCTGGATATCATTTTGGATGAACTATGAATCCTCTGCAGCCAGGGTGACAGTAGGTAGGTCCTGTTCCCATCCCAGGAAGGAACTTGGGTTGTCTTGCTCAGAAAAAAGTTGAAAGTAAGGAACAGTGTGTGACTGCACAGGCAAGGAAACAAGATGGGACCTAACAGGCACACTACAGGTGCCCAGCCAATCCACAGCAGAGAGACCAACATTGGAGACAGATGTGAAAAAAACATCAGGGTTGGGATCTTGGTATATTGGGTCCAAAGTACCAGAATTCATTATTTGCTGGATACATAAATGAATGGACAAGTCACAAATTTAGATCAGAAATGCAACACAATAAACATTGATTAAGCAACATATCAAAATGCCCAATTAGGCAGCAGAGGGCTTCTAGATGAGCTGCTCCTGGCAAGTGTCTAATGGAATGCTGAGACAAATGCTATCAGAGTCCAGAGGAGGAAATGACCCAGGTAATGACCCAGATCTTATCGGCTAAAACTGCACCAAGAAAGTATTGCTCAAACTGGGTTTTGAGGACTTCCAGGAGGGTGCCTGGAGCACAAGCTGGGGAAGTGGGGAGAGTAGCAGAAAGGCAGCTTGGGCTGACTTGGGAAGAACATGAAATTCCATTTTAAGCAGTTGGAACTTCATGTATAAGCAATGGGGAGCATCAAAGGCTTTTGAGCAGTACTAAGGAGGGGCCTAAAGAGATCAGCTCCCAAATTTATTTGGTCCCACTCTGCAGAATGTCTGTGTATCCCAGACCCTCGTCTGCTTTCTCCTTCACCATCTTTGGGGCAGACTTTTCAGCCTCCTTCTTTAGAAGCACACACTAGGCTAAACCTTTATATTTATGTAATATTTTAGGGGTCACAAAACTTTCTGAGGGATGGACTACAGGAAAGCTTACATACTAGCAGGCAAAGGGGGAAAGGACCATCATAGGGCAAAACGGGGCTGGACATGTAAATCACTATGAAACCATGGCTGGAGATTTTTGACTTGATCCTAAGAGCAATGGGAAATCACTAAACTATTGAAGTACAGGTTGGGTGTAAAGATGGGGGAGGAGAAGCAAAGATAGCAATTGAGCCAGGGCCCTAAGCCTGGTAAGCTGAAGGCCTTTTGCTGAGGGCCCTCTCAATCTCAGAGATGGCCTTTGCTCCCTTCCAGTGGGGTGTGGGTCTGATGGCTTGCCAAGAACTTCAGCCACCTGAGGGGACTAACCCTGTGCTATGTTGTTTATAGGTTTGACTTCAATGCTCATCCTGAATGCCATCAACTCACATCTGCGGAATAAACTCCCCCAATTTTCCTGTATCAAGGCCATTGACATCTATATGGTCGTATGCTTCTTCTTTGTGTTCCTGTCCTTGCTAGAATATGTCTACATCAACTATGTTTTCTACAGCCGAAGAGGACCTCAGCGCTCTCAGAGGCAACTCAGAAGAGCCCAAAGAGTCATGACCCGCTACCGCTACCAAGAGGCGATGCAGGTTTGGCTTTTTGACTGACAATCTGCTTTCCTTGAGCACTTCTTAAACCTAAGATTAGCACTTGACCCTTTCAAATTTCTTAGCTCCTTTAATCCTCATACAACACACACATGCGCACACATGCACGCACACACACATACGCACATGCACACACACGCACACACACACGCACTCCAGGTAAGAAAGAAGTAGAACAATTTATCATCACTCCTTTATAGGTTGAGTCATTGTCCAAGGTCATAAGTGGAGAGCTATAGATTTCCCAAGACCTTTGGGCTTCAAATCCAGTCTACTTAGCATGCCTCCAGTGGCAGGCAATGGAGCCAGAGGGAAAGGGAACACAGGGAAGCTGAAAGGAAGAGACACCAGAGAGGCTGATCTAACCCTCCTTCCTTTGCTCTTTTGACTCCGAAAGCCATGCTGAGCATTTTGCTGCTGGCAGTACGTTAATGTCCCTCCTTTACAGGGAACTTACCCCCACCTGCCTGAGGAGGTCTTGCCTCTGTCCACTACACAGCACTCCAGAGGGAGCAGCTGCCCCAGAGGGGCAGCAAGAGCCATGAACTTCCCTTGCATGCTAACAGCCTCTCGGTCCTGTTCCTCGGCACCTTGCGCACAAGAGACCCCAGGAAGAAGAGGTGGCTTTCTCAGTGGAAGAGCCCATCAGTCATGTTACAAGTGCTCATGAGGAAAGTCCCCCCCCCACGCTCCCTAAAAGTGATTGTACATGCAGCATTCGACCTCATGAGTCTATCCACTGTCTCCTTAAAGGATGACCAGTTGCACATAGAAGATGAAAATGGCTCTCCTCCCTCCAGACGGGTGTGGGCTGGCCTAGCAAGCCCAGAAAGCCTCGGCTCTCTAGCCTCCATCTCAGAGCAGGCACCTCTGGCCTCCTCAGAAAGCCTCAGCTCACTGTCTTCTCTCTCGGACCAGTCCTGGCTGGCCACTGCAGAAAGCCTGAGTGACCTGCCATCCACCTCAGAGCAGGCCGTGCCCAGCTATGGCATTTGCATTAATGATATTGATATTGATGACAGTGTTATTCCTACTGAAATCCGCAACTGTGCAGAGGCCCATGGCCGTGCTGAGACCTGTGACCCAGAAGACCCTGAAGAGAGCTCCAACTCCGATGAGAGCCAAGACCATGGCCCCAGTAGGAAGCATCTGCTTGTCCACAGCCAGAGGTGTGTGCAAGAAGCAAACTACAACCTTGAGGAGATCCATAACACCCTTGATGAGACCCATAGCACCCTTCATGACATTTGTAGCTTGCCTGATGACGTCAGAGTTGAGAGTGGCTGCCTTGACCTTGAGAAGCAACTCAAGTATAATGTTGACAGTACCTGCAGCCTTTATGGTAATGTTATGGGCTTTGATCCAGACAAGAACACTAACTCGGAGTCTGATGACAGTTCCCCCCCAAGCCCTGGGTGCTCCTTCAGTAAAGGGTTCTCTTCCAAGCTCTTTCACCCTGACTACATCCCTAAGGTCGACCGGTGCTCCCGGCTCCTCTTCCCTCTTGCCTTTGTGGTGTTCAACATTGTTTACTGGGTGTACCATATGTATTAGTTCCATAGTGTCCCAGAGTGACACTATGCTCCTTTCATAGTTCCTTTTGGTTCCGTTTTACCTTCTTTTCTTTTTTCGTTTTACTTTGTGGTTATTTGGGCAGTTGAATCAGTTCCACCTTTCTCTTTACAAACATGAGGTGGGGAGTAGTTGGAAAGGTTGTGTTCTGGCTGGAAGTAAAGGGATTGAGGTGGAGTTGGAGGTAAATAGCACATTGATTTCCCATTTCTTCTGAATACTATCACGTTTTCAAAGCCTTCTAACACCTAATAAGCACAGAAAAGCCCCCTGGAAATGGAAATGTTTAGAAAACAGAGAGGAGCCAGACTGGGGGACAGAAAGGATCCAAGCCCTGTACACAAAAACATTTCTGGGGGCTTTTCTGTCCCACTAAAGTGTTGAGTTTTCTTTTTCATTACTTTTTTCTTCTGTTTTTTTTTTTTCCCCCTCCTAGGGATTATGGTCCTTGCTCACCCTCTGCTTAGGGTTTTACAGGAGAAAGCCAGACTGGGTTGGGGAAGGGCTAGCCATCTCTTGCAAATGCAGGTGGCTGGCTTTGGGGAACTTGGGGGATTTTGAAAGTGCCTTCCCCCCACTATTTTTGTTTTTTTCTTGCGGTACGCGGGCCTCTCACTGTTGTGGCCTCTCCCGTTGCGGAGCACAGGCTCCGGACGCGCAGGCTCAGCGGCCATGGTTCACGGGCCCAGCCGCTCCGCGGCATGCGGGATCTTCCCGGACCGGGGCACAAACCCGCGTCCCCTGCATCGGCAGGCGGGCTCTCAATCACTGTGCCACCAGGGAAACCCTCCCCCACTATTTTTTCTGTTGTATTTTGAGTGTGGTGTTGTGGTGCGGGGTTGGGAATGGAATGTGGGTGGGTGGGTAGGGGTGCTGAGTGAAATGTCAGGGTAAATGAGAGAGCATGTTCCCAGCAGGAGCTCGCAGAGGGTGAATGATGTTGGGTTGGAGATTACTCAGATTGAGGCAGCATCTTTGGAGGGATTGGAACTTCTCTTGCGTATATTTCTGCTTCAGAATGTTTGACAATGGGGACTCAATACATCTGTCTAGGTCACATGCTGAGTTGATCACTAGACACAGTGCAAGCACTTGGTGAATGAAGACTAGGGTTTGGAAAGTTCACCATCTGATCTAGAATAGCTGTTGTGAATCAGTATACTGATTCTTGCTGTTTGTCAAGTGCATAGTAAGTGTCAACGAGCTTACCCACACATCCCATTGTTGAACCCTCACAAGAGTCCTGTGAGCCAGGGAAGGCAAAGTACATTGTCCCCAGTGTTCTGAGGGGGAAAAAATGGAATTTATGTACCACGCTTGAGGACATGCATCCAGTGAGTGGTGGAGCCACCCCACTTGCTCTTCCTTCTTCTTGTCCTCATAACTCTGTCAGCTGAGGTGCTCCCCTGTCTCTCCTCCCTTTTACAAAAGGGGGGTGCTCCATCAGGTTCTGCTTATGTGCCAGGCATCAGACCTCATCCTACAGCACCTGGAGCATCTCTGCAGAAAGAGACCAGTGACCAGCCAATGAGTGTGAACCGAGCACATTGAACATAGGCACTGCTCACCCGATGGGGCTCCTAAGGGAAGTGGGCAGTAGCCTGCATGCCAATTTGCCAAGCAGCTCCATTTCACTGACAGAGGAGGTGGGGGAGCAAGATTTGCCAAGCACCCAGCTTATGTTCCTCCTTCCTCCATAGGCAGAGCCTCTACTGCAGCCCCTCAGCCACCTACGCTTTTAACCGTGTTCCTATATTTGTGTTTCTGTGTATACCTGGGTGTGTGTCTGCATCAAGGTAGTTCTGCGTGCACATACAACCACTTGAGAAGCTGTATAGTTCTATGTACATCAGTGTAAATCTATATTGGTGTGTATAAGATTGTATATATAAAAACATGTAGATGCACATATGTGTGCATGTGTGCACCCCTATGAAAGAGTGTGTAAACTTACAACTTACGTATGTGTGTGCTTGTGTGTACACACATGGGTGTATTCTGCATGCATGTGTATAAGTGCATGTGTGCATACCTCTGTTTATTTATCTGATTTGAATAGGTGTGAAAGGAAATACGTGTGAAAGCATATGCATTCCTTTTTGGTGGCTCTTCTTGAACCACCAGAATTCCCTTGGCCTGTTCCCACATAAGGGGGGCCGTATTTGGCCGAGCTACTTAACTGACCATTTCTTTCCAATTCCCTTGTTCCAGGGAGCGGTGTCTCCCGGTCCCCATCCACTCTTCTCCTCGTCCCTCCACCCATCTGTGCTGTCTCCTGGACGGAAGATGCAGAAGAAGTGAATGTAGTCCCAGGAAGAGATAATTTAGTGCCTTGAGGTAGGAAATGCTCGATCATGGGCTAGGATGGGAGTTCAGAGATTTTGCTTTGTCCTGGAAGGACGTGTTTGGCAGTAACAAAGGTAGGGGTTGGGGTGGGGAAGCCTTGAAGATGCAGTAAGAACAAAAATATGATGTACACAATGGGATGGGAGAGCTAAAGAGCTGGAGAGGAGGTTGTATATAGCCTTTATGATTCATCCTTTTATTATAATCACCTTGTAAGTCTGAAACGTGTCAGGGCGGAGCCAGCTGCAAGCAGGTGGGTGGTATGAGGAAACGGCTCAGGGGATTGGCTGCTAGCAGTTGGAGGCAAAGAACCAAAGGGCACTTTGGTAGCCCATCCTGGGATGGTTGTTAATTGCACTTCAGCCTTGGATTTGGATTTGTAGTCCAGAGCTCCCTACTTCCACCCCCTCCAGGGAAAGAATAATCAGAGGGGTGAGAGGGCTGACCAAGGAGAGAAGTGCAAAGGAGCCCTCAGGGGCTGACTACCTCGATCAGCTCAGCTTGTCTCTTCTTCATTTCTATACACACAGCATACAAATATAGCATCCTAACACACCCACAGAGACCTACACAGTAACACATACATGTATACACACATGGGCACTCACCTTCAGCAGCATATACATATATACACACAGATATGCACAAACACATACAGCCACACATACGTAAGTTCACACGCAAAATCACACGTTTACCCTCATATCCACACACAAACACACACATACACACACACAAATCTTATGAGACAGCTAAAAACAAGAAAATTGCTGCTGGAATATCAAAGATAGCCTCTTTCTTTTTGGACACCCCTCACAGAGAAATCAGGTTTGTGGGGAGAGCAATGACCTCACATCTGAAGCTCCCATCATGGCTATTGAAAGCCTTGCTTCCTGGGGCCTAAACATTGGTTGATTGATTTGGATTTGGGTTTCCAGGACCCAGGAGTGCCTTTGAGCCCTGCAGGAGGCAAGCAGTTCATTTGGGAGGAGATCATACAGATAGATTGGAGGAGTGGGGACAAAAAAAGAAGGTTTTAAGATGTATCTGGTAGAAATGCTCAGGAAGTCTTCAGAGTGCAGAGGAAGGGCAGAGAGGCCAGTTGTAAATATCTCTACAGATCCATGTAGCTAGATATAATATTATACTTTAAAAAAAGAATACCCTGCCCTAGTGTGCTGCAATGAGAGCAGTTGAACTACTGCGGCTCACACTGTGTGAGAGTGAGTGTCAAGGTGGAGGCGGAGGTTTGGCAACGACACCTTATCAGAAACTTGAACCTTTGAGTTTGCCATAGAATTGGTCGTTTTAGCCTGAAAATTGCCAGATCTCCCCTGTGTCATTCTCTGTGTGTTCTGTCGTCAGTGTCGTGGTTGAGCCCCACTCTTAGCTGCCCCCCGCTGTACAAGCACGTCGCCCTCCAGCTGGCTGCCTACACCCCCCACCCCTGCACTCCTCATCTCACACCCACTAACTCAATCAGGGTCTGTGCTAACAGAGAATTTGGAGCTTGGGCAGAGGGAAGGGTCTTGCTTAGTCTGGGATGGAGCAGCCCAGACTTTATTTGTCTACCCACCTTCTCTTTCTTTACCCCCGAAAATTGCTCCTCTACCACTACCACGGGAAGGAGACCTCTGTGTCTTTAATGTGTCAGTTTGTTGTGGGGATGTGTGACACGATTCCTACGAAGTTCTTGCATGTGCCACTGTGGGGCACCTTTGCAGAGATAACAGACAATCTCTTGGGTCTTACTGGAGCTTGTCAAATGTATTCTTACAATCCATGTCATCTTGTTAATAGCAAGGCTGCAAAGTGTTTGCACATTTAGACCTGAGTTTTGCTGAGACTGTGGCCATTCCTAATGAAGTTTCCTTATTCTGTACATAAAAGAGCTAACCCTTTGAGCTATTAACTAATGAATGCATTCACTAAGCTATCCACCTGCATGGTACCCTGCTGTGGTGATGACCACCAAAAGAAATCATGACTTGTCCTACTGAAAGTGCAGTGTGTTTGTGTAGGTTGTATCATGTCCTGTGATCAATATGAAATCTTTATTATCAGTGTTAGGTTTTCAGGGTAGGGAGCGGGGAGGGCGTTACAGTGTCTCCCTGATATACTTCAATTATGAAATACCCCCAGTTGGTCAGGGTCACCTCTGATGACTCAACATATGTAAGACTTTGTACCCACCATCTTGCCGGACTGCATCTCTGGGGTCAATAGTCATCAGTGGAAGTGAATTCTTCAGAGGGCAGCCAAGGCAGTGCCATTCTGGAAGCAGATGAAATACAGTAAAATCACACACGTGCAGGGCTTCAGGAGTGGTGCTGGGCCCAGGCAGTGAAAATCAAGAAAGAAGACCAAGACCCATGTGTCCTGGATGGTCTGTCTGGCAAAAGGGCCCAGAGCAGCAGAGAGCCCCCAAGATGACCCAGTTCCCTCTTTGTCTTCATTAAATGCACATTTTTGCATGAAAAAGACCTTGACCAATCCTGACTTTTAAAAAGGAAAACATGAAGAAACATAAAATTATGCTTCTGAAAATATGCTGAAATAAAGGTTTGTAAATAGCCAAAAGGGGAAAATAAATGTATATAATTGCAAATACACATACATATGAGTCATTGCGTTTCCTCTCTATTATGTTGGAAGGGACCTTCATCTGGGTCCAGGAAGCCTCTGTCTTCCATTCATCACCTTTGCCTCCCCACAGCTTTGCACACCCACCTCCCCATACCCTGGGATATCTGAATCCATAGTTTTCAAGAGGAGGGGAAATAATGATGTCACAGTTGAAATTAGTTTATGGTCTTGCAAAAATCATTCTAATTATTTAAGACAAAAATTTTAAAACACGGCAAGTCATTGTGGTGTCAAATACAATGTGCACACTTATTTCCATTCAGGGGAGCGGCTGGAGGAGAAAGGTCTTCATAAAGAAAATTTTTTTAAATCTCCATTACCAATGTGGATGTGCAGAATAAAAAGCAAGACAACCCTGTAGAGGTGGGAAGAACGGTGTGCTCAGGTTTTAAAAAGTTTGCAGAGTCACATTAAAACATCCTGCTGATGCTGCAGAAGGTCATTGCTGTGGCCCACATTTGTCAGTGTGCCCGCCTGCAAGCACCTTTTGTTGAAAACCTTGGACTTGCAGCAGGAACCCAGACCTAATGTCTCCTCCTCTGTGGTCCCTTTTGTACCCAAAGCAGGACAGGAGAGCTGTGCATTCACACCCAACAAGTCTGATCTGCCCAAGGGTCTGGGGGCTGGTGTTGTCACAGGGACATACAGAAAGAGAAAATGCAGTTGGGGGTAAAAGGGTAGTTTTCACAGTATGTCTGGAGTAGGCCCTTAGCTACTGAGTTATTTTCTGCTGGCTAATTTATTGCCAATAACTCAGGTTCTGAAACTGGCCTGCAATCCCAGGTGGAGTTGTGACCCTTGAATCGTCCTACTGTAACTTGCTACCCAACAACTATACAACCACCTTAATGGATATGGCGTAAGAGAAGGGGGATGTGGTCTCCCTCCCCATTTACAGCTTCCCTAACTCTCAGGGTGAAAGAACCCTTGCTACAACTTCTCCAGGCTTTCAGCAAGGTCTCTTCCCAGCCTCCCATGTTGGCTCAGCTGCCTCTGAGCCCTGGCAGGGCCTCCAGGGACCCCTTAGTACTGCCATGGTGCCACTTCCCCCAACCAGGTCTCTCCCAAGCTGCCTTCCTGATAAGACTCTCAAGGGAATTACTAAGGTATACAGGACTGAGGAAGGATTATTTTACTTTTTAATAACCTTAAGCACATTTTTTATACTGATATGTTTAATAGCAATAGGGGAAAATGGGGAAAAAAGAAAGTGAAGATCAAAAAAAAAAGTAATGGGGGGACTTCCCTGGTGGAGCAGTGGTTAAGAATCCGCCTGCCAATGCAGGGGACACAGGTTCGATCCCTGGCCCAGGAAGATCCCACATGCCACGGAGCAACTAAGCCCGTGTGCTACAACTACTAAGCCTGTGCTCTAAGCCACAAGCCACAACTACTGAAGACCGCACCTAAAGCCCCTGCTCTGCAACAAGAGAACCCACTACAATGAGAAGCCCGCATGCCACAATGAAGAGTAGCCCCCTGCACACTACAACTAGAGAAAGCCCGTGCACAGCAACGAAGACCCAATGCAGCCAAAAAAATAAATAAAATTTGTTTTAAAAAAGTAATGGGTGATGAGGACCTATTCCTCACGGGACTCAAACAAGTTTCTCTCCAATGGTCTAGAAGCAACTCAGGGACTGTACAGTGAGCAAGGGCCATAATTTGAACATAAACTCTGCCAATGGCCAGGCTAAGAGTTGCTACAGTAGAATGCAGTTCTGCATCCTTGACTGTAAATCTCTCAATTTCAATTACAAATCATCTTCTTAGAGAGTCTCCCTTTAATATCACATGAGGGATGGAGGTTAAAAATTTATTGGAAATAGTGGACCCCAGCCCTCCCTTCTGTCTGGAATTCTCTGTGTGCCTTTAGGCAAGACCCTGTTCATTAGGGGGCCTCTTCGAATCCTCTTCTTTCCCAGCCCCAACCAAGGAGCCAGCCCATTTTCACCCCAGGCCAGGTGCACTGCTTAAATCTCTGCCTATTAGGAAGATTTTCCATCCCTGCTCTCTTTCAATAGCACTATCCATTTTCAACTTGTACCCACATACTGCACCAGCCCATGCTTAAACCAGCCAGAGCCTAAAGAAACTCTATATGGTCATAGGTGCAAGCTGGGAAAGGGGTGCTGGTGCAACTGTAGTGGGTGATATGGGGATCTGAGCTATCTGCTCATATAATTATTTGAACCCTCTGGTCCTGCTCAGGCTGGAACAAGCCAACACTACTATCCCTGCCATGCTGAATCACTGGATGAGAGCAGCCCAAGGGGGAAGTGTGACCTCATTGCAAACTCAACTGGGGCTGGCAAGCAACTCTGCCCCCTACAATAGGTTCTCTTGCTGGAGATCTGAGTGGCATATCTACATCACCACAAGACAAACACATCTTTCTATTGTTAATGTTGGTCTACCTCTTTCAGGATACAATTTTGCACCTACCCAAAGACCACCTTGTTACTATGGTTGTAGTTTGGTGTATGCCAGGGATCCAGGACAGTCCCCATCCTGACACTATCTCCATAGAGGAATACATGAATGCTTTGCTAAGGAAGTGAGACACCCACCTTCCTTTCCAATGAGCAGAAAACACTCTACCCCATCACACAACCAGACAATAGAATAACGAGTGAACCACAGAGAGTAAGGGTAGGTATTCTTTCATGAAATTATATATATACATATATATGTGTATATATGTATATTACATATATACACATATATATTCTAAAAGTACACTTGGTAGAGATATAAAATGTACTATTTACTAGAAAAGAGGGTTCAGAAAAAAAAATCATTTCAATGGACAATGTAAAGTTAGACAACCTGAAAACAACAGGACTTCCCCAAATCCCACCACGCAGCCTCTTCCGTGTAGAAAAGAAACCTTGTGAAACAACAGGTTTCCAAAGTCTGCTGGCTGGTGAGGAGCCCCGAGGGGAAGGTGTGCGGTTCTCTGTGCTCCCCCCACGGTCATGGGCACGGCAGCCCCCCTTCCAGCATCTGTGCTGGGACTGCAGCCTTTCTCTCAGGGGTTGAGGAGGACCCTCCTGAGTGAGGATGGAGGGGTCCAGCAGGCCCGGAACAGAGGGTCCCCCAGCATGCAACTCCACCCGTACTGGGACTCCTGGGGCACCCCGGGCCGGGCTATCAGGCTGCCCATCCCCCCCCGCCGCCCCCAACTCCTCAGGGATCTCGGGGGTTCAGAGGCTCGGTCTGAGGGGCACAGTCTCAGGTGGGCAGGGGGAGGGGCCCAGGTGCTGCCTGGAGTCGAGGTGAGGACCAGAGGAGGACTGAGGGCCCCCAGGGGGATGCATCTGCAGCCCTCCCAACAGCCCTGGGAGCCCCCCCACCCCGGCATGCTGTCCGGATGGGACTGCACTGATCCCCCTGGGAGGGGCAGGGAAGGGCCTGGGTCAGGGAGGCCGGGGCCAGGTCGGCAGAGGGAAGGAGCCCAGCCCCACCAGGAGTCAAGGTACAACCGTGAGGGGGACTCGGAGGCCGCAAGGCATCCAGGTTGGCCCTGCTGTCAGCCCTGAGAGACCGCTGGCTGGGCTGTGGGAATAAGCGCCACCCCCGACCCCCGCTTCCCTCTCAGGGGTCCTGGCTGGGGAGGGCCTGGGTCTCAGGGGACCAAAGTCAGGTGGGCGGGGGATGGGCCCTACCATCTGGGAGGGAAGGTGAGTAGCCAACGGAGGGCTGAGGGACCCCCGTGGGATCATCTCAGCCCTGGGAAGCCCTGGGCTTGGGGGCCTGATGTGTTGTCCATAGATTCCCCCTGGGGGTCTCAGGACAGTGAAAGCCTTGGTGTGAGGGTCCGGCCTCGGATCAACACAGGGGGCGTCCAGGACCTGCCAGAGATCCAGCTGAGGACTCTGAAGGAAGACAGAGGGGACCCCACAGATCCCTGCCCCTGCCATCAGCCCTGGGCGGTCCCGGGACGGAATGAGCACTTGGAAAGGAGTTTTGACTTCCGCATCTGGGTCTCAGAGACACTGGGGACCTGGTATAAGGGGGGGGGGCCTAAGGTGAGTGGAGGGGAGAATCACAGGTCCTGCTGGGAGTCAATGTGAGGCCCCTGAGGGAGGACAGAGGGGACCCTGGGCCCCAGATCAGGGTAGGCCTGGGAGGTCATAGGGCAGGAGGACCCCTTGCAGCACTTCCTGACATCCGGGTCCCAGAAAGAGTGGCGCCCCGGTATGAGGGACGGGGCCTCAGGTGGGCAGAGGGGAGAATCCCAGGTCCTGCCGGGGGTCAGGGTGAGGACCCTGAGGCAGGACTGAGGGGACCCTGGACCCCAGAATAGAGGGGACCTCAGAGGAGCTCGCCCATGCTGTCAGCCCTGGGAGGTCCCGGGCAGGGCTGACTGGACGTTGCAGGCTCTCACCTCTGCCACGTGGTTGGGGATGGAGGCGTCTAGGGATGCGAGGACCTTGGTCTGAGGGGAAACATCAGGGCAGCGGAGGACGGAGTCCCAGGACCTGCCAGGGGTCAAGGTGTGGACCCCGAGAGAGGACTGGGGGGAGCCCAATCCCCGGAACAAACGGGGGCCCACAGACATCTGGCCTGACCCAACTGTCAGCCCTGGAAACCTCGGGCAGGACCTGTCTCACTGCCCCCTCCTCATTTCCAGATGGGTGGGCTCAGAGAGGAGGAAGCCATGCTCTGGGGGTCTGGCCTCAGGCCCCGGCAAGGGTCATGGAAAAGACTGGGGAGACCCCTCCTCACACAGAGTACTTAGAGCCCAGCCGGCCCTGCCCCTTTTGTCACCCATGGGTGTCCCAGAATAGGTGGGAGCATTGACTCCCCGTCACATCCTCTCCTGGTGTCTTATGGAGGTGAGGCCTTGGCTGAAGGAGATTGGTCATAGTCAGCAGAGGGAGCTGTCCCAGGCCCTGCAGGGTGTCAAGGTGCAGACTGAGTGGACCACCCATCGTCCCAGCACAGAGGGACCCCACGGAGTTTGGCCACCCCTTTTTGTCCCCTGTGACCCCTGTTAGCCCCTGGGCAGGTGTGGCCAGTATTCGGGGCCCCTCACTTCTTGTTAGTGCAGGGAATTTGTTTGAGAATTTTGACTCAGACAGCAGACAGAGGGCCCAGGCCCTGCCAGGGGGAAGGGGAGGCCCTGCCCTGAGTGAGCACAGAGGGGGCCACCCATGCCAGGACAGTGGGAACCTCACAGAGTAAAGCCCAGTCCTCCTGCCAGCACCGAGGGGCACAGGGCTGTGCCACAGTGTACACAAGAGGTGCGCCCTCCATTCCTCTTACAGGGGCTCCAGGAACCGGGAGGCGAAGGCCCAGGTCTGAGGACCGTGTCCTCAGGGCACAGAGCAGAGGAGGCCCAGGCAGCGCCAGGAGCCAAGGGGAGGTGCGTGCCCTGAGTGTGTACCCAGGGGCTCCCCCTCCCAGAACAGAGGGGACCCCACAACACCCAAGTCACCCCACCGCCCTGACAGCCCCAGAACCTGGGGCCGTGCTGGCTGCACCCTGAGGAGCCCCCTCACTTCCTTCTTCAGGTTGGCAGGGGACAGGCCACCCAGGAGGAGCGCCCCTGTGAGGCCCGAGGGCAGCCCTTAAGACGAGACCTGTAAGTGGCCTTTGTCAGAGCTGCCCAGGGTGCCTTTCTCTGCCGAGGCCGCTCACACCCCCTCTCTTCCCCAGGTACGAGGTCCCCTGCCCACACTCCCGTGGGCGGCCCGACCCCAGTAATCAGGCCCCTGGTCGAGATGAGTGAGCTCCGCCAGCCTGAGGCCGACCTTGAGGCCCCAGTCCCGGCCCAGGGTCCTGTGGAGGCGCCGCTGCTGGGGGCTGCGGGGGAGGAGGCCGCATCCTCCTCGTCCTCCGCCTCCCCCTCGTCCTCCGCCTCCCCTGGCGCCCCCTCCTTCTCCGCCTATGCCGAGCCCTTGTCCCGTGAGGCACTTGTTGCGCTGATGGCTGACCTGGTGGGGTTCCTGCTCGTCAAGTTTCGTACTGGGGAGCCGACCTCCGAGGCGGAGATGCTGAGTACGGTCCTCCGGGAGCATCGGGACCACTTCCCCGTGGTCTTCTGCCTCGTTTGCGAGTGCCTGCAGCTGCTGTTTGGCGTGGACGTGAAGGTGGTGGACCCCCGCGAGCGCACCTACGTCCTGGTCCCCACCCTGGGCCTCACCTGGGATGCAGTGCTGAGGGCCGGGCAGCGCACGCCCAAGGCCGGCCTCCTGGTGCCGGTCCTGGGCGTGATCACCCTGTTCGGTGACCGCGCCCCTGAGGTGGAGGTGTGGGGAATGCTCGGCAACATGGGGGTGTGTGCCGGGAGGGAGTCCTGCATCTATGGGGAGCCCAGGGAGCTGCTCACCAAAGTGTGGGTGCAGGAGGGCTACCTGGAGTACCGGCAGGTGCCCCACAGCGACCCTGCCCGCTACGAGTTCCTGTGGGGTCCCCGGGCCTACGTGGAGACCAGCAAGTGGCAGGTCCTGGAGCATCTGCTCAGGATCAATAGCATGGATCCCAGGTTCTTCCCATCCGTGTCTGCAGGGAGCCTGAGCCAGTGCAGCAGCCAGTCCCACGTCCAGCAGCTTCTCCTGTGGGGCAGGAAGGGGGGCTGATCCTTCACTCTGAGTTTGAAGAGGGAGCGGTCAGCCTTCTAAGCAGTGAGAGCCGGGCGAGTTGGGGGAAGCCAGTGTGCAGCATTTTGGGTTCCTGTTGTGTATGTTGACATGGACTTCCATGTCTGTTTTCTTTAGGAATTTTTCACATATTGTCTCATTTAAAAGAAGGCTTAATAAGCTTCAGTATCTAAGTTTGCAAATGACATTAATCACACATGTATTTGCACTAATTCAGTTCAATGACAAGAGTTTTGCAATTGTGTAAAACAAATTGTAAGATTCCCATATTATTTTGTGATGGTGAACGAGATAACATGGCATTGGAATAGGAGTTTACTTGGAAATGTGAAAGTAATTAGCAGTACAACTGAAGGCCACCACGTTGTTCCTCGGGACACCCCGTCGTCCACTCAGTGGTGGGTACCCTGCTGTGGGACTTTCCTGTTCCAGCCATAGGGCAGGGCCAGGCCCCGAGCATGTGGGCCAGAGGGGGAGTGGCTGACCTGGGGGAGCGGGCATTGCTGGCACCCATCTTCCTGGCGAGACACCACCCGCAGGGCCCTCAGGAAGGGAGGCAGTGGGGGGATGGAGGGCCGCCAGGTGGGGTGTAGTGGAGGCACATTGTTGGGGACACTAGTGGGGGGGTCGTGACCCCCAGACTCTGGTGGCTGTTACAAGTTCCTCTCTGTGTTATCATGCCCTCTGTTCAATGGTTTCAGTCAAAGTTTCTCTTAGTAAAGTTCTCTGAAAGTTTCAGCTGAGTCTGGCCTCTGCTGTGGGCAATGGAGGGAAAGGGATGCTGCAGGTGAGGGCGGGGGTCAAGAGTCCGATTCCTGCTCAGCACCCGTGGGACACCCCTCCAGTGAGAGGGTAGGGTAGGCACTTTGCAGACCCAGAGATGGTGAGTGCTTTTTTCCATTTCATAGGTGAATTGTAAAGTTTTAGCAAAAACTGATAATTGCCTAAAAAGGCAGTAGAGAAGTTAAAATGTAAATGAAAACCTTGATTATCTCAGCAGGAAAAAGGGAACATAGGAGCAACAATAGTTGGACAGACACTGCTATGGACTGAATATTTGTAAACCTCTCCCCCTCATTCACCTGTTAGATTCTAACCCCCAAAGGGATGGCATTTGGAGGTGGGGCCCTGGGAAGTGATTAGCCCATGAGGGGGGAGCCCTCATGAATGAGATTACCTCCCTTATAAAAGAGGCCCCAGACGGCTGCCTCATCCTCTTGTGCCATGTGAGAAGATGGCTAGTTGATACAACTAGACAAGAAACCAGTCCATATAAAGAAGAGCTTTATTACTATTATTTATTACTCAGCCGTACAAAGGAACGAAATTGGGTCATTTGTAGAGATGTGGATGGATCTAGAGACTGTCATACAGAGTGAAGGAAGTCAGAAAGAGAGAAACAAATATCGTGTATTAATGCACATATGTGGAACCTAGATAAATGGTACAGATGAACCGGTTTGCAGGGCAGAAATAGAGACACAGATGTAGAGCACAAACATATGGGCACCAAGGTGAGAAAATGGTGGGGGCGGGCGGGGGGTGTGATGAATTGGGAGATTGGGATTGACAAATGTACACTAATATGTATAAAATGGGTAACTCATAAGAACCTGCTGTATAAAAAAATACATAAAATAAAATTCAAAAGTTAAAACAAACCAAAGAAATAAGAATAGGTTTATGACATTATCAATCACAGTAGAAAACCACCTGTAAAGACAAATGGACGTACTTGCCACAACGGGCTCTGCATCGCCAAGTTCGCTCCCCCAACTCCGCAGCCTCGCAGGAGGCCTTCCTATTGGTGGAAGGCCAATGGGCGTGTCTTTTGCTTCCGGAGGCGCCAAGCCTTGGGACCTCAGGCCCTCAGTGCGCATGGCTACTGCTGCTTCCGTAGCAGAGCGCCTCCTCACGTGCTCTTCTGATCCAACCAGTTTCTCGGTAAAGAGACGTCTAGAACTTTCTCCCTCATCTTCCTGGGGCTTCCGGGAGCACCCGGAAGCCCACGTGGCGTTCGCACAGAGTGCCTGGGACAGTCGGCGGCACAGTTCCTGGCTGCTCTGCTGAGACGAGCTCTTCAGCCCCTCGTGAGCGGGACTCCGGAGCCATCCACAGAGTCAGAGCGAGTCAGGAGACAGGCGGGGGCTTTGCCGGGGGCTGGACTCCGCAGGTACCGGGGGCCCCGGGAAGGAGTGGAGGTCGGGGGAGGGCTACGGGCTGCTCGGTTGGGAGTGGGGGAGCGGCGGCGGAGGGTAGCGGGCTGAAGGGGGGCTGAGGGAAGGGTCCCCCAGTGAGCGGGTCAGAGGGGAGGACCGCTGGCTTCCGGGGTGGCTGGTGGGGGGCGTTCTGGAGTCGGGGTGCAGAGGGTGGGGCTAATGGCTAAGCGTGGGGGGGGGCCTGAGCGGAGGGCTTCCTACTGGTCAGGTGGGGCCGGCTTTGGGGGCCAGAGGAGAGGACGACTGGCTGCGGGGGTTGGGAGGACGGGGAGGACGGGAAGGGCGGGCCCCACCCCCGGGGCCGAGACGGGAGGGGAGGGCTAACGGCTGCTGCGTGTGGCGGGAGGAAGGGGGAGCTACTCCTGGCTGAGGCGGGGGTCGATGGGGAGGACTCCCGGGCGCGGGTGCGGTAGGCGTTAGGGGAGCTCCCGCCGGGGTGGGGCGTGGGGTGGGGGGGGAGGACGCTCGTGGCAGTTAGGGGGCTCCGGCTCCCGGGTGGGCGGGGGCAAGACGGGTGGGCTTTGCGTCTGGGGTACGAGAAGCGAGAGCCCCTGGCGCTGAGTGTGCTCGGGGGAGGACTCCCCGGTGTGGGGAGGTGAGAGAGGCAGTCTGACCTCTACGCATGGCGGGGTGCCCGGCTTCCAGGGCCCAGAGCGGAGCGCCACCAGCTGGTGGGTGGGGGAGGGTATATGGAGGGGATGTAGTGCGAGGGGTCGGGGAGGAGCCGCCTGGCCACGGGGGGGCGTAAGTGAAGCTGAGAGGGGGAGGCGCTGGGGCTGCTGTGATCCGGTGGAGGCTGTTGGCCATGGCAGATGGATTTGTGGGGGTCCAGGGAGGGGCTCTGGCCCACTGCATTAGGCATCGAGAGCTTCAGGTCGCCTCTGTCCGGGTGGCACAGGAATTGCAGAGGTGGGTGGGCAGGGCAAGACCCTGGCCTCCACACAGAGTACACAGATTCTTTACGAGGGTGCTTTGCACATTCACCCGGACACGCCATACCAGAGTTGTAAAACAGTCTCCATAAATTTAGCAGTATTGCAAGTTTCCATGATAAGTTTTCTCATCACGGGGGAATTTTATTTGATGGTACTAATGATAATATATCTTCAAATATTGGGAAACCCATGGATCAAAGAGAAAAATCACAGGGGGACTTAGAAAATATTTCCAAGTGAATACTAAAAAAGCACAACTTACCAAAATTAGTGGGAGGCAGCAAAAAGCGACAGGAGGAAACTGTATTCCTCTAAACGCTTCTGTTAGAAAAGAGTCAGGACATAAAATCAGTGAGCCAACAGTCCATTGAGAGATGCTAGAAGAAGAAGAGCAAAGGAAACATAAAATGAAGTAATAAGAGAGCTAAGAGAGGAAATCAGTGATAGAAAGCAAATTATGGACACGGTGAACGAAGCCACGCACTTCTTTCAAAAGAGCAAGGAAACCGAGAAAGTCCTACAACGATGAATCACGGAAACATAGAAAGAACGCTGATCCCCAATATGAGGAATGAAAGAGGGCCAACGTTACGGATCAGATGTACATTAACAAAGAGGATATAGGGGAATATTATGGGACATTATGGAAATGTTTATGCTAACAAATTGGAAGACTTGAAAAATTCCTTGGGAAAAAGGCAGCTTCCTAAAACTGAGGCCAGAAATGTAGAAAAGGTGACGAGCCTTCTATCTGTCTTTTTTAAAAAAATTATTTTATTTTATTTTATTATTGTTTCTTGAGTCGTACACAACAAGTGCTCTTTTGTTATTATTTTTAAATTGTATTTTTACTTTGGGCTGCGTTGGGTCTTTGTTGCTGCGCGCGGGCTTTCTCTAGGTGCAGCGAGCGGGGGCTACTCTTCGTTGCGGTGCGCAGGCCTCTCATTACGGTGGCTTCTCTTGTTGCAGAGCACGGGCTCCAGGCATGTGGGCTTCAGAGGTTGTGTCACGTGGACTCAGTAGTTGTGGCTCGTGGGCTCTAGAGCGCTGGGTCAGTGGTTGTGGCGCGTGGGGTTAGTTGCTCCGCGGCTTGTGGGATCTTCCCGGACCAGGGATCGAACCTGTGTCCCCTGCACTGGCAGGTGGATTCTTAACCACTGCGCCACCAGGGAAGTCCCTAGCCTTCTATCTTGTAAATAAATGTAATTTATAAAAAAAGTTTCCTAAAGTCAAACAAACCAAACAGGGCAGGGAGGTGCTCCAGGCTGCTGCTGTGAGGGGCACTAGGGTGGGCTGTGTGGCACAAACATGATTCTCTCCTCTTTGCACCCACAGGCCGATTCCCACACTTCAACAGCCTGTGCACACCTGTTTGATCGCTTCCCCCCACCCTCAGGTCCTCAAAGATGGCGATGGCTCTGGCGGTATTGCGGGACTGGTGCAGGTCGATGGGCGTGAACGCTCAGCGATCTCTGCTCATCCTGGGAATCCCAGATGACTGCAAAGACCAGGAATTCCAGGAGGCTGTGCAGGCTGCCCTGCGTTCCCTGGGCAGGTACCGAGTGCTGGGCAAGGTCTACAGAAAGGAGCTGGGGTCGAGTGTTGCCCTGGTCGAGTTTGCTGAGTGTTTAAATCGAAGCTTGCTCCCCCGCCAAATACCAGGCAAGGGAGGGCCCTGGACTGTGGTCTGCCTGCCCCAGGCCCCTGATGCTGATTCACAGGATAGACCCAGTTGCCCTGCGCAGCCCCAGGGACAAGCAGTGGTTGGCAGGGCGGGTGAGGCAGGAACTGCAGGTCACTCAGGAACTGCAGGGGAGGAGGAGGCTGCAGGGGAGGCGGGAGTCGCAGGTATGGAGGGAGACACAGGTGAGGAGGAAGCCTTAGGTGAGGAGGGAGCTGAACATGAGGAGGGAGCTGCAGGTGAGGAGAGAGCTGAAGGTGAGGCAGGAGCTGCAGGTGAGGAGGGAGCTGAAGGTGAGGAAGAAGGTGCAGGTGAGAAGGGAGCTGCAGGTGAGGAGGGAGCTGAAGGTGAGGAGGGAGCTGCAGGTGAGGAGGGAGCTGAAGGTGAGGTAGGAGCTGCAGGTGAGGAGGGAGCTGCAGGTGAGGAGGGAGCTGAAGGTGAGGGAGGTGCAGGTGAGGAGGGAGCTGCAGGTGAGGAGGGAGCCTCAGGTGAGGCAGGAGCTGCAGTTGGGGAAAGATCTGAGGGTCAAGCAGGAGCTGAAGGTGAAGCAGGAGTGTCAGATGAGGAAGGAGCTGCAGGTGACGACGGAACCTCAGGTGAGGCAGGAGTTGCAAGTGAGGCAGGAGCTGCAGGTGAGGAAGGAGCTGCAGGTGAAGCAGGAGATGAAGGTGAAGCAGGAGCTGAGTCAGATGAGGAAGGAGCTGCAGGTGAGGAGGGAGCTGAAGGTGAGGAGGGAGCTGAAGGTGAGGAGGGAGCTGCAGGTGAGGAGGGAGCTGCAGGTGAGGAAGGAGCTGCAGGTGCGGAAGGAGCTGAGGGTCAAGCAGGAGCTGAGGGTCAGGCAGGAGCTGAAGGTGAAGCAGGAGCTGAGTCAGATGAGGAAGGAGCTGCAGGTTACAGAAATGTTGCAGGCGTGGCAGGACTTCTGAGTGTGGCAGGACCCACGGGCGGGGCAATGGCTGCGCCTGAGGAAGCAGTTGTGACAGCGGCAGGCGCCATGGGTGAGGCAGGGCCCGGGACCCAGCAGTGGAGGCAGGCCTTGCAGCCCGTGCTGGACAGCATGGGCTACCAGGAGCTGGGAACCTTCTCTGGGATGGAAGAGCCGGGCCACGGGGAAGGGTCCTCTGAGAGCTGGCTGGAGCAGGCCAGCCACACGCTGCACCTGTGGGGCCACGTGTCTGAGAGGGAGAGGAGGAGGAGGCTGGTGGAGAGCTTGCGCGGCCCCGCGCTGGACCTCCTGCGTGGCCTCCTGGCGGAAGATCCCGAGCTGGCTGCCCAGGACTGCTTGGCCGCGCTGGTGCAGGTGTTTGGGAACAAGGACCCCCGGGGGAGTGCTCGGCTGAAGTTCGTGACCTGTGCCCAGCGGCCCCAGGAGACTCTCTCTGCGTACGTGATGCGCCTGGAAGGCCTGCTGCAGTCGGCCCTGGAGAAGGGGGCCATCCACCCGGCCATGGCGGACCAGGCACGCGCCCGGCAGGTGCTGACACGGGCCCAGCTGAACGACACGCTCCGGGACACGCTGAGGAGGAGGCGGCTGATGAGGAGGCCTCCCGGCTTTGCGGGGATGCTGCGGCTCATCCAGAAGACCGAGGCCTGGGACGCCGACCCGGCTAGCAGGGAGCACTTCCCAGGGCAGGAAGAGGCCCGTGTGGACGTTGCAGTCCTGGCAGCAGCCGCCCAGGCCACCCCGGCCCATGAGGCCATCACCGCAGGCACCACTGCACATGGTGAAGATACCACCGCCCAGGCCGCCCGTTCCAAGGAAGGGAGCGTCGAGGACCACCCGGCACGTGAGGAGGCCAGTGCGGCAGTTGCTGGCACTGCCAAGGCTGGCAAGGCGGCCCCTGAAGACCATGGTGCCACCAGGGCAGCCCCTGAAGACCATGGTGCCGCCAGGGCAGCCCCTGGCCCTGGGGAGACCAGCAACGCGTCCACGGCCACTCAGGAAGATGGAAGTGCTGCCGCCCCTGCGGGCCTAGGTCAGGCAGGACCCTCAGATGCCCCCGGAGTCCCCATGCCTGGCCGGATGGGCAGTGCTTCCCCGGTGGCCCCAGGAGGTCCTGGCTGGGAGCCAGAGGGCCTCGCCCAGGCAGAAGGCCAGGAGGCCGAGGAGACCCCCGAGGAGGGGCTCAAGCCCATCCCAGAAGAGCCGGGAAATGAGGACGGGGCTGCAGAGATGAGCCCCCCAGGGTGCATCTCAGGCCAGTAGGCTCAGCAGGTCCCGGGGCCCCCAGGCTTGGAGGCAGGGGGAGGCCAGGCCTGGCAGCCTACTGGCCCCATGTTAGGGGCCACTCCAGGTGCCTGGGCCTCCCTCCTGAGAGGGTCCCCTATTCATCATCCCCTGGGGCAGGTTGCTCCCTGTACTGGCAAGCCCAAATGTGTCCCTGTAGGCCCCAGAGGGACCCAGGTGTCAAGGAACCCCCCAGCCCCCGCTCCCCTCCCCCCAACACACACACCCTAGCCATCGTGCCCCCGCAGAGCCCTGAGGTGCGCCACGTGCCAGCCAAGGCTCTGGTCTCTGTGGGCCAGTGTCGTGAGCTCAACATGTGCTTTCTGGGCATAGATTCAGGCCCAGCGCTGCCTGTTGTTGTGGAAATGTGCATGTGTTCTCCTCTGAGCAGTTCCCCCAAGCCCTGCGCGGCGTGGAGACCCCGAGCCCAGTCCCAGGAGCCGGCGGGAAGGACGGGATGGACGAGGTCACAGCCAGCGCCCACCCCAGGACCTGGGAGCCCACCTGCGACCTTCAGAAGGAAGACCTTGACCAGGGCTGCAGGAGGTCTGCGGGAGGACCCCAGGGCTTGTGTTCTGCTGGGTCACCCCGTTGTTCCTCGGGACTCCACGTCCCCGGCTCGGTGGCGTGCGCCCTGCTGTGGGACTGTCCTGTGCCCGCCGTAGGGCAGGGCCAGGCCCCGGGCATGTGGGCCAGAAATGGAGGGTCTGCCCTGGGGGGAGCGGGCATGGCCGGCGCCCATCTTCCTGGCGAGAGGCCACCCGCGGGGCCCTCAGGAAGGGAGACTGTGGGGAGATGGAGGGCCGCCGGGTGGGGTGTAGCGGAGGCACCTTTTTGAGGACCCTGGGTGGGGCCGGGACCCGTGAGCTCTGGTGGCCGTTAGAAGTTCCTCTGTGTGTTGTTATGCCCTCTGTTCAATGGTTTCAGTCAATGTTTCTGTTTAATAAATTTCCCTGAACGTTTCATCTGAGTCTGGCCTCTGCTGTGGGCAATGGAGGGAAAGGGCTGCTGCGGGTGAGGGCGGGGGTCCAGAGTCCAATTCCTGCTCAGCACCCATGGGACACCTCTCCGGGGAGAGGGTAAGGTAGGCACTTTGCAGACCCAGACATCATGAGGGTTTTTCTTCCAGTTCATAGGTGAATTGTAATGTTTTAGCGCCCTTGACCGTGGGCCGCGTCTCGGGCGATGCTCGTGCTTGAAATCATGGGTGCTGTGCACGGCCCGGAAGGCCAGGGGACACACAGGAGGACTTCTGACCTCGTGGGTCACACGTGGGTCCGTGCACGTCTGCCTGGCCCGGGGGCTCCGGGACCAGAAGGCCGTGGCCGGTTTGCACGAGCGCTCGGCCTGTGGCTCTGCACCCGTGCACGAGTGTCTTCGTGCCCCCTGTGATGACGGGCGTGAAGCAGGAGGCTGACATGCTGACGGGCCTGCCCTTTATGATGTCACTTCCTGGCTGGGCTGTGCTGTCACCCCCGAGCAACCGGAGCACTTCTGTGAGGGGCTGAGCGGGAGTGTGAGCCCAGGGTGCTGCCGGCCGCGCTGCACTGTCCCGTTTACGGGGCGGAGGGGCACGCCGCGCTCCGCATGGCTGCGGACGAGAAGGGCCCCGCCGCGGGCAGGGCACCCGGCTTCGGCGAGGCGCCTCTTCCTCCCGACACAGCGGCTCCGGCCCTCGGCTCAGGGAGCTGCACCCCCCAGTCCCTCGCCCTGGACCAGCCCGTGCCCGCGGGGCACCCCGACCTCAGGCTGCTGCCTGGAGAAGCCGCTTTCCAGGATTTGACGGAAGAGCCTTTGTTGAAAAGGCCTCGCACCGCCTGCGAGGCCGTGTGGGAAGGCAGCCTGCTCTCCCACCCCTTTCCCAGGAAGCTGTGGACGATCGTCCACAGCAGTCGCTTTGCATCCATTGGGTGGAATGAAGACGGGACTTGCATAGGCGTCAACAGGCCGCTGTTTCAAAAGGAGGTTTTGGACAGGGACGGCCTAGACAAGGTGTTCAAGACAGAACGTGTGGAGAGCTTCATCCGCCAGCTTAACCGCTATGGATTCAGCAAAGTGTACCAGGACATGCACACGTCCCTCTGCATGACCAACCTGTCCACGAAGGAGCGGCCCGCCCACGTCCTGAGCGAGGTAAGGAGGGTGGGGGACGGCGGGGGAGGAGCCCTCTCCAGGGGCTGAGCCGCTGGGCCCGGGGGTGGGGGGCGGGTGCCAACCCCGGGGCCGCCTGGGACGGCTGCAGGCGTGTCGGGAGAGCTTCCTTTAAAGGTGGTACTTGGGCACCGGCGTGACGGCCGGAGCTGGCAGTGCCACGAGCTGTGTTGGGACGTTGTTATGGGGGGGACCCGAAGCGTTCTCAGCACAAGGACGTCACTTCTCTCCCTCCTCCTTTTCCCTTTGCTGTGTCTGTGTGAGGTGATGCGTGTGAACTGGACCCCCTGTGGTGATCATTTCACAGCACACGCGGGCAAGGCGTCATCCTGTACTCCTGACACGTGGGCAGTGCCGCTCGTGCCTGACACGCAGTCACAGCGGGGGACAAGAGGACACTGCTGCAACGCTGGCCCTTCCCGTCCTCCTGCTCGGGGACAGTGGCCCGCCGGGGGGAGGGGGGAGGTCTGTGTGCCCCCTTGACTCCCATAGCTCCAGAGCATCACTTGAGTGGGGGCGCAGGTCCTTTCCTGGGAAGCAGTCAGCGTCCCCGGTCTGGCCCCTGGAGGTGCTGGCCAGGGGGCGATTCGGACACTTCCTTAGAAAGCTACCGAACCTTGTTGCAGTCTCGTACCTGCAAACGCCAAGTCCCCTTTCGTGGGCCTTGTACTCGTCCTAAGGGGCCATTTTCAGTCATTTTCCAAGGGCGAAAGGTGATGGTGAGTGAGCGAGTCTCGGGGATGTCAAAGCTGGGGCACAGCGTCCTGCTGGGACCGGGTCCCGCTTTCTCCAAAGAGGCCCTGGGTCGGCTGGGGGAGGGCGCCCAGGGGCCCAGCCAGGCGGCTGCTGCTTGCGAGCAACTCTTTTGTGACTCGGGGTTTCCTTTTCTCTCTCAACCGCGACCTCAGTTACACTTCTACCACAGTCCCCTGTTTCAGAGAGACTGCCCGCACCTCCTGGTGAGGATGAAGCCGAGAGTACACACTAAACCAGCATCCGGGCAGGTGGACGGCGAGCCGGCAGCCCCGGGGCACCTCCCGGCGCCCAGCGCCGCGGAGCCGCAGGACGGCCTCCCACCGTATCCTGAGCACATCCAGGGGACCCCGAGCTACCCGCAACTCGACCATGCCTCCGCCCTGGCCAGGACTGACTCTGTCGCTCCGGCCCCTCCTTGGACAGCAGCCGAGCCCCCCACGCCGGATCCCAACGCGCAGGTTCTGGTCCCTCTAGTCCCTGTCCTGGCAGAGGTGGCCCAGCCAGCCGAGGTCCCCTGGCTCTGCTGCTCCTGGCCTCCCGCCCAGATGAGTCCTCCCTGGCCCGTGCCGGGCCTGGCCGCCGCACCCCCCCCAAGTCCTCAGCCTTCCCCCCCACCGCGCAGCTCCCGGGGGCCGCGCTGCTGCCTCTTGCGCATCCTGGATGCCCGAGGTGGCCGCCAGGCCTGCCGCCTACCTGACCTTGATCCGTCGGCCCCTGAGCCCCTTTGCTGCTGCTGCATGGGCTCCCGCTGTTTCCTGGAATACCCGACCCCTCCAGGCAGGCCCACAGAGGACCCTGACCAGGCAGACCCTGCAGACACACGGAGGTGGTAACGCGGCCAGAACCTTGCAGGGCAATAAAGAGCACGGGGACATGAGAGCGATGTTCCACCCAACACATGTTTGGCGCCTCCGTCCTGGGCGTGGCTGAGCAGTTGAGTCCCCTCAGCAGGAAACGATGACAGGTGACAGCCCACCCCCGGCACAGTGCGGGCACCTAGCAGCTAGCCAGTGAAGCCCCTCAGACGCCCTGTGTCCACCCACTAGAAAGACCCTTGAAGGGCTTGACAAGCACAAGGAAGGCCCTGGCACCCGCGGCTTCACAGTTGCGGGGGCATCGTGTCCAGCAGGGTCTCGATTTGACAGATGAGAAGAGCTCAGGCCTCCCCTGGTCAGAGGCCTGAAAAGAGCCCTTACTGTCCTGAGACGCACAGGTGTGGAGGTGACGGTCCCTGGCAGGGGCCTGCGGGTGTTCAGTTTGGGGATGCTCTGGTGTCTGGACAGCAGGATTGAGGTTTGCTTTTCACTGCGGGTCCTGCGTCTGGAGACATTTTCCTGGTTCTCTTTTCCTTGCCTTTCGAGCTAAACACTTCAAGGGCGCCATGCTCCACCACCCTCTGGGGGCTGGGGTGTCGAGCTTATACCGCGAGTCCTTGTGGTCAGCGCCCAGTGGTGTGTACAGAGCACTGAAGGCCAGGGCGCACCCCCAGCTCACAGTTGCTGCCTCCACGTGTGGGGGATGGGCTGGGGGACCTGGCCAGGACTCTGTGGCTGTCACAGCGATAGGGCGACATCCCCTCCCAAACACTGCTAAGGAGGGGGCGGGGAGCGGGAATTGCCTAGAGTTCCAGGGGTTAGGACTCCATGCTTTCACTGCGGTGGCCCGGGTTCAATCCCTGGTCGGGGATCTAAGATCCCCCAAGCCTTGTGGGGTGGCCAGAAACACAGAAAAGAAAAAATAGGTGGGTTGGGGGAGGAGGGGAAGTAGACCCAAGGTACCAGGAATGATCCAAGCACCAGCAGCCAGAGGAGCCCCGGGTCTGCCCGGGTGAGGGGTGGTCCCATCTGCCGCTCCCGTCTGTCACAATGCAACAGCTAGTGCACGTCAGGGGGGTCTCTTGAGCAGCCCAACAGCAGTGCCCCAAATGAACGATGCAAAAATGGACAGAAGGGATGGAAGAAACCGGTCTACAGTAGAAGTGGGAGACTTCGGTCCCCCCTGTGATGGATTCAAATGGATCCCCCAGCTCCCACCCCAACCATTAAGTCCACCTGTTGCAGTGCTAATCCCAAGGTGCATGTATTTGGAGATAGCGCCCTTGGGGAAGTCAGTAAGGTTAAATGAGGTCACAAGGGTGGGACCCTAGTCCGACAAGAGCGGTGTCCTTTGGAAAAGAGGAAGAGACACCGAAGATCTCCCTCCCTCCCTCCCTCAGCCTCTCTTCCACCCTCCCAACCTCCCTCCCTCTCTCTCCCTCCGTTTCTGTCCCTCCGTCCCTCTCTCTCTCCATCCCTCCCTCCCCCTCTGCCCCCTCTCTCCCCGCTCCCTCTCTCTCTCTCTCTGCCCCTACCTTCCTCCCCCTCTCTCTTTCCCTCCCTCGCCCCCCTCCCTTTATCTCTCTCCCTCCCTCCCCCTCTCTCCCTCCTTCCCTGCTCCTTATCTCTCTCTCCCTTCCCTGTCTCTCCCTCCCTCCCCCTTCCCCTCTCTCTCTCTCCCTTCCTCCCTTCCCCTCTATCACTCCCTCCATCTCTCTCTCTCTCTCTCTCTCCTCTCTCCTTCACTCCCTACCGCCTCTCTCCCTCCCTCATTCCCCTTCTCTCTCTCCTTCCCTCCGTCCCTCTCTCTCTTGCTTTCGATTCCTCCCTCCCCCCTTTCCTCCCTTTGTCTCTGCCCCTTTCTCTCCCTCCCTCCCTGCCTCTTTCTCTCTCTCTCTCCCTCCCTCCCTCCTTCCCTCCCTGTCTCTTTCCCTCCCTCTCTCCCTCCCTCTTTCTCTCTCTCCCTCGCTCCCTCTCTCTCCCTTTCACTCTCTCCCTCCCTCCACCTCTCTCCCTCCCTCCACCTCTCTCCCTCCCTCCACCTCTCTCCCTCCTTCCCTCCTTCCCTCCCTTTGTCTCTCCCCCTTTCTCTCCCTCCCTCCCTCTTTCTCTCTCTCTCTCTCCCTCCCCCACCACTCTCTCTCCCTGCCTCCCTTCTCCCCCACAACCTGTTCAGAGAAGCAGCCAAGTGAGGGACCAAGAGAAAACCAGCTGTCTGCGAGCCAGGAACAGACGCCTTCCCTCACCTGAAACTGCACTTTCCAGCAAGTTGAGGTTGGACTTCTAGCCACCAGGACTGGGACCCAGTACATTTCTGTAGTTTTAGCCACCCCCTCTGTGGGACTTTGCTATGGCAGCTCTAAGCAGACTAACACAGCCTGCTTTCATTATGGGTACAGCGACCAGAGAGCACCGCAGTACGGGAATCACAGATTTGAACAGCACTGTACAAAGACTAGGTCTCATGACATGTGTAGACTATTAGCCCCAAGAACAGAGTAGACACGTGCTCGAACAGAGTAGACACGTGCTTGTCAAGCGTACCTAGAACGTTCTCCAGGGTACTCCACGCGTCAGGCCACACAGCATCCCTCAGTAAACTTAAGGGGATACAAACAAAAGGGCTGAAATCATACAAAGTATGTCCTCTGGCCAAAATAGAGTGAAATTAGACCTCAATAACAGAAGGAAATGTGGGAAATCTGCAAAGAGAGGGAAATTGAGCCGTGCGTCCCCAAATAACCGCATTAGTCTGGGACGATGCCAAATCCCACAGCACAGGATGAGGGGCTGAAACAGCAGACACAGATTCTCACGGTGGTTCCGACCAGGAGGCCGAGAGGGAGGGTCCAGCAGGGGTGGCTTGTACTGCGGCCGGTCTCCTTGGTTGCAGGTGGCCGTGCTCTTACCGCCCCTCACGTGGTCACCCTCTGTGCACGCACCCCCAGCCCCTGCCTTCTCTCCTTGCGTGTGCTGATCCGCTCTTCCCTCAAGGGCACCAGCCATCTTGGATTAGACCTCATCCTAATGGCCTCATTTCAACCTAAGAACCACTAACTCCAGTCACAGTGACATTCTGAGGTTCTAGGGGATTGGGGCTTCAACATGCAAATTTTGGGGGGACGCAGTTCAGTCCATAACAATAGCCCAGGGAACGTACAAGACATCACAAGGGAAACTAGAAAATACTTTGAAATGAAGAAAACACATACCAAAGGCCCCAGGACTTATGGCACGCGGCCAAAGAGGCACTTGGGACCTAAAGCTGCAAACACCCGTGTTCCAATGGAGGCGACACCTCAGATCAACCGCCTCATCTTGAACGGGGACAAGCGAGAAGACGAGGAAGGCGAGCCCAAGCATTCTGACAACAAATGTTCACGAGAAAAGAAAAACTGCACTAATCCACGTACGCGGGGATCCCAAGACGTGCACTGGTCGGGAATCCTCACAACATGGGGGAGGGCGCATCCTTCTTACACACTCAGTAACAAGAGCTACAGCCACCGACCACTTCATTTGCACAGGCTTTTTACAAGCAGGTCACATCATGGGGAAACCCACACCAATGCTTTTGCCTGGTACTGTTAGGAGGCCCATTTTACAGATGGAGAAATCGAGGCGTAGGGAGTCTCCATGATTTGATCAGCTTGTCACTAGAAGGACTCTTATTCAAGCTAAGCATCATATGCGTGCAAAGACCCATCCCCGCACTGGCCTGACCTGTCTCCCCAACAGTCAAGGGGGATTCAGCTGTCCTCCACGGGGTCCTACTACCTGACGCCTCAGGCCACATAATGGAGAAAACACAGGGAAGCCAGGCATTAGTGCCCATGAGAGCCTGACACTGGATTCTGCCCACGTGGCCTCCCCAGCCCCATCAGGTCACCATCTCTCGTGAAATGGACACGAGGGCCAGGGAGGAGGGTGAGGGTCTAGGACTGAGGGCGTGAGGATGGAGAAGGGTCCCGGACATGGGGGTCCGAGGCACGGCCCTCTGAAGGCGGCTCCTATGCTCAGGCTTGGGCCCTGCTCTCTCCTTCCACTGCCCACTCTGCTCCCTTCTGTCCCAGCGGCGTGGTGGCCCCACGTTCTCCTGCAGGCTCACTTCCCCGGGCACACTGGCTGTCAGGCAGGCGGCAAGCCTGCATTCAAAGCACGGGGACCGCCGGGCTGGAGGACTCTCCGCATCCCCACGGGGCGTGAGTGTCTGTGCCCTTCAGGGCCCTGCGGATGCACCTCCTCCTGGATGCTTGCTCACACGTGGCTTTACACCCTGCTGCTGTCTTGTGAATGTCACTTGGCTTCACACCCTGCATCCCGCCACCAACCCAGCCCTATGCTGTGCCCAGCCCCAGCTCAGGGACCACGGACAGGCACAGGCCCAGGCCCGGGCCCCCGCACTTGCTCACAAAGGCCCCTAAAGCAGCAGCCGGCGATATTTGCCACAGAGGAGGGTAGGCGAGAGCCAGGCGGGAGGTCAGCCCTTTGCCAAGGAGGCTGGAGCTCAGAGCAGACTTTAGCTGGGGCTGGGGAATGGGGGCTTCTCGGGAAACAGGGCCACGGCTGAGACAACTCACACCAGCCCCTCAGGGGGCAGGCTCAGCGCACGTAGAGAACGTCAGAGCTTCCCGCTGATGGGCAGCAGCTCCCGTGTGCCCTGCCCCGCCCTGGTCAGGACTGGCTGTGTGCCGGGGTGGTGTGTGCTCGTCCAGAGTCTACTGGGGAGGGTGCTGCTGCCCCCCTGAAAAGTGCCTCCCTGAATGTCCCTGGGGCGCTCTTGGCATGTCCCGGCCACTGCTGCGCCGCCTGCCACGGCCGTCCCTGGGCTAGCACTGCCCCCCATCAGTCAGTTCACTGCACGAACGGGCACTAGGAATCCCTGCTTTCCCCCGGTAGTGCCCCACGAGGTTCTGCTCCTGGAGCACCCGTTGTCCCAAGAGCACCCATTTCCTGCTGGGGTCCAGGGCTGCAGCTCACCGGCAGCGGCATCTGCTCCCACCTGCCTCCCCCGGCCAGCCCAGGGCAGGTCAGATGGGATCTGGTGGGTGCTGTTCCTTCCACCTCTCTGGGGCGGCTGACCCTCTTCACAGCCTGCATCACCGGGACCCCAAAGCCCTCTCCTGCCTGGCTCCTTTCCAAACCCTCATGCGGGTCTGCAGGTGGCTGGGGCCTGGGGGAGCGTCCTGGGGACCACCCCTGCCATCTGCTACAGCCTGTCCCTCTGCTCAAACACCCTGATCGGGGACACCAGAGTCCTAGCCGGCTCTGCGGGTGGCTGACAGGACACGCCTGTGCCTCTCGCACTCAGGCTCAAAAACCAAAACCTCACGGTCACATTCAGAAGGCCATCAGCGTACTCAAACATTTGGGCATTACGTAGGGAATGATTTCAAAGTAAGTCGGAAGCACAGAGATTCGCCCCACATCCACGCGGCAATGATTATCACTTACCAACCACGAGGAGACTCGCCGAGTGCCTACATCACGTCCTGCCAGCTCCACCCGAACCATGATATTGGTCGAGGGGGGATGCTTCTCTGGGACTTTCAGATAAACATACATGCACGAGGTCATCAGGACCGGGGCCTAAGCGGCTCCTAGTCGGGGGACAGGCAGGGCAAAAGCCAGGCTGTGCAGACCGAGGCCAGGTTCTGGAGAGAGTGGGCGCTGTGGGCAGCAGGGTCACCCCTGAGGGGGACTCGGGGCTGGGCCCCACGGGGACGCCCCCGACCCCAACGGGGCCGTTCGGCAGCTGGCGGCTGCCCTCCTGACAGAGACTCAGCACAGCCCCGCGGGGACGGATGGGTGCAGCTCAGGGACCTAAGGGTGTGGGTTGCTTGAGGGAAATGCCCTCCGCCAGCTCCCTGTGGGGCAGCCTCTCTCTGGAACACCTCCAACCCTGCCCAGGGCCTTAAAGGCACAGAGTCTGGCATCTCACATCTAAGGGTCAAAGGTGCAGGACTTAAGACCCTGGGGGAGGAAACACAGTGGTCTGTGTCTGTGTTGTCATGGCTTGAGGACTAACCCCCGACCCCGGTGTGCCTTCGATACAGATGGCCGTGACAAAAATGCTTCTGCTCAGGATTCAATGGCAAAGGGTCATCACATGACCCCTCCTAAGTGAAGAGGACTCTGGCAGTGCTGTGTCCCCTCTTGTGCGGGGAGGAGAGGAAGACAAGATAGGGACGAGCACCTGACGGCTCTCCAATGCCACACTGCCTAGTAGAGGCTCAACAAAAGCAGCGCTTACCATTTGTGATGACAAAATCCCCTTCTTTTCCGGCAGGAGTGTCTGAGCAGGTTCCATTGGCCCTGAAATTCTCCACCTTTTCCAAGTGCCCACCTGCTATATGGCAGGTGCTTCAAATCCAGAATCCCACGTAATGTTCACGTTGTCGTATGGCGCTCAGCAGGGAGGGCTGCCTCTTTAGCCCCCGGCGCCGTCTGCACCTCCCACTGCAGTGACCTCCCAATCCCATTAGGCCCAGGAGTTGCCCCTTCCTTTCGATGCCAGGTCACAGCCCAAACCTGTGGGTCTCTGATGCCGCCATATTTCTGCACCTGCCTGAACGCGGGGACACTGGCGGACGTTGCTTCTTAGTGGCTAGGACTTATTTCTAGTATTATTCTGATCCCAGACTCTGTCCTTCTCCCCTCTGGAAATTGCTTTCTTTTCATGACATCTCAGAGAATTTGCAGCTCCATAGGAAACGGAATAGAAAACCAAAATTGCTGGTTCAAAATTGCTGTTCTGTGTGTTTTACTCCTGGAGCATTTATTATTCAATTTGGATGTGTGTGTGTGTGTGTGTGTGTGTGTCTGTCGGCATGGAGGGAAGGGTGGTGATTTCCCCAGCTGGGTGCAGCTCACGCAAAGCTCCCAGGATTCCAGTCACACGGCGACTCCTTTCCACTTCGGCAGCCTCTCTTCTTTCAAACCCCCTATTTTCATTCATTTCATCCCACTGAAATCTAGACCTTGCTCACAAGTGGCCAAAGTAAACTCCAGGTGACTAAAATGGTCGTTTCCATACAGTTGGTAATTGGCTCTCCCAGGGCAGGGAGAGGAGGGCCAGCCCCGGGAATACCGAGCAGGGCTTCAAAGAGCAAGACCCTCATTTCTCTGGAAATCCTTGCAGATGGCGGGTATGAAACACCTACCTCTTCACTGTGGCCCACTGCAATGCAACAAGAGCCAGCACCCCTTCCTTCCTGCCCCAGGGCGAGATTTCTCTCGGCTTTATCCATGACCCAGAAGGACATCTCACAGCAATGTCCCATTTCAGACTTTCCCCTGCAACCCAAGACACACCCTCTGCATGTCTGGCTGCTGCCACCACCCAGCTTCATCACCATCACCTCCCACAGAAGGAACCCCCGCTTCCCAAAGGCCCGAAGTGCCCTGGCTCGGGGCACTTAACACTCCAGGGCTCGCTCCTGGAGCCCCACCGCCTCGTCCCATGTTGTCTTATTCTGTGGGACTTAGGGGACGTCTCACCACCTTCCTCATGTGACAGTGGCTCCTAGACCATCACTCTAGGTGTGGGTGTGTCCTGCTTTTCCTAGCGTTCCCGCTACTAACACAGGCCCTTCCGGAGAGCAGAGGCTCCGTGGAGGTCTGCGGAATAAACAAACCAGTGGGCAGGGGGCTTATTGACGCAGATGAACCTTCTCCTACTTTCTTAAAATACCCGTGCAAATCCAACTCAACAGAGATAGTTCGTTTTATTTACAGAATGACAGACAAGACAGGGAAGAAAGAATTGGAACAACAATGGCTTTTATTTTCTATTTCTTCCCCCATCTATATCACTGCTAAGTACTTCCACATTTCCAGAGCAGTTCTGATTCCAATTCCCTGTTATCTTGTACACGGTCACAAAACGAACTGGGAGATTTCCCAACCTCTCTTACAAAACAGCAAAACTCTTGTTCTTCAACTGAATTAGTGCAAATACCTGTGGGATTAACATCATACACAAAGTTAGACACTGAAGCTTGTTTAGTCTTCTATTCAAAGAACCAACATTTGAAAAATTCCTAAAGAAAACGACATGGAAGTCCATGTCAACATACACAACAGGAACCCAAAATGCTGCACACCGGCTTCCCCCAACTCGCCCGGCTCTCACTGCTTAGAAGGCTGACCGCTCCCTCTTCAAACTCAGAGTGAAGGAGCAGCCCCCCTTCCTGCCCCACGGGAGAAGCTGCTGGACGTGGGACTGGCTGCTGCACTGGCTCAGGCTCCCTCTTCCTCATCGCTCACACTCCCTGCAGACACGGATGGGAAGAACCTGGGATCCATGCTATTGATCCTGAGCAGATGCTGCAGGACCTGACACTTGCTGGCCTCCGCGTAGGCCCGGGGACCCCACAGGAACTCGTAGCGGGCAGGGTCGCTGTGGGGCACCTGCCGGTACTTCAGGTAGCCCGTCTGCACCCACACTTCGGTGAGCAGCTCCCTCCCGCCACAAAACCCCAGGGTGCCTAGCTTTCCCCACACCTCCTCCTCAGGGACGCGGTCACCGAACAGGGTGACCATGGTCAGGACCAGCAGAGGGAGGCTGGCCTCGGGCGTGCGCTGCCAGTCGCTCAGCACTGCATCCCAGGTGAGGCCCAGGGTGGGGACCAGGACGTAGGTGCGCTCGCGGGGGTCCACCACCTTCACGTCCACGCCAAACAGCAGCTGCAGGCACTCGCAAACGAGGCGGAAGACCACGGGGAAGTGGTCCCGATGCTCCCGGAGGACCGTAATCAGCATCTCCGCCTCGGAGGTCGGCTCCCCGGTACGAAACTTGACGAGCAGGAACCCCACCAGGTCAGCCATCAGCGCAACAAGTGCCTCACGGGACAAGGGCTCAGCATAGGCGGAGAAGGAGGGGGCGCCAGGGGAGGCGGAGGACGAGGGGGATGCGGCCTCCTCCCCCGCAGCCCCCAGCAGCGGCTCCTCCACAGGACCCTGGGCCGGGACTGGGGCCTCAAGGTCGGCCTCAGGCTGGCGGAGCTCACTCATCTCGACCAGGGGCCTGATCACTGGGGTCGGTCCGCCCACGGGAGTGTGGGCAGGGGACCTCGTACCTGGGGTAGAGAGGGGGTGTGAGTGGCCTCGGCGGAGAAAGGCACCCTGGGCAGCCCTGACAAAGGCCACTTACAGGTCTCGTCTCAAGGGCTGCCCTCGGGCCTCACAGGGGCGCTCCTCCCGGGTGGCCTGTCCCCTGCCAACCTGAAGAAGGAAGTGAGGGGGCTCCTCAGGGTGCAGCCAGCACGGCCCCAGGTTCTGGGGCTGACAGGGCGGTGGGGTGACTTGGGTGTTGTGGGGTCCCCTCTGTTCTGGGAGGGGGAGCCCCTGGGTACACACTCAGGGCACGCACCTCCCCTTGGCTCCTGGCGCTGCCTGGGCCTCCTCTGCCCTGTGCCCTGAGGACACGGTCCTCAGACCTGGGCCTTCGCCTCCCGGTTCCTGGAGCCCCTGTAAGAGGAATGGAGGGCGCACCTCTTGTGTACACTGTGGCACAGCTCTGGGCCTCGGTGCTGGTAGGAGGATTGGGCCGGACTCTGTGAGGTCCCCCCAGTTCTGAGTTCTGGGGTGGGTGGTCCCCTCGGGGCTCGCTCGTCGTGCTCACTGTTCCCCTTAAGGGCCTGGACCCTCCCCTTTGCAGGCCGGAAGGGAAACTCAGAACAGGACCCCGAATCTGAACAGAAAGCAGTGAGGGGGCCCCACAGGTGGCCGCACCTGCCCAGGGCCTCCCGAGGGTCCTAGGATGGGGAGATGCTGGGTCCTCACCTCCTCCTCACATCCTGCCTGGCCTCCCAGCGCTGACCACAGGGGCAGGTTTCTGTTGAGGCCCCTGTTCCAGGGCTGGGGGTCTGCTCAGTCCTCCCTCGGGGTCCTGGGAGTCCACCCTCTGGACCTGAAGGCTCACCCCTCACACCAAACACCTGACCTCCTGAGGACCCCGACCCAGAGGTCAGGAAACATCTCATCTGCTGACCGTGCCCTGGCGCCTCCAAGGCCCCCGCGGAAGGGCAAAGGATCCCTCCCTGTGTTGGGGTCTAACGTCCTCAGTCCTTCCTTCCTCGCGTGCAGGCTGGACTCTGGGCAGGACCTGGGATTGTCCCGTCTGCCAGTGTGAGTCCCTGCTCCTTACACCAGGTCTCCAGTCTCTCCGAGACCCTGACGTCAGGACGTCAGGACAGGCCTACCGTGCTCATCCCACCCCGGGGCCTCCCACGGCCACCTGCAAGGGCGGTGATCTGGTGGGTCCCTTTTGTCCTCCCTCAGGGTCCCCTCAGTCCTGCCTAAGGGCCCTAACCTTAGTCCACCAGGGACCTGACATTTTACCCTCTGCCCTCATGAGACCCCGCCCCTTATCCCAGGTCCCCAGCTTCTCTGACACCCGGATGTCAGGAAGTGCTGCACGTGACGGCCTCCCAGGGCCAACTGAGTTCTGGGTTGCAGGCTGCCCTCAGTGCTCCCTCAGGGCCCTCACCTTGACTCCACACAGGACCTGCGATTCTCCGCAGTGCCCAGCAGACACCCCGCCCCTTATACCCCCTCTGCAGCCTCTCTGATACCCCGCCCCGTGCTCCCCCTCTCCAGGGTGTCTGAGACCCAGATGTCAGGAAGTGCTGCACGTGCTCATCCCGCCCTATGGCCTCCCAGGGCCAACTCTGTTCTGGGGTCCAGGCTCCCCTCAGTCCTCCCTCAGGGCACTCACCTTGACTCAACGAAGGACCTGGGATTCTCCCCGTGCCCACCAGACACCCCGACCCTTATACTGCCTCCCTAGCCTCTCTGAGACCCCGCCCCGTGCTCCCCCTCCGCAGCGTCTCTGAGACCCGGATGTCAGGAAGTGCTGCACGTGCTCATCCCGCCCTATGGCCTCCCAGGGCCAACTCTGTTCTGGGGTCCAGGCTCCCCTCAGTCCTCCCTCAGGGCCCTCACCTTGACTCCACGCAGGACCTGGGATTCTCTCCCGTACCCATCAGACACCCCGACCCTTATACCGCCTACCCAGCCTCTCTGAGACCCCGCCCCGTGCTCCCCCTCCCCAGCGCCTCTGAGACCCGGATGTCAGGAACTGCTCTACGTGCTCATCCCGCCCTATGGCCTCCCAGGGCCAACTCTGTTCTGGGGTCCAGGCTCCCCTCAGTCCTCCCTCAGGGCCCTCACCTTGACTCCACGGAGGACCTGGGATTCTCTCCCGTGCCCACCAGACACCCCGACCCTTATACCCCCTCCCTAGCCTCTCTGAGACCCCGCCCCGTACTCCCCTCCCCAGCGTCTCTGAGACCCGGATGTCAGGAAGTGCTGCACGTGCTCATCCCGCCCTTTGGCTTCCCAGGTCCAACTGTGTTCTGGGGTCCAGGCTCCCCTCAGTCCTCCCTCAGGCCCTGGGAAGTGATTAGCCCATGAGGGGGGAGCCCTCATGAATGAGATTACCTCCCTTATAAAAGAGGCCCCAGACGGCTGCCTCATCCTCTTGTGCCATGTGAGAAGATGGCTAGTTGATACAACTAGACAAGAAACCAGTCCATATAAAGAAGAGCTTTATTACTATTATTTATTACTCAGCCGTACAAAGGAACGAAATTGGGTCATTTGTAGAGATGTGGATGGATCTAGAGACTGTCATACAGAGTGAAGGAAGTCAGAAAGAGAGAAACAAATATCGTGTATTAATGCACATATGTGGAACCTAGATAAATGGTACAGATGAACCGGTTTGCAGGGCAGAAATAGAGACACAGATGTAGAGCACAAACATATGGGCACCAAGGTGAGAAAATGGTGGGGGCGGGCGGGGGGTGTGATGAATTGGGAGATTGGGATTGACAAATGTACACTAATATGTATAAAATGGGTAACTCATAAGAACCTGCTGTATAAAAAAATACATAAAATAAAATTCAAAAGTTAAAACAAACCAAAGAAATAAGAATAGGTTTATGACATTATCAATCACAGTAGAAAACCACCTGTAAAGACAAATGGACGTACTTGCCACAACGGGCTCTGCATCGCCAAGTTCGCTCCCCCAACTCCGCAGCCTCGCAGGAGGCCTTCCTATTGGTGGAAGGCCAATGGGCGTGTCTTTTGCTTCCGGAGGCGCCAAGCCTTGGGACCTCAGGCCCTCAGTGCGCATGGCTACTGCTGCTTCCGTAGCAGAGCGCCTCCTCACGTGCTCTTCTGATCCAACCAGTTTCTCGGTAAAGAGACGTCTAGAACTTTCTCCCTCATCTTCCTGGGGCTTCCGGGAGCACCCGGAAGCCCACGTGGCGTTCGCACAGAGTGCCTGGGACAGTCGGCGGCACAGTTCCTGGCTGCTCTGCTGAGACGAGTTCTTCAGCCCCTCGTGAGCGGGACTCCGGAGCCATCCACAGAGTCAGAGCGAGTCAGGAGACAGGCGGGGGCTTTGCCGGGGGCTGGACTCCGCAGGTACCGGGGGCCCCGGGAAGGAGTGGAGGTCGGGGGAGGGCTACGGGCTGCTCGGTTGGGAGTGGGGGAGCGGCGGCGGAGGGTAGCGGGCTGAAGGGGGGCTGAGGGAAGGGTCCCCCAGTGAGCGGGTCAGAGGGGAGGACCGCTGGCTTCCGGGGTGGCTGGTGGGGGGCGTTCTGGAGTCGGGGTGCAGAGGGTGGGGCTAATGGCTAAGCGTGGGGGGGGGCCTGAGCGGAGGGCTTCCTACTGGTCAGGTGGGGCCGGCTTTGGGGGCCAGAGGAGAGGACGACTGGCTGCGGGGGTTGGGAGGACGGGGAGGACGGGAAGGGCGGGCCCCACCCCCGGGGCCGAGACGGGAGGGGAGGGCTAACGGCTGCTGCGTGTGGCGGGAGGAAGGGGGAGCTACTCCTGGCTGAGGCGGGGGTCGATGGGGAGGACTCCCGGGCGCGGGTGCGGTAGGCGTTAGGGGAGCTCCCGCCGGGGTGGGGCGTGGGGTGGGGGGGGAGGACGCTCGTGGCAGTTAGGGGGCTCCGGCTCCCGGGTGGGCGGGGGCAAGACGGGTGGGCTTTGCGTCTGGGGTACGAGAAGCGAGAGCCCCTGGCGCTGAGTGTGCTCGGGGGAGGACTCCCCGGTGTGGGGAGGTGAGAGAGGCAGTCTGACCTCTACGCATGGCGGGGTGCCCGGCTTCCAGGGCCCAGAGCGGAGCGCCACCAGCTGGTGGGTGGGGGAGGGTATATGGAGGGGATGTAGTGCGAGGGGTCGGGGAGGAGCCGCCTGGCCACGGGGGGGCGTAAGTGAAGCTGAGAGGGGGAGGCGCTGGGGCTGCTGTGATCCGGTGGAGGCTGTTGGCCATGGCAGATGGATTTGTGGGGGTCCAGGGAGGGGCTCTGGCCCACTGCATTAGGCATCGAGAGCTTCAGGTCGCCTCTGTCCGGGTGGCACAGGAATTGCAGAGGTGGGTGGGCAGGGCAAGACCCTGGCCTCCACACAGAGTACACAGATTCTTTACGAGGGTGCTTTGCACATTCACCCGGACACGCCATACCAGAGTTGTAAAACAGTCTCCATAAATTTAGCAGTATTGCAAGTTTCCATGATAAGTTTTCTCATCACGGGGGAATTTTATTTGATGGTACTAATGATAATATATCTTCAAATATTGGGAAACCCATGGATCAAAGAGAAAAATCACAGGGGGACTTAGAAAATATTTCCAAGTGAATACTAAAAAAGCACAACTTACCAAAATTAGTGGGAGGCAGCAAAAAGCGACAGGAGGAAACTGTATTCCTCTAAATGCTTCTGTTAGAAAAGAGTCAGGACATAAAATCAGTGAGCTAACAGTCCATTGAGAGATGCTAGAAGAAGAAGAGCAAAGGAAACATAAAATGAAGTAATAAGAGAGCTAAGAGAGGAAATCAGTGATAGAAAGCAAATTATGGACACGGTGAACGAAGCCACGCACTTCTTTCAAAAGAGCAAGGAAACCGAGAAAGTCCTACAACGATGAATCACGGAAACATAGAAAGAACGCTGATCCCCAATATGAGGAATGAAAGAGGGCCAACGTTACGGATCAGATGTACATTAACAAAGAGGATATAGGGGAATATTATGGGACATTATGGAAATGTTTATGCTAACAAATTGGAAGACTTGAAAAATTCCTTGGGAAAAAGGCAGCTTCCTAAAACTGAGGCCAGAAATGTAGAAAAGGTGACGAGCCTTCTATCTGTCTTTTTTAAAAAAATTATTTTATTTTACTTTATTATTGTTTCTTGAGTCGTACGCAACAAGTGCTCTTTTGTTATTATTTTTAAATTGTATTTTTACTTTGGGCTGCGTTGGGTCTTTGTTGCTGCGCGCGGGCTTTCTCTAGGTGCAGCGAGCGGGGGCTACTCTTCGTTGCGGTGCGCAGGCCTCTCATTACGGTGGCTTCTCTTGTTGCAGAGCACGGGCTCCAGGCATGTGGGCTTCAGAGGTTGTGTCACGTGGACTCAGTAGTTGTGGCTCGTGGGCTCTAGAGCGCTGGGTCAGTGGTTGTGGCGCGTGGGGTTAGTTGCTCCGCGGCTTGTGGGATCTTCCCGGACCAGGGATCGAACCTGTGTCCCCTGCACTGGCAGGTGGATTCTTAACCACTGCGCCACCAGGGAAGTCCCTAGCCTTCTATCTTGTAAATAAATGTAATTTATAAAAAAAGTTTCCTAAAGTCAAACAAACCAAACAGGGCAGGGAGGTGCTCCAGGCTGCTGCTGTGAGGGGCACTAGGGTGGGCTGTGTGGCACAAACATGATTCTCTCCTCTTTGCACCCACAGGCCGATTCCCACACTTCAACAGCCTGTGCACACCTGTTTGATCGCTTCCCCCCACCCTCAGGTCCTCAAAGATGGCGATGGCTCTGGCGGTATTGCGGGACTGGTGCAGGTCGATGGGCGTGAACGCTCAGCGATCTCTGCTCATCCTGGGAATCCCAGATGACTGCAAAGACCAGGAATTCCAGGAGGCTGTGCAGGCTGCCCTGCGTTCCCTGGGCAGGTACCGAGTGCTGGGCAAGGTCTACAGAAAGGAGCTGGGGTCGAGTGTTGCCCTGGTCGAGTTTGCTGAGTGTTTAAATCGAAGCTTGCTCCCCCGCCAAATACCAGGCAAGGGAGGGCCCTGGACTGTGGTCTGCCTGCCCCAGGCCCCTGATGCTGATTCACAGGATAGACCCAGTTGCCCTGCGCAGCCCCAGGGACAAGCAGTGGTTGGCAGGGCGGGTGAGGCAGGAACTGCAGGTCACTCAGGAACTGCAGGGGAGGAGGAGGCTGCAGGGGAGGCGGGAGTCGCAGGTATGGAGGGAGACACAGGTGAGGAGGAAGCCTTAGGTGAGGAGGGAGCTGAACATGAGGAGGGAGCTGCAGGTGAGGAGAGAGCTGAAGGTGAGGCAGGAGCTGCAGGTGAGGAGGGAGCTGAAGGTGAGGAGGGAGCTGAAGGTGAGGGAGGTGCAGGTGAGGAGGGAGCTGCAGGTGAGGAGGGGGCTGAAGGTGAGGCAGGAGATGCAGGTGAGGAGGGAGCTGTAGGTGAGGCAGGAGATGCAGGTGAGGAAGGAGCTTCAGGTGAGGAGGGAGCCTCAGGTGAGGCAGGAGCTGCAGGTGGGGAAAGATCTGAGGGTCAAGCAGGAGCTGAAGGTGAAGCAGGAGTGTCAGATGAGGAAGGAGCTGCAGGTGACGACGGAACCTCAGGTGAGGCAGGAGTTGCAAGTGAGGCAGGAGCTGCAGGTGAGGAAGGAGCTGCAGGTGAAGCAGGAGATGAAGGTGAAGCAGGAGCTGAGTCAGATGAGGAAGGAGCTGCAGGTGAGGAGGGAGCTGAAGGTGAGGAGGGAGCTGAAGGTGAGGAGGGAGCTGCAGGTGAGGAAGGAGCTGCAGGTGCGGAAGGAGCTGAGGGTCAAGCAGGAGCTGAGGGTCAAGCAGGAGCTGAAGGTCAAGCAGGAGCTGAGTCAGATGAGGAAGGAGCTGCAGGTTACAGAAATGTTGCAGGCGTGGCAGGACTTCTGAGTGTGGCAGGACTTCTGAGTATGGCAGAACCCACGGGCGGGGCAATGGCTGCGCCTGAGGAAGCAGTTGTGACAGCGGCAGGCGCCATGGGTGAGGCAGGGCCCGGGACCCAGCAGTGGAGGCAGGCCTCGCAGCCCGTGCTGGACAGCATGGGCTACCAGGAGCTGGGAACCTTCTCTGGGATGGAAGAGCCGGGCCACGGGGAAGGGTCCTCTGAGAGCTGGCTGGAGCAGGCCAGCCACACGCTGCACCTGTGGCGCCACGTGTCTGAGAGGGAGAGGCGGAGGAGGCTGGTGGAGAGCTTGCGCGGCCCCGCGCTGGACCTCCTGCGTGGCCTCCTGGCGGAAGATCCCGAGCTGGCTGCCCAGGACTGCCTGGCCGCGCTGGTGCAGGTGTTTGGGAACAAGGACCCCCGGGGGAGTGCTCGGCTGAAGTTCGTGACCTGTGCCCAGCGGCCCCAGGAGACTCTCTCTGCGTACGTGATGCGCCTGGAAGGCCTGCTGCAGTCGGCCCTGGAGAAGGGGGCCATCCACCCGGCCATGGCGGACCAGGCACGCGCCCGGCAGGTGCTGACACGGGCCCAGCTGAACGACACGCTCCGGGACACGCTGAGGAGGAGGCGGCTGATGAGGAGGCCTCCCGGCTTTGCGGGGATGCTGCGGCTCATCCAGAAGACCGAGGCCTGGGACGCCGACCTGGCTAGCAGGGAGCACTTCCCAGGGCAGGAAGAGGCCCGTGTGGACGTTGCAGTCCTGGCAGCAGCCGCCCAGGCCGCCCCGGCCCATGAGGCCATCACCGCAGGCACCACTGCACATGGTGAAGATACCACCGCCCAGGCCGCCCGTTCCAAGGAAGGGAGCGTCGAGGACCACCCGGCACGTGAGGAGGCCAGTGCGGCAGTTGCTGGCACTGCCAAGGCTGGCGAGGTGGCCCCTGAAGACCATGGTGCCACCAGGGCAGCCCCTGAAGACCATGGTGCCGCCAGGGCAGCCCCTGGCCCTGGGGAGACCAGCAACGCGTCCACGGCCATTCAGGAAGATGGAAGTGCTGCCGCCCCTGCGGACCTAGGTCAGGCAGGACCCTCAGATGCCCCCGGAGTCCCCATGCCTGGCCGGATGGGCAGTGCTTCCCCGGTGGCCCCAGGAGGTCCTGGCTGGGAGCCAGAGGGCCTCGCCCAGGCAGAAGGCCAGGAGGCCGAGGAGACCCCCGAGGAGGGGCTCAAGCCCATCCCAGAAGAGCCGGGAAATGAGGACGGGGCTGCAGAGATGAGCCCCCCAGGGTGCATCTCAGGCCAGTAGGCTCAGCAGGTCCCGGGGCCCCCAGGCTTGGAGGCAGGGGGAGGCCAGGCCTGGCAGCCTACTGGCCCCATGTTAGGGGCCACTCCAGGTGCCTGGGCCTCCCTCCTGAGAGGGTCCCCTATTCATCATCCCCTGGGGCAGGTTGCTCCCTGTACTGGCAAGCCCAAATGTGTCCCTGTAGGCCCCAGAGGGACCCAGGTGTCAAGGAACCCCCCAGCCCCCGCTCCCCTCCCCCCAACACACACACCCTAGCCATCGTGCCCCCGCAGAGCCCTGAGGTGCGCCACGTGCCAGCCAAGGCTCTGGTCTCTGTGGGCCAGTGTCGTGAGCTCAACGTGTGCTTCCTGGGCATAGATTCAGGCCCAGCGCTGCCTGTTGTTGTGGAAATGTGCATGTGTTCTCCTCTGAGCAGTTCCCCCAAGCCCTGCGCGGCGTGGAGACCCCGAGCCCAGTCCCAGGAGCCGGCGGGAAGGACGGGATGGACGAGGTCACAGCCAGCGCCCACCCCAGGACCTGGGAGCCCACCTGCGACCTTCAGAAGGAAGACCTTGACCGGGGCTGCAGGAGGTCTGCGGGAGGCCCCCCAGGGCTTGTGTTCTGCTGGGCCACCCCGTTGTTCCTCGGGACTCCACGTCCCCGGCTCGGTGGCGTGCGCCCTGCTGTGGGACTGTCCTGTGCCCGCCATAGGGCAGGGCCAGGCCCCGGGCATGTGGGCCAGAAATGGAGGGTCTGCCCTGGGGGGAGCGGGCATGGCCGGCGCCCATCTTCCTGGCGAGAGGCCACCCGCGGGGCCCTCAGGAAGGGAGACTGTGGGGAGATGGAGGGCCGCCGGGTGGGGTGTAGCGGAGGCACCTTTTTGAGGACCCTGGGTGGGGCCGGGACCCGTGAGCTCTGGTGGCCGTTAGAAGTTCCTCTGTGTGTTGTTATGCCCTGTGTTCAATGGTTTCAGTCAATGTTTCTGTTTAATAAATTTCCCTGAACGTTTCATCTGAGTCTGGCCTCTGCTGTGGGCAATGGAGGGAAAGGGCTGCTGCGGGTGAGGGCGGGGGTCCAGAGTCCGATTCCTGCTCAGCACCCATGGGACAGCTCTCCAGGGAGAGGATAAGGTAGGCACTTTGCAGACCCAGACATCATGAGGGTTTTTCTTCCAGTTCATAGGTGAATTGTAAAGTTTTAGCGCCCTTGACCGTGGGCCGCGTCTCGGGCGATGCTCGTGCTTGAAATCATGGGTGCTGTGCACGGCCCGGAAGGCCAGGGGACACACAGGAGGACTTCTGACCTCGTGGGTCACACGTGGGTCCGTGCACGTCTGCCTGGCCCGGGGGCTCCGGGACCAGAAGGCCGTGGCCGGTTTGCACGAGCGCTCGGCCTGTGGCTCTGCACCCGTGCACGAGTGTCTTCGTGCCCCCTGCGATGACGGGCGTGAAGCAGGAGGCTGACATGCTGACGGGCCTGCCCTTTATGATGTCACTTCCTGGCTGGGCTGTGCTGTCACCCCCGAGCAACCGGAGCACTTCTGTGAGGGGCTGAGCGGGAGTGTGAGCCCAGGGTGCTGCCGGCCGCGCTGCACTGTCCCGTTTACGGGGCGGAGGGGCACGCCGCGCTCCGCATGGCTGCGGACGAGAAGGGCCCCGCCGCGGGCAGGGCGCCCGGCTTCGGCGAGGCGCCTCTTCCTCCCGACACAGCGGCTCCGGCCCTCGGCTCAGGGAGCTGCACCCCCCAGTCCCTCGCCCTGGACCAGCCCGTGCCCGCGGGGCACCCCGACCTCAGGCTGCTGCCTGGAGAAGCCGCTTTCCAGGATTTGACGGAAGAGCCTTTGTTGAAAAGGCCTCGCACCGCCTGCGAGGCCGTGTGGGAAGGCAGCCTGCTCTCCCACCCCTTTCCCAGGAAGCTGTGGACGATCGTCCACAGCAGTCGCTTTGCATCCATTGGGTGGAATGAAGACGGGACTTGCATAGGCGTCAACAGGCCGCTGTTTCAAAAGGAGGTTTTGGACAGGGACGGCCTAGACAAGGTGTTCAAGACAGAACGTGTGGAGAGCTTCATCCGCCAGCTTAACCGCTATGGATTCAGCAAAGTGTACCAGGACATGCACACGTCCCTCTGCATGACCAACCTGTCCACGAAGGAGCGGCCCGCCCACGTCCTGAGCGAGGTAAGGAGGGCGGGGGACGGCGGGGGAGGAGCCCTCTCCAGGGGCTGAGCCGCTGGGCCCGGGGGTGGGGGGCGGGTGCCAACCCCGGGGCCGCCTGGGACGGCTGCAGGCGTGTCGGGAGAGCTTCCTTTAAAGGTGGTACTTGGGCACCGGCGTGACGGCCGGAGCTGGCAGTGCCACGAGCTGTGTTGGAACGTTGTTATGGGGGGGACCCGAAGCGTTCTCAGCACAAGGACGTCACTTCTCTCCCTCCTCCTTTTCCCTTTGCTGTGTCTGTGTGAGGTGATGCGTGTGAACTGGACCCCCTGTGGTGATCATTTCACAGCACACGCGGGCAAGGCGTCATCCTGTACTCCTGACACGTGGGCAGTGCCGCTCGTACCTGACACGCAGTCACAGCGGGGGACAAGAGGACACTGCTGCAACGCTGGCCCTTCCCGTCCTCCTGCTCGGGGACAGTGGCCCGCCGGGGGGAGGGGGGAGGTCTGTGTGCCCCCTTGACTCCCATAGCTCCAGAGCATCACTTGAGTGGGGGCGCAGGTCCTTTCCTGGGAAGCAGTCAGCGTCTCCGGTCTGGCCCCTGGAGGTGCTGGCCAGGGGGCGATTCGGACACTTCCTTAGAAAGCTACCGAACCTTGTTGCAGTCTCGTACCTGCAAACGCCAAGTCCCCTTTCGTGGGCCTTGTACTCGTCCTAAGGGGCCATTTTCAGTCATTTTCCAAGGGCGAAAGGTGATGGTGAGTGAGCGAGTCTCGGGGATGTCAAAGCTGGGGCACAGCGTCCTGCTGGGACCGGGTCCCGCTTTCTCCAAAGAGGCCCTGGGTCGGCTGGGGGAGGGCGCCCAGGGGCCCAGCCAGGCGGCTGCTGCTTGCGAGCAACTCTTTTGTGACTCGGGGTTTCCTTTTCTCTCTCAACCGCGACCTCAGTTACACTTCTACCACAGTCCCCTGTTTCAGAGAGACTGCCCGCACCTCCTGGTGAGGATGAAGCCGAGAGTACACACTAAACCAGCATCCGGGCAGGTGGACGGCGAGCCGGCAGCCCCGGGGCACCTCCCGGCGCCCAGCGCCGCGGAGCCGCAGGACGGCCTCCCACCGTATCCTGAGCACATCCAGGGGACCCCGAGCTACCCGCAACTCGACCATGCCTCCGCCCTGGCCAGGACTGACTCTGTCGCTCCGGCCCCTCCTTGGACAGCAGCCGAGCCCCCCACGCCGGATCCCAACGCGCAGGTTCTGGTCCCTCTAGTCCCTGTCCTGGCAGAGGTGGCCCAGCCAGCCGAGGTCCCCTGGCTCTGCTGCTCCTGGCCTCCCGCCCAGATGAGTCCTCCCTGGCCCGTGCCGGGCCTGGCCGCCGCACCCCCCCCAAGTCCTCAGCCTTCCCCCCCACCGCGCAGCTCCCGGGGGCCGCGCTGCTGCCTCTTGCGCACCCTGGATGCCTGAAGTGGCCGCCAGGCCTGCCGCCTCCCTGACCTTGATCCGTCGGCCGCTGAGCCACTTCTGCCATCGCTGCGTGGGCTCCCGCTCTTTCCTGGAATACCCGGCCCCTCCAGGCAGGCCCACAGAGGACCCTGACCAGGCAGACCCTGCAGACACACGGAGGTGGTAACGCGGCCAGAACCTTGCAGGGCAGTAAAGAGCACGGGGACATGAGAGCGATGTTCCACCCAACACGTGTTTGGCGCCTCCGTCCTGGGCGTGGCTGAGCAGTTGAGTCCCCTCAGCAGGAAACGATGACAGGTGACAGCCCACCCCCGGCACAGTGCGGGCACCTAGCAGCTAGCCAGTGAAGCCCCTCAGACGCCCTGTGTCCACCCACTAGAAAGACCCTTGAAGGGCTTGACAAGCACAAGGAAGGCCCTGGCACCCGCGGCTTCACAGTTGCGGGGGCATCGTGTCCAGCAGGGTCTCGATTTGACAGATGAGAAGAGCTCAGGCCTCCCCTGGTCAGAGGCCTGAAAAGAGCCCTTACTGTCCTGAGACGCACAGGTGTGGAGGTGACGGTCCCTGGCAGGGGCCTGCGGGTGTTCAGTTTGGGGATGCTCTGGTGTCTGGACAGCAGGATTGAGGTTTGCTTTTCACTGCGGGTCCTGCGTCTGGAGACATTTTCCTGGTTCTCTTTTCCTTGCCTTTCGAGCTAAACACTTCAAGGGCGCCATGCTCCACCACCCTCTGGGGGCTGGGGTGTCGAGCTTATACCGCGAGTCCTTGTGGTCAGCGCCCAGTGGTGTGTACAGAGCACTGAAGGCCAGGGCGCACCCCCAGCTCACAGTTGCTGCCTCCACGTGTGGGGGATGGGCTGGGGGACCTGGCCAGGACTCTGTGGCTGTCACAGCGATAGGGCGACATCCCCTCCCAAACACTGCTAAGGAGGGGGCGGGGAGCGGGAATTGCCTAGAGTTCCAGGGGTTAGGACTCCATGCTTTCACTGCGGTGGCCCGGGTTCAATCCCTGGTCGGGGATCTAAGATCCCCCAAGCCTTGTGGGGTGGCCAGAAACACAGAAAAGAAAAAATAGGTGGGTTGGGGGAGGAGGGGAAGTAGACCCAAGGTACCAGGAATGATCCAAGCACCAGCAGCCAGAGGAGCCCCGGGTCTGCCCGGGTGAGGGGTGGTCCCATCTGCCGCTCCCGTCTGTCACAATGCAACAGCTAGTGCACGTCAGGGGGGGTCTCTTGAGCAGCCCAACAGCAGTGCCCCAAATGAACGATGCAAAAATGGACAGAAGGGACGGAAGAAACCGGTCTACAGTAGAAGTGGGAGACTTCGGTCCCCCCTGTGATGGATTCAAATGGATCCCCCAGCTCCCACCCCAACCATTAAGTCCACCTGTTGCAGTGCTAATCCCAAGGTGCATGTATTTGGAGATAGCGCCCTTGGGGAAGTCAGTAAGGTTAAATGAGGTCACAAGGGTGGGACCCTAGTCCGACAAGAGCGGTGTCCTTTGGAAAAGAGGAAGAGACACCGAAGATCTCCCTCCCTCCCTCCCTCAGCCTCTCTTCCACCCTCCCAACCTCCCTCCCTCTCTCTCCCTCCGTTTCTGTCCCTCCGTCCCTCTCTCTCTCCATCCCTCCCTCCCCCTCTGCCCCCTCTCTCCCCGCTCCCTCTCTCTCTCTCTCTGCCCCTACCTTCCTCCCCCTCTCTCTTTCCCTCCCTCGCCCCCCTCCCTTTATCTCTCTCCCTCCCTCCCCCTCTCTCCCTCCTTCCCTGCTCCTTATCTCTCTCTCCCTTCCCTGTCTCTCCCTCCCTCCCCCTCTTCTCTCCTGCCCTCCTTCCCTCCCCCTTCCCCTCTCTCTCTCTCCCTTCCTCCCTTCCCCTCTATCACTCCCTCCATCTCTCTCTCTCTCTCTCTCTCCTCTCTCCTTCACTCCCTACCGCCTCTCTCCCTCCCTCATTCCCCTTCTCTCTCTCCTTCCCTCCGTCCCTCTCTCTCTTGCTTTCGATTCCTCCCTCCCCCCTTTCCTCCCTTTGTCTCTGCCCCTTTCTCTCCCTCCCTCCCTGCCTCTTTCTCTCTCTCTCTCCCTCCCTCCCTCCTTCCCTCCCTGTCTCTTTCCCTCCCTCTCTCCCTCCCTCTTTCTCTCTCTCCCTCGCTCCCTCTCTCTCCCTTTCACTCTCTCCCTCCCTCCACCTCTCTCCCTCCCTCCACCTCTCTCCCTCCCTCCCTCCTTCCCTCCCTTTGTCTCTCCCCCTTTCTCTCCCTCCCTCCCTCTTTCTCTCTCTCTCTCTCCCTCCCCCACCACTCTCTCTCCCTGCCTCCCTTCTCCCCCACAACCTGTTCAGAGAAGCAGCCAAGTGAGGGACCAAGAGAAAACCAGCTGTCTGCGAGCCAGGAACAGACGCCTTCCCTCACCTGAAACTGCACTTTCCAGCAAGTTGAGGTTGGACTTCTAGCCACCAGGACTGGGACCCAGTACATTTCTGTAGTTTTAGCCACCCCCTCTGTGGGACTTTGCTATGGCAGCTCTAAGCAGACTAACACAGCCTGCTTTCATTATGGGTACAGCGACCAGAGAGCACCGCAGTACGGGAATCACAGATTTGAACAGCACTGTACAAAGACTAGGTCTCATGACATGTGTAGACTATTAGCCCCAAGAACAGAGTAGACACGTGCTCGAACAGAGTAGACACGTGCTCGTCAAGCGTACCTAGAACGTTCTCCAGGGTACTCCACGCGTCAGGCCACACAGCATCCCTCAGTAAACTTAAGGGGATACAAACAAAAGGGCTGAAATCATACAAAGTATGTCCTCTGGCCAAAATAGAGTGAAATTAGACCTCAATAACAGAAGGAAATGTGGGAAATCTGCAAAGAGAGGGAAATTGAGCCGTGCGTCCCCAAATAACCGCATTAGTCTGGGACGATGCCAAATCCCACAGCACAGGATGAGGGGCTGAAACAGCAGACACAGATTCTCACGGTGGTTCCGACCAGGAGGCCGAGAGGAAGGGTCCAGCAGGGGTGGCTTGTACTGCGGCCGGTCTCCTTGGTTGCAGGTGGCCGTGCTCTTACCGCCCCTCACGTGGTCACCCTCTGTGCACGCACCCCCAGCCCCTGCCTTCTCTCCTTGCATGTGCTGATCCGCTCTTCCCTCAAGGGCACCAGCCATCTTGGATTAGACCTCATCCTAATGGCCTCATTTCAACCTAAGAACCACTAACTCCAGTCACAGTGACATTCTGAGGTTCTAGGGGATTGGGGCTTCAACATGCAAATTTTGGGGGGACGCAGTTCAGTCCATAACAATAGCCCAGGGAACGTACAAGACATCACAAGGGAAACTAGAAAATACTTTGAAATGAAGAAAACACATACCAAAGGCCCCAGGACTTATGGCACGCGGCCAAAGAGGCACTTGGGACCTAAAGCTGCAAACACCCGTGTTCCAATGGAGGCGACACCTCAGATCAACCGCCTCATCTTGAACGGGGACAAGCGAGAAGACGAGGAAGGCGAGCCCAAGCATTCTGACAACAAATGTTCACGAGAAAAGAAAAACTGCGCTAATCCACGTACGCGGGGATCCCAAGACGTGCACTGGTCGGGAATCCTCACAACATGGGGGAGGGCGCATCCTTCTTACACACTCAGTAACAAGAGCTACAGCCACCGACCACTTCATTTGCACAGGCTTTTTACAAGCAGGTCACATCATGGGGAAACCCACACCAATGCTTTTGCCTGGTACTGTTAGGAGGCCCATTTTACAGATGGAGAAATCGAGGCGTAGGGAGTCTCCATGATTTGATCAGCTTGTCACTAGAAGGACTCTTATTCAAGCTAAGCATCATATGCATGCAAAGACCCATCCCCGCACTGGCCTGACCTGTCTCCCCAACAGTCAAGGGGGATTCAGCTGTCCTCCACGGGGTCCTACTACCTGACGCCTCAGGCCACATAATGGAGAAAACACAGGGAAGCCAGGCATTAGTGCCCATGAGAGCCTGACACTGGATTCTGCCCACGTGGCCTCCCCAGCCCCATCAGGTCACCATCTCTCGTGAAATGGACACGAGGGCCAGGGAGGAGGGTGAGGGTCTAGGACTGAGGGCGTGAGGATGGAGAAGGGTCCCGGACGTGGGGGTCCGAGGCACGGCCCTCTGAAGGCGGCTCCTATGCTCAGGCTTGGGCCCTGCTCTCTCCTTCCACTGCCCACTCTGCTCCCTTCTGTCCCAGCGGCGTGGTGGCCCCACGTTCTCCTGCAGGCTCACTTCCCCGGGCACACTGGCTGTCAGGCAGGCGGCAAGCCTGCATTCAAAGCACGGGGACCGCCGGGCTGGAGGACTCTCCGCATCCCCACGGGGTGTGAGTGTCTGTGCCCTTCAGGGCCCTGTGGATGACCTCAGTGTGGGTACTGGAACATACATGATGCGTTCCCTATATATACATGTGGTATGTCGATGCATGTGTATATAAGCACATATGTTCTCCACACATGTTATATATAGATAGATAGATAGATAGGTAGATAGATGACACACACTACACTACACAGACATGTAAAATGTATTACTCAGTATGAATGAGGATGAAAAAGTGACAATCACATAACTCCAACAGGTAATATGATCTAATCATGAAACCAAGCGTTCCCCTAAATCACCTGCCACTGCTCAGCCCTCTTCAGCTAAAACTAAACCTTTCTTAAAACAGGTTTCCGAAGTCTGCTGGCTGGTGAGGAGCCCCGAGGGGAAGGTGTGCGGTTCTCTGTGCTCCCCCCACGGTCATGGGCACGGCAGCCCCCCTTCCAGCATCTGTGCTGGGACTGCAGCCTTTCTCTCAGGGGTTGAGGAGGACCCTCCTGAGTGAGGATGGAGGGGTCCAGCAGGCCCGGAACAGAGGGTCCCCCAGCATGCAACTCCACCCGTACTGGGACTCCTGGGGCACCCCGGGCCGGGCTATCAGGCTGCCCATCCCCCCCCGCCGCCCCCAACTCCTCAGGGATCTCGGGGGTTCAGAGGCTCGGTCTGAGGGGCACAGTCTCAGGTGGGCAGGGGGAGGGGCCCAGGTGCTGCCTGGAGTCGAGGTGAGGACCAGAGGAGGACTGAGGGCCCCCAGGGGGATGCATCTGCAGCCCTCCCGACAGCCCTGGGAGCCCCCCCACCCCGGCATGCTGTCCGGATGGGACTGCACTGATCCCCCTGGGAGGGGCAGGGAAGGGCCTGGGTCAGGGAGGCCGGGGCCAGGTCGGCAGAGGGAAGGAGCCCAGCCCCACCAGGAGTCAAGGTACAACCGTGAGGGGGACTCGGAGGCCGCAAGGCATCCAGGTTGGCCCTGCTGTCAGCCCTGAGAGACCGCTGGCTGGGCTGTGGGAATAAGCGCCACCCCCGACCCCCGCTTCCCTCTCAGGGGTCCTGGCTGGGGAGGGCCTGGGTCTCAGGGGACCAAAGTCAGGTGGGCGGGGGATGGGCCCTACCATCTGGGAGGGAAGGTGAGTAGCCAACGGAGGGCTGAGGGACCCCCGTGGGATCATCTCAGCCCTGGGAAGCCCTGGGCTTGGGGGCCTGATGTGTTGTCCATAGATTCCCCCTGGGGGTCTCAGGACAGTGAAAGCCTTGGTGTGAGGGTCCGGCCTCGGATCAACACAGGGGGCGTCCAGGACCTGCCAGAGATCCAGCTGAGGACTCTGAAGGAAGACAGAGGGGACCCCACAGATCCCTGCCCCTGCCATCAGCCCTGGGCGGTCCCGGGACGGAATGAGCACTTGGAAAGGAGTTTTGACTTCCGCATCTGGGTCTCAGAGACACTGGGGACCTGGTATAAGGGGGGGGGGCCTAAGGTGAGTGGAGGGGAGAATCACAGGTCCTGCTGGGAGTCAATGTGAGGCCCCTGAGGGAGGACAGAGGGGACCCTGGGCCCCAGATCAGGGTAGGCCTGGGAGGTCATAGGGCAGGAGGACCCCTTGCAGCACTTCCTGACATCCGGGTCCCAGAAAGAGTGGCGCCCCGGTATGAGGGACGGGGCCTCAGGTGGGCAGAGGGGAGAATCCCAGGTCCTGCCGGGGGTCAGGGTGAGGACCCTGAGGCAGGACTGAGGGGACCCTGGACCCCAGAATAGAGGGGACCTCAGAGGAGCTCGCCCATGCTGTCAGCCCTGGGAGGTCCCGGGCAGGGCTGACTGGACGTTGCAGGCTCTCACCTCTGCCACGTGGTTGGGGATGGAGGCGTCTAGGGATGCGAGGACCTTGGTCTGAGGGGAAACATCAGGGCAGCGGAGGACGGAGTCCCAGGACCTGCCAGGGGTCAAGGTGTGGACCCCGAGAGAGGACTGGGGGGAGCCCAATCCCCGGAACAAACGGGGGCCCACAGACATCTGGCCTGACCCAACTGTCAGCCCTGGAAACCTCGGGCAGGACCTGTCTCACTGCCCCCTCCTCATTTCCAGATGGGTGGGCTCAGGGAGGAGGAAGCCATGCTCTGGGGGTCTGGCCTCAGGCCCCGGCAAGGGTCATGGAAAAGACTGGGGAGACCCCTCCTCACACAGAGTACTTAGAGCCCAGCCGGCCCTGCCCCTTTTGTCACCCATGGGTGTCCCAGAATAGGTGGGAGCATTGACTCCCCGTCACATCCTCTCCTGGTGTCTTATGGAGGTGAGGCCTTGGCTGAAGGAGATTGGTCATAGTCAGCAGAGGGAGCTGTCCCAGGCCCTGCAGGGTGTCAAGGTGCAGACTGAGTGGACCACCCATCGTCCCAGCACAGAGGGACCCCACGGAGTTTGGCCACCCCTTTTTGTCCCCTGTGACCCCTGTTAGCCCCTGGGCGGGTGTGGCCAGTATTCGGGGCCCCTCACTTCTTGTTAGTGCAGGGAATTTGTTTGAGAATTTTGACTCAGACAGCAGACAGAGGGCCCAGGCCCTGCCAGGGGGAAGGGGAGGCCCTGCCCTGAGTGAGCACAGAGGGGGCCACCCATGCCAGGACAGTGGGAACCTCACAGAGTAAAGCCCAGTCCTCCTGCCGGCACCGAGGGGCACAGGGCTGTGCCACAGTGTACACAAGAGGTGCGCCCTCCATTCCTCTTACAGGGGCTCCAGGAACCGGGAGGCGAAGGCCCAGGTCTGAGGACCGTGTCCTCAGGGCACAGAGCAGAGGAGGCCCAGGCAGCGCCAGGAGCCAAGGGGAGGTGCGTGCCCTGAGTGTGTACCCAGGGGCTCCCCCTCCCAGAACAGAGGGGACCCCACAACACCCAAGTCACCCCACCGCCCTGACAGCCCCAGAACCTGGGGCCGTGCTGGCTGCACCCTGAGGAGCCCCCTCACTTCCTTCTTCAGGTTGGCAGGGGACAGGCCACCCAGGAGGAGCGCCCCTGTGAGGCCCGAGGGCAGCCCTTAAGACGAGACCTGTAAGTGGCCTTTGTCAGAGCTGCCCAGGGTGCCTTTCTCTGCCGAGGCCGCTCACACCCCCTCTCTTCCCCAGGTACGAGGTCCCCTGCCCACACTCCCGTGGGCGGCCCGACCCCAGTAATCAGGCCCCTGGTCGAGATGAGTGAGCTCCGCCAGCCTGAGGCCGACCTTGAGGCCCCAGTCCCGGCCCAGGGTCCTGTGGAGGCGCCGCTGCTGGGGGCTGCGGGGGAGGAGGCCGCATCCTCCTCGTCCTCCGCCTCCCCCTCGTCCTCCGCCTCCCCTGGCGCCCCCTCCTTCTCCGCCTATGCCGAGCCCTTGTCCCGTGAGGCACTTGTTGCGCTGATGGCTGACCTGGTGGGGTTCCTGCTCGTCAAGTTTCGTACTGGGGAGCCGACCTCCGAGGCGGAGATGCTGAGTACGGTCCTCCGGGAGCATCGGGACCACTTCCCCGTGGTCTTCCGCCTCGTTTGCGAGTGCCTGCAGCTGCTGTTTGGCGTGGACGTGAAGGTGGTGGACCCCCGCGAGCGCACCTACGTCCTGGTCCCCACCCTGGGCCTCACCTGGGATGCAGTGCTGAGGGCCGGGCAGCGCACGCCCAAGGCCGGCCTCCTGGTGCCGGTCCTGGGCGTGATCACCCTGTTCGGTGACCGCGCCCCTGAGGTGGAGGTGTGGGGAATGCTCGGCAACATGGGGGTGTGTGCCGGGAGGGAGTCCTGCATCTATGGGGAGCCCAGGGAGCTGCTCACCAAAGTGTGGGTGCAGGAGGGCTACCTGGAGTACCGGCAGGTGCCCCACAGCGACCCTGCCCGCTACGAGTTCCTGTGGGGTCCCCGGGCCTACGTGGAGACCAGCAAGTGGCAGGTCCTGGAGCATCTGCTCAGGATCAATAGCATGGATTCCAGGTTCTTCCCATCCGTGTCTGCAGGGAGCCTGAGCCAGTGCAGCAGCCAGTCCCACGTCCAGCAGCTTCTCCCGTGGGGCAGGAAGGGGGGCTGATCCTTCACTCTGAGTTTGAAGAGGGAGCGGTCAGCCTTCTAAGCAGTGAGAGCCGGGCGAGTTGGGGGAAGCCAGTGTGCAGCATTTTGGGTTCCTGTTGTGTATGTTGACATGGACTTCCATGTCTGTTTTCTTTAGGAATTTTTCACATATTGTCTCATTTAAAAGAAGGCTTAATAAGCTTCAGTATCTAAGTTTGCAAATGACATTAATCACACATGTATTTGCACTAATTCAGTTCAATGACAAGAGTTTTGCAATTGTGTAAAACAAATTGTAAGATTCCCATATTATTTTGTGATGGTGAACGAGATAACATGGCATTGGAATAGGAGTTTACTTGGAAATGTGAAAGTAATTAGCAGTACAACTGAAGGCCACCACGTTGTTCCTCGGGACACCCCGTCGTCCACTCAGTGGTGGGTACCCTGCTGTGGGACTTTCCTGTTCCAGCCATAGGGCAGGGCCAGGCCCCGAGCATGTGGGCCAGAGGGGGAGTGGCTGACCTGGGGGAGCGGGCATTGCTGGCACCCATCTTCCTGGCGAGACACCACCCGCAGGGCCCTCAGGAAGGGAGGCAGTGGGGGGATGGAGGGCCGCCAGGTGGGGTGTAGTGGAGGCACATTGTTGGGGACACTAGTGGGGGGGCCGTGACCCCCAGACTCTGGTGGCTGTTACAAGTTCCTCTCTGTGTTATCATGCCCTCTGTTCAATGGTTTCAGTCAAAGTTTCTCTTAGTAAAGTTCTCTGAAAGTTTCAGCTGAGTCTGGCCTCTGCTGTGGGCAATGGAGGGAAAGGGATGCTGCAGGTGAGGGCGGGGGTCAAGAGTCCGATTCCTGCTCAGCACCCGTGGGACACCCCTCCAGTGAGAGGGTAGGGTAGGCACTTTGCAGACCCAGAGATGGTGAGTGCTTTTTTCCATTTCATAGGTGAATTGTAAAGTTTTAGCAAAAACTGATAATTGCCTAAAAAGGCAGTAGAGAAGTTAAAATGTAAATGAAAACCTTGATTATCTCAGCAGGAAAAAGGGAACATAGGAGCAACAATAGTTGGACAGACACTGCTATGGACTGAATATTTGTAAACCTCTCCCCCTCATTCACCTGTTAGATTCTAACCCCCAAAGGGATGGCATTTGGAGGTGGGGCCCTGGGAAGTGATTAGCCCATGAGGGGGGAGCCCTCATGAATGAGATTACCTCCCTTATAAAAGAGGCCCCAGACGGCTGCCTCATCCTCTTGTGCCATGTGAGAAGATGGCTAGTTGATACAACTAGACAAGAAACCAGTCCATATAAAGAAGAGCTTTATTACTATTATTTATTACTCAGCCGTACAAAGGAACGAAATTGGGTCATTTGTAGAGATGTGGATGGATCTAGAGACTGTCATACAGAGTGAAGGAAGTCAGAAAGAGAGAAACAAATATCGTGTATTAATGCACATATGTGGAACCTAGATAAATGGTACAGATGAACCGGTTTGCAGGGCAGAAATAGAGACACAGATGTAGAGCACAAACATATGGGCACCAAGGTGAGAAAATGGTGGGGGCGGGCGGGGGGTGTGATGAATTGGGAGATTGGGATTGACAAATGTACACTAATATGTATAAAATGGGTAACTCATAAGAACCTGCTGTATAAAAAAATACATAAAATAAAATTCAAAAGTTAAAACAAACCAAAGAAATAAGAATAGGTTTATGACATTATCAATCACAGTAGAAAACCACCTGTAAAGACAAATGGACGTACTTGCCACAACGGGCTCTGCATCGCCAAGTTCGCTCCCCCAACTCCGCAGCCTCGCAGGAGGCCTTCCTATTGGTGGAAGGCCAATGGGCGTGTCTTTTGCTTCCGGAGGCGCCAAGCCTTGGGACCTCAGGCCCTCAGTGCGCATGGCTACTGCTGCTTCCGTAGCAGAGCGCCTCCTCACGTGCTCTTCTGATCCAACCAGTTTCTCGGTAAAGAGACGTCTAGAACTTTCTCCCTCATCTTCCTGGGGCTTCCGGGAGCACCCGGAAGCCCACGTGGCGTTCGCACAGAGTGCCTGGGACAGTCGGCGGCACAGTTCCTGGCTGCTCTGCTGAGACGAGCTCTTCAGCCCCTCGTGAGCGGGACTCCGGAGCCATCCACAGAGTCAGAGCGAGTCAGGAGACAGGCGGCGGCTTTGCCGGGGGCTGGACTCCGCAGGTACCGGGGGCCCCGGGAAGGAGTGGAGGTCGGGGGAGGGCTACGGGCTGCTCGGTTGGGAGTGGGGGAGCGGCGGCGGAGGGTAGCGGGCTGAAGGGGGGCTGAGGGAAGGGTCCCCCAGTGAGCGGGTCAGAGGGGAGGACCGCTGGCTTCCGGGGTGGCTGGTGGGGGGCGTTCTGGAGTCGGGGTGCAGAGGGTGGGGCTAATGGCTAAGCGTGGGGGGGGGCCTGAGCGGAGGGCTTCCTACTGGTCGGGTGGGGCCGGCTTTGGGGGCCAGAGGAGAGGACGACTGGCTGCGGGGGTGGGGAGGACGGGGAGGACGGGAAGGGCGGGCCCCACCCCCGGGGCCGAGACGGGAGGGGAGGGCTAACGGCTGCTGCGTGTGGCGGGAGGAAGGGGGAGCTACTCCTGGCTGAGGCGGGGGTCGATGGGGAGGACTCCCGGGCACGGGTGCGGTAGGCGTTAGGGGAGCTCCCGCCGGGGCGGGGCGTGGGGTGGGGGGGGAGGACGCTCGTGGCAGTTAGGGGGCTCCGGCTCCCGGGTGGGCGGGGGCAAGACGGGTGGGCTTTGCGTCTGGGGTACGAGAAGCGAGAGCCCCTGGCGCTGAGTGTGCTCGGGGGAGGACTCCCCGGTGTGGGGAGGTGAGAGAGGCAGTCTGACCTCTACGCATGGCGGGGCGCCCGGCTTCCAGGGCCCAGAGCGGAGCGCCACCAGCTGGTGGGTGGGGGAGGGTATATGGAGGGGATGTAGTGCGAGGGGTCGGGGAGGAGCCGCCTGGCCACGGGGGGGCGTAAGTGAAGCTGAGAGGGGGAGGCGCTGGGGCTGCTGTGATCCGGTGGAGGCTGTTGGCCATGGCAGATGGATTTGTGGGGGTCCAGGGAGGGGCTCTGGCCCACTGCATTAGGCATCGAGAGCTTCAGGTCGCCTCTGTCCGGGTGGCACAGGAATTGCAGAGGTGGGTGGGCAGGGCAAGACCCTGGCCTCCACACAGAGTACACAGATTCTTTACGAGGGTGCTTTGCACATTCACCCGGACACGCCATACCAGAGTTGTAAAACAGTCTCCATAAATTTAGCAGTATTGCAAGTTTCCATGATAAGTTTTCTCATCACGGGGGAATTTTATTTGATGGTACTAATGATAATATATCTTCAAATATTGGGAAACCCATGGATCAAAGAGAAAAATCACAGGGGGACTTAGAAAATATTTCCAAGTGAATACTAAAAAAGCACAACTTACCAAAATTAGTGGGAGGCAGCAAAAAGCGACAGGAGGAAACTGTATTCCTCTAAATGCTTCTGTTAGAAAAGAGTCAGGACATAAAATCAGTGAGCCAACAGTCCATTGAGAGATGCTAGAAGAAGAAGAGCAAAGGAAACATAAAATGAAGTAATAAGAGAGCTAAGAGAGGAAACCAGTGATAGAAAGCAAATTATGGACACGGTGAACAAAGCCACGCGCTTCTTTCAAAAGAGCAAGGAAACCGAGAAAGTCCTAGAACGATGAATCACGGAAACGTAGAAAGAACGCTGATCCCCAATATGAGGAATGAAAGAGGGCCAACGTTACGGATCAGATGTACATTAACAAAGAGGATATAGGGGAATATTATGGGACATTATGGAAATGTTTATGCTAACAAATTGGAAGACTTGAAAAATTCCTTGGGAAAAAGGCAGCTTCCTAAAACTGAGGCCAGAAATGTAGAAAAGGTGACGAGCCTTCTATCTGTCTTTTTTAAAAAAATTATTTTATTTTACTTTATTATTGTTTCTTGAGTCGTACGCAACAAGTGCTCTTTTGTTATTATTTTTAAATTGTATTTTTACTTTGGGCTGCGTTGGGTCTTTGTTGCTGCGCGCGGGCTTTCTCTAGGTGCAGCGAGCGGGGGCTACTCTTCGTTGCGGTGCGCAGGCCTCTCATTACGGTGGCTTCTCTTGTTGCAGAGCACGGGCTCCAGGCATGTGGGCTTCAGAGGTTGTGTCACGTGGACTCAGTAGTTGTGGCTCGTGGGCTCTAGAGCGCTGGGTCAGTGGTTGTGGCGCGTGGGGTTAGTTGCTCCGCGGCTTGTGGGATCTCCCCGGACCAGGGATCGAACCTGTGTCCCCTGCACTGGCAGGTGGATTCTTAACCACTGCGCCACCAGGGAAGTCCCTAGCCTTCTATCTTGTAAATAAATGTAATTTATAAAAAAAGTTTCCTAAAGTCAAACAAACCAAACAGGGCAGGGAGGTGCCCCAGGCTGCTGCTGTGAGGGGCACTAGGGTGGGCTGTGTGGCACAAACATGATTCTCTCCTCTTTGCACCCACAGGCCGATTCCCACACTTCAACAGCCTGTGCACACCTGTTTGATCGCTTCCCCCCACCCTCAGGTCCTCAAAGATGGCGATGGCTCTGGCGGTATTGCGGGACTGGTGCAGGTCGATGGGCGTGAACGCTCAGCGATCTCTGCTCATCCTGGGAATCCCAGATGACTGCAAAGACCAGGAATTCCAGGAGGCTGTGCAGGCTGCCCTGCGTTCCCTGGGCAGGTACCGAGTGCTGGGCAAGGTCTACAGAAAGGAGCTGGGGTCGAGTGTTGCCCTGGTCGAGTTTGCTGAGTGTTTAAATCGAAGCTTGCTCCCCCGCCAAATACCAGGCAAGGGAGGGCCCTGGACTGTGGTCTGCCTGCCCCAGGCCCCTGATGCTGATTCACAGGATAGACCCAGTTGCCCTGCGCAGCCCCAGGGACAAGCAGTGGTTGGCAGGGCGGGTGAGGCAGGAACTGCAGGTCACTCAGGAACTGCAGGGGAGGAGGAGGCTGCAGGGGAGGCGGGAGTCGCAGGTATGGAGGGAGACACAGGTGAGGAGGAAGCCTTAGGTGAGGAGGGAGCTGAACATGAGGAGGGAGCTGCAGGTGAGGAGAGAGCTGAAGGTGAGGCAGGAGCTGCAGGTGAGGAGGGAGCTGAAGGTGAGGAAGAAGGTGCAGGTGAGAAGGGAGCTGCAGGTGAGGAGGGAGCTGAAGGTGAGGAGGGAGCTGCAGGTGAGGAGGGAGCTGAAGGTGAGGAAGAAGGTGCAGGTGAGAAGGGAGCTGCAGGTGAGGAGGGAGCTGAAGGTGAGGAGGGAGCTGCAGGTGAGGAGGGAGCTGAAGGTGAGGTAGGAGCTGCAGGTGAGGAGGGAGCTGAAGGTGAGGAGGGAGCTGAAGGTGAGGGAGGTGCAGGTGAGGAGGGAGCTGCAGGTGAGGAGGGGGCTGAAGGTGAGGCAGGAGATGCAGGTGAGGAGGGAGCTGTAGGTGAGGCAGGAGATGCAGGTGAGGAAGGAGCTTCAGGTGAGGAGGGAGCCTCAGGTGAGGCAGGAGCTGCAGGTGGGGAAAGATCTGAGGGTCAAGCAGGAGCTGAAGGTGAAGCAGGAGTGTCAGATGAGGAAGGAGCTGCAGGTGACGACGGAACCTCAGGTGAGGCAGGAGTTGCAAGTGAGGCAGGAGCTGCAGGTGAGGAAGGAGCTGCAGGTGAAGCAGGAGATGAAGGTGAAGCAGGAGCTGAGTCAGATGAGGAAGGAGCTGCAGGTGAGGAGGGAGCTGAAGGTGAGGAGGGAGCTGAAGGTGAGGAGGGAGCTGCAGGTGAGGAAGGAGCTGCAGGTGCGGAAGGAGCTGAGGGTCAAGCAGGAGCTGAGGGTCAAGCAGGAGCTGAGGGTCAAGCAGGAGCTGAAGGTCAAGCAGGAGCTGAGTCAGATGAGGAAGGAGCTGCAGGTTACAGAAATGTTGCAGGCGTGGCAGGACTTCTGAGTGTGGCAGGACTTCTGAGTATGGCAGAACCCACGGGCGGGGCAATGGCTGCGCCTGAGGAAGCAGTTGTGACAGCGGCAGGCGCCATGGGTGAGGCAGGGCCCGGGACCCAGCAGTGGAGGCAGGCCTCGCAGCCCGTGCTGGACAGCATGGGCTACCAGGAGCTGGGAACCTTCTCTGGGATGGAAGAGCCGGGCCACGGGGAAGGGTCCTCTGAGAGCTGGCTGGAGCAGGCCAGCCACACGCTGCACCTGTGGCGCCACGTGTCTGAGAGGGAGAGGCGGAGGAGGCTGGTGGAGAGCTTGCGCGGCCCCGCGCTGGACCTCCTGCGTGGCCTCCTGGCGGAAGATCCCGAGCTGGCTGCCCAGGACTGCCTGGCCGCGCTGGTGCAGGTGTTTGGGAACAAGGACCCCCGGGGGAGTGCTCGGCTGAAGTTCGTGACCTGTGCCCAGCGGCCCCAGGAGACTCTCTCTGCGTACGTGATGCGCCTGGAAGGCCTGCTGCAGTCGGCCCTGGAGAAGGGGGCCATCCACCCGGCCATGGCGGACCAGGCGCGCGCCCGGCAGGTGCTGACACGGGCCCAGCTGAACGACACGCTCCGGGACACGCTGAGGAGGAGGCGGCTGATGAGGAGGCCTCCCGGCTTTGCGGGGATGCTGCGGCTCATCCAGAAGACCGAGGCCTGGGACGCCGACCTGGCTAGCAGGGAGCACTTCCCAGGGCAGGAAGAGGCCCGTGTGGACGTTGCAGTCCTGGCAGCAGCCGCCCAGGCCGCCCCGGCCCATGAGGCCATCACCGCAGGCACCACTGCACATGGTGAAGATACCACCGCCCAGGCCGCCCGTTCCAAGGAAGGGAGCGTCGAGGACCACCCGGCACGTGAGGAGGCCAGTGCGGCAGTTGCTGGCACTGCCAAGGCTGGCGAGGTGGCCCCTGAAGACCATGGTGCCACCAGGGCAGCCCCTGAAGACCATGGTGCCGCCAGGGCAGCCCCTGGCCCTGGGGAGACCAGCAACGCGTCCACGGCCATTCAGGAAGATGGAAGTGCTGCCGCCCCTGCGGACCTAGGTCAGGCAGGACCCTCAGATGCCCCCGGAGTCCCCATGCCTGGCCGGATGGGCAGTGCTTCCCCGGTGGCCCCAGGAGGTCCTGGCTGGGAGCCAGAGGGCCTCGCCCAGGCAGAAGGCCAGGAGGCCGAGGAGACCCCCGAGGAGGGGCTCAAGCCCATCCCAGAAGAGCCGGGAAATGAGGACGGGGCTGCAGAGATGAGCCCCCCAGGGTGCATCTCAGGCCAGTAGGCTCAGCAGGTCCCGGGGCCCCCAGGCTTGGAGGCAGGGGGAGGCCAGGCCTGGCAGCCTACTGGCCCCATGTTAGGGGCCACTCCAGGTGCCTGGGCCTCCCTCCTGAGAGGGTCCCCTATTCATCATCCCCTGGGGCAGGTTGCTCCCTGTACTGGCAAGCCCAAATGTGTCCCTGTAGGCCCCAGAGGGACCCAGGTGTCAAGGAACCCCCCAGCCCCCGCTCCCCTCCCCCCAACACACACACCCTAGCCATCGTGCCCCCGCAGAGCCCTGAGGTGCGCCACGTGCCAGCCAAGGCTCTGGTCTCTGTGGGCCAGTGTCGTGAGCTCAACGTGTGCTTCCTGGGCATAGATTCAGGCCCAGCGCTGCCTGTTGTTGTGGAAATGTGCATGTGTTCTCCTCTGAGCAGTTCCCCCAAGCCCTGCGCGGCGTGGAGACCCCGAGCCCAGTCCCAGGAGCCGGCGGGAAGGACGGGATGGACGAGGTCACAGCCAGCGCCCACCCCAGGACCTGGGAGCCCACCTGCGACCTTCAGAAGGAAGACCTTGACCGGGGCTGCAGGAGGTCTGCGGGAGGCCCCCCAGGGCTTGTGTTCTGCTGGGCCACCCCGTTGTTCCTCGGGACTCCACGTCCCCGGCTCGGTGGCGTGCGCCCTGCTGTGGGACTGTCCTGTGCCCGCCATAGGGCAGGGCCAGGCCCCGGGCATGTGGGCCAGAAATGGAGGGTCTGCCCTGGGGGGAGCGGGCATGGCCGGCGCCCATCTTCCTGGCGAGAGGCCACCCGCGGGGCCCTCAGGAAGGGAGACTGTGGGGAGATGGAGGGCCGCCGGGTGGGGTGTAGCGGAGGCACCTTTTTGAGGACCCTGGGTGGGGCCGGGACCCGTGAGCTCTGGTGGCCGTTAGAAGTTCCTCTGTGTGTTGTTATGCCCTGTGTTCAATGGTTTCAGTCAATGTTTCTGTTTAATAAATTTCCCTGAACGTTTCATCTGAGTCTGGCCTCTGCTGTGGGCAATGGAGGGAAAGGGCTGCTGCGGGTGAGGGCGGGGGTCCAGAGTCCGATTCCTGCTCAGCACCCATGGGACAGCTCTCCAGGGAGAGGATAAGGTAGGCACTTTGCAGACCCAGACATCATGAGGGTTTTTCTTCCAGTTCATAGGTGAATTGTAAAGTTTTAGCGCCCTTGACCGTGGGCCGCGTCTCGGGCGATGCTCGTGCTTGAAATCATGGGTGCTGTGCACGGCCCGGAAGGCCAGGGGACACACAGGAGGACTTCTGACCTCGTGGGTCACACGTGGGTCCGTGCACGTCTGCCTGGCCCGGGGGCTCCGGGACCAGAAGGCCGTGGCCGGTTTGCACGAGCGCTCGGCCTGTGGCTCTGCACCCGTGCACGAGTGTCTTCGTGCCCCCTGCGATGACGGGCGTGAAGCAGGAGGCTGACATGCTGACGGGCCTGCCCTTTATGATGTCACTTCCTGGCTGGGCTGTGCTGTCACCCCCGAGCAACCGGAGCACTTCTGTGAGGGGCTGAGCGGGAGTGTGAGCCCAGGGTGCTGCCGGCCGCGCTGCACTGTCCCGTTTACGGGGCGGAGGGGCACGCCGCGCTCCGCATGGCTGCAGACGAGAAGGGCCCCGCCGCGGGCAGGGCACCCGGCTTCGGCGAGGCGCCTCTTCCTCCCGACACAGCGGCTCCGGCCCTCGGCTCAGGGAGCTGCACCCCCCAGTCCCTCGCCCTGGACCAGCCCGTGCCCGCGGGGCACCCCGACCTCAGGCTGCTGCCTGGAGAAGCCACTTTCCAGGATTTGACGGAAGAGCCTTTGTTGAAAAGGCCTCGCACCGCCTGCGAGGCCGTGTGGGAAGGCAGCCTGCTCTCCCACCCCTTTCCCAGGAAGCTGTGGACGATCGTCCACAGCAGTCGCTTTGCATCCATTGGGTGGAATGAAGACGGGACTTGCATAGGCGTCAACAGGCCGCTGTTTCAAAAGGAGGTTTTGGACAGGGACGGCCTAGACAAGGTGTTCAAGACAGAACGTGTGGAGAGCTTCATCCGCCAGCTTAACCGCTATGGATTCAGCAAAGTGTACCAGGACATGCACACGTCCCTCTGCATGACCAACCTGTCCACGAAGGAGCGGCCCGCCCACGTCCTGAGCGAGGTAAGGAGGGCGGGGGACGGCGGGGGAGGAGCCCTCTCCAGGGGCTGAGCCGCTGGGCCCGGGGGTGGGGGGCGGGTGCCAACCCCGGGGCCGCCTGGGACGGCTGCAGGCGTGTCGGGAGAGCTTCCTTTAAAGGTGGTACTTGGGCACCGGCGTAACGGCCGGAGCTGGCAGTGCCACGAGCTGTGTTGGAACGTTGTTATGGGGGGGACCCGAAGCGTTCTCAGCACAAGGACGTCACTTCTCTCCCTCCTCCTTTTCCCTTTGCTGTGTCTGTGTGAGGTGATGCGTGTGAACTGGACCCCCTGTGGTGATCATTTCACAGCACACGCGGGCAAGGCGTCATCCTGTACTCCTGACACGTGGGCAGTGCCGCTCGTACCTGACACGCAGTCACAGCGGGGGACAAGAGGACACTGCTGCAACGCTGGCCCTTCCCGTCCTCCTGCTCGGGGACAGTGGCCCGCCGGGGGGAGGGGGGAGGTCTGTGTGCCCCCTTGACTCCCATAGCTCCAGAGCATCACTTGAGTGGGGGCGCAGGTCCTTTCCTGGGAAGCAGTCAGCGTCTCCGGTCTGGCCCCTGGAGGTGCTGGCCAGGGGGCGATTCGGACACTTCCTTAGAAAGCTACCGAACCTTGTTGCAGTCTCGTACCTGCAAACGCCAAGTCCCCTTTCGTGGGCCTTGTACTCGTCCTAAGGGGCCATTTTCAGTCATTTTCCAAGGGCGAAAGGTGATGGTGAGTGAGCGAGTCTCGGGGATGTCAAAGCTGGGGCACAGCGTCCTGCTGGGACCGGGTCCCGCTTTCTCCAAAGAGGCCCTGGGTCGGCTGGGGGAGGGCGCCCAGGGGCCCAGCCAGGCGGCTGCTGCTTGCGAGCAACTCTTTTGTGACTCGGGGTTTCCTTTTCTCTCTCAACCGCGACCTCAGTTACACTTCTACCACAGTCCCCTGTTTCAGAGAGACTGCCCGCACCTCCTGGTGAGGATGAAGCCGAGAGTACACACTAAACCAGCATCCGGGCAGGTGGACGGCGAGCCGGCAGCCCCGGGGCACCTCCCGGCGCCCAGCGCCGCGGAGCCGCAGGACGGCCTCCCACCGTATCCTGAGCACATCCAGGGGACCCCGAGCTACCCGCAACTCGACCATGCCTCCGCCCTGGCCAGGACTGACTCTGTCGCTCCGGCCCCTCCTTGGACAGCAGCCGAGCCCCCCACGCTGGATCCCAACGCGCAGGTTCTGGTCCCTCTAGTCCCTGTCCTGGCAGAGGTGGCCCAGCCAGCCGAGGTCCCCTGGCTCTGCTGCTCCTGGCCTCCCGCCCAGATGAGTCCTCCCTGGCCCGTGCCGGGCCTGGCCGCCGCACCCCCCCCAAGTCCTCAGCCTTCCCCCCCACCGCGCAGCTCCCGGGGGCCGCGCTGCTGCCTCTTGCGCACCCTGGATGCCTGAAGTGGCCGCCAGGCCTGCCGCCTCCCTGACCTTGATCCGTCGGCCGCTGAGCCACTTCTGCCATCGCTGCGTGGGCTCCCGCTCTTTCCTGGAATACCCGGCCCCTCCAGGCAGGCCCACAGAGGACCCTGACCAGGCAGACCCTGCAGACACACGGAGGTGGTAACGCGGCCAGAACCTTGCAGGGCAGTAAAGAGCACGGGGACATGAGAGTGATGTTCCACCCAACACGTGTTTGGCGCCTCCGTCCTGGGCGTGGCTGAGCAGTTGAGTCCCCTCAGCAGGAAACGATGACAGGTGACAGCCCACCCCCGGCACAGTGCGGGCACCTAGCAGCTAGCCAGTGAAGCCCCTCAGACGCCCTGTGTCCACCCACTAGAAAGACCCTTGAAGGGCTTGACAAGCACAAGGAAGGCCCTGGCACCCGCGGCTTCACAGTTGCGGGGGCATCGTGTCCAGCAGGGTCTCGATTTGACAGATGAGAAGAGCTCAGGCCTCCCCTGGTCAGAGGCCTGAAAAGAGCCCTTACTGTCCTGAGACGCACAGGTGTGGAGGTGACGGTCCCTGGCAGGGGCCTGCGGGTGTTCAGTTTGGGGATGCTCTGGTGTCTGGACAGCAGGATTGAGGTTTGCTTTTCACTGCGGGTCCTGCGTCTGGAGACATTTTCCTGGTTCTCTTTTCCTTGCCTTTCGAGCTAAACACTTCAAGGGCGCCATGCTCCACCACCCTCTGGGGGCTGGGGTGTCGAGCTTATACCGCGAGTCCTTGTGGTCAGCGCCCAGTGGTGTGTACAGAGCACTGAAGGCCAGGGCGCACCCCCAGCTCACAGTTGCTGCCTCCACGTGTGGGGGATGGGCTGGGGGACCTGGCCAGGACTCTGTGGCTGTCACAGCGATAGGGCGACATCCCCTCCCAAACACTGCTAAGGAGGGGGCGGGGAGCGGGAATTGCCTAGAGTTCCAGGGGTTAGGACTCCATGCTTTCACTGCGGTGGCCCGGGTTCAATCCCTGGTCGGGGATCTAAGATCCCCCAAGCCTTGTGGGGTGGCCAGAAACACAGAAAAGAAAAAATAGGTGGGTTGGGGGAGGAGGGGAAGTAGACCCAAGGTACCAGGAATGATCCAAGCACCAGCAGCCAGAGGAGCCCTGGGTCTGCCCGGGTGAGGGGTGGTCCCATCTGCCGCTCCCGTCTGTCACAATGCAACAGCTAGTGCACGTCAGGGGGGGTCTCTTGAGCAGCCCAACAGCAGTGCCCCAAATGAACGATGCAAAAATGGACAGAAGGGACGGAAGAAACCGGTCTACAGTAGAAGTGGGAGACTTCGGTCCCCCCTGTGATGGATTCAAATGGATCCCCCAGCTCCCACCCCAACCATTAAGTCCACCTGTTGCAGTGCTAATCCCAAGGTGCATGTATTTGGAGATAGCGCCCTTGGGGAAGTCAGTAAGGTTAAATGAGGTCACAAGGGTGGGACCCTAGTCCGACAAGAGCGGTGTCCTTTGGAAAAGAGGAAGAGACACCGAAGATCTCCCTCCCTCCCTCCCTCAGCCTCTCTTCCACCCTCCCAACCTCCCTCCCTCTCTCTCCCTCCGTTTCTGTCCCTCCGTCCCTCTCTCTCTCCATCCCTCCCTCCCCCTCTGCCCCCTCTCTCCCCGCTCCCTCTCTCTCTCTCTCTGCCCCTACCTTCCTCCCCCTCTCTCTTTCCCTCCCTCGCCCCCCTCCCTTTATCTCTCTCCCTCCCTCCCCCTCTCTCCCTCCTTCCCTGCTCCTTATCTCTCTCTCCCTTCCCTGTCTCTCCCTCCCTCCCCCTCTTCTCTCCTGCCCTCCTTCCCTCCCCCTTCCCCTCTCTCTCTCTCCCTTCCTCCCTTCCCCTCTATCACTCCCTCCATCTCTCTCTCTCTCTCTCTCTCCTCTCTCCTTCACTCCCTACCGCCTCTCTCCCTCCCTCATTCCCCTTCTCTCTCTCCTTCCCTCCGTCCCTCTCTCTCTTGCTTTCGATTCCTCCCTCCCCCCTTTCCTCCCTTTGTCTCTGCCCCTTTCTCTCCCTCCCTCCCTGCCTCTTTCTCTCTCTCTCTCCCTCCCTCCCTCCTTCCCTCCCTGTCTCTTTCCCTCCCTCTCTCCCTCCCTCTTTCTCTCTCTCCCTCGCTCCCTCTCTCTCCCTTTCACTCTCTCCCTCCCTCCACCTCTCTCCCTCCCTCCACCTCTCTCCCTCCCTCCCTCCTTCCCTCCCTTTGTCTCTCCCCCTTTCTCTCCCTCCCTCCCTCTTTCTCTCTCTCTCTCTCCCTCCCCCACCACTCTCTCTCCCTGCCTCCCTTCTCCCCCACAACCTGTTCAGAGAAGCAGCCAAGTGAGGGACCAAGAGAAAACCAGCTGTCTGCGAGCCAGGAACAGACGCCTTCCCTCACCTGAAACTGCACTTTCCAGCAAGTTGAGGTTGGACTTCTAGCCACCAGGACTGGGACCCAGTACATTTCTGTAGTTTTAGCCACCCCCTCTGTGGGACTTTGCTATGGCAGCTCTAAGCAGACTAACACAGCCTGCTTTCATTATGGGTACAGCGACCAGAGAGCACCGCAGTACGGGAATCACAGATTTGAACAGCACTGTACAAAGACTAGGTCTCATGACATGTGTAGACTATTAGCCCCAAGAACAGAGTAGACACGTGCTCGAACAGAGTAGACACGTGCTCGTCAAGCGTACCTAGAACGTTCTCCAGGGTACTCCACGCGTCAGGCCACACAGCATCCCTCAGTAAACTTAAGGGGATACAAACAAAAGGGCTGAAATCATACAAAGTATGTCCTCTGGCCAAAATAGAGTGAAATTAGACCTCAATAACAGAAGGAAATGTGGGAAATCTGCAAAGAGAGGGAAATTGAGCCGTGCGTCCCCAAATAACCGCATTAGTCTGGGACGATGCCAAATCCCACAGCACAGGATGAGGGGCTGAAACAGCAGACACAGATTCTCACGGTGGTTCCGACCAGGAGGCCGAGAGGAAGGGTCCAGCAGGGGTGGCTTGTACTGCGGCCGGTCTCCTTGGTTGCAGGTGGCCGTGCTCTTACCGCCCCTCACGTGGTCACCCTCTGTGCACGCACCCCCAGCCCCTGCCTTCTCTCCTTGCATGTGCTGATCCGCTCTTCCCTCAAGGGCACCAGCCATCTTGGATTAGACCTCATCCTAATGGCCTCATTTCAACCTAAGAACCACTAACTCCAGTCACAGTGACATTCTGAGGTTCTAGGGGATTGGGGCTTCAACATGCAAATTTTGGGGGGACGCAGTTCAGTCCATAACAATAGCCCAGGGAACGTACAAGACATCACAAGGGAAACTAGAAAATACTTTGAAATGAAGAAAACACATACCAAAGGCCCCAGGACTTATGGCACGCGGCCAAAGAGGCACTTGGGACCTAAAGCTGCAAACACCCGTGTTCCAATGGAGGCGACACCTCAGATCAACCGCCTCATCTTGAACGGGGACAAGCGAGAAGACGAGGAAGGCGAGCCCAAGCATTCTGACAACAAATGTTCACGAGAAAAGAAAAACTGCGCTAATCCACGTACGCGGGGATCCCAAGACGTGCACTGGTCGGGAATCCTCACAACATGGGGGAGGGCGCATCCTTCTTACACACTCAGTAACAAGAGCTACAGCCACCGACCACTTCATTTGCACAGGCTTTTTACAAGCAGGTCACATCATGGGGAAACCCACACCAATGCTTTTGCCTGGTACTGTTAGGAGGCCCATTTTACAGATGGAGAAATCGAGGCGTAGGGAGTCTCCATGATTTGATCAGCTTGTCACTAGAAGGACTCTTATTCAAGCTAAGCATCATATGCATGCAAAGACCCATCCCCGCACTGGCCTGACCTGTCTCCCCAACAGTCAAGGGGGATTCAGCTGTCCTCCACGGGGTCCTACTACCTGACGCCTCAGGCCACATAATGGAGAAAACACAGGGAAGCCAGGCATTAGTGCCCATGAGAGCCTGACACTGGATTCTGCCCACGTGGCCTCCCCAGCCCCATCAGGTCACCATCTCTCGTGAAATGGACACGAGGGCCAGGGAGGAGGGTGAGGGTCTAGGACTGAGGGCGTGAGGATGGAGAAGGGTCCCGGACGTGGGGGTCCGAGGCACGGCCCTCTGAAGGCGGCTCCTATGCTCAGGCTTGGGCCCTGCTCTCTCCTTCCACTGCCCACTCTGCTCCCTTCTGTCCCAGCGGCGTGGTGGCCCCACGTTCTCCTGCAGGCTCACTTCCCCGGGCACACTGGCTGTCAGGCAGGCGGCAAGCCTGCATTCAAAGCACGGGGACCGCCGGGCTGGAGGACTCTCCGCATCCCCACGGGGTGTGAGTGTCTGTGCCCTTCAGGGCCCTGTGGATGACCTCAGTGTGGGTACTGGAACATACATGATGCGTTCCCTATATATACATGTGGTATGTCGATGCATGTGTATATAAGCACATATGTTCTCCACACATGTTATATATAGATAGATAGATAGATAGATAGGTAGATAGATGACACACACTACACTACACAGACATGTAAAATGTATTACTCAGTATGAATGAGGATGAAAAAGTGACAATCACATAACTCCAACAGGTAATATGATCTAATCATGAAACCAAGCGTTCCCCTAAATCACCTGCCACTGCTCAGCCCTCTTCAGCTAAAACTAAACCTTTCTTAAAACAGGTTTCCGAAGTCTGCTGGCTGGTGAGGAGCCCCGAGGGGAAGGTGTGCGGTTCTCTGTGCTCCCCCCACGGTCATGGGCACGGCAGCCCCCCTTCCAGCATCTGTGCTGGGACTGCAGCCTTTCTCTCAGGGGTTGAGGAGGACCCTCCTGAGTGAGGATGGAGGGGTCCAGCAGGCCCGGAACAGAGGGTCCCCCAGCATGCAACTCCACCCGTACTGGGACTCCTGGGGCACCCCGGGCCGGGCTATCAGGCTGCCCATCCCCCCCCGCCGCCCCCAACTCCTCAGGGATCTCGGGGGTTCAGAGGCTCGGTCTGAGGGGCACAGTCTCAGGTGGGCAGGGGGAGGGGCCCAGGTGCTGCCTGGAGTCGAGGTGAGGACCAGAGGAGGACTGAGGGCCCCCAGGGGGATGCATCTGCAGCCCTCCCGACAGCCCTGGGAGCCCCCCCACCCCGGCATGCTGTCCGGATGGGACTGCACTGATCCCCCTGGGAGGGGCAGGGAAGGGCCTGGGTCAGGGAGGCCGGGGCCAGGTCGGCAGAGGGAAGGAGCCCAGCCCCACCAGGAGTCAAGGTACAACCGTGAGGGGGACTCGGAGGCCGCAAGGCATCCAGGTTGGCCCTGCTGTCAGCCCTGAGAGACCGCTGGCTGGGCTGTGGGAATAAGCGCCACCCCCGACCCCCGCTTCCCTCTCAGGGGTCCTGGCTGGGGAGGGCCTGGGTCTCAGGGGACCAAAGTCAGGTGGGCGGGGGATGGGCCCTACCATCTGGGAGGGAAGGTGAGTAGCCAACGGAGGGCTGAGGGACCCCCGTGGGATCATCTCAGCCCTGGGAAGCCCTGGGCTTGGGGGCCTGATGTGTTGTCCATAGATTCCCCCTGGGGGTCTCAGGACAGTGAAAGCCTTGGTGTGAGGGTCCGGCCTCGGATCAACACAGGGGGCGTCCAGGACCTGCCAGAGATCCAGCTGAGGACTCTGAAGGAAGACAGAGGGGACCCCACAGATCCCTGCCCCTGCCATCAGCCCTGGGCGGTCCCGGGACGGAATGAGCACTTGGAAAGGAGTTTTGACTTCCGCATCTGGGTCTCAGAGACACTGGGGACCTGGTATAAGGGGGGGGGGGCCTAAGGTGAGTGGAGGGGAGAATCACAGGTCCTGCTGGGAGTCAATGTGAGGCCCCTGAGGGAGGACAGAGGGGACCCTGGGCCCCAGATCAGGGTAGGCCTGGGAGGTCATAGGGCAGGAGGACCCCTTGCAGCACTTCCTGACATCCGGGTCCCAGAAAGAGTGGCGCCCCGGTATGAGGGACGGGGCCTCAGGTGGGCAGAGGGGAGAATCCCAGGTCCTGCCGGGGGTCAGGGTGAGGACCCTGAGGCAGGACTGAGGGGACCCTGGACCCCAGAATAGAGGGGACCTCAGAGGAGCTCGCCCATGCTGTCAGCCCTGGGAGGTCCCGGGCAGGGCTGACTGGACGTTGCAGGCTCTCACCTCTGCCACGTGGTTGGGGATGGAGGCGTCTAGGGATGCGAGGACCTTGGTCTGAGGGGAAACATCAGGGCAGCGGAGGACGGAGTCCCAGGACCTGCCAGGGGTCAAGGTGTGGACCCCGAGAGAGGACTGGGGGGAGCCCAATCCCCGGAACAAACGGGGGCCCACAGACATCTGGCCTGACCCAACTGTCAGCCCTGGAAACCTCGGGCAGGACCTGTCTCACTGCCCCCTCCTCATTTCCAGATGGGTGGGCTCAGGGAGGAGGAAGCCATGCTCTGGGGGTCTGGCCTCAGGCCCCGGCAAGGGTCATGGAAAAGACTGGGGAGACCCCTCCTCACACAGAGTACTTAGAGCCCAGCCGGCCCTGCCCCTTTTGTCACCCATGGGTGTCCCAGAATAGGTGGGAGCATTGACTCCCCGTCACATCCTCTCCTGGTGTCTTATGGAGGTGAGGCCTTGGCTGAAGGAGATTGGTCATAGTCAGCAGAGGGAGCTGTCCCAGGCCCTGCAGGGTGTCAAGGTGCAGACTGAGTGGACCACCCATCGTCCCAGCACAGAGGGACCCCACGGAGTTTGGCCACCCCTTTTTGTCCCCTGTGACCCCTGTTAGCCCCTGGGCAGGTGTGGCCAGTATTCGGGGCCCCTCACTTCTTGTTAGTGCAGGGAATTTGTTTGAGAATTTTGACTCAGACAGCAGACAGAGGGCCCAGGCCCTGCCAGGGGGAAGGGGAGGCCCTGCCCTGAGTGAGCACAGAGGGGGCCACCCATGCCAGGACAGTGGGAACCTCACAGAGTAAAGCCCAGTCCTCCTGCCGGCACCGAGGGGCACAGGGCTGTGCCACAGTGTACACAAGAGGTGCGCCCTCCATTCCTCTTACAGGGGCTCCAGGAACCGGGAGGCGAAGGCCCAGGTCTGAGGACCGTGTCCTCAGGGCACAGAGCAGAGGAGGCCCAGGCAGCGCCAGGAGCCAAGGGGAGGTGCGTGCCCTGAGTGTGTACCCAGGGGCTCCCCCTCCCAGAACAGAGGGGACCCCACAACACCCAAGTCACCCCACCGCCCTGACAGCCCCAGAACCTGGGGCCGTGCTGGCTGCACCCTGAGGAGCCCCCTCACTTCCTTCTTCAGGTTGGCAGGGGACAGGCCACCCAGGAGGAGCGCCCCTGTGAGGCCCGAGGGCAGCCCTTAAGACGAGACCTGTAAGTGGCCTTTGTCAGAGCTGCCCAGGGTGCCTTTCTCTGCCGAGGCCGCTCACACCCCCTCTCTTCCCCAGGTACGAGGTCCCCTGCCCACACTCCCGTGGGCGGCCCGACCCCAGTAATCAGGCCCCTGGTCGAGATGAGTGAGCTCCGCCAGCCTGAGGCCGACCTTGAGGCCCCAGTCCCGGCCCAGGGTCCTGTGGAGGCGCCGCTGCTGGGGGCTGCGGGGGAGGAGGCCGCATCCTCCTCGTCCTCCGCCTCCCCCTCGTCCTCCGCCTCCCCTGGCGCCCCCTCCTTCTCCGCCTATGCCGAGCCCTTGTCCCGTGAGGCACTTGTTGCGCTGATGGCTGACCTGGTGGGGTTCCTGCTCGTCAAGTTTCGTACTGGGGAGCCGACCTCCGAGGCGGAGATGCTGAGTACGGTCCTCCGGGAGCATCGGGACCACTTCCCCGTGGTCTTCCGCCTCGTTTGCGAGTGCCTGCAGCTGCTGTTTGGCGTGGACGTGAAGGTGGTGGACCCCCGCGAGCGCACCTACGTCCTGGTCCCCACCCTGGGCCTCACCTGGGATGCAGTGCTGAGGGCCGGGCAGCGCACGCCCAAGGCCGGCCTCCTGGTGCCGGTCCTGGGCGTGATCACCCTGTTCGGTGACCGCGCCCCTGAGGTGGAGGTGTGGGGAATGCTCGGCAACATGGGGGTGTGTGCCGGGAGGGAGTCCTGCATCTATGGGGAGCCCAGGGAGCTGCTCACCAAAGTGTGGGTGCAGGAGGGCTACCTGGAGTACCGGCAGGTGCCCCACAGCGACCCTGCCCGCTACGAGTTCCTGTGGGGTCCCCGGGCCTACGTGGAGACCAGCAAGTGGCAGGTCCTGGAGCATCTGCTCAGGATCAATAGCATGGATTCCAGGTTCTTCCCATCCGTGTCTGCAGGGAGCCTGAGCCAGTGCAGCAGCCAGTCCCACGTCCAGCAGCTTCTCCCGTGGGGCAGGAAGGGGGGCTGATCCTTCACTCTGAGTTTGAAGAGGGAGCGGTCAGCCTTCTAAGCAGTGAGAGCCGGGCGAGTTGGGGGAAGCCAGTGTGCAGCATTTTGGGTTCCTGTTGTGTATGTTGACATGGACTTCCATGTCTGTTTTCTTTAGGAATTTTTCACATATTGTCTCATTTAAAAGAAGGCTTAATAAGCTTCAGTATCTAAGTTTGCAAATGACATTAATCACACATGTATTTGCACTAATTCAGTTCAATGACAAGAGTTTTGCAATTGTGTAAAACAAATTGTAAGATTCCCATATTATTTTGTGATGGTGAACGAGATAACATGGCATTGGAATAGGAGTTTACTTGGAAATGTGAAAGTAATTAGCAGTACAACTGAAGGCCACCACGTTGTTCCTCGGGACACCCCGTCGTCCACTCAGTGGTGGGTACCCTGCTGTGGGACTTTCCTGTTCCAGCCATAGGGCAGGGCCAGGCCCCGAGCATGTGGGCCAGAGGGGGAGTGGCTGACCTGGGGGAGCGGGCATTGCTGGCACCCATCTTCCTGGCGAGACACCACCCGCAGGGCCCTCAGGAAGGGAGGCAGTGGGGGGATGGAGGGCCGCCAGGTGGGGTGTAGTGGAGGCACATTGTTGGGGACACTAGTGGGGGGGCCGTGACCCCCAGACTCTGGTGGCTGTTACAAGTTCCTCTCTGTGTTATCATGCCCTCTGTTCAATGGTTTCAGTCAAAGTTTCTCTTAGTAAAGTTCTCTGAAAGTTTCAGCTGAGTCTGGCCTCTGCTGTGGGCAATGGAGGGAAAGGGATGCTGCAGGTGAGGGCGGGGGTCAAGAGTCCGATTCCTGCTCAGCACCCGTGGGACACCCCTCCAGTGAGAGGGTAGGGTAGGCACTTTGCAGACCCAGAGATGGTGAGTGCTTTTTTCCATTTCATAGGTGAATTGTAAAGTTTTAGCAAAAACTGATAATTGCCTAAAAAGGCAGTAGAGAAGTTAAAATGTAAATGAAAACCTTGATTATCTCAGCAGGAAAAAGGGAACATAGGAGCAACAATAGTTGGACAGACACTGCTATGGACTGAATATTTGTAAACCTCTCCCCCTCATTCACCTGTTAGATTCTAACCCCCAAAGGGATGGCATTTGGAGGTGGGGCCCTGGGAAGTGATTAGCCCATGAGGGGGGAGCCCTCATGAATGAGATTACCTCCCTTATAAAAGAGGCCCCAGACGGCTGCCTCATCCTCTTGTGCCATGTGAGAAGATGGCTAGTTGATACAACTAGACAAGAAACCAGTCCATATAAAGAAGAGCTTTATTACTATTATTTATTACTCAGCCGTACAAAGGAACGAAATTGGGTCATTTGTAGAGATGTGGATGGATCTAGAGACTGTCATACAGAGTGAAGGAAGTCAGAAAGAGAGAAACAAATATCGTGTATTAATGCACATATGTGGAACCTAGATAAATGGTACAGATGAACCGGTTTGCAGGGCAGAAATAGAGACACAGATGTAGAGCACAAACATATGGGCACCAAGGTGAGAAAATGGTGGGGGCGGGCGGGGGGTGTGATGAATTGGGAGATTGGGATTGACAAATGTACACTAATATGTATAAAATGGGTAACTCATAAGAACCTGCTGTATAAAAAAATACATAAAATAAAATTCAAAAGTTAAAACAAACCAAAGAAATAAGAATAGGTTTATGACATTATCAATCACAGTAGAAAACCACCTGTAAAGACAAATGGACGTACTTGCCACAACGGGCTCTGCATCGCCAAGTTCGCTCCCCCAACTCCGCAGCCTCGCAGGAGGCCTTCCTATTGGTGGAAGGCCAATGGGCGTGTCTTTTGCTTCCGGAGGCGCCAAGCCTTGGGACCTCAGGCCCTCAGTGCGCATGGCTACTGCTGCTTCCGTAGCAGAGCGCCTCCTCACGTGCTCTTCTGATCCAACCAGTTTCTCGGTAAAGAGACGTCTAGAACTTTCTCCCTCATCTTCCTGGGGCTTCCGGGAGCACCCGGAAGCCCACGTGGCGTTCGCACAGAGTGCCTGGGACAGTCGGCGGCACAGTTCCTGGCTGCTCTGCTGAGACGAGCTCTTCAGCCCCTCGTGAGCGGGACTCCGGAGCCATCCACAGAGTCAGAGCGAGTCAGGAGACAGGCGGGGGCTTTGCCGGGGGCTGGACTCCGCAGGTACCGGGGGCCCCGGGAAGGAGTGGAGGTCGGGGGAGGGCTACGGGCTGCTCGGTTGGGAGTGGGGGAGCGGCGGCGGAGGGTAGCGGGCTGAAGGGGGGCTGAGGGAAGGGTCCCCCAGTGAGCGGGTCAGAGGGGAGGACCGCTGGCTTCCGGGGTGGCTGGTGGGGGGCGTTCTGGAGTCAGGGTGCAGAGGGTGGGGCTAATGGCTAAGCGTGGGGGGGGGGCCTGAGCGGAGGGCTTCCTACTGGTCGGGTGGGGCCGGCTTTGGGGGCCAGAGGAGAGGACGACTGGCTGCGGGGGTGGGGAGGACGGGGAGGACGGGAAGGGCGGGCCCCACCCCCGGGGCCGAGACGGGAGGGGAGGGCTAACGGCTGCTGCGTGTGGCGGGAGGAAGGGGGAGCTACTCCTGGCTGAGGCGGGGGTCGATGGGGAGGACTCCCGGGCGCGGGTGCGGTAGGCGTTAGGGGAGTTCCCGCCGGGGCGGGGCGTGGGGTGGGGGGGGAGGACGCTCGTGGCAGTTAGGGGGCTCCGGCTCCCGGGTGGGCGGGGGCAAGACGGGTGGGCTTTGCGTCTGGGGTACGAGAAGCGAGAGCCCCTGGCGCTGAGTGTGCTCGGGGGAGGACTCCCCGGTGTGGGGAGGTGAGAGAGGCAGTCTGACCTCTATGCATGGCGGGGCGCCCGGCTTCCAGGGCCCAGAGCGGAGCGCCACCAGCTGGTGGGTGGGGGAGGGTATATGGAGGGGATGTAGTGCGAGGGGTCGGGGAGGAGCCGCCTGGCCACGGGGGGGCGTAAGTGAAGCTGAGAGGGGGAGGCGCTGGGGCTGCTGTGATCCGGTGGAGGCTGTTGGCCATGGCAGATGGATTTGTGGGGGTCCAGGGAGGGGCTCTGGCCCACTGCATTAGGCATCGAGAGCTTCAGGTCGCCTCTGTCCGGGTGGCACAGGAATTGCAGAGGTGGGTGGGCAGGGCAAGACCCTGGCCTCCACACAGAGTACACAGATTCTTTACGAGGGTGCTTTGCACATTCACCCGGACACGCCATACCAGAGTTGTAAAACAGTCTCCATAAATTTAGCAGTATTGCAAGTTTCCATGATAAGTTTTCTCATCACGGGGGAATTTTATTTGATGGTACTAATGATAATATATCTTCAAATATTGGGAAACCCATGGATCAAAGAGAAAAATCACAGGGGGACTTAGAAAATATTTCCAAGTGAATACTAAAAAAGCACAACTTACCAAAATTAGTGGGAGGCAGCAAAAAGCGACAGGAGGAAACTGTATTCCTCTAAATGCTTCTGTTAGAAAAGAGTCAGGACATAAAATCAGTGAGCCAACAGTCCATTGAGAGATGCTAGAAGAAGAAGAGCAAAGGAAACATAAAATGAAGTAATAAGAGAGCTAAGAGAGGAAACCAGTGATAGAAAGCAAATTATGGACACGGTGAACAAAGCCACGCGCTTCTTTCAAAAGAGCAAGGAAACCGAGAAAGTCCTAGAACGATGAATCACGGAAACGTAGAAAGAACGCTGATCCCCAATATGAGGAATGAAAGAGGGCCAACGTTACGGATCAGATGTACATTAACAAAGAGGATATAGGGGAATATTATGGGACATTATGGAAATGTTTATGCTAACAAATTGGAAGACTTGAAAAATTCCTTGGGAAAAAGGCAGCTTCCTAAAACTGAGGCCAGAAATGTAGAAAAGGTGACGAGCCTTCTATCTGTCTTTTTTAAAAAAATTATTTTATTTTACTTTATTATTGTTTCTTGAGTCGTACGCAACAAGTGCTCTTTTGTTATTATTTTTAAATTGTATTTTTACTTTGGGCTGCGTTGGGTCTTTGTTGCTGCGCGCGGGCTTTCTCTAGGTGCAGCGAGCGGGGGCTACTCTTCGTTGCGGTGCGCAGGCCTCTCATTACGGTGGCTTCTCTTGTTGCAGAGCACGGGCTCCAGGCATGTGGGCTTCAGAGGTTGTGTCACGTGGACTCAGTAGTTGTGGCTCGTGGGCTCTAGAGCGCTGGGTCAGTGGTTGTGGCGCGTGGGGTTAGTTGCTCCGCGGCTTGTGGGATCTCCCCGGACCAGGGATCGAACCTGTGTCCCCTGCACTGGCAGGTGGATTCTTAACCACTGCGCCACCAGGGAAGTCCCTAGCCTTCTATCTTGTAAATAAATGTAATTTATAAAAAAAGTTTCCTAAAGTCAAACAAACCAAACAGGGCAGGGAGGTGCCCCAGGCTGCTGCTGTGAGGGGCACTAGGGTGGGCTGTGTGGCACAAACATGATTCTCTCCTCTTTGCACCCACAGGCCGATTCCCACACTTCAACAGCCTGTGCACACCTGTTTGATCGCTTCCCCCCACCCTCAGGTCCTCAAAGATGGCGATGGCTCTGGCGGTATTGCGGGACTGGTGCAGGTCGATGGGCGTGAACGCTCAGCGATCTCTGCTCATCCTGGGAATCCCAGATGACTGCAAAGACCAGGAATTCCAGGAGGCTGTGCAGGCTGCCCTGCGTTCCCTGGGCAGGTACCGAGTGCTGGGCAAGGTCTACAGAAAGGAGCTGGGGTCGAGTGTTGCCCTGGTCGAGTTTGCTGAGTGTTTAAATCGAAGCTTGCTCCCCCGCCAAATACCAGGCAAGGGAGGGCCCTGGACTGTGGTCTGCCTGCCCCAGGCCCCTGATGCTGATTCACAGGATAGACCCAGTTGCCCTGCGCAGCCCCAGGGACAAGCAGTGGTTGGCAGGGCGGGTGAGGCAGGAACTGCAGGTCACTCAGGAACTGCAGGGGAGGAGGAGGCTGCAGGGGAGGCGGGAGTCGCAGGTATGGAGGGAGACACAGGTGAGGAGGAAGCCTTAGGTGAGGAGGGAGCTGAACATGAGGAGGGAGCTGCAGGTGAGGAGAGAGCTGAAGGTGAGGCAGGAGCTGCAGGTGAGGAGGGAGCTGAAGGTGAGGAAGAAGGTGCAGGTGAGAAGGGAGCTGCAGGTGAGGAGGGAGCTGAAGGTGAGGAGGGAGCTGCAGGTGAGGAGGGAGCTGAAGGTGAGGTAGGAGCTGCAGGTGAGGAGGGAGCTGAAGGTGAGGAGGGAGCTGAAGGTGAGGGAGGTGCAGGTGAGGAGGGAGCTGCAGGTGAGGAGGGGGCTGAAGGTGAGGCAGGAGATGCAGGTGAGGAGGGAGCTGTAGGTGAGGCAGGAGATGCAGGTGAGGAAGGAGCTTCAGGTGAGGAGGGAGCCTCAGGTGAGGCAGGAGCTGCAGGTGGGGAAAGATCTGAGGGTCAAGCAGGAGCTGAAGGTGAAGCAGGAGTGTCAGATGAGGAAGGAGCTGCAGGTGACGACGGAACCTCAGGTGAGGCAGGAGTTGCAAGTGAGGCAGGAGCTGCAGGTGAGGAAGGAGCTGCAGGTGAAGCAGGAGATGAAGGTGAAGCAGGAGCTGAGTCAGATGAGGAAGGAGCTGCAGGTGAGGAGGGAGCTGAAGGTGAGGAGGGAGCTGAAGGTGAGGAGGGAGCTGCAGGTGAGGAAGGAGCTGCAGGTGCGGAAGGAGCTGAGGGTCAAGCAGGAGCTGAGGGTCAAGCAGGAGCTGAAGGTCAAGCAGGAGCTGAGTCAGATGAGGAAGGAGCTGCAGGTTACAGAAATGTTGCAGGCGTGGCAGGACTTCTGAGTGTGGCAGGACTTCTGAGTATGGCAGAACCCACGGGCGGGGCAATGGCTGCGCCTGAGGAAGCAGTTGTGACAGCGGCAGGCGCCATGGGTGAGGCAGGGCCCGGGACCCAGCAGTGGAGGCAGGCCTCGCAGCCCGTGCTGGACAGCATGGGCTACCAGGAGCTGGGAACCTTCTCTGGGATGGAAGAGCCGGGCCACGGGGAAGGGTCCTCTGAGAGCTGGCTGGAGCAGGCCAGCCACACGCTGCACCTGTGGCGCCACGTGTCTGAGAGGGAGAGGCGGAGGAGGCTGGTGGAGAGCTTGCGCGGCCCCGCGCTGGACCTCCTGCGTGGCCTCCTGGCGGAAGATCCCGAGCTGGCTGCCCAGGACTGCCTGGCCGCGCTGGTGCAGGTGTTTGGGAACAAGGACCCCCGGGGGAGTGCTCGGCTGAAGTTCGTGACCTGTGCCCAGCGGCCCCAGGAGACTCTCTCTGCGTACGTGATGCGCCTGGAAGGCCTGCTGCAGTCGGCCCTGGAGAAGGGGGCCATCCACCCGGCCATGGCGGACCAGGCACGCGCCCGGCAGGTGCTGACACGGGCCCAGCTGAACGACACGCTCCGGGACACGCTGAGGAGGAGGCGGCTGATGAGGAGGCCTCCCGGCTTTGCGGGGATGCTGCGGCTCATCCAGAAGACCGAGGCCTGGGACGCCGACCTGGCTAGCAGGGAGCACTTCCCAGGGCAGGAAGAGGCCCGTGTGGACGTTGCAGTCCTGGCAGCAGCCGCCCAGGCCACCCCGGCCCATGAGGCCATCACCGCAGGCACCACTGCACATGGTGAAGATACCACCGCCCAGGCCGCCCGTTCCAAGGAAGGGAGCGTCGAGGACCACCCGGCACGTGAGGAGGCCAGTGCGGCAGTTGCTGGCACTGCCAAGGCTGGCGAGGTGGCCCCTGAAGACCATGGTGCCACCAGGGCAGCCCCTGAAGACCATGGTGCCGCCAGGGCAGCCCCTGGCCCTGGGGAGACCAGCAACGCGTCCACGGCCATTCAGGAAGATGGAAGTGCTGCCGCCCCTGCGGACCTAGGTCAGGCAGGACCCTCAGATGCCCCCGGAGTCCCCATGCCTGGCCGGATGGGCAGTGCTTCCCCGGTGGCCCCAGGAGGTCCTGGCTGGGAGCCAGAGGGCCTCGCCCAGGCAGAAGGCCAGGAGGCCGAGGAGACCCCCGAGGAGGGGCTCAAGCCCATCCCAGAAGAGCCGGGAAATGAGGACGGGGCTGCAGAGATGAGCCCCCCAGGGTGCATCTCAGGCCAGTAGGCTCAGCAGGTCCCGGGGCCCCCAGGCTTGGAGGCAGGGGGAGGCCAGGCCTGGCAGCCTACTGGCCCCATGTTAGGGGCCACTCCAGGTGCCTGGGCCTCCCTCCTGAGAGGGTCCCCTATTCATCATCCCCTGGGGCAGGTTGCTCCCTGTACTGGCAAGCCCAAATGTGTCCCTGTAGGCCCCAGAGGGACCCAGGTGTCAAGGAACCCCCCAGCCCCCGCTCCCCTCCCCCCAACACACACACCCTAGCCATCGTGCCCCCGCAGAGCCCTGAGGTGCGCCACGTGCCAGCCAAGGCTCTGGTCTCTGTGGGCCAGTGTCGTGAGCTCAACGTGTGCTTCCTGGGCATAGATTCAGGCCCAGCGCTGCCTGTTGTTGTGGAAATGTGCATGTGTTCTCCTCTGAGCAGTTCCCCCAAGCCCTGCGCGGCGTGGAGACCCCGAGCCCAGTCCCAGGAGCCGGCGGGAAGGACGGGATGGACGAGGTCACAGCCAGCGCCCACCCCAGGACCTGGGAGCCCACCTGCGACCTTCAGAAGGAAGACCTTGACCGGGGCTGCAGGAGGTCTGCGGGAGGCCCCCCAGGGCTTGTGTTCTGCTGGGCCACCCCGTTGTTCCTCGGGACTCCACGTCCCCGGCTCGGTGGTGTGCGCCCTGCTGTGGGACTGTCCTGTGCCCGCCATAGGGCAGGGCCAGGCCCCGGGCATGTGGGCCAGAAATGGAGGGTCTGCCCTGGGGGGAGCGGGCATGGCCGGCGCCCATCTTCCTGGCGAGAGGCCACCCGCGGGGCCCTCAGGAAGGGAGACTGTGGGGAGATGGAGGGCCGCCGGGTGGGGTGTAGCGGAGGCACCTTTTTGAGGACCCTGGGTGGGGCCGGGACCCGTGAGCTCTGGTGGCCGTTAGAAGTTCCTCTGTGTGTTGTTATGCCCTGTGTTCAATGGTTTCAGTCAATGTTTCTGTTTAATAAATTTCCCTGAACGTTTCATCTGAGTCTGGCCTCTGCTGTGGGCAATGGAGGGAAAGGGCTGCTGCGGGTGAGGGCGGGGGTCCAGAGTCCGATTCCTGCTCAGCACCCATGGGACAGCTCTCCAGGGAGAGGATAAGGTAGGCACTTTGCAGACCCAGACATCATGAGGGTTTTTCTTCCAGTTCATAGGTGAATTGTAAAGTTTTAGCGCCCTTGACCGTGGGCCGCGTCTCGGGCGATGCTCGTGCTTGAAATCATGGGTGCTGTGCACGGCCCGGAAGGCCAGGGGACACACAGGAGGACTTCTGACCTCGTGGGTCACACGTGGGTCCGTGCACGTCTGCCTGGCCCGGGGGCTCCGGGACCAGAAGGCCGTGGCCGGTTTGCACGAGCGCTCGGCCTGTGGCTCTGCACCCGTGCACGAGTGTCTTCGTGCCCCCTGCGATGACGGGCGTGAAGCAGGAGGCTGACATGCTGACGGGCCTGCCCTTTATGATGTCACTTCCTGGCTGGGCTGTGCTGTCACCCCCGAGCAACCGGAGCACTTCTGTGAGGGGCTGAGCGGGAGTGTGAGCCCAGGGTGCTGCCGGCCGCGCTGCACTGTCCCGTTTACGGGGCGGAGGGGCACGCCGCGCTCCGCATGGCTGCGGACGAGAAGGGCCCCGCCGCGGGCAGGGCACCCGGCTTCGGCGAGGCGCCTCTTCCTCCCGACACAGCGGCTCCGGCCCTCGGCTCAGGGAGCTGCACCCCCCAGTCCCTCGCCCTGGACCAGCCCGTGCCCGCGGGGCACCCCGACCTCAGGCTGCTGCCTGGAGAAGCCACTTTCCAGGATTTGACGGAAGAGCCTTTGTTGAAAAGGCCTCGCACCGCCTGCGAGGCCGTGTGGGAAGGCAGCCTGCTCTCCCACCCCTTTCCCAGGAAGCTGTGGACGATCGTCCACAGCAGTCGCTTTGCATCCATTGGGTGGAATGAAGACGGGACTTGCATAGGCGTCAACAGGCCGCTGTTTCAAAAGGAGGTTTTGGACAGGGACGGCCTAGACAAGGTGTTCAAGACAGAACGTGTGGAGAGCTTCATCCGCCAGCTTAACCGCTATGGATTCAGCAAAGTGTACCAGGACATGCACACGTCCCTCTGCATGACCAACCTGTCCACGAAGGAGCGGCCCGCCCACGTCCTGAGCGAGGTAAGGAGGGCGGGGGACGGCGGGGGAGGAGCCCTCTCCAGGGGCTGAGCCGCTGGGCCCGGGGGTGGGGGGCGGGTGCCAACCCCGGGGCCGCCTGGGACGGCTGCAGGCGTGTCGGGAGAGCTTCCTTTAAAGGTGGTACTTGGGCACCGGCGTAACGGCCGGAGCTGGCAGTGCCACGAGCTGTGTTGGAACGTTGTTATGGGGGGGACCCGAAGCGTTCTCAGCACAAGGACGTCACTTCTCTCCCTCCTCCTTTTCCCTTTGCTGTGTCTGTGTGAGGTGATGCGTGTGAACTGGACCCCCTGTGGTGATCATTTCACAGCACACGCGGGCAAGGCGTCATCCTGTACTCCTGACACGTGGGCAGTGCCGCTCGTACCTGACACGCAGTCACAGCGGGGGACAAGAGGACACTGCTGCAACGCTGGCCCTTCCCGTCCTCCTGCTCGGGGACAGTGGCCCGCCGGGGGGAGGGGGGAGGTCTGTGTGCCCCCTTGACTCCCATAGCTCCAGAGCATCACTTGAGTGGGGGCGCAGGTCCTTTCCTGGGAAGCAGTCAGCGTCTCCGGTCTGGCCCCTGGAGGTGCTGGCCAGGGGGCGATTCGGACACTTCCTTAGAAAGCTACCGAACCTTGTTGCAGTCTCGTACCTGCAAACGCCAAGTCCCCTTTCGTGGGCCTTGTACTCGTCCTAAGGGGCCATTTTCAGTCATTTTCCAAGGGCGAAAGGTGATGGTGAGTGAGCGAGTCTCGGGGATGTCAAAGCTGGGGCACAGCGTCCTGCTGGGACCGGGTCCCGCTTTCTCCAAAGAGGCCCTGGGTCGGCTGGGGGAGGGCGCCCAGGGGCCCAGCCAGGCGGCTGCTGCTTGCGAGCAACTCTTTTGTGACTCGGGGTTTCCTTTTCTCTCTCAACCGCGACCTCAGTTACACTTCTACCACAGTCCCCTGTTTCAGAGAGACTGCCCGCACCTCCTGGTGAGGATGAAGCCGAGAGTACACACTAAACCAGCATCCGGGCAGGTGGACGGCGAGCCGGCAGCCCCGGGGCACCTCCCGGCGCCCAGCGCCGCGGAGCCGCAGGACGGCCTCCCACCGTATCCTGAGCACATCCAGGGGACCCCGAGCTACCCGCAACTCGACCATGCCTCCGCCCTGGCCAGGACTGACTCTGTCGCTCCGGCCCCTCCTTGGACAGCAGCCGAGCCCCCCACGCCGGATCCCAACGCGCAGGTTCTGGTCCCTCTAGTCCCTGTCCTGGCAGAGGTGGCCCAGCCAGCCGAGGTCCCCTGGCTCTGCTGCTCCTGGCCTCCCGCCCAGATGAGTCCTCCCTGGCCCGTGCCGGGCCTGGCCGCCACACCCCCCCCAAGTCCTCAGCCTTCCCCCCCACCGCGCAGCTCCCGGGGGCCGCGCTGCTGCCTCTTGCGCACCCTGGATGCCTGAAGTGGCCGCCAGGCCTGCCGCCTCCCTGACCTTGATCCGTCGGCCGCTGAGCCACTTCTGCCATCGCTGCGTGGGCTCCCGCTCTTTCCTGGAATACCCGGCCCCTCCAGGCAGGCCCACAGAGGACCCTGACCAGGCAGACCCTGCAGACACACGGAGGTGGTAACGCGGCCAGAACCTTGCAGGGCAGTAAAGAGCACGGGGACATGAGAGTGATGTTCCACCCAACACGTGTTTGGCGCCTCCGTCCTGGGCGTGGCTGAGCAGTTGAGTCCCCTCAGCAGGAAACGATGACAGGTGACAGCCCACCCCCGGCACAGTGCGGGCACCTAGCAGCTAGCCAGTGAAGCCCCTCAGACGCCCTGTGTCCACCCACTAGAAAGACCCTTGAAGGGCTTGACAAGCACAAGGAAGGCCCTGGCACCCGCGGCTTCACAGTTGCGGGGGCATCGTGTCCAGCAGGGTCTCGATTTGACAGATGAGAAGAGCTCAGGCCTCCCCTGGTCAGAGGCCTGAAAAGAGCCCTTACTGTCCTGAGACGCACAGGTGTGGAGGTGACGGTCCCTGGCAGGGGCTTGCGGGTGTTCAGTTTGGGGATGCTCTGGTGTCTGGACAGCAGGATTGAGGTTTGCTTTTCACTGCGGGTCCTGCGTCTGGAGACATTTTCCTGGTTCTCTTTTCCTTGCCTTTCGAGCTAAACACTTCAAGGGCGCCATGCTCCACCACCCTCTGGGGGCTGGGGTGTCGAGCTTATACCGCGAGTCCTTGTGGTCAGCGCCCAGTGGTGTGTACAGAGCACTGAAGGCCAGGGCGCACCCCCAGCTCACAGTTGCTGCCTCCACGTGTGGGGGATGGGCTGGGGGACCTGGCCAGGACTCTGTGGCTGTCACAGCGATAGGGCGACATCCCCTCCCAAACACTGCTAAGGAGGGGGCGGGGAGCGGGAATTGCCTAGAGTTCCAGGGGTTAGGACTCCATGCTTTCACTGCGGTGGCCCGGGTTCAATCCCTGGTTGGGGATCTAAGATCCCCCAAGCCTTGTGGGGTGGCCAGAAACACAGAAAAGAAAAAATAGGTGGGTTGGGGGAGGAGGGGAAGTAGACCCAAGGTACCAGGAATGATCCAAGCACCAGCAGCCAGAGGAGCCCCGGGTCTGCCCGGGTGAGGGGTGGTCCCATCTGCCGCTCCCGTCTGTCACAATGCAACAGCTAGTGCACGTCAGGGGGGGTCTCTTGAGCAGCCCAACAGCAGTGCCCCAAATGAACGATGCAAAAATGGACAGAAGGGACGGAAGAAACCGGTCTACAGTAGAAGTGGGAGACTTCGGTCCCCCCTGTGATGGATTCAAATGGATCCCCCAGCTCCCACCCCAACCATTAAGTCCACCTGTTGCAGTGCTAATCCCAAGGTGCATGTATTTGGAGATAGCGCCCTTGGGGAAGTCAGTAAGGTTAAATGAGGTCACAAGGGTGGGACCCTAGTCCGACAAGAGCGGTGTCCTTTGGAAAAGAGGAAGAGACACCGAAGATCTCCCTCCCTCCCTCCCTCAGCCTCTCTTCCACCCTCCCAACCTCCCTCCCTCTCTCTCCCTCCGTTTCTGTCCCTCCGTCCCTCTCTCTCTCCATCCCTCCCTCCCCCTCTGCCCCCTCTCTCCCCGCTCCCTCTCTCTCTCTCTCTGCCCCTACCTTCCTCCCCCTCTCTCTTTCCCTCCCTCGCCCCCCTCCCTTTATCTCTCTCCCTCCCTCCCCCTCTCTCCCTCCTTCCCTGCTCCTTATCTCTCTCTCCCTTCCCTGTCTCTCCCTCCCTCCCCCTCTTCTCTCCTGCCCTCCTTCCCTCCCCCTTCCCCTCTCTCTCTCTCCCTTCCTCCCTTCCCCTCTATCACTCCCTCCATCTCTCTCTCTCTCTCTCTCTCCTCTCTCCTTCACTCCCTACCGCCTCTCTCCCTCCCTCATTCCCCTTCTCTCTCTCCTTCCCTCCGTCCCTCTCTCTCTTGCTTTCGATTCCTCCCTCCCCCCTTTCCTCCCTTTGTCTCTGCCCCTTTCTCTCCCTCCCTCCCTGCCTCTTTCTCTCTCTCTCTCCCTCCCTCCCTCCTTCCCTCCCTGTCTCTTTCCCTCCCTCTCTCCCTCCCTCTTTCTCTCTCTCCCTCGCTCCCTCTCTCTCCCTTTCACTCTCTCCCTCCCTCCACCTCTCTCCCTCCCTCCACCTCTCTCCCTCCCTCCCTCCTTCCCTCCCTTTGTCTCTCCCCCTTTCTCTCCCTCCCTCCCTCTTTCTCTCTCTCTCTCTCCCTCCCCCACCACTCTCTCTCCCTGCCTCCCTTCTCCCCCACAACCTGTTCAGAGAAGCAGCCAAGTGAGGGACCAAGAGAAAACCAGCTGTCTGCGAGCCAGGAACAGACGCCTTCCCTCACCTGAAACTGCACTTTCCAGCAAGTTGAGGTTGGACTTCTAGCCACCAGGACTGGGACCCAGTACATTTCTGTAGTTTTAGCCACCCCCTCTGTGGGACTTTGCTATGGCAGCTCTAAGCAGACTAACACAGCCTGCTTTCATTATGGGTACAGCGACCAGAGAGCACCGCAGTACGGGAATCACAGATTTGAACAGCACTGTACAAAGACTAGGTCTCATGACATGTGTAGACTATTAGCCCCAAGAACAGAGTAGACACGTGCTCGAACAGAGTAGACACGTGCTCGTCAAGCGTACCTAGAACGTTCTCCAGGGTACTCCACGCGTCAGGCCACACAGCATCCCTCAGTAAACTTAAGGGGATACAAACAAAAGGGCTGAAATCATACAAAGTATGTCCTCTGGCCAAAATAGAGTGAAATTAGACCTCAATAACAGAAGGAAATGTGGGAAATCTGCAAAGAGAGGGAAATTGAGCCGTGCGTCCCCAAATAACCGCATTAGTCTGGGACGATGCCAAATCCCACAGCACAGGATGAGGGGCTGAAACAGCAGACACAGATTCTCACGGTGGTTCCGACCAGGAGGCCGAGAGGAAGGGTCCAGCAGGGGTGGCTTGTACTGCGGCCGGTCTCCTTGGTTGCAGGTGGCCGTGCTCTTACCGCCCCTCACGTGGTCACCCTCTGTGCACGCACCCCCAGCCCCTGCCTTCTCTCCTTGCATGTGCTGATCCGCTCTTCCCTCAAGGGCACCAGCCATCTTGGATTAGACCTCATCCTAATGGCCTCATTTCAACCTAAGAACCACTAACTCCAGTCACAGTGACATTCTGAGGTTCTAGGGGATTGGGGCTTCAACATGCAAATTTTGGGGGGACGCAGTTCAGTCCATAACAATAGCCCAGGGAACGTACAAGACATCACAAGGGAAACTAGAAAATACTTTGAAATGAAGAAAACACATACCAAAGGCCCCAGGACTTATGGCACGCGGCCAAAGAGGCACTTGGGACCTAAAGCTGCAAACACCCGTGTTCCAATGGAGGCGACACCTCAGATCAACCGCCTCATCTTGAACGGGGACAAGCGAGAAGACGAGGAAGGCGAGCCCAAGCATTCTGACAACAAATGTTCACGAGAAAAGAAAAACTGCGCTAATCCACGTACGCGGGGATCCCAAGACGTGCACTGGTCGGGAATCCTCACAACATGGGGGAGGGCGCATCCTTCTTACACACTCAGTAACAAGAGCTACAGCCACCGACCACTTCATTTGGCCCAGGCTTTTTACAAGCAGGTCACATCATGGGGAAACCCACACCAATGCTTTTGCCTGGTACTGTTAGGAGGCCCATTTTACAGATGGAGAAATCGAGGCGTAGGGAGTCTCCATGATTTGATCAGCTTGTCACTAGAAGGACACTTATTCAAGCTAAGCATCATATGCATGCAAAGACCTATCCCCGCACTGGCCTGACCTGTCTCCCCAACAGTCAAGGGGGATTCAGCTGTCCTCCACGGGGTCCTACTACCTGACGCCTCAGGCCACATAATGGAGAAAACACAGGGAAGCCAGGCATTAGTGCCCATGAGAGCCTGACACTGGATTCTGCCCACGTGGCCTCCCCAGTCCCATCAGGTCACCATCTCTCGTGAAATGGACACGAGGGCCAGGGAGGAGGGTGAGGGTCTAGGACTGAGGGCGTGAGGATGGAGAAGGGTCCCGGACGTGGGGGTCCGAGGCACGGCCCTCTGAAGGCGGCTCCTATGCTCAGGCTTGGGCCCTGCTCTCTCCTTCCACTGCCCACTCTGCTCCCTTCTGTCCCAGCGGCGTGGTGGCCCCACGTTCTCCTGCAGGCTCACTTCCCCGGGCACACTGGCTGTCAGGCAGGCGGCAAGCCTGCATTCAAAGCACGGGGACCGCCGGGCTGGAGGACTCTCCGCATCCCCACGGGGTGTGAGTGTCTGTGCCCTTCAGGGCCCTGTGGATGACCTCAGTGTGGGTACTGGAACATACATGATGCGTTCCCTATATATACATGTGGTATGTCGATGCATGTGTATATAAGCACATATGTTCTCCACACATGTTATATATAGATAGATAGATAGATAGATAGATAGATAGATAGATAGATAGATGACACACACTACACTACACAGACATGTAAAATGTATTACTCAGTATGAATGAGGATGAAAAAGTGACAATCACATAACTCCAACAGGTAATATGATCTAATCATGAAACCAAGCGTTCCCCTAAATCACCTGCCACTGCTCAGCCCTCTTCAGCTAAAACTAAACCTTTCTTAAAACAGGTTTCCGAAGTCTGCTGGCTGGTGAGGAGCCCCGAGGGGAAGGTGTGCGGTTCTCTGTGCTCCCCCCACGGTCATGGGCACGGCAGCCCCCCTTCCAGCATCTGTGCTGGGACTGCAGCCTTTCTCTCAGGGGTTGAGGAGGACCCTCCTGAGTGAGGATGGAGGGGTCCAGCAGGCCCGGAACAGAGGGTCCCCCAGCATGCAACTCCACCCGTACTGGGACTCCTGGGGCACCCCGGGCCGGGCTATCAGGCTGCCCATCCCCCCCCGCCGCCCCCAACTCCTCAGGGATCTCGGGGGTTCAGAGGCTCGGTCTGAGGGGCACAGTCTCAGGTGGGCAGGGGGAGGGGCCCAGGTGCTGCCTGGAGTCGAGGTGAGGACCAGAGGAGGACTGAGGGCCCCCAGGGGGATGCATCTGCAGCCCTCCCAACAGCCCTGGGAGCCCCCCCACCCCGGCATGCTGTCCGGATGGGACTGCACTGATCCCCCTGGGAGGGGCAGGGAAGGGCCTGGGTCAGGGAGGCCGGGGCCAGGTCGGCAGAGGGAAGGAGCCCAGCCCCACCAGGAGTCAAGGTACAACCGTGAGGGGGACTCGGAGGCCGCAAGGCATCCAGGTTGGCCCTGCTGTCAGCCCTGAGAGACCGCTGGCTGGGCTGTGGGAATAAGCGCCACCCCCGACCCCCGCTTCCCTCTCAGGGGTCCTGGCTGGGGAGGGCCTGGGTCTCAGGGGACCAAAGTCAGGTGGGCGGGGGATGGGCCCTACCATCTGGGAGGGAAGGTGAGTAGCCAACGGAGGGCTGAGGGACCCCCGTGGGATCATCTCAGCCCTGGGAAGCCCTGGGCTTGGGGGCCTGATGTGTTGTCCATAGATTCCCCCTGGGGGTCTCAGGACAGTGAAAGCCTTGGTGTGAGGGTCCGGCCTCGGATCAACACAGGGGGCGTCCAGGACCTGCCAGAGATCCAGCTGAGGACTCTGAAGGAAGACAGAGGGGACCCCACAGATCCCTGCCCCTGCCATCAGCCCTGGGCGGTCCCGGGACGGAATGAGCACTTGGAAAGGAGTTTTGACTTCCGCATCTGGGTCTCAGAGACACTGGGGACCTGGTGTAAAGGGCGGGGCCTAAGGAGGGCGGGGGGAAGAATCCCAGGTCCTGCAGGGAATTGAGGTGTGGAACCTGAGGGAGGAATGAGGAGACGCTGGGCCCCAAACAGAGGGGGACCCCACAGATTCCCGCCCCTGCCGTCAGCCCTGGGAGGCCCCGGGGTGGGATGAACACACGCAGCCTTTCTTTACTTCCCATCAGGTCTGAGAGACTCTGGGGACTTGGTATAAAGAACGAGGCCTCAGATCGATAGAGGGGAGAGTCCAGGTGCTGCCAGAGTGACGGCAAGGCCCCTGAGGGATGACTGAGCGGAGCCCACAGAAACCCATCCGTGCTGTCAGCTGTGGGCAACAGCTAGGCGGGATGACCACAGGCAGCATTTCCTGACATCCGGGTCCCAGAGAGAGTGGGGACCTGGGGTAAGGGGCGGGGCCTCAGGTGGGCAGAGGGGAGAATCCCAGGTCCTGTCGGGGCTCAGGATGAGGACCCTGAGGGAGGACAGAGGGGACCCTGGGCCCCAGATCAGAGTCGGCCCTGGTAGGTCATAGGGCAGGAGGACCGCTTGCAGCACTTCCTGACATCTGGGTCCCAGAAAGAGTGGGGACCTGGTATGAGGGGTGGGGCCTCAGGTGGGCAGAGGGGAGAATCCTAGTCCTGCGGGGGTCAGGGTGAGGACCCTGAGGCAGGACTGACGGGACCCTGGACCCCAGAACAGAGGGGACCTCAGAGGAGCTCGCCCATGCTGTCAGCCCTGGGAGGTCCCGGGCAGGGCTGACTGGACGTTGCAGGCTCTCAGCTCTGCCACATGGTTGGGGATGGAGGCGTCTAGGGATGCGAGGACCTTGGTCTGAGGGGAAACATCAGGGCAGTGGAGGGTGGAGTCCCAGGACCTGCCAGGGGTCAAGGTGTGGACCCCAAGAGAGGACTGGGGGGAGCCCAATCCCCGGAGCAAACAGGGGCCCACAGACATCTGGCCTGACCCAACTGTCAGCCCTGGAAACCCTGGGCATTGTTATTTTCATAGGAATTGCATTGATTGCAGTTCTGTAGGTTGAAATGAGTAGTATGGTCATTTTAACAATATTGATGCTTCCATTTCAAGAATGCAATGTATCTTTCCATCTGTTTGTGTTGTCTTCAGTTTCTTTCATTACTGTCATAGTTTTCAGTGTACAGGTCTTTTGGCCCCTTAGGTAGGTTTATTCCTAGGTATTCTACACTTTTGATGCAATGGTAAATGAGATAGTTTCCTTAATTTCTCTTTCTGATACTTTGTTGTTAGTGTATACAAATGCACCAGTTTTCTGCATATTAGTAGTATTATTTAATAAGCTTCATTTTCTAAGATTGTGAATAGTATTGATCACATATATTTGTACTTATCCAATTCAAGACTGAATTTTGCTATTTGTAAAACCAATTGGGAAACCTTCCATCATAGTTTGTGATCTCAAACTAGATAACACAGCATTGGAATAGGAATTTACTTTGAAATGTGAAAGTAATTAGCAGCACAATTAATGAGGTCAAGAAATAGAGAAACAAAAGTTAATTCTTGGCTTCTTATCCCTTTTCTTCTGTCATTTTGTAAAATTAAAATATATGTGTATAACCTGAATTTGTTTGGCTTATTTAAGAAAGTTGGAGAAAATTGATCTACGTAAGACTCCTGCTCACTGGCTTATTATTTCTACAAACATTCAAGGAGTCTGTGCTCTCTGGAAGGCCCTATGTTTGTAGTGGGGACACTAGGAAAAGCAGGACACACCCACACCTAGAGTGATGGTCTAGGAGCTGCAGTCACATGAGGAAGATGGTGAGATGTCCCCTAAGTCCCAAAGAACAAGTCAACATGGGACGAGGCAGTGGGGCTCCAGGAGCGAGCCCTGGAGTGTTAAGTGCCCCAATCCAGGGCAGTTTGGGGCTTTGGGAAGCGGGGGTTCCTTCTGTGGGTGGTGACGGTGATGAAGCTGGGTGGTGGCAGCCATCAGACATGCAGACATTGTGTTTTGAGTGTGAGAGGAGAGTCTGAAACGGGACTTTGCTGTGAGATGTCCTTTTGGATCATGGATAAACCTGAGAGAAATCTCATCTTGGGGCAGGAAGGAATGTATCCTGGCTCTTGTCTCATTGCAGTTGACCACAATGAAGAAGTAGTTGTTTTATACCCACCATCTGCAAGGATTTCTGGAGAAGTGTGGTCACACTCCTTGGGAGTGATGCCCAGAAGTCCATGGACAGGCACTCTTTTCCCTGGTCTGTGAGAACCAGAGCCCATGACATTAAAATGACATTATTATTAGGTAATCTTAAGAGTATTTTGGACAACTCTAAGCAGTGTATAGATTTTTAGTGGAGGTGGAATGAATGAAAATCATGGTTTGGATGGAAGAGGAGCTTGGAGGGAGGGAAAGAGTTGGTTCTTGACATAAATTCTAGGAGCTTTGGGTTGCATCCTGCTGGGGAAGTCTCCTCCACACCCGAATTAAATAGTAGATCCTCTAGGAAGGAGATTGTGCTGAGTTTTGTTAACAAAGCAAAGTTTCCTGCTGAATTAGTACTCCCTGTCCTATTGTGTTGCATGCTGTCTGAGATATCCTAGACAACAGCAACAACAAAAATTCCCAGAGGGCTTCCCTGGTGGCGCAGTGGTTGAGAGTCCGCCTGCCGATGCAGGGGACACGGGTTCGTGCCCTGGTCCGGGAAGATCCCACATGCCGCGGAGCGGCTGGGCCCATGAGCCATGGCCGCTGAGCCTGCACGTCCGGAGCCTATGCTCCGCAACGGGAGAGGCCACAACAGTGAGAGGCCCACGTACAGAAGGAAAAAAAAAATTGTGAAAAATTCCCAGAGCCGAGAGTTGTGGGATCTGAGGTCCAAATACTAATACAAATAACTGCTAATCATAAAGGTTAGACCAGGCCTTGTGAGGTGCTTTACACACATCCCTGAAACCCTACAAGACAGGGCTCATCACAGCCACTTGCTTCACAGATGACAAACCTGAGGCCATGGGGCTTGGGAATCTTCCCAGGATCACGTGCTCGTAAGTGATGGGGTGGGGACTAGAGCCCTGGTCTGAATTCCTCTCGAGCCCACACTGTTCCCACCCACCCCAGCCCGTGGCTGACCTTCTGACTGGCGATTCATTTCTCTTCTCAGTGTCACACGGTGTCTTTCAGTTGACAAAAAGCAGGCCCAAGAAAGGAAGGTGCCAAGGAGAATCAAACATGACGTTAGTGCTGTCTGTGAGATTTATTAACCTGGGGTCCTCTTGCCCGAGTCCCAGCGTCTTTGAGAGCTGAGGTGCTGGCATTTCTGTCCAGTCCCAGAAACTTCCCACGTGACAGCACTCTGTCCCTGGTTTTCCCGCATGTGCCCTCCTGTCCAACTCTGGGACCTGACCTGCTGACCAGCTCATCACTGCTGCCCCTTGTGAAGGCTGCACCCTGCTCCCAGTAGAACTGCCCAGAATCGCCTACCCTCCCCTAACTGGCCTTGCAGAAGTCCCCTGACTGTTTGTCCCTCACCATGGAACCCCTCTGATGGCAAAAATCCCTTCGAATTTGCACAGTGACTTTTCGATGTTTGGTCATCCTACTGGGCATCTTCAATATGCTCTCAATATGTTTTCCAAATGAACTGGTGAGTAGAGTGTGATTTGGCCCATAATCTAACAGTTCTTGGGATATAACCCTGAAGCTAGAGAGAGAATTTTTGAAAATACCTGATATTTACAGTAAGATTTTAATGGCGTATTTTCTTTGAAACTGCCCACTGAACACATAAACGGATGAATCAGCTTACCTAGGTGATTAAAACCCAAAGCCTCCTGTATTAGCCTGCTCAGGCTGCCATAACAGAATACTACAGACTGTGTGTAGCTGAAGCAACAGGCATTTACTTCTTACAGTTCTGGAGCCTGGGAAGCCAGAGATCAAGATGCCAGCATGGTTGGTTCCTTGTGTGACCTCTCTACCTGGCTTGTGGATGGCCACATTCTCACTACATCCTCACATGGCAGACGGATAGACAGAAGAAGCAAGGTCTGTGGTGTCGCTTTGTATAGGGGCACTGATCTTATACTGAGGGTCCCACTCTCATGACCTCATCTAGACCTCATTACTTCCCAAAGGCTCCATCTCCAAATACATCACATTGGGCGTTAGCCCTCAACATATGACTGTTGGGGGACACTGTTGAGTCCATAGCATCTCCCTCATAAATGCTAGATGAGGAAAGACCATGAAACAAACATCCACTAAGGCTGAATTTCTAAAACTTTAGAATACTCCTAGGAGGTGAAAAATGCTTCCTCAGTGGACATGCTACCTTTGATTTTAAAAAGTGAAAGTAATTAACCATCCTCCCACTGTCTCTTGCCTGGTACAAGCAGTGTGCCTAATGGCACCTGTGCAGGGACTCAGGCAAGTTCAGTCACGTGGAGGGATAGGATTGTGAGCTTGCGTCAGATGGAAGGGGAACATTCTCGGCTTAATGAAATTACAGATTGTTGCAAAAAGTTCTGTAAAGGGCCATTGAGTGAACGAAGTGAATTCTCCCTGCTGAGATTTACAGAATCATTTGACAATTAGATGTGATCCTGTAGTTGAAAGCATCTGTCACATAGTAGATGCTTGAAAATTTCAGAGAATTTCAAGGCAAATGTGACCTCAGAAACTCCTCCAAGCAATGAAGACGGCAAATCAAAATAGTTGGTTTTTGTTGAGCATCTACTTCGTAACGGTGTATGGGAGAGGCTCCAATGCCCGTCCACATCTTGTCTTGCTCTCCTTCCTGCCAGTCCACTTATAGTTAGGAAGGGTCATGTGATGACCATTTGCCACTGAGATACTAGCAGAAGCATTGTCTGTCACATGCAGGCACTTGAGAACCAGCATGCCACTTCCCTGCCCTCTCCCTGGATTCACCAGCAAACATGGTGACCCCGTGTCGAGGTGCTGACACCACAAGATGGAAGCAGCCTGGATCCCTGGGTCCCTAGAGCTAAGGGCCCCTGCCAAACCACACAAGAATTTACCTGCACAAAACCACACTGTTCTTGTGTTAGCCTTTCAAGCGTCAGGGTTTGCCTGTTACATCAGGTTGCAGTAACTTTAACGGACACAGCTACTATTTCTGTTGTTGGGTTTATATAAATATTTTAATTAGAAAGATAGTAGTGTATGTGTTCCCACTGCAAAAATGTCTAAAACTACAGAAAAAATCACAGTATCCCCTTTACAAAGTTTTTCCACAATTCAGCCTCCTGCTGAGAGGTCACCCCAACTAACAATCTAGGGTGCATTGCTTTAAAGTGGCCTATGGGCTTTTTCATAGATATATATACTATAAAAACATATCGGTTTTATTTGACATGCATATATAATATTGTACATATTGATCTGCCACTAGACTTTTTCACTGAATTAAAAGGATGCGGGATCTTCCCCTAACAGCACATACAGCTCTACGTCACTTTTGAAACTACCCCCTGAAATGCTAAAGTGTGCCTGAACCATAATTAAACAATTTCTTCCTGATAGACGCATAAGTTGTTTTCCCTTTCTTATATGATTAATAAAATGAAATCAACACCTCTGAATTCTTGGGTAAACATGGATGTCTTCTGGTAAGGTATACATACTAACTTAAAGATTGGGTTAGTGTGAAAAGGGTGTGAATAGTTTAATATTTTATAAATATTTCTGAAATTTTATTCCAAAGGTACTATACCAATTCACATTCTTATAAGCATCACAAATGATTAAGACTGTGAGATATCAGCAGGCATTTCCCCTTTACTTTGGGAAGGAACGATTTGGTCAGAATGGCTAGGAACCGGGGAAGGGGACCAGACAGGACACCCTCTGCCAGGGAGGGGCATTGAGAGCATCATGGGGAAAGCAATTGCCAGAGTCCGTGAGAGACACCACGTGCAAAGCCAAGTCCAGAGAGCTCCAGGCAGGCTGACAGCCAGGGCCCTGAATCCGGAGTTCAGTGCAGGGGGAAAAGGACCCCGAAGGAGAGAAGTTGGGGAGGGGAAAGGATACAGGACAAGGAACGTGAATAGGCTGGGGAAATCTCTGGACCCTCCCAAGCTAGAAGTCGCAGGGTGGTCTGAGTGGTCAGGTCTATTGGATGAATGGACCACAGGCACGCCAGACAGCCCACCCTAACCTTAGAGTCCCCTTACCTCTGTCAGGAAAAGTACACCTGAGTCCCTGCATCATTCAGGGGAGCTTCATCTCCTGACTATACTAGTGGTCCTTGAACCCTTGCCAGTGTTTCAGGGCTGGGCTGGGAGCTGTTGTGATGCCTGCTGGAGGCTGGGGACTTTCCCCCTGAGTGCAGGGCAATCCTCCATAGAGGTTGGGGCCATGTGAGTGAGTGGGGTGGGTCACTAGGGACAGACAGCTGAGATAGGCCAGGAATACCCATGAGCTGTGGAAGGGAGTGTGCAGCTGCAAGGAGGGTGAAATTGGAAGGGGAAAGCCATGGGATTAATCTCTTCAGCCTCTGCAGCTAAAGGGCTGGGTGTGGACATGCTTTGAAAAACTGTCCAGATGGTGTCCCTTTCTCACACTGCTTCCTGGGGTTTCTGAGTTCTTGGAACACCAGAGGCAAGTGTCCTGTGCTATGATGGCTGGCCTACATTGCCACTAGATACTGTCTGAGATAAAGGATTGGCCCAAGGTGCAGACATTTACAGGGTGAATGGAAAACCCTTGGAGATGGCACCCTTCCTTACTAAACTGATGGAGATGTGTGGGGCCTGATGCAGGAAGTATCATGGAGCGATCAGTTGAGAGCATACCCACCTCCAAGATGAGATGGTGTTTGGACCTGGAGAAGACACACCCATAATGACACCCTCAGTAAGTTCCCCATGGGAATTATGAGTTATGTGAGCAGTTGTAGCACTTGATGTTTCTTCCATGTAGGCAGAAGGCCCAGGCAGGAGAGGAGGCAGACTCCACATTTTGAATCAGCGAATGAGACCCTCCAGTAATTTGATTCATTCATCCATCAAATATTATTGAACACATGCTGAGAAAGAATACCAAGTAAACCAAAAAAAAAAAAAAAAAAAAAAGAACATGATAAAGCACTTAATTCAGTCTGGGTGGGAGGATGGTGAGGTACAGACAGATGTGAGAGAGTTTTAGGAAGTTACAAACCATGACATGGTGAGGAGAGTATAAAATGACCTTGAATTCTGAGGTTTCTGACTAGGCAGAAGCTGTTCATCTCAGCTGAGATTGAGGAAGAGCTGGTGGTGAGTTGATGAGGAAAGGTGTGAAGAATGTGGTCAGTATGGACCATGTAGACCTTGAGCTTCTTCCAGCTGACCAGTGGACAGTAGGAAACATGTCTACCAGGAGAGGAGCCTGGGCTTGACATTAGGTTAGGCTGCATCAATAGGGGTCATTAGAGACCATAGGTTTAGGTTAAAAAGAGTGTTGCTTACATGAAAAGATGTTCCACATCACTAATTATTAGAGAAATGCAACTCAAACCCACAGTGAGGTATTACCTCACACTGATGGGAATGGCAATCATTAAAAAGTCTACAAAGAATAAATGCTGGAGGTGGTGTGGAGAAAAAGGAACCCTCTTACACTTTTGGTGGAAATGTAAATTGGTACAGCTGCTATGGAAAACAGTATGGAGGTTCTTTAAAAAATTAAAAAGAGAGCTATCATATGATCCAGCAACCCCACTCCTGGGCATATATCTGGAGAAAATCATAATTCAAAAAGATACATGCAGGGCTTCCCTGGTGGTGCAGTGGTTGAGAATCTGCCTGCTAATGCAGGCAACACGGGTTCGAGCCCTGGTCTGGGAAGATCCCACATGCCGCGGAGCAACTGGGCCCGTGAGCCACAATTACTGAGCCTGCGCGTCTGGAGCTTGTGCTCCGCAACAAGACAGGCCACGATAGTAAGAGGCCCGCGCACCGTGATGAAGAGTGGCCCCCACTTGCCACAACTAGAGAAAGCCCTCACACAGAAACGAAACCCAACACAGACATAAATAAATAAATAAATAAAAACATCTACATGAAGTAGATATTTAAAAAAAAAAAAAACGATACATGCACCCCAATGTTCAATACAGCAGTATTTACAATAGCCAGGACATGGAAGCAACCTAAATGTCCATCAACAGAGGAATGGATAAAGAAGATGTGGTATATATACACAATGGAATACTACTCAGCCATAAAAAATAATGAAATAATGTCATTTGCAGCAACATAGACGGACCTTGAGATTATCATACTAAGTGAAGTAAGTCAGACAGAGAAACACAAATATCATGATATCACTTATATGTGGAATCTAAAATATGACACAAATGAACTTATCTATGAAACAGAAACAGACTCACAGACATAGAGAACAGACCTGTGTTTGCCAAGGGGGAGGGGAGTGGGGGAGGGATGGATTGGGGGTTTGGGATTAGCAGATTCCAACTATTACATATAGAATGGATAAAAAGCAAGGCCCTACTATATAGCACAGGGAACTATATTCAATATCCTGTGATAAACCATAATGGAAAAGAAAAATTTTTTTTAAAGAGTGTTGCTTAGATAGTGGCCTATATGCTATAGGATACCATCACCTCTCCTGCAAACACAGTTGGAAACTAAAGTTGCACAAAGATTAAATTTATGAAAGACTTTAATGGGAGAAAGTACTCAACCAGAAAATCCAATTATAGAAAGTTTTCCTGTATTTAAATATATTTTTCTGTGTATTTGTGGCTCATGCATACAGCTACAATAATGACCTTTCATTCTTTCATTTGCTATGTCAGGTCACTTTTAAGACTTTACTCTTGACAGCCGTTGGGAAGACTGAGCTTACACTCTCTCTCTGCTTCCCCCAATATCCAGACACTTATCTCCTCAAACCTAGTGTGAGTTTTAGGCAGTTGGCAGCTCTTTGGTAACAAAAGTTGTTGATGATAAACAGATCAGAGACCTGGAGGCAACATCTGGTACCTGGAGGCTGGGCTTCCATGATACATCACTTATCTAGTGGATAGTGGTTGTCAAAATTTTAGATGTGGAACCTCTTATTCTAGCTGAAGCCTTCCGCAGAAATCCAGTCCACAGACATGAGCAAGGCAGACCACTCCGGTGGAAGTGAGGAGTGTGATCCCAGAGTCCTGCCTACCCTCTTGAAGAAGCTGGCCCTGACACTGAGCCACAGAACTCCAAGGTCCTCCTGACCACAGCTGGGGAAGTTCTACGCTGGAAGACCCTTCTTTCTTTCTTTCTTTCTTTATTTTTAACTATTTTTTTTATTTTTTATTTTTTTGCGTTACGTGGACCTCTCACTGTTGTGGCCTCTCCCGTTGCGGAGCACAGGCTCTGGACGCGCAGGCTCAGCGGCCATGGCTCACGGGCCCAGCCGCTCCGCGGCATGTGGGATCTTCCCGGACCGGGGCACGACCCCGCGTCCCCTGAATCGGCAGGCGGACTCTCAACCACTGCGCCACCAGGGAAGCCCATGGAAGACCCTTCTTCAGACATGGACCTTATGCTCCTGCACAGGCACCTATTTGTGTGGACTCCATTCTGCCCAATGCACTGACTCCTAATTTATCTGTCTGGGTTGCCAGCACTGCCAGCAAATATCACCCTAACCTCTGCATTCTCAACATAAGTTATCATCCCATTTCTTGTTTCCCAAACTCTTCATTGCCCACTGAGTCTATTTCTGGACTCTCTAATCAGCAACACTGATCTATGGGTCTACCCTTTAGCCAATATCACACCATCTCAATTACTATAGCCTTTTCTTAAAATCAGGTATTGTGATCCTTCCAACTTTATTCTACTTTGTCATAATTGTTTTAGCTATTCTTGTTCTTTTGCCCTTCCATAAACTTTTTCTGGCTTTCTATAAACTTTTTGAATCAGCTTGTTTATACCTACAAAAAAATCCTGCTGGAATTTTGACTGGCATTACTTTAAATATATAGATCAATTTACTGAAAATTGACACTGTCACTATGTTGAGTCTACCAGTCCATGAACACAGTAGGTATCACTATTTATTTACTATTCATTTAGGTCTTGATTCCTTTCATTAGCATTTTGTAGTTTTCAGCATACAGATCCTGTGCATGTCTTATTAGACTTATACCTAAATATTGCAATTTTTTAACTATTGAAAATGGTAAGTTTTTTTCAAAGAGGAAATTCATATATTAATGGAGATAATTTGTGAGATTTCTTGTTACATATGAAATTAAACTTGCAGTGGATATCTTTGGACAAATAACTTTTTGACTGGCAGGAAAGTCTTCTAAAACTTTAAATTTTTATAAAAGAATCAGTTTGGTCACTATAGAAGTAACATGTGCTCATCACAGAAATCAGAGTAAATAACAAAAGCACCCATAATCTCACCAGAAAGTGGTAGGTTTTTAATTTTTTTTCCATTTTTTTCCAAAATGGTTTCCAATTTTTTATTGTAGTTGTATGTAAATACAGTTAATTTTGTGTGTTGATCTTGTATCCTTCAACCTTGCTGGATTTGTTGTAGTTTCCTTAGGATTTTCTCTGACTCCCTCCCAGGCTGCCAGATGTGAGAAAGCCCACAGGGTGCCAAGACAGCAAATGAGCCCCATGCCTTTCCGAGGCTGTACCCTCACTACCAGAGGTTCTTCCGGGTACCATGGTGCCAAGGGCTTCACCCTCTGAAGAGACCATGGGCTGGCCAGCCAGGCACCTGCCCACTCAGCCTAAGCTCTTTGGCCTGCAAAAATAGAGGTTAGAGTCATGATATGATTTTTGCACCAGAGCGGAGACTAAAGACAGCTGTACCAGTACCTACTGTGTACTGGACTCTGACTGGTGCCCAAGAAGGCTGCTGGAGGTGGGAGGAGGCAGGGTCGGGCCTACCCCTTGACTAAGGAAAGTTCTCTGTAGTATTCCACTCCCGTCATTCTGGGTTCACCACAGCCACAGCCTCCACTCTAGTCACCTTCCAGGTGAAACAGTGGAAAGAAAAAACAAAGAGAAGAGAGAAGAGGAGGGAAGAGTAGACCTGATCTCTAGGCCAAATATAAGGACTGCAGAAATACACCAGCCAAATAGAAGCATCAAGGAAGGAAAGAAAGGAGAAGTAATCCTCTGTGTGTAAGAGAGAGATCCTGGGGCTTATAGTCTCTGCTGTTATTTTATTTCAAATACAGAAATCTGATTTAGTAGTATTCTGGGGTGTTATGAAAGGGAAAGTGAGGATCTCTGACAAGCAGAGAGACAGCAGGAAAGTCAGAACTGGACAGTCAGCCCAAATCTGGTTTTCTGAAGATGACACCTCCCCAAGTTGTGGAAAACACTATGTTGGGGCAATATTATCCTACAGAGCACCCATCCCTACCTAAGGCCCCATGTGTCTCCTTAGGACAATCTACACTGTGGCAAGACTTCAGGCATTAAGGAATAAGTTTCTCCACACCCTCTACCCACAACACTCAGTCCTGAAGTCCTCTTCTCTCCCTCATTCCAACAGCTATAGACATGAGTCACCTTCTAAATAATGAAAAATAAAGACTGTAAATACAAGACAGACTAGTAAGGAGGAAAAAATATCAGTCCTTGGTCCAAGCAGCAGACAGAATGATTTAAATGCATGCTTCCCGCTTTGAATATAAAGACACTCAGCAGATCTGAGAAGAGGGGGAAAGGAGAAGATTAAGAAACCAAGAAAGCGCATAGCCTCAGACCTGTGTGGAATGGCAATTGCCCCAACCCTCTCCAACTCTTATTCTTATGTGACAACCTTCCCCCCACCTCCTCCCAGATCTGCAATCCTAACTGCCTAGGGCTCATAAAGCAACCCCCAGAGGATGAATCTTACACTTTGAGGGATGATGGAGATTGAAGGGAAAGTCTGGCCTGGATTACAGTAGACTACAAAGAACCCATTGAAATTGCTCCCTGAGAAAATAGTAGACCAGTTTTTAAAAACAGGAAGAAAAGTGAGGGAAGAATAGATGAAGGGATAGAGGAAATGGAAAAGGGAGGGAAGAAAGGAGGGAGGGAAGGAAGATAATTTTTTAAAAATCTATGAAGCAAATAATTGAAAGGGCTGTTTTTGAGGACAGAGTGAGCAGAAAGGAGGAGGAAGTAGAAGGAAGTAAGAAGGTTAATGAAAAGTTGTCCAGTGGTAAGAGCCTTGGACAACGGGTTAGGAAATTCAAATTCTAGTCATTGCTCTGCCACTGACTTACTAAATTGCAAGTGCCATCCCTTCTCTGGGTCTCAGTTTCTTCATCTGTGCAATGGGGATGTGTGGGGACTTAGAGCTGCCACCAAGGTCTTTGCCTGCTTAGTTTTCACAGGAGAAAGGCAGACCTCACAGAATTAGGCTGTCAATAGGGATATATGTATCATTTAATTAAATTAGTAATGGATTCAGCAAATATAGGAGTCAGCTGTTTATGAAAAGTTTCTAATACTCCCAAACTCCCATCAACTTACAGAAATCTCATCATATTGCTCCTATTATGCTGCAACTTGCTTTTTCAAAAAACAGCTTTATTGAGATATAATTCACATACCATGAAATTCACCCATTTAAAGTGTACAGTTCAGTAGTTTTTAGTATGTTCACAGAGTTAGGCAACCACCACCACAGTCAATTTTAGAATATTTCCATCAACCCAAAAAGAAACCCTGTATTCATTAGTACTCATTCACCATTTCCTCCCAACCCCACACCCCAACCACAGACAATTACTAGAGTCTGCTTTCTGTTTCTACAAGTTTGCCTATTCTGGACCTTTCATATAAATGGAATCCTGTAATATGTGGCCCTTCGTGTCTGGCTTCTTTCACGTAGCAAAATGTTTTCAAAAGTTTCATCCATGCTGTAGCCTGTATAATATTTTTATTTTTTATGGCCAAATAATATTCCATTGTATTGATATACCACATGGTGTTGAGCTCATCTATTGATGAACATTTAGGTCGTTTCCAACTTTGAGGTACTGTAAACAGTGCTGCTCTAAACATTCATGTTCAAGTTTTTGTGTGAACATGTTTTCATTTCTCTTGAGTATATTCCTAGGAGTGAAATTGCTGGGTCAAACAGTGACCCAATGTTTAACTTTTTGAACAACTGCCAAACAGTTTTTCAAAGTGGCTGCACCATTTTACAATCCTACAGCAGTGTATGATAGTTCCAATTTCTCCACATCCTTACCAACACTTATTATTATCTGCCTTTTAGATTCTAGCCATCCTAGTGGTTGTGAAGTGGTATCTCTGTGGTTTTGATTTGCATTTCCCTAATAACCAAAAATCTTGAGCTTCTTCTCATGTAGTTATTGGCCATTCATATACTTGTGTGTGTGTGTGTGTGTGTGTGTGTGTGCAGTACGCGGGCCTCTCACTGTTGTGGCCTCTCCCGTTGCGGAGCACAGGCTCTGGACGTGCAGGCTCAGCGGCCATGGTTCACGGGCCCAGCCGCTCCGTGACATGTGGGATCTTCCCAGATGGGGGCACAAACCCGTGTCCCCTCCATCGGCAGGCGGACTCTCAACCACTGCGCCACCAGGGAAGCCCTCATATACCTTTTTTGAAGAAATGTGTATTTAAATATTTTGCCAGTTTTGAAATTGCAACATTTGTCCTTTTATTTTTGAATTGTAAGAATTCTTTATATACTCTGGATACCAGTGCCTTATAATGTATACAATCTACAAGTATTATAATTTTTCAGGGTAAGATTTTTTTCCTCTACCCAAAGCAAATTTCCATGTCATTCCATCTATCTGGCAGGCTTATTATTATTTATCATTTTACTGATAGTGTAACAAGTTCCCAAACAGGGGATCTTCTATTAGACCTCCTATTAATCTCCCATTAGACTTCCACTTTAGGCAGGCTCTAAATTTCATCTCCTGCCCTGTGTACTTTATGTAGCCATCAAAATGGAACACAATGCCTCCAAATTTTTCAGAAACCTCAAGGATAAAAGCTGACTTTGATACTCTCACCTCCCAGGAGTCCTGCTATCATTTCATTTATGGCTTCTGTGAATTCCATACTTGAATACCAAGGAGTGATGCATTTAAGAAGCTTTGACTTACTCAGTGTTTTAGTCGTTTTCATGAGGATGCTTATTCAGGGTCTTTTAAAATATGTTGTAAAAAATGGAAGTCTGCATTTGCTTTGTTTTAAAATTTTATTTTGAAATAATTGTAGATTCAAGGAAGCTAAAAAGATAGTACGGAAATGTTCTGTGTACCTTTCATCCAGTTTCACCCAAGGGTTACTATAATACCATATCAAAACCAGGAAACTGACATTGATACAATGTATTAGTATAGTTCTGTCTATTTATCACAAGTGTAGATAATCAAGATACAGAGCTATTCCATCATCACAAAGTCTTCCCTTGTGCTACCCCTCTATAATCATATTCATCCCTCTACTCTCACAATTCCTGCCCCTGGAAACTAATTGTCTCTTCTTCATCTCTATAACTTTATTATTTCAAGAAAACTATATATGTGGAATCATACAGTATGAGACTTTTGGAGACTGGATGTTTTCGCTCTGAATAACGTCCTTTAAGCCATACAAATTACTGCATGTATCAAGAGTTTGCTCATTTTTATTGCTGAGTAGTAATCCATGGTATGCAAGCAGCAGTTTCTGTAATCATTCCTTTAGTAAAGGACATTTCGGTTGTTTGCAACTTTTTTACTATCAAAAATAAATCTGCAATTATATTCCTGTTTGCTTTCATTATACTTATATCATTATATTTGAAATGAGTTTCTTATACATATGATATAATTGGGTCATTTTTTAAATCCACTCTTCCACTCTCTGTCATTTAATTGATGTATTTTAGACCATGTGTTTTAATGTAATTATGGAACTGTTCGAGCTTGAGTCTGACATTTTATTTTTTTAACACAATTTGGTTTTCAGAGACGTTTCAGATTCAGCGCAAAATTGAAAGGAAGGTACAGAGATTTCCAATATACTCCCTACCCCTACACATGTGTAGCCTCTCCCATTATCTGGCACCAGAGTGGTACATTTGTTACAACTGGTAAACCTACATTGACACATCATTATCACCCAAAGTCCACAGGTTCACTCTTGGTGTTGTACATTCTATGGGTTTGGGAAAATGTATAATGATATGTATCCACCATTATGATAACATACAGAGTAGTTTCACTGCCCTAAAAACCCTCTGTGCTCTACCTGTTCATGCTTCCTTTCCCCCATCGCCTGGAAACCACTGAATTCTTACTGTCTCCATAGTTTTACCTTTTACAGACTGTCATATAGTTGGAATCATATAGTATGTAGCCCTTTCAGATTGGCTTTCTTTCACTCAGTAATAAGCATTGAAGATTCCTTCATGTCTTCATGGCTTAATAGCTCATTTCTTTTCAGCATTGAATTGTGGTGTTCCATTGTCTGGATGTGCCACAGTTTATGTATCCATTTACCTACTGAAGTATACCTTGTTTGCATCCAAGTTTTGGTAATTGGGAATAAAGCTGCTATAAACATCCATGTGCAGGTTTTCGGGGGACAGAAGTTTTCAACTACTTTGAGTAAATACCAAGCAGTGTGATCGCTGGGTTTTGTGGTTAAGAGTATAGTTTTGTAAGAAACGTCCAAGCTGTCTTCCAAAGTGGTTGTACCATCTTGCATTCCCACTAGCAATGAATGAGTGTTCCTGTTGCTCCATATTCTCACCAGCAGTTGACATTGTCAGTGTTTCAGAATCTGTCCATTCTAATAGGTATGCAGTGGTATCTCATTGCTGTTTTAATTTGTATTTCTCTGATGATGTATGAGATAGAGCATCTTTTCATATGCTTATTTCTCATCTGTAACTCTTCATTGCTGAGGTGCCTGTTCAGATCTTTGGACCATTTTTTAATCAGGTTGTGCATTTTCTTGTTAAGTTTTAAGAGTTCTTTGTATATTTTGGATAACAGTCCTTTATCAGTTATGAATTTGCAAAGATGTTCTCCCAGTATGTGGCTTGTCTTTTCATCCTCTTGGTAGTGTATTTTGTAGAGCAGAAAAGAGAGAGGAGATATGGGGATATGTGTATACGTATAGCTGGTTCACTTTGTTATACAGCAGAAACTAACACACCATTGTAAAGCAATTATACTCCAATAAATATATTTTTAAAATATATGAACAGTGACTCAGAACTGTATAGGGGAATATGCCACAACAATAACATAAAAGATGGGAAAAGGCAGTCAGAATTAAAATGTTCTAAGATCCTTGTGCAAAAGCCATGCCACCCCAGCCCTGGTCTGTCATCTTGTAGTGCGCTAGGTCCCAGGTCACTGTCCCTGGACACTGCTGCATGTTCTGCAGGTGCCTGTGATGGACCTGTGAAAGCCAGGCCATGGGACCCCCGAAGCTGCCTCAAATCTTACCCTGACTCCCACAAGCATGAAGGGGTAGGGGAATATCTCTCTTCCCAGCTCTGGGCTCAGTCTGCTTGAGCCCATGATCTCCCAGGATATTGTCACCTAGGCAAGCCTGCTCATGAGAAGGCAGGTGGATTGGGTCATATGGGCCCACTGTTAGGGCTCATGGCTGCCAGAGCATCTTTTAGGAATTGAGAGGGCAGAAGGGACACAGGTTTGGTCCTAGACTTCCTCCTTTCTTTGAAACCTGGCTCCTTCCCTGTTCTTGTGGTTCTTTCTGTTTTCCTTAACAACGTGCCTGTCATGTAGCAGATGTTCAATACATTTTAGTTGAATGAATGGATGAATGAATGTAACCTCAGACTCCACTGTCTCTTTGTTGCTAAATACAGTGGATGGTTCGCAGTCCTTTCCTCATCGGATAACTCTGCAGAATATGACAATGCGGATGGCCAGAAATCAAAATCACAAAAGTTGGCAAATGGTGTACCTAGAAATGCATGATTTGCACTGTGAATTGAGCCCACCGTGCTGGAGGTAGGAAGCAAGATTTCTGGCAAGAGAGTCTGAGAAGACACAGGAGGCAACCATCATGAGAAGAGGGAGCCTTTTCCTGAGGGTAAGGCCAGCTTAGGAGAGAGAAGTAGCAACACTTATATCTGCCCCTGCCACCTCCTCACTTTTAGTGGCCTGATTGCCTCTGCCACCAAGGTACGCTGCCAGCCGGCACCCCTGCCCTACAGCAGTCTGGCCGAGGAGAGAATCTCCGCTTTCCCAACTGGCCCTCTCAGCTGCCCCTGCTCGCCCAAGCCCACCGGGAGCCCCTTGCCCTGACTAACTTTACTAGTTTGCAACTGATGCCTGGACCCCCAAGGCCCTACTTCCAAATCGGTAGCACAAGCCAACACGGGAAGAGGATGACAGGCCCCAGCGTCTGCCCACTGTGCCTCAGCCAGTGCCGGGAAACGCCACGGGGCCGGGGCCTCGGTTCTCTGAGCTCCCGCTAGTGGGGAGGACTGTGGAAGAGCCCAACACCCGCGGCCTGCATCTTTCTTCCTGTCTGTACAGTCATTAGATGGATCTTGACTAAAAAATAAATTAAATCCCATTTCTCTCCTGCTTAAACCTTCCAGTGGCTCCCTACTTTCCTCAGAATAAATTCCAAACTCCTTTCCATGGCTCATGGGGTCCTACACACTGAGGACTTTGACCACCTAGCCAGCCTGGCACCTTGCCACTCTCCCCACTTGGCTACAATCTGAGGCCCAGGTTTACCTCACCCCTCAAGCAAAGCTCTTACCTGCCATGTTGAGGGCCCCTACGGACACTGCCTTTGTGCCCTTGAGCTTCTGTGGCTTGTGAGGGTTTCCCTGTGCAGAGGCTCAGGCTTACCAGGTCCCCACCCTTCTGATGACTCAGTCGTGGGATTGTGGGGCTATGCCTCCTCTGGCTTCACTTCCCTGGGTGCTTGGCTGCATAGGTCTCAGCCCAGTCTGCAGTCTTGAGGAGCTGAAAGTGAGAAGACTGGGAAGCCTGAGAGCTGAGAGCTGTTGGAAGATCCCTCAGGTCCCTACAAAGAGTTCCTTGTAGCAGGCATCCTTCTCTGATATCCTATTAGGCAGTTTTGTTGTACAGGTCATTTGTCCTGAATACTGGCTCGCTCATCTTCAGGTTGCAGGACAATGAAGAAAGGCTGTTGATTTCCTGCTAGTCCCCCACCAGGATTCATGGGCACCTTTTTCCCTGACAAGGCATTTTCAAGCCAAGAAGCTGCCTCCTGCTTTCCTTCCAATCTTTTCAATTGTGGTAAATATATATATAACATAAAATTCACTATCTTGATTATTGTTAAGTGTTCAGTTCAGTGACATTAAGCACATTCTGCAATTCTGTTCCGCAATTACTACCATCCACCTCCAGAACTCTTTCCATCTTGCAAAATTGAAATTCTGCTCCCGTTAAACACTAACTCCCCAACCCCTCGCCCAGCCCTGGGCAAACACCTTTCTACTTTCTGTCTCTATGAATCTGACTACTCTAGGGACTTCATAGAAGTGAAATTATACAGTATTTGTCTTTTTGTGACTGACTTCTATCACTTAACAGAAAGTCTTCAAGGTTCATCCATGTTGTAACAGGTGTCAGAATTTCCTTCCTTTTTATGAGTGGATAATATTCCATTGTATGTATGTATCACATTTTGCTTATCCAGTTATCCACTGATGGACACTTGATTTGCTTTCACCTCTTGGCTACTATGAACAGTTCTGTTAAGAACATTAGTGTGCAAATATCTCTTTAAGACCCTGCTTCCAATTCTTTGGGGTATATACACAGGAGTGAAATTTCTGGATCAATATGATAGTTCTACACATTCTCGCCAACACTTGTTATTTTCTGGGTTTTTTTAAATAGTTGCCATCCTAATGGGTGTGAGGTGGTATCTCATTGTGGTTTTGATTTGTATTTCCCTAATGACTGATGATGTTCAGCATCTTTTCATGCGTTTATTTGCCATTTATATATCTTCTTTGGAGAAATTTCTGTTCAAGTCCTTTGCCCATTTTTTTAATCAGGTTGTTTGTTTTGTTTTTGTGCAGTTTTAAAAGTTCTTTATGTATTCTGGATAGTAACCCCTTATCAGATATATGATTTTCAAATATTTTCTCCCATTCTATGGGTTGCCTTTTCACTCTGTTGGTTGTTTCCTTTGTTGCACAGAAGGTTTAATTTTTGATGTAGTCCAGTTTATCTACTTGTCCTCTTGTTGCCTGTGTTTTTAGTGTCATATCCAAGAAATCATTGCCATATCGATGTCATGAAGTTTCTCCTCTATGTTTTCTGCTAAGAGCTTTAGCTTTAGCACTTATGTTAAGGTTTTTGATCAATTTTGAGTTAATTTTTTATATGGTGTAAGATGAAGGCTCAACATCTTTTTGCATGTAGATACCCAGTTGCTCCAAAACCATTTGTTGAAATTCCTCAGCTCTTAAAGGAAGAGTGACAAGGAGCAGGGTGTCTGAAGGTGACTGAATGACTGTGAACAAGGTCCTTCCTCTCTCTGAGCCACTCAGTTTCTCAAGGAAACTGGATAATTTACTCAGCTCCTACTCTTTCATCACCCATTCATTCATTCATACAACGTGCTGTGTCCAAACTTAGAGCCCACAACCTAGTAGAATTTAGGAATCTCTGTGGTATTAGATGGGGGAAGAATATTCTTTATTTTCACTAATGCAGGCAACCAACCACAGGAAGGTTAGCAGCACCTGCAACTTTGTCACCAGGAGAAATCCCTGGTATTTTTATATCATGTTACCATGGCATCAGCTCTCTCCAAATATTCTTTACCCTTGTCACTACTTCCTAATTACAGTAATTATTAGACATACTACTCAGTCATATTATTTAATGCATCAGTGAAGATACACATATATTTTACAATATCACAATTGTGTTTCTTAAATAGTTTGATAACTGTACTTCAATAAAATTGCTTTCTTTGGAACCCTACTTATTTTGTTTCTTGCATTCAAAAACATTATTCTCAGACAGATCCCCCCCAGTCTCCCCCACATGAGCAAGGAGGTTAAGAAGCCCTGCCCTATGTTGGGCCCTGGGGACACAGCAGCCCATGACACAGTCTCAGTAAGATCCAGCCACTGGGAGTGGGAGGGCACACAGATGTGTAGATGCAACATATTATGGTGACTTCTGTGCCAGGGGCACCAGGCACTGTGAGAATCCAGCAGATTACTCAACTCCAAGCGGACCAGCCATTTTCTGGAGGTTTATGTAAAAGGAGAGACCATCCATTTGTCAGCCTGGAGGAGTTATCCTGCCCCTGGTGACTTTTTTGACCCTCTTTGTGTAGGTAATGAGATTCAGAGGAGCCGACCCTGCCCCCCTTGGCAGCAGAACATCGGTTCTCCTTTCTGCTCTTCTGCTAACGACAAATATATTCAGCTGTGGGAATGCAGATGCTCACTGAGCTCTTGGTAGCTATGGAAATCCCAGGGTTTCCCTAGCAACAGCTCTGGTTCGGCCTTGTTGCTAGGGAACGCTGGGATTTCCCAGGCTGCCACAGAGCAAGACTGCTCTAGCCCAAGGGCAGAGACGTGAGCACAGCTGTAGGTCTGAGCCCCAGGGAATGGATGGTACCCCCTCACTCTGGTCCTTTCAGGTCACCATGGCCCATAGCCAAGTGAAAGGGGGCTGCACACTGGGCAAGAGGTCTTGAGAGGGGAGTGAGAAAGGAGTGCAGTGGGGTAAGCAAACTAATTAGAAAAGTCCAAATGAGCCCAAAAGATGCCAAGAACTGGAAGATGCTGGGCTTCAGGAAGCTCTTCAATCTTCAAGTCTAGCACTTGGCTGTTTGTAAAGCACTTTCCCCAAGATTATCACATAGCTCACACCTGCTTTGGTTAAGGAGAAAGCCCAAGGTTAGAACTAAGGCTAGCCTCAGGGATGAGGGTGTGCCACCTAGGCGGTCCCCAAGGGCCCCATGCTTAGAAAGGTTCTGCATACTTGGTATAATGCTCTGTTGTCACCATCTTGAAATTTAATTTTTAAACAAGCAGCCCTGATATTTTATTTTGCAGTGGGCTCCACAAGTTATGTAGCCAGTCCTAGTTGTAACCCCCATTTTACAAAAGAGAGAACTGACCTATAGGGAGTAGATGTAATTAACCCAAGTTCATGTGTCAGAAAGCACACCTTAGGGGCCGCTATATTTTCCCTTAGCTGCTTTCAGACACCAGAAGCTGGAAGGGTTTGACCCAAACAGGCATTCAGCATGAGAAGACACCTCTGGGATCCCCATGACAAGGAGATAGGGATGGCTAGAGTCATGGTCCCCTCACTTGTTCTAGGGCTTCAACAGAAAACTGGAGAAAGCAAGGCTTCTCCAAGCCTTGCTCTGGGGGAGCTCCCAGTCTAGTAGAGGGTACTGCCAGCATTAAGGAGATACAATTGGAATAGGGAATGAGGTGGCAGTGAGTCCATGGTTGCTGGTAGCAGCACTAGTTCTGCCCATATTTTAGAAATATGTCCACTTTCTAAAGGATCTAGATCTACTTCTACAGTAACAGGCAAAGCCCCGTGCAACAGTACGCACATATTTAGTGAGACTTCCTGTTGGCCAGACCCTGGGATGATATCTACTCTAGGCTGAATTGTGGTCCCCCAAAATTCATATGTTGAAGTCCCAGCACTAGTACCTCAGAGTGTGACTGTATTTGCAGATAGGGTCTTTAAAGAGGTGATTAAAGTTAAATGAGGTCATTGGGGTGGGCCCTAATCCAATGTGAGTAATGTCCATATAAGAAGAAGAGATTAAATTCCATATATATGTGTTAGCATACGGTATTTGTTTTCCTCTTTCTGACTTACTTCACTCTGTATGACAGACTCTAGGTCTATCCACCTCATTACAAAGAGCTCAATTTCGTTTCTTTTTATGGCTGAGTAATATTCCATTGTATATATGTGCCACATCTTCTTTATCCATTCATCTGATGATGGACACTTAGGTTGTCATGAAGAACCTAGGGGTAAGACAGGAATAAAGACACAGACCTACTAGAGAATGGACTTGAGGATATGGGGAGGGGAAAGGGTAAGCTCTGACAAAGCGAGAGAGAGGCATGGACATATATACACTACCAAACGTAAAATAGATAGCTAGTGGGAAGCAGCCGCATGGCACAGGGAGATCAGCTCAGTGCTTTGTGACCACCTGGAGGGGTGGGATAGGGAGGGTGGGAGGGAGGGAGACGCAAGAGGGAAGAGATATGGGAACATATGTATATGTATAACTGATTCACTTTGTTATAAAGCAGAAACTAACACACCATTGTAAAGCAATTATACTCCAATAAAGATGTAAAAAAAAAAAAAGAAGAAGAAGAAGAAATTAGGACACAGACAGGCAGAGGGGAGATCACGTGAGGACACAGGGAAAAGATGGCCATCTACAAGCCAAGAAGAGAGGCCTCAGAAGGAACCAACCCTGCTGACCCCTTGATCTCAGACTTGCAGCCTCCAGAACTGGGAAACAATACATTTTCATTGTTTAAGCCCCCGCAGTCGCTGGTATTTTGTTATGGCAGCCCCAATAGACTAATATAATATCTTTCTCTGTTCCCACTTGTGTGAGGTAAAGACTATGACTGTCTCACAGAGGAGGGACCCGCGACTCTGAGGGGTTAACTACCTTGCTCAGGGTCACACAAGCTACCACGCAGCCTAGGGCAGGACTCAACTCAGCTTAGTCTGACCCCCAAACCAGTGTTTACACCTCAGGAAGCCTGAGTGAGTTGCACCCCAGCTTATCCAATTCAGAAGATCCAGATCCCTTTCCTTCTGCTGTCCTCTGGGCTAAGGGACTTCTGGTATGACTCTCTTGCCCCCGGGCCCATGACCAGCACATTTCTGCCCTGTGTTCCAGTTTCTCAAAACTTCCTGGTCATTGGCACCTGTGCCCCAGGCTGAGATGATCACCCTGGATGGATCCTTTCACAGAAGGACCCTGAGGCCATATTGACATTTACTGTCCTGAAGACAAACAAAAGAGTGGATATGAAAGGCCTTTGAAAAGTGTCACTAAGCAAAGTAGCAGTCTCATGGGGTCCCTAAGCCCTTTAACACTAGGGGACACTTTCAGAATCAAGAAATTCCAGATTCTGCCGCCTTCATGCGGGGGAGAAATTCAGCTCTCTGTGACTCTCTCCTTTCAACCCCGAGGCAGCCAAGCATCTCCGTAAGCAAAGAACTATCTACCCAGAGAAAACCATGCCTCTCCCCTGGAAAGCAAAAGCAACTGCAGGTGGTTAAGGGGATGGATTTTTCTCTTTTAAAATTTTTTTAAGTTAACAGTGCTTTGTCAAGGTACAACGTACATAAAAAAATTGCACAGATCATAAGTGTAAAACTTGAGAAATTTGACAAATGTATACTCCAATGTAATCATCATGCAGATAGAAATGGTAGTTGTGGTTTTAAGTGGAAATCCCCACTTGTCTACTACAAGCTGTCCACACATAGTGTGACAACTCTGATCATGCCAGGTATTGGGTCCCAAGGATGCAGAGTTGAAGCACAAGGTCAGTGGAGTTGATGACCTTGCTAATCTTGTAGAACCAGAGCTATGACAGAGAGGACAGGGGCTAGGGAAGCACAGAGAGGAGCACAGATCCAGGTCAGGCCAGTCATGAAAGATTCCCCTTGAGCACGTGACAAGTAAGTTGGACGTTGTAGGATAAGAATGAGTCTGCTGGGGAAGAGAAAAAATAAGGGGACATTGTAGACATAAAGACATGTGAAGGCTTAGGGGTATCAAACAGCTCAGGAGAAAGGCATCAGAGTAAACACAGCATAGGATGGCTCATAGGGTGCCACTTGGGGTCAGAAAGAAGATATGATTATAGAGAAATGAACCCAAGGTTCTTGTGTGACTTAGAAGCTCTTTCTGAAGCCAGAACAGTCAGTGCCTGTCTAATGCTCATGTCAGGTTTTATTGCTTGTTGTCAAATGCTGTTGTACAATACACAGGGCAAAAACCAAGGACTGCATGATTCTCGTAGCAACGTTCAGAATAAATGTGAGTCTCTCCCCGACAAGTGATATTGCAGAGCAAGTTACATAAATGGAATTATCCATCTGATAGATCTCACCACAAATTGATCAAGGTATCTAAAATCAGCTTAGCACCAATGTTTAAAGTGGTCAGAGATGTTTAAAGTTACCAAACCTAAATACATGTTTCACCTCATTGTGCCAGCATGTCATTTTCTCCCTCTTTAATCACTTGTTTTATTTTTGTCACCAGAATGTATCTTTTCAAGTATCCTTAAATCCTTTCTGAAAAAAAGAAAAATATATACATAGGTAGCCGCATACATACATGCAGCAGAAACAGTCCATCTTTTCACAGCATCCCTGATATATACCAAACTGTCATATACACTTAAGTCTGTTTCAAGCCCATTTCTTCTATTCCAATAGTCCAATTTTTTCCTGGCCCTATACCACACTGGTATTATTTACTATGGTTACTTCCCTTTATTTTTTAAATTTTTTTATTTTTAACATCTTTATTTGGGTATAATTGCTTTACAATGGTGTGTTAGTTTCTGCTTTACAACAAAGTGAATCAGTTATACATATACATATGTTCCCATATGTCTTCCCTCTCGTGTCTCCCTCCCTCCCACCCTCCCTATCCCACCCCTCCAGGCTGTCACAAAGCACCGAGCCAATATCCCTGTGCCATGTGGCTGCTTCCCTCTAGCTATCTACCTTACTACATTTGTTAGTGTGTATATGCCCATGACTCTCTCTCGCCCTGTCACAGCTCACCCTTCCCCCTCCCCATATCCTCAAGTCCGTTCTCCAGTAGGTCTGCGTCTTTATTCCTGTCTTACCCCTAGGTTCTTCATGACATTTTCTTTTCTTAAATTCCATATATATGTGTTAGCATACGGTATTTGTCTTTTTCTTTCTGACTTCACTCTGTATGACAGACTCTAGGTCTATCCACCTCATTACAAATAGCTCAATTTCATTCCTTTTATAGCTGAATAATATTCCATTGTGTTATATAAACCATATTTTGTTTATCTATTTATCTGTCGATGGACACTTGAGTTTCCACCTTTTGGCTATTGTGAATAATGTTGCTATGAACACAGGTATGCAAATGTCTTCTCATGTCTGTACTTTCAATTCTTTCTGTAATACACCTAAGAGTGGAATTGTTGGGTCATATGGTAGTTCAATGTTTAATCTTCTGACAAGTCACCAAACTATTTTCAAAAGTGGCTGCACAATTTTATACTCCCACCAGCAATGAACCAGGGTTCCACTGTCTTCACATCCTCACCAACACTTGTCATTTTCCATTTTTTCTGGCCATCCTAGTGCATGTGTTGTGTTATTTAATAATATTTTTAAATAAGAAAATCATACATGAATACAATCTTGTTTTAAGAAATTTAAATTCCACCTCTGAAATCTTACCCTATAGCTTATCCCACTGGTTATAATGTGGTCATTGATGTCCTGGAAGAGTAAGCTGCGTTGAGGAGTTTTGTCACTAGCAGCTGAATTTTAGTATCTTTCTCATGCAGAATGCATCACCTAGGAAGTGTCAGGCTTATTTTGGAATGACCTTCTCCTATCACATATACCAACAACTCTTTATAGTCCTTTCCCTCTCTGAAATTGCTTCCTTTGTCTGGGGAAAAAAAATAATTGGAAAGATTTTCTCCCTTTTGAAGAAAACAACTGTCCAACAGTTCCAAATGGGAAACAGGTAGTGTTTGACAAGACATTGCCCTCTGCTGGCTGTATTAGTCGAGGTTCTCCAGAATAGGAGATTTTATACATACATATATATATATAATTAATCTCCTATTGGTTCTGTTTTGCATATATATATACATATATATGGAGAGAGAGAGAGAGAGAGAGAGAGAGAGATTATAAGGAATTGACTCAAGATCTGCAGGGTGAGTCAGCAAGCTGGAGACCCAAGAGAGCCAATGGCATAAGTTTCAGTCTGAGTGTAAAGGTCTGAGAATGGGGAGAGCCAGTGTTGTAGTTCCTGTCTGAAGGCTGGTAGACTCAAGACCCAGGAAGAGCCAATATCCCAGTTCAAAGGAGGAATTCTTTGTCTCTTACTCAGGGGAAGGGTCAGGCTTTTTGTTCTATTCATGTCTTCCACTGATTGAATAAGGCCCACCCACATTAGGGAGAGCAATCTGTTTTTCTCAGTCCATAGATGTAAATGTTAATCTCATTCAAAAACACCTTCACAGAAACACCCAGAATAATGTTTGACACATGACCCAGTTGAGTTGACACATAAAATTTACCATTGGACTGGTCATGTGAACTGCTTTGGAGACCAAACCCAGAGCAGGAAGCTGTGGTGTATTTAAGCAATTGCCCTGATGGGTGTTGCAAGCAATCAAAATTCTAAGTAAGAAATTAAGAATAGAAAACTTGTAAACCATCCCAGAGAGAAAAAGAATAGGCTCAACCATCTAGTTTTCAGTTAAAAGTATTAAAACCAATCGAAACAAGGAGCACGTTGTCTTAGAGAGCAGAGTGATAAAGTAGAAAGATCATGAACTTCAGAATCAGAAACTCTGAGCCTCAGCTACTTTATCTGTAAAATGGGGTAATAATAATCCTTGCCCAACGCTGATAATTCAAGGATCAATATTTCCCAAACTCTTTATGGTTTAGAAAGGACTAAGAATGACTGATTAAACCTGACCAGCAAGAGAGAAGAACTGGTTGTGGGTGAGGAAATGACCAGAATTTGGGAAAAAATAATAATGACATTTTGAGGTTCATAATAATGGCAGACAAGCTTGGGTGGAAATCAGACATGAACTTAGATTAGAGGATCTGAGAAGGCAGACTCCAGGGGGAAAAGGACAGAAAGCAAAATAGCACACAACACAATTTGCAGTCCTACTGCTAGAGACTCTAAGGGAAGTGGTTCCAAACGATGAGGATTCTAAAAAGGGGAAATCTGCCTTCATTACTTCAAATTCCCAAAGTTCCCAATCTCAAGTCATCCAAATGAGATTTAAAAATAAAAAAAGTCAGCCATGTGGCTATGCAGGGAGACCTCTAAGTGAGCTCATATTACGAAAAGATATATGCTTCCACCCTGGCTCCCGTAGGCCATTCACAACACAGCTGCCAGTGTGAGACTTTCCACTACAAGTCAGCTTACCTTCCTGATCAGCTCTCAGTGATGACAACCCATCGTCTGCAGAACATAACCATTACTTACGGGGTTTACGGGGCCTTATCTTACCTGACCCCTGCCTCCTTCTCCAACCTGACATTTTTCACTTTGTTCACTTTGCTGCAGCCACATGGACCTCATTTTTCCTCACTCACACCAACCCCACTGCTGCCTCAGGTCCTTTGTACTTGCTGTTCTCTCTGCTGGGGTACTCTTTCCCCAGATCTCCTCATGGCTTCAGGTCTTTGCTTGAATGTCATCCCCACAGAGGAGCCTTCCCTTACCATCTGTCTAAAATAGCACCCCTACATCCTTTTCTATCTCCTCTTCCTGCTTTACTTTCTTGAGATTTTTTTTCTGTCTCCTTCACCAGAATGTAAATCCCATGAGGCTAAGGTCTGTATTTTGTTTACTTCAGGGCCTGAATCAGAATAGATGCTCATTATTGCTGAATAAATGATAAATAAATGATAGAAGGAGAGAAAAGATCTAATGATTGATTCAAAACAAACAAACAAAAAGCAATGGTATGAATCCAAAACAACAATTTCAGGAAGGCTAGACCTCAAAATGGATTGAGGCTTTTGAAAACTGCTGAAGACGGATAAGTAAAAGGCCTTTTAAACAGTATAAGGAGGGGAAAGAACAACTTCTTAAAGAAAATAAGTCCTCTTTTGTTGGCATTTTACTTCAAGAAGATTGATCTTCAAACTGAAAAAGGCTAAAAGCGTTGGGAGAGGAGATGACCAGAAACCCAGGCGAGTGGTGATATTGTTGGAATCCAAAGGCTCCACGGAGTGGAGGGTCGCCAGGAGGTCTAGACAGGGACAGAAACAGCATTGTAGAGATTCCCAGAGCCCGAGTGGCAAGAAAGCAGCAGCCTCAGGTCCTCAGGCAGAGCCAGGAAACAGATCTCAGGGAATGCCTGGGTGGACAAATGACCACAAAACCAGGTCTCACACACTACTACTATTATTACTACTGCTGCTACCACTACACAATGCTGTGGGTTTGCACATTTCTCTCCACGCCCCAGATGGCAATGCCCAATTCCAAGGCAGTGGGTCTGAATCTCTAGGCTCATGGTCTTTGAACAATTCTGATGAAAGTTGCCCACCTGCCTGTACCTTCAAATTGTGCATGTTATTTTAGGAGATTTAAGAACGTCCTTGGAGTAATTCGTGGACCTCTGAAGTGGAAGTGTCGCAGGTTAAGAATCCTTGTTCTAAAGGTATCTCCCTAAATTGTACCACTGGGATGAATGGTGTAACTCCCAAACCCTATAGTTGAGGATTTTAGCCAAATTCTGAATTTTTTCATTCACCAAATGTTTATTGAATGCCTGCCATGTGCTAGGCTCTGTTCTAAGCTCTTTAGGTATATTGGATTATTTAATCCTTACAACTGCCCTTGAGGTGGGTTCTGTTAATAAACCCCCTTTGAACCCTCTTGCACTGTTGGTGGGAGTGTAAATTGGTACAACCACTATGGAGGACAGTATGGAAGTTCCTTAAAAAACTAAAAATAGAGTTACCATATGATCCTGCAATCCCGCTCCTGGGCATATATCCAGAGAAAACCATAATTTGAAAAGATACATGCACCCCAATGTTCATTGCCACACTATTTACAGTAGCAAGACATGGAAGCAACCTAAATGTCCATCAGCAAAGGAATGGATAAAGAAGATGTGGTACATATATACAAAGGAATATTACTCAGCCATTAAAAAGAATGAAATAATGCCATTTGCAGCAATATGGATGGACCTGGAGATGATCATACTGAGTGCAGTAAGTCAGACAGAGAAAGACAAATACCATAGGATATCACTCATATGTGGAATCTAATTTTTAAAAATGATTTAAATGAACTTATTTACAAAACGGAAACAGACTCACAGATTTTGAAAATAAACTTATGGTTACCAAAGGGGAAAGGTGGGGGGAGGGATAAATTAGGAGTTTGGGATTGACATATACACACTACTATATCTAAAATAGATAAACAACACGTACCTAGTTTATAGCACAGGGAACTCTACTCAGTATTCTGTAATAACCTATATGGGAAAAGAATCTAAAATGAGTGGATATATGTATATGTATAAATGATTCACTTTGCTGTACACCTGAAACTAACACAACATTGTAAATCAACTATACTCCAATAAATTTTTTTAAAGGAACCTTTGACAAATGAAACCAATGAAGTACTGAGGCTTTAGGTAACTTGCCAGAGGTCACATAATGGGATTTCACTTGTCTAGCTCCAGAGACATTTCACCACTACTCCACGGTGCCCCTCAAGAGGTTGGTGTCTGTTCTTCAGAGAGCCAGGTTCATCCACCAACAACAACCTCAGAAATTCTGTCACACTGCCTCTGGTTACTGATCTTTCCAATGCTTTTCAGACTCAGTTTGCCATCATTGGACCTATTTGTATGAGGGATTGCACAAATATTCACCCACATACAACATCTCACAAGGAGATGGCCTCACATCCATGTACAAGGTTACACTCTAAATTGAGAAAAAATGTTTCGGGGGGGCGGGTTCAAGGCTGCATACCCCCACGTCCAAGTTTTGTTTCCTTGACATTACCATGTGCACTTCTGGTCAGGACACTTGGTGGAATAAAGGAAGTTTTTCAGTAAAAGAGACATGTATGAGTTTGCTGGGGCTGCCAAGACAAAGTCCCACAGATCTGGGGGCTTAAACAACAGACATGTATTGTCTCCCAGTTCTGGAAGCTAGAAGTGCAAAATCAAGGTGTTGGCAGAATTGGTTCCTTCCGAGGCTGTGAGGAAAGGACCTGCTCCAGGCTTCTCTCCTTGCCTCATAGATGACTGTCTCTCTCGGTCTCCTCACTGTCTTCCCTCTACGCATGCCTGCATCCAAATTTCCCTTTTTTCTGAGAACCCCAGTCAGATTGGATCGGGGCCCACCTTAATGAACTCATTATAACTTGGTAAAGACCCTATCTCCAAATATAGTCACATTCTGAGGTCCTGGGGGCTAGGACTGCAACGTATCTTTTAAGTGAACACAATTCAAGCCATAAGAAGGCACAGTGGTCAGAAAAAAAGCCACAGAATGCTGGAATTTTTAATGAGTTAATAAACCCTTGCTACAGGATCAACAAAGCTGGCAAATGAGGAGGCGTGACTGTGAACAGAGCATTTTACTGGGTACAAAGCATGGCTACGAAGAAATCAAAAGCACATCTGTGCCCTTCCCTTGATAAATGTTCGGTGTAGTTGGGGAATCTCAATGAGGCCATGTAGCAGGTAAACAATTTTCCCTGCAAACACTCAGAAATGCAAACATGTCATTTTATTCTCTTTTAATTAGACTTAATCAAGCTTCCAACCAGACAAGCCATCCTTCCATCAGTCTCCGCACCTGGTAGCTTTTCTGAGGGGTTCACAGCTCTGCCAGGATTCTCGACACTGTGGCATCCTCTCCATCACACTCCAAGGCTGTTTGGGACCACAGCCCTCTCAGGGCACCTGAGAAGATCCAGCTTGAACCACTGGACTCCAAGTGACTCGGTGCCTTGGAGCCTCTCTGTCCTGGCACTCCACCTAGTGGCAAGGGACATATCTGCAAGGCTGCTGTCTCAATTCTCAATTCCAGCTAGGAAGGAGACCACAAATACTCCTACCGTCAAACAAAAGTTTTTCTGGAAGGAGGGGACTCCTAGGTCGAGTTTCACAACATGAGAAGAATACAGATTTAGGCGGAAATGGGGGCTATATTTCAATAGGGACGATGGCAGGGACATAAGTACGTATATAGAAATTAACCGTATACCAAGGATAACATATATAGGCACTGATTAAGGACAAAACAGTCCAAGTTAAGGAGGAAACTGAGGCTCAAGACAGTTAAGTCACGGACTTCCCTGGTGGCGCAGTGGTTAAGAATCCACCTGCCAATGCAGGGGACACAGGTCCGAGCCCTGGTCCGGGAAGATCCCACATGCTGCGGAACAACAAAGCCCGTGCACCACAACTACTGAGCCTGCGCTCTAGAGCCTGCGAACTACAGCTACTGAAGCCCGCATGCCTAGAGCCCATGCTCTACAACGAGAAGCCACCGCAATGAGAAGCCCGCGCACCACAACGAAGAGTGGCCCCTGCTCGCCACAACTAGAGAAAGCCCGCGCGCAGCAACGAAGACCCAACGCAGCCAAAAATAAATATATATTAAAAAAACACAGGGGATTCCCTGGTGGTGCAGTGGTTGAGAGTCCGCCTGCCAATGCAGGGGACACGGGTTCATGCCCCGGTCCGGGAAGTTCCCACATGCCGCGGAGCGGCTGGGCCCGTGAGCCATGGCCGCTGAGCCTGCGCGTCCGGAGCCTGTGCTCCGCAACGGGAGAGGCCACAGCAGTGAGAGGCCCGCGTACCGCAAAATAAATAAATAAATAAATAAATAAATAAATAAATAAATAAAATTAAAATTTAAAAACACAGTTAAGTCATGTCCCCCGGGGCCACAGCTGCTGTGTAGAAGAGTTGAGATCTGAAGCAGGTATGAGTCAGTCTAAAGGCCAGGCTCCTTTCCTAAGCAAGATAGTGGCACAAGGAAGATGGTACCACAGATCATCTTGGGAAAAGACAGGACAGAAAAAGCAACTAGGAGGACATTACTGCATTCCAAATTTGGGTTGAGGTGGTGGCTTCAGAAATGAAAAAGGAAGAGGAGGATCAGAGTGGCTACTGTAGGGAAATCTTGGTGACATAATAGATGTTCAGTGCAAAGAGGAGAAAGGCGATGAAAATGACAAGCCTCTAAACCATGGCACTCACAAAGAAAAAGGGGAAAGGCTTAGAAGACTGAGGGTCAGCAGGGAAAAGCACAAGAGGTGACTTGGCTTCCAGATACATCAAGTCCTGATGGTGATGTTTTCAGAATTGGGCTCAGAGCCCCTGTGAGAGTTTGGGGCACTGGCGATAGGGATTTGGGTCACTAAATATGTCCCGTATGTCACAGCATGGCACACCAGGATGGCGTCATTGCTCCACAGCTGTAATCAATGAAGACTGATAACTTTTGCTACAAGTGAAGATGCACAATATTCCAGTGACTTCAAGAATATAGGATGTTGAGGGCTTCCCTGGTGGCGCAGTGGTTGAGAGTCCTCCTGCCGATGCAGGGGACGAGGGTTCCTGCCCCGGTCCGGGAAGATCCCACGTGCCGCGGAGTGGCTGGGCCCGTGAGCCATGGCCGCTGAGCCTGCGCGTCCGGAGCCTGTGCTCCGCATCGGGAGAGGCCACAACAGTGAGAGGCCCGCGTACCGCAAAAAAGAAAAAAGAATATAGGATGTTGAGCTGAGCGGGTCATGAGACATGGAATGGAGGAGGGAGCCACTTGCTGCAAGACACTTATCATGAAGGCCGTGGAGGGCTCATAAAAGGGTATTTCCTGGCCTGTGGCAGAACTTCCCTTCGTGGAGTGAGCTATCGGGGAGTAAGCAGGTCTAGGCAAACAAAAGGGTGATTAAGTGTGTAGTGAAATGACTACCGGCTGTTTTTTACAGAAATGTGAGTGAGCTGTAATTGTAGGTAAAGTGTTGTTTTGAGTGTACTCTCCCTTTGAATGTGCTTCCAAAATTCCTACTATTTGAAAGTGTGACAAAAACAAGAATTTAAAATCTGATAGAGGGTGAAAGGACTTCAAAAGGGCCCCCTAGGGCACCCAATGTGCATTTTCACCCTTCGATGCCGGGTCAACATTCTGGGTCCAGGAGCTCTTCCATGTTGAAAAGGACAGGAACTGAGATTCCTCCTTTTTTTTTTTTTTTGGCGGTATCTCCCCATCTCTCCACGGCATCCTCATGGGAACTGATGGCGGCTCCCTCTCCATCCCCGGCCCTCCATCTCCCCACACCCCTCTGCTCCAGCCCCATGTGAAGGCACTTCCGCTCCCTCTCCATCCACATCCCTGCCACCTCACTATGGTCGTCTCTGGTCCATCTTACATCAACTAACTTCAGCTCCCGCTGCTTCCCAATGCCCAGCCCAACGCGGAATGCCCTCTCTCACTCACCATCCTCCCACACCCATATGCTTCTCTACTCCACCCTCAAATGAACCGACCTCTGTTTCCCTTCCCCCCAACTCCACCTGCATATCTCTGGTCAAGCCCCACATGTAGGAACCCCTGGTCCCTCCTCCCCCTTCCCCCAACTCCCATAGAGCTCTCTGGTTTATGCTAACGCAAACCAGTCAAAATCCTGTATCATCAAAATCCCGCCCCCACTCTCCCACAACTCTCTGGTCCAGCCCAACATGAACTGAACTATGTATCCTTTCCCTCCCCATCACCCCAAACCCACTATAGTTCTCTGTTCCAGCTGAACATGACCTAACACCTGCTGCCTTCCCCTCCTCGTCACCCCCAAGCCCATACAGCCCTGATCCGTCTGCACAGAAACCAACCCTTTCTCCCTCTCCCTCTCCTTTCCCCACCCATCACTTTTTCCTACTCACATGGATGGACCTCAGTCCCTCACTTCCCAGTCCCCAATTATCTTTCTGCTCCATCACCAGTTGACCTGACCTCTGCTACATCTCCCAGTCCACGCTGCCATACTCCCCCAACATCTCTGGTCCACCCACAGGGGCTGACCCGTTCCCGCTCTCTCCCTGCCCATCCCCCACCATCCCCCTCCAGCTCTGTAGACCATCCATCCTCAGGAACTGACCTACCTTGTCTCTCCTTCCCTATCCACCCCCACACCGCCCAGAGTTTACCCAACCACTCTGCCTACATCTCTTGGTCCAGCCCCACATGAACCAACCTCTACTCCTCTCCCTTTTCATGACCCTACTCACCCTACACTCTCTGCATCAACTGCACCTGTGCTAGCCTCGCCTACCATTGCCTCCCCCCATCGTTCCCATCCCATCAGTCTATCTGACCCAGCCGCACATGAACTGACCGCAGCCTCCTCTCCATCCAAATCTCCCCACTCCCTTGCAGCTCTTTTCTGCCTCCACATGAACTGGCTCCAGATCCTCCTGCATCCCCATCTTCCCGACCCTCCTGTGACTCTGCTCCAGTGCCACAGCCACGGATTCGTGCAAACCTATCTTAGAATGAGAGTCATGTACCACAATGTTCATTGCAGCTCTACTTACAATAGCCCGGAGATGGAAACAACCTAAGTGTCCGTCATCGGATGAATGGATAAAGAAGATGTGGCACATATATACAATGGAATATTACTCAGCCATAAAAGGAAACGAAATTGAGCTATTTGTAGTGAGGTGGATGGACCTAGAGTCTGTCATACAGAGTGAAGTAAGTCAGAAAGAGAAAGACAAATACCGTATGCTAACACATATATATGGAATTTAAGAAAAAAAAAATGTCATGAAGAACCTAGGGGTAAGATGGGAATAAAGACACAGACCTACTGGAGAACGGACTTGAGGATATGGGGAGGGGGAAGGGTAAGCTGGGATAAGTGAGAGAGTGGCATGGACATATATACACTACCAAACGTAAAACAGATAGCTAGTGGGAAGCAGCCGCATAGCACAGGGAGATCAGCTCGGTGCTTTGTGACCACCTAGAGGGGTGGGATAGGGAGGGTGGGAGGGAGGGAGACGCAAGAGGGAAGAGATGTGGGAACATATGTATATGTATAACTGATTCACTTTGTTATAAAGCAGAAACTAACACACCATTGTAAAGCAATTATACTCCAATAAAGGTGTAAAAAAAAAACCCAAAAAACCTATCTTAGAATGGCTGCCAGACATACATATGGCAAGCACATTATGTCTGTCCCGATCCTTAGGGATAACACATTACTTGCCACTCTCCCTCCCTCCAAGAGATTCTGACTTTATTTCATTGAGGAGAACGTTAAGCAGGAGGGGATAAGAATGTTTCCAGGGTGACAGCTAACAGTGAAATGGGAAGTAGGGCCCAGTTTTTTCACTCGTTTCCAATATTGTACGTCTTTTATCAGATCATATGCCTCTTATTAAAAACCAGCAATATGACAAAGGTCAAATCCTCACAGGAAAAGCTGTCAACTCGACTTTGGGGACAGTAATCATAAAAGTTTCATGGACCCACATTTAACCAAAAGCTTATGTGACAACCATACCAAAGGAATGAGTGAGAACAAATACTTCTGAAATGCCTCCTTCTCGGCACTATAAATCCAGGCCCTTTCTGTTAAGTTTTCATTGGCCCCACCAGCGATTCTGAGTTAAGTACCACTCTTCTCCCTATTCACAAACAAGGAGACTGGGGTGCCTAGAGAAGCAGCTTGCCCCAAATTACACAGCCAGAAAGTGGTGGAGCCCCTGTGAGAACCCAGGTCTGAAGCTACTCTGGGCTCCCCCCACATACCTCAGTGTTTCTCAAGAAGTCCCTCTGCAGGAGAGTTGTCCAGGGGACCCCCAAGTCCTCCAGGATGAGGCCCATGGTCACACCTCTTTAACATGCACCCCACACAGGGCTGCTAGTTGAAATACAAGACACCCAGGTAAAGTTGAACTTCAGATCAACAATGAATAAACAACAAAATGTCCAAATGGGATACACTTGCACTAAAAAAAAATTGATGTGAAATTCAAATTAACCTAGGTGTTCTGTTTTTATCAGCTTAATCGGTTTTCCATTCCTCCTCATCCCTTCTTGCTTCTCACCCTCAGCCTGGGGCAGAGACTTTAATGCCATCTGCCGGGATTTCTCTTATAGGTCATCCCATATGGGGCCAGGAGGGCGCTAGACAAGGTCACTGGACCCGAACCACACAGAGATTCTGAGACACCATCCAGCAAATAAACTGACCACCAGAGGTTGGCTAAGCTCAACCTACTGTCATAATCACCTGGCTTTCCCCAATTTGTCCCAAGCACAAATTACCAATAAGACTCTTTTCCAGCTGTACACTTTGCCAAAACTATTTTTTTGGGCATCATTTAGGCTTATGCAAAACAGTCAACTAATTTTAGAAACTGATGGGTTCCCAGGGCAAAAAGCAATTCGCATCCATAGTAAAGGATCATTTTGTTTTCTGTTCACGGGCTGGCAAGGAGTTTGGGATCTACCAGGCTACGTTCAATGAAATGGTTTAGAAGCTGAACGCATAGTCAAGGCTAAAGAAGTCATCCTTAGAGAACAAGAGCTCAAAATAAGAAAGGTTTTATTTGAAGACAAAACAAATAGTGCGCGTGCGCATACACACACACACACACACACACACACACACACATCCAAATGCAAGTAAGAGAGTTCACTGGGTTTTATAAAAGAGAAAGCTGCAGGCTTCCCTGGTGGCGCAGTGGTTGAGAGTCTGCCTGCCGATGCGGGGGACACGGGTTTGTGCCCCAGTCCAGGAAGATCCCACGTGCCGCGGAGCGGCTGAGCCCGTGAGCCATGGCCGCTGAGCCTGCGCGTCCGGAGCCTGTGCTCCGCGGAGGGAGGGGCCACAACAATGAGAGGCCCGCGTACCGCAAAAAAAGAGAGAGAGAGAAAGCTGCACTCAGGTGCCAATTAAAATTGGAACCATTGAAGAGATGCCCCCTGCTTGTGGTGACACAAGTACAACGTGTGCCTGTGAAGAAGTTGCTCTGCGGTGGCATAAATGTGGGAATGCGGGACAAGAGTTAAGCGACACAAGGCAGAACAGCAGTTGTGCAAAAGCTCAAAGACCCTCTTCTCCACTCTAACGTGCTCTCGTGCTGTCCTGGGGAATTAAAGCAGTCAGTAGGTCACCTTGCAAAGAACCTCAGTTTCAAAGAACACTTTCAAAAGTTGAAAATAGATTCAGAGTTAGTACTAAAGTCATACAGAGAGGTCAGTGGGGGAAAAATAATTTACGTTCTCAAAAACCAGGCTTCAGACAACAGCAGGCACGAAATCGAGTTCTACGTGCTCGCGTTATAACAGATGACACTGATCTTAATAAAGGCTGGTCTTCTTCATGATGCGCAGGAACTCGTGCTCATTGACTTCTCCATCTCCATCTCTATCGGCCTCATCAATCATTTCCTTCAGCACAGAAAAGATTCCGGTTAGATTAATTCATAAATGAAACGAAAATGTGACTAAGTAACAGGCTTTTAAAATGCTACATGAATAGACAATTGTGGTCCACCTGATGCAAATGTGCTGCTTTTTATAATGGTTTGGGTCCTGAAAAGTCATTTGAAAACCAAGCCATACTTTGCCACATGTGTATCACCTAGAAGGAAGCTCAACGATCATGTTGACTAGGGAGATTCCTAAAACCAAAAATAGTAAGTAAAATTGTTCATGTGTGCATTTTTTTGGGAGCAGCGTCCATAGGTTTGTCACACTATCAAAAGAGAAATTAAGTGGTCAACAGAGCGACGAGAGAACACTAGTTTTCCTTCATATGTAACCAGAGAAAATGTAAGTCAGAAAAGTCACACAGGGCTCCAGGCTGATGCATCACAAACCTGCAGTTCCTCATCGGTGAGGTTTTCACCCAACTCCTTGGCCACACGTTTTAGATTTTTGAACGATATCTTCCCGGTTTCATCATCATCGAAGAGCTTGAAAGCTTTCAGGATTTCTTCTTTGGTATCTTTCTCAGACTTAACAAGTAGAACATAAAACACATGAATACGGAGACAGTCATGACTCATACTTACTTGGCTCCTGCAGCCCCACCACCGCCCATCCCCCCTGCCCTGCACAGACATCTTGGTAACAGCCTTCATGACCACAGGGGCTAGATCACAGAAGATCACACATCAACCAGGGTAGAAAAAGGGGACAAACGATGAAATTATTAGAAACCCAGAGGCTAAAAAGGAAATATAAAGGATTGTATTTAAAACACTTTCTGTATAAACCAAAGAGAAAGTAGATTTGTTTTTAAGATATACAAGCAGACGGTGGAGTTAAATTTAGGGGAAATATACTGCTTAAGCTGGTGGAGGAGGGAGAATCTTGGTGAGGTGGGAGGGGGAGGGAGGAAAGAGAAGACTATTTCACTTGTTACGAGATCACAAAGCGTTACTGGGATCCCAAGTACTCTAACAGAGGAAAAGAGTAAGATCTCCAAGAGCTCCAAGTCCAAATATTCCTGAAACGTAGCTAAAGATAGAGTGAGCCTCTAATAAGACCAATCTGGGAATCAACCTTGAATGTGGGACAGCTTTACTAGGTTTTCACAGAATGTTAAACTTCCTGAACTCTTGAACTAGTCTCTGAAGAAAAATATAGGTGTGATTAGATCATTTCAAAGCAACAGGATTATTAGAGTAGGAACGGGCCTGTGCCCTGGGAAGCACACTTGAAACACTGATGGAGTTACTTTTCCACAGGCCAATAGAACATAGCTGAGCCACATTAAGGAGGAGCCAGGAGGTCAACGAAAGAGAAATGGACCAATGTGAACATCTTTCCTGGGTGGGACACTCAGGGGACTGAGGTAGACTGGTGAGGTGTCATCTTAGAGTCTCTCTGGACCATTTGGACCCTTTAAAAGGGTGACACCCAAGAGACTAGAAAATGGGTGAATTCAACCTTGGAAGTGGTGAAAGACCAAATCCTCAGTGCGATAAAAACACAGCCTCAGGCTGAGGCTGCCCAGAATAACGACAAATAGGAGAGAAAAGAATTTCAAACTTTAAATACATGGACTTTGTCTTGTCAAAATGCGAGACACTGTAATATTGTTGGTGTTATGAAAAGTTTTACTGCTTGTGGGTATCACACTGACATACCAGTTGGAGAAAGGTAATAGCAAAAAACATGAGAGCAGGAAGACTTTTACTTCCTTTCAGAGGGTAAAATGACTTTCCCTGTGACTCTGTGGCCTTGAAGAAAGCCAAGTAGAACCTAAACATCGTAATTCTCAGTCACAAATACTCTCCTTTATCTGAACTCTCCAGTTTGTGTTAACTTTTCTTCAGTGAAGACATTTCCATATCGAGATTCAAATTTGTCCACCATTATTGGTGGAAAATATGCTGATCATCTTAGCTAACTTACCATTTTCTGAGTCATCACAGTCAAAAAGTCGCTAAAGTTCATTTTTCCTGTCCCTTCCTTATCGATTTCACTTATCATTTTCTTGATCTCTTCTTTCTTGGGTTCAAAGCCCAGTGCCCTCATTGCCACCTACAACAAAAAGAGGATCATCTCAATAGGCACATCTAAGCCCAGGCGCGAAACAATGACAGTGCTGAGGGTGTTAAGCTAGCATCTGCCACAATCCTGTTAAAATGACTAAGAAACACTATAACATTAAGCAAATTGATATGTGCGCTCAATTTTATTTAATAATTCTCGAGGTAAGTAAAGACAGGAAAACACAGCACAGAAGACAAAGAGGCAGAGAAAAGATAAGTCAGCAGAGCAGGAATGTATAGCGCTTGCCTTAAGTTCCTTAACATCAATTGTCCCAGTTCCGTCAGCGTCAAAGAGATCAAAGGCTTCTCGAATTTCCTGTTTCTGCTCTTCAGTAAGCTCCGGTTTAGGACTCATCCTTTTCCGCTGGGCAGTTGATGCCATGTTTGCCTTCTTAAAGTTAGAGGCCTTTATATGTTTTACAAACACAGAAGCACAATATTAAGTAAGAGTCCACATTTTACATAAAATAGTTACAACCACACGTATTTTAAGATAGCTTATACCAACGAATTCCAAAACTTTGCTTAACAAACTATTGTTTGTAGAAGCAAGGAAATTTCTTGTTCTTTTGGACGTCTCTTATGGAAAAATCATCCCAAAAGAGAGCTAGCCAAGGAGCTGACTGGGGAGAACTGTACAGATAACCAGTTCTCCCTGAATCTGGGAATCCTAATTATAAAAATGTCCTTAGAACGCTACTCCGCTTCACTCTAAGTTCTCCGATTTTCTGATTACTTCTAGATTTAGGCCAAATATTACTAAGGTAAGATATATGTTCTGTCAATATCGAATAATAAAATTCAATCCCCTTGGTAACTCTGAGCCTTCTCCAAGAAGCTCAAAGCGTTTCCCTAAGTCCCTATATTTAACATTTTAAATGCATTAATCATCAAACATAATAAACTGCCCCCCAGCTCTGTGTGGAAACTTTGGTAGAGGCGGCCAGAAGGCCAGAGTCAGAGAGGGGTCGGGGCCTGGGGGGAACCCGAGTCTTTTTTGCCCAGGGACGGTCACCGAAGGGGCTGGAGAAGGCCAGGGGAACCCGAGGGGCGGGTAGGGGGCGGCTGTGGCTGAAGGGGACACAGCGACGAAGCACAGGCCCAGCAGGGCAGCCGGCATCTCTACCCTACCCTTCCGGGAAAGCTCTCAGAGGAAGAAGGAGTGCGCCAAGGCCGAGAACCGCGCAGGAGAAGCGGCGGGGCCTTGCCAAGGCCTGGGAAGGGCTCAGCCTCTGGACGCGGGGTTCCAGACGGCAGCACGCACTCACCATCGCGGATGGACTCCACTTCCCGTTGTTACGGCAACCGACGTACACAGTGACTCGACTCCGTTCCCACCGCCCCGCGCGCGCGGCGTCGCTCCCCATTGGCGGACCGCTCGCTGCCGCTCCCCATTGGCACAGGGCTGGAGTGGGTGGGGCTAATCTGAAGAACTCCCGGCGCAGGGCCGGGGGCTGTGCGCTCGCGGCCTGGCCTCATTGGGCAGGATCACGCCGCGAGCGGCGACTGGCTGAGCCAGCACCGAACAGAGCCAATTCCCTTGGTGGAAGAGCCTCGGCAGATTCTCGGCTCACGCGGGCGAGGAGAAAAGGGTGGCTGCAGGCCGCTGGAGCGCTGAGGATGAAGGCTGCGGACGCGCTGGGGACAGCCAGGGGGCCGCCTACGGACGGGTAAGGGTTGCGACCTCGCCCTTGTGTCGGCGACAGGACTGGAAGGGTTGGGTGGGGCGATCCGGCTCGGGGACTCTCTGGTCTGGCCTGAGATTGAGTTAGGGTCAGAGAGGCCAGAGAAGAGCGTCACCTTTCGTGTTGGAGCAGACACTGTACTCACTGGGCAACTGAGACCCGGAGAAGGGAAGGGACGTGCCAAGCCTTGTCGCAGAGGTTCGGACGTCTGGGAGTTAGCGGCCAAATGCAGCTGAGGCTCTTTCTTTGAGCGTGTCCCTTCAAGAGCACCCCCTGCCTCTCAAGTAGGTTCCAAGACAGGATCACTGTAGTTCTCGCCTGGCTTAAAGCAGCCCAGGGAAGTGAGCTGGAGGCCTGGGAGCGGACTTGGAAGGGAGTGAAGCAGATATGAGCGTGAGAGGGAGCAGGTCATCAAAATATATTCTTTTTGGCACCCAAACACTCCAGGTGGATAGCGAGGGGCATTGCAGGCGGAGACACCTCGTAAGCAAAGTCACAGGAGTTTTGCAAGTGTGAGACCTGCCTGGAGAATTACAACGGGACGTGTGCTCTCAGCCCTTACCTGCTTCCCCTCTGGGCAGGGGACAGAGCATAAGTTTCTCAGGCTGAGAAAGCCTGAGGTTTACTGACATTCATTAAACGACAGTGTTCACCGACCTTCTGCCCTTTACCCTCTTCCTCTTTGAGCATAAACCAGGTCCAAAACCTTGCAGTCATATTTGACTCTTTTCGTGCCCCCTTCCCATTAACCAGCCTCCAAGTTCTATCCATTTTCCCCCTTAAATGCCGTTTCTTTTCTCTTTCTCACCTCTGCTGCTCGCTCCTCTCCCACTTCAGGCCTTCAGCAGCAGCCTCCCTATGAGTACAAGCCAGACAGCCAGCCCCCCTGTTTGACTCACGCCTCCAGGGCCTTAGAACTTGGCTTAGGGATCTCCTCCCCGCCTGGGTTTACCCTCATCGGAAGTCAAAGGCACTTCTGCAATGTTCTGCTAAGCCTGACTCCCACCCCAGATGCTGGACTCCCTGAATGTCTGTGCTGTGCAAGGTTCTGTTTGGCAATGGCCTTGTGAATGAGGGAATGTATGAGTGAGTGAGCTGACACCAGGGTGCTTTTTCACAACTTTTTGACAAGTTATAGCTCCCCTTTTACCCCTGGGGCTTCTTTCAGCCCTACAGCAACTCTGAAGTCTGTGGGAAGGATCGCTGCTCTACAGATGAGGCCTCTTACACCAGCCGCAGCAGCACAGTTCAACCCATACTCTCCATTCCAGGGTCCTTGCTGGCCCTCCAGGGGCTCACAGCCTGGCGGGCCAGGACAGATGTGGCGGGGAGAAAGCCTAAAGCTGTGTGCTATGTTAGAATGAGAAGAGAAACCTGTTCTGAGGAAGCTGCTAACCTTGCCCGGGGAGGAGGAGGAGGTTTCGCAGAGGGGACAGCTGAGCAGAGCAGCTCACCATGGAGAGGACAGGGAGAATATTCCAGGTGGAGGGAACAGCATAAGCTAAAGCTCTCAGGCTGGCTTTGTCAGTGGCCACCACAAATTCAAAATCAGGGCCTTTCTGTGTCCTAAAAGTCAGTAGACCAGCAGAGAGATGAATGACTGACAGAAGCACAGAGACACCTCAGATCCATGAAAGGACAAGACTGAGCTGATTGAGACTTTTGGGGAAGTGCTGGGAAGCCTTGGATGTTGTTGGCGTCGTTCTTCCACAGACTAGGGTATCGAGCTCGTGGTGGCCACAGTTTAGCTTCCTGCACTGAGTCTGTGGACAGCAGCAGGCCAGGCCCCAACTACCCCAACACACCCCTCTGAGCTGCTCTGGATTTCCGCTTCACAAAGAGCCTGGTCTCCCACGTTCGCAAAGGAAGGAACACTTGTCTCTATCTGGTTCGAAATGGACAGACTATCCCGTCCTTTTGTCCCCAGGACTCACTAGCTGGAGACTCTCCCCAGCAGGAAGACGGTGATGGGCTCACTCCCTTCTCCCGGTATCTAATCCTATCAGTGACCTTCCTCCCCCTTGCCCAGAAGTGGAGCCAGGCGCTTGGGTTTCCCTGATAGAAGATGGTTCTCTTCCTAGATTCTTTTTAGCCTAAGGCCTTGTCCCAGTGTGTATAGAGGAACAAGGGCATACGTACTGGTTTTAATTCAGACACCTATCATTTTAAAGGAAAAAGACTTGAGGCTTCTGATGTGTGAACCTTAGAACGTTGCTCTTTGGGGTCTTATTTTCTCACTTACAGCTGTTCGTGTGAGTGTATGTGTGGTACAATAGACAGAACTGAAAATTTACCATTTTAACCATTTTGAGTGTACAGTTCAGTGGCATTAAGTGCGTTCACATTGTCGTGCAACCATCACCACCATCCGTCTCCAGAACTCTTTTCATCTCGTAGAACTGAAACTCTATATGTACTAAGCATCACTTCCCGATTCTCCCACTTCTCCCAGCCCCTGGCACCCTCCCTTCTACTTTCTGTGTCTATGAATTTGACTACTCTAGGGACCTCATGTAAGTAGAATCATATAGTATTTGTCCTTTTGTGTCTGGCTTCTTTCACTTAGTATAATGTCTCCAAGGTTCTTATTTCACTTAGCTTAAGTTCATCCATGTTGTAGCATGTGTCAGAATGTCCCTTCTTTTCATTTTTATTTTATTGTTGTAAGAACACTTAAGATGAGATCCACCATATTAATAAATGTTTGAATGTACAATAGGTACAACACACGTCTAGAGCTTACTCATCTTGCTTAACTGAAACTCTCTGCCCGTTGATCAGTAACTCCCCCTTTCCCCCTCCCCCAGTCCCTGGCAACCACCGTTCCACTCTTTGATTCTGTGAGTTTGATTACTTTAGGTCCCTCATATAAGTGGAATCATGCAGTATTTGTCCTTCTGTGACTGGCTTATTTCACTTAGCATAATGTTCTCAAAGTTCATCCATGTCTCATATAGTGGAATCTCCTTTTTTAAGGCTTAATAGTATTCCGTTGTGTGTATATACCACATTTTTTTTATCTATTCATCCATCAATGAACACTTAGGTTGTTTGCATGTTGGCTGTTGTGAATAGTGCTGCAATGAGCTTAGGAGTACCCATATCTCTTCAAGATTCTGGCTTCAACTCTTTTGAATATATACCCAGAATTGGAATTGCTGGATCATATGGTGGTTTGGTGGTTCTATTTGAATTTTTAAGGAACCTCCATACTGTTTTCTACAGTAGCTGTATCGTTTTTCCATTCCCGCCAACGGTATACAAAGGTTCCAGTTTCTCCACATCCTTGCCAACACTTATCTTTTGACTTTTTGATAACAGCCATCCTGACAGGGGTGAAGTGGTATCTCATTGAAGTTTTGTTTTACATTTCCCTGATGATTAATGACATTGAGCATTTTTTCATGTACCTGTTGGCCATCTGTATGTCTTCTCTGGAGAGATGTCTATTCAAGTCCTAAGCTCATTTTCTAATCAGGTTATTAGTTTGGGTTGGATTTTTTTTTCTTTTCTTTTTTAGCTATTGATTTGAAGTTCCTAATACAGTCTGGAGATTAACTCTTTATTAGATACAAGTTTTGCAGATATTTTCTCCCATTCCATAGTTGCCAGAATTTCCTTCGTTTTTAAGGCTGAATAATATTCCATTTTATCTGTTTATCCATCAACGGACACTTGACTTGCTTCCACCTTTTGGCTGCGGTTCATAGTGCTGCCATGAACATGCGTGTACAAATATCTGTTCAAATCCCTGCTTTCAGTTTTTTGGAGTATGTACCCAGATGTGGAATTGCTTGATTCTACGGTCATTCTATGTTTAATATTTTTAGGAACCACCATACTGTTTCCCACAGCAGCTGCACCATTTTACGTTCCCACCAACAGTGAACAAGGGTTCCAGTTTCTTTACATCCTTGTCAACACTTGTTATTTTCTGTTTTCTGGGTTTTTTTGATAATAGCCATCCTAACAGGTATGAGGTGATTGCCCACTGTGGTTTTGATTTGCATTTCCCTGACGATTAGGGAGGTTGAGCATACTTGCATGTGCTCATTGGTCATCTGTAAAGTATATCTTTTTTAGAGAAATGTCTGTTAAATCACAACTCTTCTTGGTGTTCATTTGGACGTGAACATATATCACATGGGGGATTTAGGTTGCAGGGGAGGGGGGCTGCCAGTGGGATCTGATTCATTCCCTAGGCTAGACCTGGGTACCCAGCCTCTACAGACCACTAAAATATCAGCAAAATTCTTACCTGGCTTAAAGTATTTACAAACTTTAAAATAATTTGTATATAATTTGAGACAAATTAGATTTGATTTTGTTTTTGTTTTTAAAGAGGCTGGTTTGCTGAGAATTGTATATGCATTACTTGAAAGTTATGTTATGGATCCAGGCTCCCTCCGCAAGCCCTGGGGGAGGATCCTTCCTGCCTCTGCCAGCTTCTGGGGGTTCCAGGTGTCCCTGGGCTTGTGACCACAGCACTCCAAATGCTGTCTGCCCTCTCATTTCCTCATGCTTCCCTGAGTATCAGGAGAGATTGAGTAAGAAACCAGCAGTGGGTATTGGTGAGTGTAACACCACCAGAAAAATAACAAACCCATTTGCCCCCAGTGAAGCTCCTGCATCTTAGATGGGGGTGTCTGTGTGTACGCGGTTGAAAGCAGAAAGCATGGGTGCGTACACACACCATGTATTCATGAGTCCAGTGGACGTGTGAGGGCCAAGATGTAGTGGTGAGCAAGACAGACAGGACCTCTAGGCACACTGTTTGCTAGGCCTTGGTGCAAGTGCCCAGATCCTTGTTCCCTGGCAGATGCACATTGAACCAAATGGATAAAATGTTCGCCAGCCACATCTGTTTAGGGAGAACAGATGACAGGGCCATCTGCCGACACAAAGAGGATTATGGTGTACAAGGCAGACGGGATAGGCCTAGAGCTACAGGTGAACTTCACTTATTCGTTGGTGTGCTTTCTAAAAAGTTCTGTGAAAAATGAAGTTTTGAAATATATTTCCTAATAACTTCCATTGTGGTCGCAGAAATGTGTCCCCAAAATGGCTCCATCAGACATTGAGGACCCTAACATCCATTTCCAGGCCACAAAATCAGCTCCTACAGGGACACGTGGCAGAGTGTGTGTGTGTGTGTGTGTGTGTGTGATCGGGCTGCCTGCCTGCCACCTCCTCACTGAAGAGCATTCTCTGAATCTAGCCTTTTGCAAGCAGTTAGACTTTCTTTGTCATGGATTTTGCCACCCGCCGGTGTTAGGGGATCTGTGACTTAGGTAGATTGACCACTGCCAAGAAAGCAGATCAAGACCTAATGCACTGTAACCCCAAAGTGAACGGCTTCTCTTTGTTTGCGGTTCAGTGGTTTGGTCTTGTTGTGGGACTTTATCACCTGATATGCTTTGCTACTGTCTCCTGGTTATGAACTGCTGGGTCCCCACCACACTCTGGCCACTTCCCGAGGGTTTCCGGTGGCCCCAGACACTCTGAGTTCTATATGTGGGCAGGGTGGCTTTAATTCCACCAACAAGGAGAGCTCTGTCTCTTCTTACTCTTCCTCCTCACAGCATCCCATGCCCTGGCACCATGGGGATGAGCAGATTGATACGCTTTCTGACAGTGCGAGGACTGCAACCTGGCCTCCCCGGGTCTGTGCGTTTTCCCACTGCGCTGCCACAGTCTACTAGTCTACTGATCGACTCGAGAGAAATAGACAATAATTGAAGTGCTGTGGGAAAAGCTGTGATGTTAGACATATTCTTTTCATTGTAACTGATGGATGAGATTATTTAACTGGCTTCCTGTTCTGCCTGGAGCCAAATATACAGTGAGTTATGGGCCCAGTCAGGCCCTTCTCTGAGGGCAGCCTGCATCACAGGAATGTTCGCTGAGTGCTTCATCCAGCAGCTGAAGCTGTGGTTGAGCTCTTTGTGAAAACTCCATGTGTGCGTGTGCAGGGGGGCATCCACACAGAACACTAATAACTAAAAGATGGTTCAGTTTATATAACATGTCTGTCTCTAAATATGTCTTTAAGGACCGAAAAGTTGACTGCAGACAGGGCCAAATTTGTAGCTGAAATGGAACAAGCAGCTGGTGAGCCAGTGCGAGACCAGGGCACATGGACACATTTGACAGAAGACATTCCAAAAGTGAGTACGAAAAGGGTTAACCAAAACCAGGTAAGGGGAAAGTCGAACACATACATACCAACAAGACATTGATACATAGCTATGGGTTAAAAATCGTATTTGGTTCATTTATTAAATCAATCAATGTTGAGTATTGTTTCTTTATAGAAGATATATATCTTTATTTAAGGCACCAGTTACTTACTGCTGTGTAACAAACTCTGTCAGAATGTAGCGGTTTAAAACAACACCCATTTCTTTGTTCACGATTCTACAGGTTGGGCTCGGCCCAGCAGGGGGCAGGGGTTCCTTGGTGGGTCTCCCCTGGGCTTGCTGTCACAGCCGCTATCATGGGGACCCTGAGGTGTATGTTCCAGGCAGCCTCACACACATGGCAGTAACTGCTGGCTGTCAGCTGGGTGCCTCGGTTTGCCTTCACGTGGCCTCCAGCAGGTTAGACTGTGCTTCTGGGTAGAATGGCAGAAGCCTTTCCAGGGCCAACAAGGGCGGTAGCAAGGCCTCCTAAAGTCTAGCGTCGCAAGTGTCAGAAGGGACTTGAAGGAATTGTCAGGCCTCTTGGAGATTTTTCCACAAAGATCTGCAAAGAGTGGGTTGGATTCACTTTTGCTGAACGAACACTTCAGAAATGAAATCACACCAAGGTAAAAAATGTGTTTATATCAAATGTTAGTAAATTAGGGATTCCCAGGAGGTTGCCAGAGGTCAGCAGATCACCCTGGTTTTAGTGTACAGCTCAGAGTAAGGTCTTCTCTCTGCCTCTGTAGTTGAGCGTTAATCTGAGATTCTAGCGCTCAGACAAACCACCAGAGCTCCTTGCCGTCTGTAGCTCATTATTTGTGTGAACCAGGACTTTACTCAGCAACCAGAAACAATCCGGATTCGGATGGTTGTTCGTTCTCATTGATTGACTTTATAGGGAGTAAAAGTTACACAAAGTACTACAATAGAAAGAACACTTTCACCCTAACTTATATATACATTCTGTGTAAGACTTCTCTGAGAAAATGGCCCACGGCTAAAGACAAGGGAAAACAGAAAAGGATGGAATAAACCCAGTGACCTGGAGCATTCTCTTTTCTCAAGATCATATTGCAATGAAATAGTATGTCTAGATGGCTTTCTTTCCTATTCTTTTTTTTTTTGCGGTACGCGGGCCTCTCACTGTTGTGGCCTCTCCCATTGCGGAGCACAGGCTCTGGACGCTCAGGCTCAGCGGCCATGGCTCACGGGCCCAGCCGCTCCGCGGCATGTGGGATCTTCCCGGACCGGGGCACGAACCCACGTCCCCCGCATCGGCAGGCGGACTCTCAACCACTGCGCCACCAGGGAAGCCCCTCTTTCCTTTTCCTATTCTTAAAACTGTCTCCAAGATGTCAATTTTATAACTCCCGGCAGTACCCCATTCTTGAGTCTCGCTACCTGTTTCCAGTGTGGAGTCTCATTCTTACTTGTTAGTGCATATTCCTTCTGTCTGCTGGGCCCACTTGCCCCGTGCCATCTTTCATGGCCATGAAAAGTTAAGTGGTTATTTCACATGATCTCCTGTAACCGAATACCATGGTTCCATCCCACATCTGACTTCTCTGGGGTAAATGCCAGCTCTGTTCTCATCATTACAAAACTCTCTGTGGCACAGCTGCTGACCCACGCTTCCCAGGCAATATTGGTGCAACATTTCAATATCATAAAAAAATCCACGTCACTGTCAAAGAGAGGAGTACGGATTGCTCACATTTAAAATCGTGAAACGAGATTGCACTAGACATAGTAGCAAGGTTATTTGATTTGTTTTTAATTAGACCATATCAGCCTTTTGAAACAACTGTAACTAGAGATTGCAGATAATATAAACAAGAGACTCTGAAATCCTTTGGGATGCCCTTAGACATGTCTAGTTCAGACCCTCTTTGGGCTCAGGCAGATTTTTACTAAACCAAGAAAAAATAGCTTGGGAAGCAAGGATGCTCAGAGTTATTCTAAAAAAATGCATTTGCCTGTGCAGCTGACTTGGGGGGGAACGGGAGGATAAGGGATTGCCGAAAGGGGGATCGAGTGGGATTTGTGTAATTTCATTTGCCTATGCCCTGGGGGTGTGTTAGAAATTTTAGTAAAGGTACAAATAATGTAGTGTGCTGTGATTACATGTATATGGCAGTAACTGAAGCATAGACGAGAATGGGCTTAAAAGATAATCTGGTGCGGGGGGTGGCACAGTGAGGCTGACTCTGTCAGGAGATTACAAATGCCTGAACAAATGATGCTAAAGCTACGGAGCCATCTACAGAGGGCCTGGTGGACTCCACTAACAATACCACTCCAGATGGGATGACAGGTTGAGAGGGGTAGAGCCGTAGAAGAGGCTCTGGCACCCCTGCAGTCTCCTGCATGTCTCAGTTATATAGGCATTTAAGGCATACATAGCAGGTTGGTTGGTTGGTTTTTTAATCAGGAGCAGAATTTCTTTACGATCTCTACTTCATCCCCAACTTTGATTTACTGTACATGAGCTCAGGGAAGAATGGGGGTTTGTCATCTTAAGGAAGCCCAGATATGGTTTTACAAAGACCCCAGGGAGGAGGGATATACCAGGGCCTCCATCTGGGCCCCTTGTAGCCAGCTTCATCAGCGTACACCAGCTACAGTTTTGCATCGACTCCCTGGAGTCAGAATATTCAAGTGCCTGCATGTGGTGCACTGTCCTTCCTTTATCCCCAATTACCAGAGTTGGACTTTAGCCAAGAGTGCATGTGTTGCAGAAACTGAAATGTAAACACCATAGCTCTCCCCTAATTTTTCAACAACTTCCTCAGAGCTCAGAGAAGGGGAAGCAAAGCCCTGGGCCTGGCTGATGAACAGCTCACCCATCCTCCCTGCAACCCCACCAGGAGATCCCATCAGACAAAAGCACAGTCTTACATGGATGTGCTAAGGCGAGAAGGGGTTAGGTGACGAGTCCTAAGCCACACAGCCAGCCCTATAGTGGTTGGGGAACAAAGGGGGCTGACTTTGCCCTGTAAGTAGAAGTAAGAAGACTCTGTAAGAAGTAAGAAGACTCTGCTTTCTCCTTTCTGATATTTTAAGTGCACACTGTCAGTTGAGTGGGTGGCACGTTTTGATTTGTTCTGGTTTTCCATTCATGTGTGTGGTTGGTCGGTTGGTTGGTTTGCTTTTTGCCTTAGAAGTGCCCATGGATCAGCTATTGGGAACAAGAAGGTGTCACTTTTTTTTTTTTTTTTTGCCACACTGTGCAGCTTGTGAGATCTTAGATCCCCGACCAGGGATTGAACCTGGGCCACGGCAGTGAAAGCACCGAGTCATAAGCACTGGACCGCCAGGGAACTCCCCTCAGGTCATCCAGTCTCACCAAAGTCTGCCTCAGTATCATTTGCTATCCTGCCTCTCCTGATCCCAGGAGAGAAGGTTGGCATTGGTGATAGGACACCAGAATTATATGAAGCTTCCAACTTGGCTCAAGAACAGTTTCAAACTAAGAGATGGACCTGCCATCGTAGTGGCTCATGGTCTGTGAGTCCAGGCTCTTAATAGTTCTCAGCACACCCGTACCCCACTGCCATCCCTCCCTTTCTGCAGGCCATGAAATGCACAGTGATCGGAGGCTCTGGGTTCCTGGGGCAGCACATGGTGGAGCAGCTGCTGGCAAGAGGCTACGCTGTCAACGTATTTGACATTCGGCAAGGGTTCGACGATCCCCGCGTGCAGTTCTTCCTGGGCGACCTCTGCAGCCAACAGGTAACAGACCACCCAGCCTTGCCGATTGCCCCAGGCCCCTGAAGGGAGACTACCAGACTTACGCTGCTCAGAGGCCAGCCAAGTTGTTGTTTCTAAAACAAAAGTTTTTTTGAAAAATTGTAAAGTTATAGGAAAGAATTTAACACACACCCACATTGTTACTAGTGAGAATGAGTAACTGTCATCTCTGTCACTACTACTCCACTCTGCCCTGGTAGTTCGAAGGCAAGTGTAGCCAATACATAAATGAGTGGGTGTAGCTGAGTAGCAATAAAACTTTATTTACAAAAAGTTGTCCGCAGGCCATAGTGTGCCGACTGTAGCCCCAGAGTGTATATCCAAAAGTGCAATTGCTGGAGTTTTTTTTTTTAATTGAGATATAATTCACATTCCATAAATTTCACATTTCTAAAGTGTACAATTCAGTGGTTGTTAGTCTGTTCACAAAGTGATGCGTCCCTCACCGCTATGTAATTCCAGAACATTGTCACCACCCAAAAAGGAAACCCCAGGCCTGCTAGCAGTCATTCCCCGTTTCCTGTCCTCCCCACCGCCGCCAGCCCTTGGCAACCATACATCTCCCATCTCTATTCTGGACACTTCACATAAGTGGAATCATAATATTTGTCGTTTTGTGACTGACTTCTTTCCCTTAATGTTTTCAAGATTTAGCCGAGTTATAAGGGTGTTAATATTTTGAATTTTAAGATGTTGCCAAATTGCTCAACAAGGCTGCTTTGTCACTTAAGTTCACAGCAGCCGTGTGGTAGGATCCCCATTGCTCATGTCCTTGCCAGCACTTGGTATTCTTAGACGTTTTGGTATTGCCCTTCTGGAGAGTGTGAAGTGCTACCTCAGTGACGCTTAGTGTCACATGTGCCCCCTGCACGGGTGGCTAGGCGCCACGCCTTTTCCTGACCCTCCTCTGTGAAATGCGTGTCGCTGACCTTCGCTCATTAGTCTTTGGCTTTACCTTGTTCTTCCTAGGGATGTGTAATTCCTTTCTATTTGAGACAGTCCTTCGCATGTTGTATGTATCACAGTGGCTTCCTTCAGCCTGTCACTGGGCTCTTCTTCTCGGCTTTGGCATCATTGGCTATAGTTTGTTTATTTGTTTGTTTTGGATTTTAAGGCTATGGCTTCCCCTGCAGCCCTGTCAAATTCCAGGCTGTCTTCCTTACCCAACCCTCCCCACCTGTGGGCCTGGAGTTGGGGTAGAAGTCTTCCTTGTTCATCATCACTGCTTCTCTCACCCTGACTCGAGCTCCCTCCAGCTTTGAAGGTAATACCAGCAGGCTGTACATACCCTCGTACCCTTCCTTGTGGCCATGATCCACAGCCACCCTCTCCCTTTCCCAGGTGACTCCATCTCATTTCTCAGTGGTTTTAGCTCCTGGCCAAGGTCAACCTCATCGTAATTGTTGGCAAGTTCAGTATTCACACCTATGATCCTGCCAGTACCCTCGCCTTGGCCTCCACTCCCATTGTCATTCCCTAGACCCGGACCTCGGTTGTCCCCAGTAAGTGTGTCCTCTCCGTGATCTCACTTACAGGTGTTGCACTGTGAGCCCCAGCTCCTATCTTTCCAGTTCACAGCCTCTAAGACCTCCACTCTACCAGGTCTGTGACCCACCCAGGCATCTGGCCGTTTCCCACTATCCCGCACCCCATTCAGAGCCTCCCTGCTGTCAAGTCTATGGCTGACTTTCTCCTGCATGATTCTCAGCCCTCATTGTATGTATCAGTCAGAGTTGTCCAGAGAAATAACCAGGGAGACATGGATCGTGGGGGCTGGCAAGTCTGAAATTTGCAGGACAGGCCGGCAGGCTGCAAGCTCAGGCAGTCCTGAGGCAGGTTTTCTTCTTCCTGAAACCACAGCTTTTACTCTTAGGCCTTTCGACTGATTGAATGAAGCCCACCCAGATTATCAAGGACAGTCTCCTTTGATTTCAAGTCAACTGATTGTAGATGTTAACCACAGCTACAGAATATCTTCAGAGCAGCCCCTGGACTAGTGTCTGCTGGAAAAATGGACACATAAACCTCCCCATCATGTTGTACTTCCTGGGTTAAACCCCAGCCCTGGTTAAATCCAGTTCTACCTCCGTGGGGTGTCTCTGTGCAGCCAAACGGGGCTGGAGAAGAAAACACAAGCTTGTTGCCTCTTTCTTCACGGTCGTGCTCTTCAAGCGACCCATGTACCTTCCGGCACCATATCCACAGACCTACACTCTTCACGTGCTTAGCCCTGGAAATGGTCCAGGCACCAGCTAGAGCCCGTGTCTTCTTCCCTGCTTGGTGATTCCTCTAGGGATTCTCCACCCTCTCTCCTTGATCAGCAAGTTGTCCTACCAGATCGCAGCCATCAGCACAGCGTCACCATCTTAAGGAAACAGAACGCCCTGATGCGGCTTTAGCTACTGCCCCACTTTCCCCTTGTGGCAATTTGTTCTCAGCACCTCTGACTGCTTCCCTCCATTGTCTCATAGCAGCACTCCAGCTAGGTCTTCACCTAACAGCCACTGATACAGCCACCAGGGACCTGGAAGCGACCAGATCTGGTGGCCACACCGTGCTTCTCATCTGCCTGGACCCTTCCGCGGCACCTGATAGTTTCTTCACTCACCACCCGCTCGCTTCTCCTCCTGCCTCACCAATTGCCCCTCCTCAGTCTCCTTATCTCTGTAATGTCTAAACTTGGCAGGATCCAGGGCTTATTCCTTAGATCTCTTTTCTCCAAGCACACTTAGCGTCCTGGTGAATCCACTCCGGCTCACAGATTAAATAGTCTAGAAGCTAATAAGCTCCAAGCTTGAGATCTCCAGCCTCGTGTCTGTCCAGCTGCCTGCTGGCTATCTCTCTTTGTGCTGTATCTAAATTCAGCTCCTGGCTCCCTGCTACAAGCCGGCCCCCTCCCCCAGCACAGCCAACCTGCTGCTACTAAAGTCCTCACCATCTTGATAAATGCCCACTCTGTCTTTCGGATTGCTTTGGCCAGAAACTTTAGATTTATCCTTGATTCCTTTCTCTTCCGTACCCTCGATCCCATCCATCACCAAATCTTGTTGACTCCACTCTCAAAGTAGATCTCCAATCCATCAGCTCCTCACCCCTTCCATTACCACCCTGGTCCAAGCCACCACCCTTTTAATGCATAAATCAGACTTCAGGGCTCCTCTGTTCAGAAGCCTCCAGGGGTGTCCAGTCCTATTTATAGCAAACATACAGACCTGAATAATCACCCACAAGAACCTGCGTGATCCGACCTCACCCGCTCCCACACTCCCCCTCATTGCTCCTGTCCAGGTACACTGGCCTCCTTACTGCTTCTCAAACTCACCAACTGAGTTCTTGCCTCAGGACCTTCGCACTCGCTGCTCCTTCTGTCAGGAATGCTCTTTGTGAACCGCAGAGCTTGTTCGGGAAATTCCTGTAAGTCTTTGAGCGCCTTATGCTAAGCATTCAGCCCCTCTGGATCTCCCTTACTCCACTTTGTTTCTGTGTAACACTTGGCACTAGCTGATATACTCTGTGTAAACTTAGGTATCTGTGCCCCCCACCCAGAGAATGGACCCTCCTTGATGGCAGGGATATGGTCTCATTTGATCACTGACATGTCCCCTCAAAGGAGACAGGCTCTTTAGCAAACTTCAGCTCCCCTCCAAACCACTCCCCCACAACTCCCATGCTATCGTTGCCAGTATTTCGCTTCCAGATTTTCTTCACCCTGAAGACGGTGAAGGACGAGGGAGGGATCGACTGAAGTCTCCACTCATCAGCACCTCTCCTATCCCATTTCTCTCTCCCAGGTTCCTTCCTCTTCCTGCTGAAGCATTTCCTGTAGCATTCCCCCCAGCGAATATCTGTACACAGTAAACTCGCTGAGTCCTTTTATGCCCGAAAATGTCTCTGTTTTCCCGTCACTCATGAATGCTAGTTTGGCTGCAGGTGGAATTCTCGTTTCACAATTTTCCCCCCATCGCTCAATCTGAGCATCGTTCCTCTGTAGGTCAGCTGAGTTTTCCTCATGCCTTTTAGGATTTTCTTTTTTGTCCTTTATGGTCTGAATTTTAGTTTTCTTTTTGAACCCCACTCAGCACCTAGTGGGCCTCATTTTGAGAAAATTCTTCAAATATTGACTCTACCCGCATTCTTTCTGGCAGCCTTACTGGACATACAGTAAAGTCTTTCGTTATATTCTACATGTCTCTTAGTCTCTCCTCCATGTGTTCTTTCTCCTTCTGTCTTTGTAATATTTTATAGATTCTCTCTATTCCATATACACTCACAGCCAGGCCTGTTTCATCTGTATCCCCTCCCCACCCTCAGATTATTTTAAAGCCAAACCTAGACATCTTGTCTTTTTTTTTTTGTAAATATTTCAGTATTTGTTACTAAAAGATAAGAATCCTTTGAAAAAACACAACTCCATGACCACACCTAAAACATATTGACAATTGCTTAATTTCTAACCAGTGTTGAGATATCTCTGAATGTCTCGCAATGTTTTTGTATAGTTGTCTTTCCAAATAAGGAACCAAAAAGGTTGAGGAATATTGCAGTCAACTGAAGAGGCAGGACAGGAATGAAATGTTTAAGTCTCTCTTAATTTATAATTTAAAATTATTTTCACCTGTTTCTTTTTACTTTTTTATGTTTTTTTATTTTTTTACTTCTATTTATTTAATTTGTTTGGCCGTGCCACACAGCTCGCGGGATCCTAGTTCCCCGAACAGGGATTGAACCCAGGCCTCCCCGCCGCCCTGCAGCGGAAGCGCAGAGTCCCAACCACTGGGCCGCCAGGGAATTCCCACTTTTTCCTTTTTTAATGTGGCTACTACAAAATTTGAAGTCATATCTGTGCTTTGTATTATATTTCTAGTGGAGTAAAGACTGCATCTGATTCTGGTTTGGTTTTTTTCCGTTGAGGCATCATGGATTGACACCCCAACAGCCATAAGCACACCCGGTGCTCAGATTTTGCTTTCTACACACCACCGCCCATAATAGGAACCCGGGCTTCTTGGGAAAATAGCCTATGCAGGACTCTGGGGCAGGGTAGGTAGCACAAGGTGAGCCTGGAATATTTTCCTAGGACAAAATTAAGGACGTACTCAAAAACTAATGAGAATATGTCAAAAAGACACAGGAACCAATTTGAAGAGCCTCCACTGGCCAAATCTGGGACATTTTGAGCCTCACCAAATATAATAGTAGTGGATTACACAGAGGGAAAGGTACCTTTTTGATGGCCAGAATCGGGCAGCCGTCCCGCTAAGCAAATGATTGGATCAACATCACCAACAATGGGACAGACTGGGTGATGCCCTGAGAAGGTCATAATGTCACTGGTGTGATGTTCTTGCCAAAAGTATTAAATCTAAAAGACTAATCCAAATTGAGGGGGCATTATTGGGACAGTTGGGGAAGCTTGGATAGAGACTAATGATTGCGTAGGAGTATCCTATCTGTTACATTTCTTGCATGCGATGAATGTTTTGTGGTTATTTAGGGGATGTCTTTGTTCTTAGGAGGTGCCTGGTGAAGACTTGAGAGGCTAAGTGGCATGATGTCTACAGCTTACTCTCAAATGGTTTCAAGGAAAAACATCATGTCTACATAGAGAAAATTGTGGCAAAATGCTAATAATCGGTGGATCTAGGCACATAATTCATGGTTGTCTTTCTTTTGGTGATGTTAGTATCTATTGATCATTCCTAGATCTTATTACTCAGTTAAGGTTTCACAAAATGGTGACATGCTATTATTCTCTCTTTATTTCTTAGCTCAAATCTTTGTACCTTGTGCAGATTAAATGCTTGACTCTTTCCCTTTATTTGCCACTTTGCAAAAGGAATTCTTACTCATACTGGGGATCAAATTGTCCCTTCCTTTTTGGCCAGTGGGAGCGTCTTCAAGTTGGCTCTCGAGTCCTTTTAACAGGAATTATTTTCTGGTGCGACAAGGTGTTCCTGGCTCATCTTGTCTGTTTCCTGCCCCAGATCTGCAATCAGCCGTCGATCTCAGGAGCTCTGCTTCCCTGTAGCAATAAATTAAACGCACATGTTTTTGTCTTGGGTTACTGTTTTATGTCTAGTTTCACGGAAAGGAATGCTGCTGTGTATTGGGTATTTACACTGTCTTTTCATATGATTCATAATGTGTATCTATGGGCTCATCTTCCCCAGGAGCTTTAACTGCAGGTGCCCTGAATTGTACCCCACCCACCCACCACCCATGAGGCGCAAAGGCAAAGATGCTGCCTTTCTCTGGATCCCACAGGCTTCTCATGCCCCAAACCAGTTTTTATTTGGGCCCAGGTAATGGGGAGGGGGGTGGTTAAAGGGACAATATGGTTTCTGTGCCGTGTACTTATGTGTTGTTTGACTCTTTTACAGTGAGAATGTATTTCTGTGTTGATTGTAGAATTATTAAAGGGCAAGACACCTACATGCCCCAGATTGGAGAGTGGTAATGTGAGGAGGATGTTTACTTGTCTAAAGCAGGAGGGATTTTTTTTTGTCTTTGTTTGCTTCTCCAGGATCTGTACCCAGCTCTGAAAGGTGTAAGCACAGTCTTCCACTGCGCATCGCCCCCACCATCCAGTAACAACAAGGAACTCTTTTACAGAGTGAATTACGTTGGCACCAAGAATGTCATTGAAACTTGCAAAGAGGCTGGGGTTCAGGTAAGGGGAAAGCTGGAATGAGTGCTGTCGGGAGCGTGTGATGGCCCTTTCCAAGTGTGTGGGGACCAGGGCTCTTGTTCTCTTCCTGTGCTTAGCCAGGCTTGCTTCCTAAAGTGTGAAGAGCCTAGAAATTCAGCCCTAGGACCTGCTGAGCATCTGAACAGACCATCTGAGGACCCTAAGCTTTATTAGTCTTGGTTAAAGAGCTACACAATTTAGAAATTGCTTGTATTTTTTTATTGTGGCTTAAATATATATATATATAATGTAAATATATATAAAACATAAAATTTACCATTTTAAGCATTTTTAAGTGTACAGTTCACTGGCATTAAGCACATTCACATTGCTGTACAAGCACCGCCATCATCCGTCTCCAGAACTTTTGCATCATCCTAAGCTGAAACCTGTACCAATTAAACACTAACCCTCTCCTCCCCTCGCCCCTGGCGCCCACCATTCTGCTTCCTGTCACTGTGAATTTGACTCTAGGGGCCTCATAGAAGTGGCATCAAACAACATGTGGCCGTTCGTGTCTGACTTACTTTACTTAGTGTAACATCTTCAGGGTTCGTCTGTGCTGTAGCAGGTGTCAGAACACCAGGGCTGTTTCCAGGTTTTGACACGGGGAGGGGTAAGGGTAAACTGGGACGAAGCGAGAGAGTGACATGGACATATATACATATATATATATATACACATATATACACTACCAAACGTGGAATAGATAGCTAGTGGGAAGCAGCCGCATAGCACAGGGAGCTCAGCTCGGTGCTTTGTGACCACTGAGAGGGGTGGGATAGGGATGGTGGGAGGGAGGGAGATGCAAGAGGGAGGAGATATGGGAACATATGTATGTGTATAACTGATTCACTTTGTTATAAAGCTGAAACTAACACACCATTGTAAAGCAATTATACTCCAATAAAAACGTTAAAAAAAAAAAAAGTTTGTAGGGGACTTCCCTGGCAGTCCAGTGGTTAAGACTCTGTGTATCCACTGCAGGGGGTGTGGGTTCAATCCCTGGTTGGGAACTAAGATCCCGCATTCTGTGCAGCGTGGCCAAAAGAAAAGAAAAGAAAGAAAATCTAAAACTTTGTAAAAATAATATCATGTTGAATATATCTTCCTGCAACTTGCTTTTTTTTTTTTTTTGCAGTACGCAGGCCTCTCACTGTTGTGGCCTCTCCCGTTGCGGAGCACAGGCTCCGGACGCGCAGGCTCAGAGGCCATGGCTCACGGGCCCAGCCGCTCCGCGGTATGTGGGATCTTCCCGGACCGGGGCACGAACCCGTGTCCCCTGCATCGGCAGGCAGACTCTCAACCACTGCGCCACCAGGGAAGCCCCCAACTTGCTTTTTTTCCCCAACGTTATGTTTTTGAGATTTCTCCATCTTGATATACATAGCTCTGGTATATTCACTGAAGTGGCAGGATTGCTCAGTGGGTAACAGTGCAGGAAGTGTTTTTTTTAATGTAGTATTTAGGGAATGTCTCTCAATAGAGCAATCAAAAGATTGGTTACTGTGCTTTTCTTTTCAGAGATTTAAAGTGTTACTTCCCACATTTAAATCCTTAATCCACCAGGAATTTATGTCCGTATATGTTCTGAAGTAGACAGAGGATGTTTTGGTGCTCAGCAGCATGTGTTATACGATCCATCCTTTCCCCGCTGTTCAGCGCCCTATGCAGCACATCTGTGCGGGCCTGTTCCCGGCTCTCAAACTCTCTTGGCCCCTGTGCCCTGCCTTAGGATGAACCTCAGTATCTAGTGTAGGACAAGTCACTCCCCCAACCATGTTCTTCAGAATTTGCTTGTCTACCCTCAGAATGGGAGAAAATATTTGCAAGCGAAGCAACTGACAAAGGATTAATCTCTCAAATATAGAAGCAGCTCATGCAGCTCAATATCAAAAATAAACCAACTCAACCCCAAAATGGGCAGAAGACCTAAACAGACATTTCTCCAAAGAAGATACACAGATTGCCAACAAACACAGGAAAGGATGCTCAACATCACTAATCATTAGAGAAATGCAAATCAAAACTACAATGAGGAATCACCTCACACCAGTCAGAATGGCCATCATCAAAAAATCTACAAACAATAAATGCTAGAGAGGGTGTGGAGAAAAGGGAACACTCTTGCACTGTTGGAGGGAATGTAAATTGTTACAGCCACTATGGAGAACAGTATGGAGGTTCCTTAAAACACTAAAAATAGAGCTCCCATACGACCCAGCAATCCCACTCCTGGGCATAAACCCTGAGAAAACCATAATTCAAAAAGAGTCATGGGGCTTCCCTGGTGGCACAGTGGTTGAGAATCCGCCTGCCAATGCAGGGGACATGGGTTCGAGCCCTGGTTCTGGGAAGATCCCACATGCCATGGAGCACCTAAGCCCGTGTGCCACAACTACTGAGCCTGCATGCTGCAACTACTGAAACCGCGCCTAGAGCCTGTGCTCCACAACAAGAGAAGCCACCACAGAGAAGCCTGCGCACCACAGTGAAGAGTAGCCCCTGCTCACCGCAACTAGAGAAAGCCCGCACACAGCAACGAAGACCCAATACAGCCAAAAATAAATAAATGAAATGAAAAAAAAAAAGAGTCATGTACCACAATGTTCATAGCAGCTCTGTTTACAATAGCCAGGACGTGGAAGCAACCTAAGTGTCCATTGACAGATGAATGGATAAAGAAGATGTGGCACATATATACAATGGAATAGTACTCAGCCATAAAAAGAAACGAAATTGAGTTATTTGTAGTGAGGTGGGTGGACCTAGAGTCTGTCATACAGAGTGAACTAAGTCAGAAGGAGAAAAACAAATACCGTATGCTAACACATATATATGGATTTTTTTAAAAAAATGGTTGTGAAGAACCTAGGGGTGGGACAGGAATAAAGACGCAGACGTAGAGAATGGACTTGAGGACATGGGGAGGAGGAAGGGTTAGCTGGGACAAAGTGAGAGAGCGGCATGGATTTATATATACTACCAAATTTAAAACAGCTAGCTAGTGGGAAGCAGTCACATAGCACAGGGAGATCAGCTCGGTGCTTTGTGACCACCTGGAGGGGTGGGATAGGGAGGGTGGGAGGGAGGGAGACGCAAGAGGGAAGCGATGTGGAAACATATGTATATGTATAACTGATTCACTTTGTTATAAAGCAGAAACTAACACACCATTGTAAAACAATTATACTCCAATAAAGATGTTTAAAAATTGAAAATATTTTATAAAATTTAAAAAAAAAAGAATTTGTGTATTCTTAGCCCTTTGCTCGTATACATTTTAGAACCAGCTTGTCGAGTTCCTTGATAAAACCTGTTGGAAATGTTACTGTAATTGCCTCAAACCTAAAGGTAATTTGGGAGAGAATTGATATCTTTCAAATATTGAGTCTCCGTATCCATAAATACGTACATAATATGTCTATTTATCTCTTTAATGTCTTTCAATAGAGCTTTATACTTTACTTCATAAAGGTTTTGTACATCTTTTGTTAAATTTATTCCATGTACCTTGCTTTTGGTGGTTGAAATATCTTTCACATGACATTTTCAACTGCTACTGTGTAGGGGCACAGTTAATTTTTGTATATCGATTTTGTACTCAGCAACTTTGCTGAACTCTAATATTTTCTGTATATTCGTAGTGCTTTGTATGTAGACATTTGCAACACCTGTAAGTGGCAATAGTTTTGTTTCTTCTTTTCAAATCATTATACTTTGTTGTTTCCCTTATCCTACCATGCTGGCTAGAACTTCCAGGACCTTGTTGAATAAAAGTGATAAAGATGTGATTCGAGCTAATGGTGTTCAGTTTAGGATGGGCTGCCCTTAACCAGGTAGCTGGAAGCTACGAACCCTCGTAAGAAAGCAGCTTCCTTTCAAATAGCATTTCGCCAGTGGACATGTGCACGTGCCCATTCGTGTGTGCTGACGTGCCAAGGTTGGGATCAGAATCACCAGGGTCTTTTGCAGACAGGCATCTCCCTCGAAGTTTGTGGGCTATCCTTCCCCCATGGAGAATCACTCCCATAGTGAGATACCATGAATAATGGAAGTCTGTTCTATCCCTTGGTTGTGATGAGAGGGGGGAATATGTGAAATTCACTGTCTTAGAGTGTGATACCATAATGTGTCTCAAATCCCCATACCTGCAAAAGATGGTGATCTTTGCATTATTTTAAGAAGGCCTGAAAAGGGAAGGCATCATAGCAAAGAATCTGTATGGGGCGAGGGTTGTGAGCACGTCCCATTTGATTCTCTTTCCTACCTGACCATCGTGATGTTTAAACAGCGATCGTTCCTGACTCATTTTTTTTAAATCTTCTGTTCTCCTCTGCCAGAAACTCATTTTAACCAGCAGTGCCAGTGTCATCTTTGAGGGTGTCGACATCAAAAATGGAACCGAAGACCTCCCTTATGCCAGGAAACCCATTGACTACTACACGGAGACGAAGATCTTACAGGAGAGAGTACGTACCTGAGAACTGGTTGAGTGAGTGACAAACGAGGTCCATGAACGTCTACAGAATTTAGATTCTTAAGAAGAATGTTTATGAACATAGGAAGTTAGTATTCTGATGCCTAATATGCAAATTGGGCAGTAAAATCTGTGGATGGAATTCAATTTCAAGGATAATAACAGAAAAAATAATAACATAATAGCTTAATGTGGCCAGACGCTACTCTGTATTTTACGAGGAGCTGCCTCATTTAAACTTCGCAATGACCCCATAAGGCAGGTACTGTTACCGTCACCAGGTTACAGAGGAGGACAGTTGGTGCAGAGAGATTCGGAAGCTCCCTGAGGTCGCGCAGCTCTAGAGCCTGCACTCAACATGTATACCATGCGAGTTTACTGAACTGCTCCAGCAATCAGATAATTTATGATGACCCAAAGTGGGAGGCAGAACTCAGGCTAAACACTCAAGTGTGTTTTGATTTGAACACACCTTCCTAGTGGCACTCTTGCACCCTCTGTCCTTTTTTTTTTTTTTTGAAATTAAACAATGGAAGGCTCTTGCTTTATTTTAAGGAAAAGTACTTTTCCACTTGGCAAGCCAGCTTCACCAGGGAGCACCTGGTTGTAGCAGCAGTCTGGGCCAAGTAGCAGAGACTGTGACAGTAGCCAGCTCCGGGACTAACGTCCAGGAGAATATTACCCTGAGGACACCCGATACTGTAGGCCATAGATGCTCATCGGCCACAGGCAGCTCACCTTAGCCAGGCAGCTGTGAGTTTGCCTCTCCCAGCTGTTGGCAGCGGGCCACGCCTACTGAGGTTTTCTTTCGCAGCCGGTATGTATGGAACCAGAGCTTAACGCCAGATTGGCCAGAGTCCCCCTGCGTGGCCTGAGTGTCAGCCGCCTCCCATCTGTTTGCTATTACTCCAACCCAGAAAGTCCCCAAAGACCTCATCTGCCGGGAGACCCAAGGGCTTCCCGGTGCAGCGCATGGAGGCCTAGCTTTTGCAAGCTCCAGTCCTGGGTCTGCCCGCCTGCTCCTTGGAGCACAGAGAGCCTCACGTAGCTCCCACCTGCTCAGACTTGACCCGAGGAGCGCTAAAGCTTCCACTGGGCCCCGTGCACCCTCCGCCAGCGCTCCTGGGTCTCCCACCCCCTGGGCTCAGGTGCTGCAAGTGGCAGCTGTGGTTCAGACCATCGTCGTGTCACTTGCACTGACTCTTGGGTGCTCTGCTGGAAATGAGCTCAGCCTGTAAACGCCTCTGGCAGTAACTGTGCTGGAGCCTCCAGTTGGCGGCAGATGTCAAGCTGCTGCCGGCTTTCAAACGTGCTGACAGATAATAGATGGAGTGTGGTGTTATCTAGGACTCCCAGAGCTTTCTCCTCTTTAGTAACAGAGATGAGCCTCGGCTAGAGGGCATTTGAAGGCTTATTTAGTCATTTCCTCTGCCCCTGTGGGGACCAGGGCCTGGTGGGGGGAGGGGAGAGGCAGCTCCACCTTTGGGTAACTCGGATCATTGTGAACACAGTCAACAAGTGGCTTAAGCTCACTGGACCGAAACGTGAATGAGGATTTTGCCACCACGGAGTAGAAATCCTAGGTGAGGTGGGCCATCTCGTTTCAGCAGCACACAGCCTTGGCAGTAGTACCATCGTGGTCCCCATTTTTAACAACAACCTATCTGATCCTTTGGGAAGTTTTGTTCCCTTTGAGACAAAACTTGTTTCTCTGTACTTGAAGCCCTTAAGTTCTAGCTTGTACATTAAGCCACACAGAACATGGCTCTGAGGATTCACCCGACATGTTGGTCCATCTGTTTAGCTACTGAGTTGCTGCCCTGTTTCTCCCAGACCTTCTCCCTTCTCAGCCCCTTCTTCCAGCCCAGTTGGCTTCATCAGAGTCCCTTCCTAGGAGGTGGTACTCAGTTCTGACCACAACAGCCCAGGACTGGTGGAAACATACAGTTGGCACATGGAACTTAAGTCAGGAGCCGGTTTGGTGGCAGCAGCCTTACTGAAGGCCCCCAGCTAACTCATTAACTGGATCTCTCAGATATTTTCCACAAACTGCTGCATTCATGCATTTTAGTGTTTAAACCCCAACCCAGGCCTTTCTGTTAGATTCTACTGGTTTCGACCCAGCTGTCTCCTGTGTTTTCAGATTTGGGTGTTGGAGTGGGGAAAGGGATACAGAAGTAGTCCCGAATTATAAGTGTCACTGACGTGAGTCTGTAGCCCGGGACAGTGGGCGGCATCCATGCCCCTGTGCAAGGTCCTGTTCCCTGGGGAGCATGTCTGCAGCCCACATGGTCCCTCTGCTCTCCCGCAGGCGGTACTGGGTGCCAACGATCCTGGCCAGAATTTCATAACCACAGCCATCCGCCCTCATGGCATTTTTGGCCCAAGGGACCCCCAGTTGGTCCCCATTCTCATCGAGGCGGCCAGGAAAGGCAAGATGAAGTTCATGATCGGGTAAGTTGCTGCTCTCCTCCCCGCACCCCCCGCCCTGGACACAGTCGGCTCTTGCCTTACGTGGCCTTCTCTGCTGCCCGCTGCTCATTTCCTGGGGCTGCCACAACAAATGAGGCTTAGAACGACAGAAATGGATTCACTCCCAGTGATGGAGGCCAGGACTCCAAAATCCAGGTGTGGGCAGGGTTGGCCCCACTGGAGGCTCTGAGGGAGAGTCTGTTCCAGGCCTGTCTCCCAGTCTCAGGTGGCTGCCAGCAACCCTTGGCGTCCCTTGGCTTGTAGACCCGTCACTTCAGTCTCTGCCTACATCTTCATGTGACGTTCTTTTCTCTGTGTGTCTGTACCCAAACGTCCCTCCTCTTATAAGGACACCAGTCATTGGGTTTAAGGCCCACCCTACACTAGTGTGACATTATCTAAACTAATTACATATTCAAAGACCTTATCTCCAGATAAGGTCATAGTCCCAAGTTCCAGGGAGACATGGATTGTGGCAGGACACTCTTCTGCCCCATGAACCCTCTCAGGCAGGGCATGGGACTTGCAGATTCATTGGTGGGCCCTTAAATATCCCACTGGCCCTGAGGGCCTAGGAGCCCTGGCCTCCTGCCCATCTTCAACTGTTACGGATGCCCAGGTGTGCCAGGGGCTGGCATTGCCAAGGCGGGTCCTGGCCCTGGGTCCACGTGCAGGGGCTCTACCAGGTTCTCCCCCGGCGCAGGGAACCCATTCCTTGTGCACATGCAGGAACGGGGAGAACTTGGTGGACTTCACCTTCGTGGAAAACGTGGTCCACGGACACATCCTGGCTGCAGAGCACCTCTCCAGAGACACAGCCTTGGGTGGGAAGGTAAGGCACCTGCTTCTTCCTACTTCTACCTGCTCGGCAGCAGCTGGCCCACCATTTCCTGCCCCTGTGTGTCCGCCTGCCTTCACAATTCTCCTCCCAGTGATTGGACCCACTGGCAAGTGGCTTCTGTGACCCTGCATCCTGGCAAAGCCGCTCTAGGATCCCACTGGGCCACGGTTGAGCCCCTCTGGTGGGGTGAGGTCAGCTCTCACGCAGAGATGAGAGAGCACACGCGGGCTCCTTTCACTCCCACTCCTAGGGCCCCCGTCTTCTTTGTTTCTCACTCCGACCTTTGGAATCCCCCGTATTTGGGCTCATTTTTTTCTCCTGGGCCTCTGCCATTTTCCCCCTCCTGTAACTCTCAGTGTGGCGGGGGTATGGTGGGTATGGCTTTTAGTTTATACCAAAGACAGCACGTTTCAGAAATGTCATATGACCCGTTTGTTGCATCTGAAGATAAGATGATTTACTGCATTTACCGTGATTAACACAATTATTAAATTAACAAACGTACCTTCCCAAGTGCAATCTAAGCTTCCCTTGAAATCCTGTCATCGCCTGAAAGCTGCCTGCAGCCTGCGGCCTGTGTAGGCTTAATAACCGCCTCACTTTCGAGCTGCCTTGCAAAGGAACTGGGGCGGGCAGGCAGGGAGTGGCCACTGGTTTCTCAAAATATTGGTCCTGGCTGAGCTCCAAGCTCCAAGCATGGCCTGCCGCCCCATCCTGCTGGGGAGCAGTTCCTAACTTCTCCTTCCCCCCTGCAGGCTTTTCACATCACCAACGATGAGCCCATCCCTTTCTGGACTTTCCTGTCCCGCATCCTGACAGGCCTCAATTACGAGGCCCCCAAGTACCACATCCCCTACTGGGTGGCCTACTACCTGGCCCTCCTGCTGTCCCTCCTGGTGACGGTAATCAGTCCCATAGCCCAGCTTCAGCCCACTTTCACGCCCATGCGGGTCGCGCTGGCTGGCACGTTCCATTACTACAGCTGTGAGAAAGCCAAAAAGGTCATGGGCTACCGGCCGCTGGTCAGCATGGATGACGCCGTGGACAGGACGGTGCGGAGCTTTCGCCACCTGCGGAAGGTGGAGTGAGGCGGCCTGGAGCCCGGGCCCTTCCACGCACTCCCCAGCCGATAACTCTCTCCTCGCAGTGAGTTTCTTCTGAGCTTAGGTCTCCTCCGGCTGGTTCTGCGAGGGCACACCCACCCTTCTGTGACTCCGAGGGTGGCGAAAGCAGCAGACGTTTCTTCTTCGTAGGACTGGATTTAGATTTCTTAAAATAGGGCAGCTTCCTGGTTTTCTGTTTTGTATTCTCTCCCTCTCCCCCACCCGCTTCCTCCTGGGTTCCTTATTCCAGTGACCTTGTAAACAATCAAAGAAGCCTAGGGAAGAAACAAGCCATCTGCTGATCGAGGAGGGGGTCCTAGACTTATTTCCATGCAGACTGTTCAAGGAGCCACAGATGACAGATACCCTAGAGAAAAGCAGAAGTTCTAAACACATGGTGAGGCTTCAAGTGTACATTTTAAATAGACACAGAGTTTGGAGCAAAAACTTTTAAAAAGCTTGAATAACTGTAAACCCCCCAAATCCCTGGGGAGAAGAGCGACCAGTTGCTCATCTCCTTGCATGCTCCCAAGTTCTCTCTCAGGTGCAGCTGGTGTGCCTGCCTGCAGTATTTTTTCATACAGCATTCTTTCATGGGCGCCTTTCTCTTTACCCACAGAGCCCTGTGTCCTTTTAATGGCAAGGTGGTGGTCTGCCCGAGTGGCATGCCGTTTGAAGCTGTTTAGCACCTCTCCTAACATGGGACATTGGGCAGGTTGACAGTAAGCCGTGGAAAAGGTCAGAGAGAAGAGTACCCCCTTTATCTGCTTGGAGTTTGGGCAGAAACAGCACGAGATGATGCAGAAAGGGCTACTTCCCTGCGGCTCACGCCCATAGAACCCTTCAGGCCAGTTTCTGACAGTCATAGCACATATAGTGATTCAGCATTCTTTACTTTCTGGTGCTCTGCTTACAGAATCTGGTTTCTTCTCAGACTCATTGAAATGTAACGTTAAAGACTTCTGTTTGCTTCTCTGCCTTTGTGCAAGGGTGGGGAGACAGCTGGGGAGACTGGAATAAAGTGAAGGTATTGTACATGCTGTGCAGTTTGTGTGATTTGAACTTGACCCCCACCTGGGGGGAAACAGCTACTGGGGTGGGGGGACACAAACAGAAATAAAACAGGGTTTTTGCCCCTAAGGCAGTTAGAACAGAGGAGTTAAGATACGTTCACAAGCCCCTATAATAGCAGGTAGGAAATGATAGACACACTTGAGACGAGGTGGTGTAAGTTCAGAGGAAGGATACGTGGCTTCCAGCAAAGGCCTTGAAGGATGGCTAAAGAGTAAGGAGGTGCAGGCCCCTAGATGGCGTTTCAAGGTAAAAGGTAAGGTTCACAGGCATTGGCTTGTCATAGTTTCATTAGCAATGTGTTGTCTCTCAGATTCAATGAAGTACAGAAATGTCCAGCTGGCCTTGGAGGTTAGTTGAGCTGAACTTTATCTTGTAGGCCTGGGAAACCATTGACAGTTCCAGCAATGGGGAGCAAAAACCCACAAGCTCATTCCAGCCACCCTGTGTGGAGCCTGAGAGACCAGATAGGAAGTAACAAAACTCTGAGCAATGTTGCAGCTGTCCATGGAACTAGAAATGGAGCCTTAGTGGAAGGGCCTGGAAAGGAGTCAGGATTCCTCTGGGGGGTGAGAGGCAGGAGGAGGCCAGGGCAGTGAAGGGAAGACTCCGCTTTTGGAGCTACTGGAAGGAGGGGTCTCAGGCCGGGAAGACTGAAGCTGGCGGGTCTCGCTGAGGAGCACCGAGGACCAAAATGCTCTCGGCCCCCCCACCCGTTTGTAGAAAGTGTGACAGCCAGGAAAACAGACTCTGCACAGCCCTGGGAAGTTGTTAGAAACTGGCGCCCCACCGCAGACCTGAACTGAGACTTGGAGGGCAGGCCTGGCACTCTGTTTCACAAGCCCCCCCGGTGGTTCAGAGCAACTGAAGTGGGCTCCCACCAGGTCACTGAGTACAGCTAGAACCTCGCGTCAGCCCCCGAAAGACTGAACTTGCCCAGATCCCTGGACCACCGCCTTCCCTCCGCTTTCCCACCCCGTCCCTCTCCTGCCAACCAGAACCTGGCAGTGCAGTGCACGTCCCTAAAATGACACACTGGATGACCGACCCGGCCTGTGGCTCACCCCTGTGCAGCCTCAGGCCTGAGGGAAGGCCGTTGTCTCCCAGCTTGGGGACAGCTACAAGTCCAGGCCCGGTTCTGCATGTTCATTGGGGAGCTCTCTTGTTTCAGGCCCTCTCCCCTCCCCATCCGTGCTGACCTAGTTCCACACGTGGCCCCATGCGCACCTGGGTCAGGTGTACTGGGACGGCTGAGCTGATCTGTGTCCCCTCCAATGCAGACTCTACGCCCATACAGGTGTCCTTCCTAAACCACAACTAGATCCTGCCTCTCCTCTGCCGGAAACACTTCAGTGGGTCCCAGTTTTCTCCTGAGCACATTCTGCAGCCAGTCCCTAACGGCCCAGTGCACCTTGCCAGCTTCTTCCCTGGGCTTCCCACCTGCTGTGCCCTCGGCAGACTGCTCTGGCCGTGTCATCCATCCCCTTGCCCAGGCTGCCCCCGCCGCCTGCAGTGTCCCCTCCCCCGTGTGGCCCCAAGTCCAGAATGGCCAGCTCCCTTTCCCCGCCGACGCCTACCCTGAGCCTCCCGACTGGAGACCATTCCTCTGGGCTCCCAGCCCAAGGCTCTCGATCTTTACGTCGTTTACTGTATTCCCTCTGTGTGCTTCCTCCTACCCACGCCAGGCAGGAGCTCCTTGGCGGTAGAGGCAACCAGTGTCCCCACAGCACAGAGGGGAGGTCAGGAAGCGTGGGTAAGCACCTGCCTGGCCTATAATCCTGGAGTAACAGCTGCGAGCAGAGGAAACAGTCCAAGGAATGGGGAACAGCAGCCAGCGGGCCTAGTTGGAGCAGAGGTTCCAGGCCTGGCATTCGTGCGTGGACTCGGGAGGTCTGTGAACCCCATAAATTGGACATGGCCTTTGGGGCATCTGTGAGTGTGTGTCTTTTGGCAGGAGAGGCACAGAGCTGTCATCAGCTTTTCACAGATGACTGTGGCCCAACACAAAATTCGAGCTAGTGGGCTGGGGGCCAGCAGCTGCAGAGAAGCCTGCCCTGGACAGAGGGTCCAAGAGAGACAAGCCGAGGGGGCAGAGCCCAGACTGGGGCTCCCAGGCATCATGGGCACCCCCATCTGCGTGTGCTCCTGGGACAGGGGGTGCCTGTGGCCAGCTGTTCCATCTGTGGGGTCCATGACTCCAAACCAGGGAAGGACTGGAACCAAGGCAGACGCTGGCTCAGCAGACAGGACAGGAATGGTTGAGGCCTTTGGCCACAGCCCTCTAAACTCTGGTGTGCATTTCTCCGCACTGACAAGGAGCTCTAGGCTTCCCCTCTACTTGCTGGGTGAGACAGCCTTGGTGCTAGAAAGTTCTCCCTTCTACTGAACTGAAATGCCTCTCGATGTGACTTCCCTCGCCTTCCCTCCCTCCGCACAACCCCAGCAAGTCAGCCTCCAGGCTCCTCGTGGCTTCTCCGCGGCACTCTCCTCTGCACAGCTGGGCCCGCATCCTCTTCTTTCAAACCTCACCTGCAGCAGCATTTCCTCCTCGCAGCTTCCCCCCATGATGATCTCTCTCTTCTGGCTTTTCCTACAAATCCTGGCCTGCGTTGCCGTCTGAGCACTTCCTCGATCATACGGTAATCACTGGCTCAGCTGCCCAGATCTCCCGTGAGCCGCTACACTGCTCAAGGGCCAGGGGCTTTTCATTCATTTCTCTGTCCCTGGAGTCCTGTGCAGTGCTTACTCCCGAGAAGGTGATCAGTAAGTGTCACCAGACTGGAAGGGCACTGAGAGGAGAAAGCCAGTAACACCCACACTGACCAGCTGGGGGAGCCCCAGAGAGAAGCAGCCAGGGCTGGACCACGGGCTCCCGATTCCCCAGGCCAGTGCACCCCATGTCACCATCTAGATGCAGGCAGCTTAACACACCACCAAGGGACACAGGCTCTCATCTGAGGCTTTCCAAAGTGAAGGACTCACAGGGCACAAAAGAGGCATATTGGGAGACACTAGAACCTTCCATCACCGGCATTCACCTCTTTCCATAAGCACTACCTAGTTGTTGATCTCGAAAGACTCCAAATTACGGTGGCCACAAAGTAGACTCCCCTTTGTTGTGTCTGCCTCGCACCTACTCAGCCCCAGCAGTTTTGTTCACATTAGCTGCTTCAGCCCAGAGAACTTTCTAGAGTGACCTGGGTAAGGGAGAAAAGGAGGGAAAAGTGTCCCTCCTTTTGTCCTCTACTGCAGCCTGTCTCCCAACTAACTCTTGCAATACGCCTCGTCTAGCAGGTACTAGGAGACACAGGCGCCGTTGGCCGTGGCGGGGGAAGTCGGGGACCATCAACGCAGAAAATATTAACTGACCACGCTAAGTCCAAAGGGATACAGAAGTGACCAAGATAGAGCCCTTACTCTCAGTGAGTCCCACAGAGAAAGTAACAACTCAAGTGCTCCTTGCCTCAAGAGCAGAGGTCTGCAAACCGTGAAGTCAGGGTCACATCCTGCTTGTTGCCTGGTTCTTTTACATATTGTCAATGGCTGTGTTTGTGCTACCTCGGCAGCGTTGACCAGTTATGACAGAGATCATGCGACCCACAAGCCTAAAATAGTTCATCTTTACAGAAAAAGTTTGCCAACGTCTGCTTAAGAGTGACCGATACGCCAACAGGCACATGAAAAGCTGCTCGACATCACTGATCGTTAGGGAAATGCACATCAAAACCACAATGAGATATCACCTCACACGCATCAGGATGGCTACTATCAAAAAAACAAAACAAAACAAAATAGAATGAGACCGATTTGGCCAACTTGAGGAAGAATAGCATTCCACCTTCCAGGCTAAGGGAACCACCGTGGGCTCTGGCTAGAAATGGTAGGAGACGAGGTTGCAGGGGTCAAGGAGCTTTGACTTTCTTGCCCCCTGGAGAGTGACATGGAGCTCACGGTCTGGTGAGGGAGGAAGAGGTAGTTATTAATGACAGAATCACAGTTCATTACAAGTGGGCTCAGTGGTCACAGAGAAGCTGCAGCCTGAGGCAGCAAGCATTGTCAGTCAGTGGTACTCTTGTACCCAAAGCAGATTTCCATGTCCTGCTCGGGCAACTCGAATCCTTCCTCCGTCTTCCCCTCCGTATTCTTCTTTGACGGTCGTCTTCTCAAGGGCAGATTTTCTTTGACTTTAAAGAACCCTCCAGCTCCTGACCCAGATGATGCTATTCACACCAATGACACTCCAGATTTGTTAAATGATTTTGATAGGAGAGGACTGGAGAAAAGGCCAAAGAGGAATGCAGAGCAGGATGACAGGAGCAGGGTCTTAGGGAGCGGGGCAGAGGGCTGGCTTTTGTTCAGCACCTCCTCAGCCAGCACATTCCCAGATATACGGATGAACAGACACACGGGTCAGTGTTCTCTTCTTTGATCCTCACAACAGTCCTGTTTATTCTAATCCCCACTTTGTACAGGGAAGCCCAAAGCCTTGGGCGGGGGAGAGGGGTTCTCTCAAGACACACAGCTGATTGAGTCACAGTTGTGCCTTCACCCCAGGCTGGCTGCCCTCTGGCCCAACTTTCTTTTCCCCAATGGCTTTCCACTCTCCCAGGATAATCCTGAGTGGCCTGAGCCCCTAACCCCTGCACTGGATGGGAATACTAGACGTATGAGTTTCCTGTGGCTGCTGTAACAAATTACCGCAAACTTAGTGGCTTAAAACGATGGAAACTTATTCTCTTACAGTTCTAGCAGTCAGAAGTTCAAAATCAGTTACACTGACAGAAAGTCAAAGTGTCAACAGGGTGGTTGCTTTTGGAGGCTCTGGGGGGAAAATCCATTTTCTTGCCTATTTCACTCCAGTCTCTGTTTTCCATTGCCACATCTCCTTCTCCTCAAGATGTAGACATCTTTGGGAGCCATTAATCAACCTACCACAGTGGCTAATGAGGTACATGGGACCTAGAAAGGGATTCCTCTGGGCTGGTGATCAGTGGGGTAGGAGTGTCCTGGTCCTCTAACATTCGTCTGGAAAAACCAGTCAAGCATGAGGTTCTGTCTGAACCCAAGTGCAAGGCAGTGAGACAACTAGCTTAGGCGGTGGCCAGGTAGAGTTGCAACACTATGGGTAGATGCATACAGAGGGTGCTGAGCAGGCCATTGAGGCATGGGAGGGGCCCAGGTACGTGGCAGGCCCAGCTGGAAGAGGGAGCCAAAGGGCAGACAAGTCCTGACAGGCTCAACAGCCGTGAATCCAGTGTGGGGCAGCTCCTGCAGAGCTGGCTGGAAGAGACGAGGCCCTGAGTAAAGCACCAAAGGGCTGCCTACCTAACGGTCTAACCTGCCTCTACTGGGCCAAGGGCTTTGAGCAAACTGCTACATCCCTGGAGCCCTGTCTGCCAAATATTATTCAGATCATTCACCGGGCTAGTTTGGCACAAGTGATGATTGTAAAACCTGTACGGAGGTCACTAATAGGATGGCACTGGCTTAGCAGGTGCTGAGAAATGTGGGTGGATCTGTAGGGTGGGCTCAGAAAGGCCTGAGAATCCAGTGGCCCAGGTGAGCAAGTGTTTGCTCCAACACTGCCTCCAGGCCCGGGACCAGGGCCCCTGATTCTGGACTGGGCCTTGGGTCCCAGTAGGGGAGGGACTGGGATTTGGACATGCTCTTTGTGCCCTGTTTGGGGCTGGGATTAGCATTCAGAGGAAGGAAGCTCAGAGGCTAAGCGAAGGCCAACCAGCCAAAGGCCATCTAGCCAGAGCCAACTAAAGGGGCTCCCAGTATGGGCCCATGTGGTGCTGATAGCAAACCCGTAGAGACTGGGCCCTGCCAGAGAGGCAGGGACAAGACCCAAGGCTCGACGGCACTGCAGGCTGTGCAGGAGAGGGTGCCCCATGCCGCTGCAGCGCCAAGGGCTCCAGAGGTCCCTGTCCTGTTAACATGACTGTCTGATCGCTCAATTTTCCAAAGCCAGTTCTGGCTCGGACCACTGGATGTTGAGAGGCTGTTTTCAGTGTGGAGGGGCCCAAGGTAACCTTTGACATCTATGGCCGGGGGGGTTCCATGCGCACTCTCCCTGGAATGCCTCCTGTCCCCTTTGCCTGGGCTGGCAGCCTGGCCAGTTGAAGGTCCCGCTGTGCCCTCCCCCAAGCTCCCACTGTGCCTGCTTCCTCTACCACTGGCACTGGCCCAAGATTCCTGGCTCTTATGCCTGCATCCGTCTAGACTAAGGAGTCCTCCAAGACAGGGCCCACTCAGAACCTCCCTGTGACCCTTGAATTGCCAGTACAGGCATTGGCACCCTGGAGCCTACCTCTCCCCACCTCAGCATGAGTGTTCCACAGAGCTGAACTAAATGGAATTGAAGAGCAGTACAGTAATGAGAAAGCAGTAATTACCCAGGGCTGAAGGGATTCTCCAGGACCCAAGTTCCATGAGTCCAAGTTGGCCTAAGACTGCCTGGGAACAGCCAGGCTCTGCCTAGCGGTCTTCAGGGGCCAGAGTCCAGCACCCAGTCGGCTGAGCTTCCTACTCTAGGGTCTGGAACTGAGTGAGGGCACCTAGGTCAGCCCCTTCATCGCTCAGATAAGGGGCCAAGACTCAGGAAGGGCTGAGATTAGTCTAAGAAGAAAAGCCTATTCATGAAAGAATAGCTATTACAATGATAATCCCATCCTAGAGTCTTCTGTCCAGCTCCTTCTAGAAGTCTGTGCTGAGGAAAGTAGTGAGGGAGGGTAAGTCACAGGAATAAAGCTCTCACTGACCCCTGGAAACCAGATGGGCACTGTTACCAGTTGCCTTGTGTTCCTCCAAAAGACACGTTGAAGCCCTAACCCTCAGTACCTGTGAACGGGACGTGATATGGAAATGGGGTCTTAGTAGACAAGCAAGTTGAGACGAGGGCATTCAGGGGGACCCTCATGCGATAAGATGATGTCCTAATGAGGAGAGGAAAGAGAGACATGGATTGCCATGTCGAGATGGAGGCAGAGCTGGGAGTGATGCGGCCACAAGCCAAGGAAAGCCTAGGGCCACCAGAAGCTGGAAGAGGCAGGAAGTATTTTCTCCTAGAGGTTTCTGAAGGAGCACGGCCCTGCACATACCTTGATTTCAGATTTCTGGCCTCCGGAACTTTGAGAAGATAAATGTCTGTTGTTTAAAGCTCCCCCGCACCCTGCCCTGCATACGGCACTTTATTGTAGCAGGCCCAGGACACTCCTATACGCGCTTTGACACTTATCTCCTAGTAGCCTCACAGCAAGTCAGGGACAGAAGCCTTGCTTACCTTCCCATTCCAAAGTCACTGCTGCGCCCCAACCATGAGTAAACAGCGCTCCTCGGCTTCGAAGCGCTCCGGACATACTAATTAACTCTCGGTTAATTTGGAAGAAACAATGTGAAGCTCTAATGACATCATCTCCATTCTGTGCCCAGATCTAGCCACAAGTGAAGTCTGGTGACTGCTGGGCTGTGAGCTTCATCTTGTGGTAACATGTTGTGCCTTTCACAACCATCCCTGGAACAGCAGTCTGGGAGGCCCCTCTACCCCTCAGCTCCACGGGCTTCAGAAAACCGCCAGCTGTGGGCACTCTTGGTCAATCAAGCACATGTGACCCAAATGGTTTCTGTGATTAAGCATGTGCGTGTGTGTGTGTGTGTGTGTGTGTGTGTGTGTGTGTGTGTGTGTGTGTGTGTGTGTGAGAGAGAGAGAGAGAGAGAGAGAGAGAGAGGAAGAACCACACAGCCCTGCACTGTTCCATGTCACTGAAATGGTCTTACTGGAGGTTCTAAACAGCAGCCTACAAAAATTCAGGTGTATCTTCAAGTATTCCACCACAGGAGGGCCTTCTGTTGTTCTGCGACCCTCAGGGTCTGGCCACCCCCTGCCTTGTAGAACCAAAGGGAGGAATCCCTCCACCCTTTATGTTCAGGACCTCAGTGGGTGATCAGTACTTGAGCTGGGCAAGTAGCTGCTTGCAAGGCCTGGAGGCAGGAGCCTGCCCTAAGTCAGTGGGGAGAAACTCAGACCAAGGCCCGCTGGGCATAGCAGGGAGGGGCAGGGCTGCGGCTGTCCCCACAGCACTGGGGGCCCCAATAGATTAGACAGTGGGCACAACACTGATTAACCTGGGGGAGGGAAGCAGCCCTGGCCCAGGTCTCCCTGACTCCGCACAGGCTCCCCTTTGTCCCCCACCCAACAACCAGGGGCTCCGTGCAGCAGGCGGGTCTGGTCCTGCCAATCCCCACCAAACACTAGGCAAAGGCTTCCGGCTGCCCTCACCAGTATGTCCCAGTGGGTGCCCTGGGATACCATCGGTGGTACAAAACCATCGTTGTCCAATAACAAAGGAAGGAAGGCCATCCCTGCACAATTCTTCTGCCAATCCTTCAGATTATTTTTTAAAAAAAACAAAAACTCCAAGTTTGGTGCCCTTGTGTTTTTTTTTACTTTGTACTGAAGCAAAATAGACACTAAAAAGAGTGCAGCTTGATGCCGGCTCACAAAGAGGACACTGTCTGTACGAAAGCACCCAGATCAAGAAACAGAATATTACCAGCACCCCGCAAGTCCATCTGCCAGGTCCCCTCCCCGAGGGGAACCGCTCTCTTGATATCTAGTAGCAGACATTAGCTTTGCACATTTTTACGTATTACATAAATGAAACCACACAGTATGTGCTCTTATATGTCTGGCTTCTCTCACTCAGCATTATGTTTGAGGGCCTCGTCCATACGTTTGTGGTTCTGTGGAAATGCTCTGATGGGCATTGGGTTCTTTTGACTATTATAAATCATGCTGCTATGGCTATTCCTCGTGTGTGCCTTTTGTTGAGCATATATATGCAATTGTGCTACATGTGTACTGTGTTAGTCTGCTCAGGCTGCCATGACAAAGTACTACAAGCTGAGTGGCTTAAATGACAGAAATTTATTTCCTCCCAGTTCTGGAGACTAGAAGTCTGAGATCAAGGTGTGCACGGGGCTGGTTCCTCCTGAGGCCTCTTTCCTTGGCGTTTAGACAGCTGTCTTCTCCTTGTGTCCTCACATGGGCTTCCCTCTGTGTGTGTCTGGGTCCTCCTTTTCTCTTCTTATAAGAAGTCATATTGGACTAGAGCCCTCCCTAGTGACCTCATTTTTACTTAATTACCTCTGTAAAGACCCTGTCTCCAAATACTACAGTCACATTCTGAGGTATGGTGAGTGAAAACGTCAAGATAGGAATTTGGGAGGAACGCTATTCAACCCATAACACTTCAGAGTGTTTGGGATATACTTTTACCTCCTCTTTCCCTGGCCCCCACTCCCAGCTTCTATAACGGTCAGAGAACATGCATATTAAACTTTAGTAGACAAGGTCAAACAGTCTTTTAAAGTTCTTGTACCCATTTACCCTCCCTCCAGCCATGCATGAGCATTCTAGTTGCCCTCACATTCTTGCTAACGCTTGGTATTCTCTGTCTTTTTGTTTTTTGTTTTTGTTTTTTGTTTTGTGGTACGCGGGTCTCTCACTGCTGTGGCCTCTCCCGTTGCGGAGCACAGGCTCCGGACGCGCAGGCTCAGCGGCCATGGCTCACGGGCCCAGCCGCTCCGCGGCATGCGGGATCTTCCCGGACCGGGGCACGAACCCGTGTCCCCTGCATCGGCAGGCGGACTCTCAACCACTGCGCCACCAGGGAAGCCCTCTCTGTCTTTTTTAATTTTAGATCTCGTGGTTTTAATTTGCATTTCCTGCGAACTAATGAGACTGACCACCTTTCCATATGTTGAACCATTTGCAGTGGGGATTCATCAGCAATTTTTCCATATGAATACACAACTAGGTGACCTTGTGTCCTTGTAAGTGTGTCATCTAGATGTTATTAATTTTGATTGCCCAATCAAAGTGATAGCCAATTTCTCCCCTGTGTAGTTACACTTTCCCCCCTTACAACTAATAAGCAATCTGCAAGAGACACTTCAGGACCATATGCAAATAATTTTCATGAAACTTGCCCCCCTCCCCCATATTTAGCATCCATTGATGATTTTTGCAATGATGATTTTGCAAAATGATGAGAAAAGTGTTTTTAATGTCATGTTACAGATAATATTTATTGGAAAATCCATCCTTTTCCTACTGCCTTGCACTGTGCTGCTAGTATTTCACTAGGTCCTCAAACACTTGTTAAATCTTCTATCTTTAACGATAAGAGAGCAGACCTCAGCCTCAAAGCATTCATCAGATAATAATATTTTAGACGATTTGTCATATTATTTCCTTTTTATTGTAATGTTTCTTTTTATGGCAAAAATTGGTGAAAATAGCATGCAAGTGACTAAAGGGTGGGCAATACTGACCTCCAATAAATGTTCTAGCTCGTAGTGAGATATGCAATATCCTAAGCTCCCCTGTGGCAGGTACCCCCCAAACACCATTATTTATCAGACACATACTATAAAAGAACTACATTTATTATGTTTAAGGAAATGAATGAAAAACTTGAAAAATATCTACAGGAAACAGGATTGAAATCATATGAAGTATATACCCTGTGACAAGAATGCAATTAAGCTACAAATTGGTAACAAAAAATAGCTGGAAAAATTGTGGCATGTTTGGAAATTAAGCAACATGCTTCTAAATAACTGTAGGTCAAAATTTCATAATAGAAAGTTGAAAATATTTTGAATGTTTTGATAGGGAAAATACTACATACCAAAATTTGTGGGATACAGTCAAGGTCGTGCTTAGAGGGAAATTTTAGCCACAAATGTGTGTGGTTCAGAAAGAAAGAAGGCTAAAATTAATGAGCTAAGTATTCCTCTCAAGAAATTAGCAAAAGTAGAGCAAAATAAACCCCCCAAAAGAATGAATGCATGAAGATAAGGACAGAAATTAATTAAAAAGAAAAAAACCTCAATGCAGAGGGTTAACAAAACCAAAACTTACTCTTTGAAAAGACTAATAAAATTAGCAAAACTTTGGTGAGATTAATCAAGAAAAAAGACAGAAAGCCCAAGAATAGAAAAGAGGCTGTAATTTTAAATGCTATGGACTTTAAATGATAATAAGAGGAAATTATGAGCAAAAACAGGAAGTTTGAAATAGAATACAATTCGTAGAAAAAAATGCAACTTAGAAAAGTCCAAATAGTCTTGTAACCATTTAAAAATTGAATCAGCAATTAGAAGTCCCCCAACCCCGTGATGGCCAATTTTACGTGCCAACTTGACTAGGCTACAGTCCCCAGTTACTCAATCACGCTTCTAGGTGTTGCTGTGAGGGTATTTTATAGATGTGATTAAAACCCATAATCAATAGACTTTAAGGGAGATTATCCTGGATAATCTGGGTGGGCCTGATTCAATCCATTGAAAAGCTCTAAGAGCAGAGAGTTCTAGCCTGTCCTTCCTCACAGCCTGCCCTACAGGTTTCAGGCTTCCTAGCCAGCCCTCAATTCCTGACAATACATATCTTCATATATCTCCTACTGACTCTGTTTCTCTGGTTGAACCCTGACTGATACACTCCCCGCCCAAACACAACTTCCAGGCAAAGATGGTTTCAGTAGTGAATTCTATCAACCACCCAAGGAAAAAATTCCAGTCTGACAAAAACAATACTTTCCAGAGACTAGGAAAAGAAGGAAGTCTCCCTAATAGGAACAGAATGGAAAAGAAAAATGACAGACCAATCCCACTCACCATAAATACACACACACACACACACACACACACGCACACGCACACGCACACGCACACACAAACCCTCAACGAAATATTAGCCAAGTGGCCACAGTCAAAGGATGTTACATCATGACCAAGTGTGTTGGCACCACAGTGCAGTTGCACACTGGGTCTTGCAGGGCCGATTCATATTGATGTAAATAATGAAATTCAATTTGGGAAGTAAATAGCACACCAACAGTTAAACTTTCTAATGAAATGCGTTTGAAGTCAACGCACGTCCTTCAATTACCTTCATATCCTTGGTATCCTTTCCAACTTCCTGAAACTCCACACGCAGTCCTCCAGGGTTATTTGTTTGAAGCCGGTGAGGTGATAGATGTGGAAGTTAGGAGTCCAGGCTCTGGAGACAGCCCAGGCTCAAATACTACCTCTACCATGCGCTAGCTGTGTAAGCTTGGGCCCATCTCCTCAACTGTAAAATGGGGATAATCACAGAATTGCCCTCAGAGGTGAGGTTTCAGAAGTTTCTCCTTTTTGGTTACTGAAGTTCAGAGGAGACTAAAATGTCAATCTCAGACTGGATTTAACTCTCCCCTCCCCCCCTCCCGCCCAGGGCAGCCTCCCTGAGACCCTCCTGCTGGGACGTTCATGGGTGGGGGGAGGTGTTGTGAGTTCTTTTAAGGGTTCTTTGGGAGCATCTCCACTGTCAGTCCCCTGTTGTGGTCAAGCCAGCCCTGCTCTTTTATCTCCCCTGGTGGGGAGAGGCATGGGGGTGGGGAGGGGCTGTGGCAGTGGCTGGTGACAATGGCAAGGCCTGTATTGCTACCTTTTGAACATCTCAGTGGAAGGTATCTGGCTGCCACTGTTGGTGGATGCCTTTAGACTGTGAGGACACTTAATGCCGCACGTTTCATTTTCAGCGTGGGGCTAGAAGAGTGCCCGGGTCTTAGTGGGAACAAATCAGTCATTTGCGAATAGCCCCTGGGAGCAAGCAGGTCAGAGCTGCAGGCGTCCTGTTCCCCTCTGCTCAGGCTTCCTGGCAACTGGATGAGTCTTGACAAAAGTGACTGCTCATGCCTGATCTCTGACCCCTGCTTCAAAGGCTCTTTCCTCATGGGGGATCCCTTTCAGTTTAGCTGGGCGGGGCTCCTCCCTGGCCTTCCTTATCATTCTACACACTCAACCCTCCCATACTGCCCAGCGGCCATCGCAAGCTACCTCTGCCCGCACGCACTTGGCCTCCACCCTGGACAGTGCCTCCGAGCCCCAGCCCCGTAATATCTGAGTGTCAGTCTTCTCCACCTGGTTGTTGCACAGGCCCCTCAGTCTCACTCCCTTCCTCAGTTATTTCACGAGGCTTCTCTAAGTCCCGAATAAAAGATTTGTGCAAGCAACTGAAGCAAGCAGGCACCCTCTCTGTGTCTCTCCAGTTCCCGACCCAAACCCCCTCTGGGCTCAGCCCATTTCTTGTTCTAAGGCCCCCAAACACCTACCTCTCTCTTTGTGGATGGGCCAAACGGTTCAGCTCCTCTGAACCTAGGGAGGACAGGGCTGGTGGCGGTCTCCCTTGTCAAAGCCGGGAGTGGGGGCCAGGGAAAGAGGAGATGCACCAAAGTGGCCACAAGATGAGCTAATTGAAGACAGACAAATGTGACTCCACGTTTACTTAGTTTTACGTGGAGTCTTGATTTCATAGTGAGGGGGGCCTTGGAAAAGCTGCTGTGAGTCCAACTTTTACATGTAGGGAATAAACAGCAAAGAACCTTGATGCGGGTGGCATTTCATCGACAGGAGACTTCCCACTTCCTTCCCTTTCTCCCTCTCTCCATCTTTTTGCAAACATCGACCGCGGCCCATGTCCCCTGTGGTGTAGCCAGGGGCCAAGACCTATGACCTGAAGGAGCTCTGTGCCACCCCAGGAGGACGTGATTTCACCTGCCATCTCCGTCTCCTCCTGCCCTGAGGCCTGAGGCTAAAGGGAGCTTGGAACTTCTTTGCAAAGGGGTCTGTGCCGTGGCCGGGCTCCCCCGAAGTCCACTCTTCCACGGCCATCTCTTTCACTTTTCCCCCAACAGCCCTCTGCCCGCTCCCAACTGGCACTAGTTCTTGCCTCAGGACTCAGTGACTTGTTGCAGTTTTGTCTCCCGTACGAGACAAACGTGCAGGCCACCCGAAGCCTGCCTTCCAATGTCATTTCCCTCTGTCCTGTGTCATGGGGAGAGGGCAGGGGCGGAAGCTCCAGGAGCACCTTCTGGGGTGGCATCATACCATCCTATGCAATTTTGATATTTTAGCGCAAGTATGTATGACGTTTAAGATGTAACTTGAAAAAGCACAATTTAACCTGTTTTAATAAACATACCAAGTATTTGCTGGGCTCCTCCAAATATTATCCTCACGCAAGTGTTAAGAGTGGCCAAACTCAGTAATCATGCAAGGACAGCTGAAGGCTGGTTCTGCCTGCCGCCCACAGTGGGGGAGGGGAGGGAGGTGGGCACTGTGAAGCCCCATACACTTTGTGTTCTGTGTGGCTGTTCTATTAAAGGGAAAGTATATGTTCAAGAGAGTCACCTCCTCCAAGCCACTCCCTGGGGAGGGCCTGCTGGACCACTGCAGATTGGACGGTGATGCTGGGACACCTCCAGCTCTGACTCTACCTTGACTTTTGAAAATGAGCATTTGCAAAATGGCATCTCCATTTTCTTTCCATACTGGAGATGATTCCACTCCGTTGACCCAACACTCACTGAGCACTGAGCGTGTGCCAGACCCCGGGCCTGTCGCGAAGAGGGGGGGTATGAATGGGAGCCGGGTTCTGCCTTCTAGAGCTCACGGGCTGTGGGGGAAACAGAGGCAAACCACACGACCACCATGTGACGTGCTCTGTGAAGGGACTGAGCCATGTATGTTGACAAGGCAGTGGCCAGCAGCTCAGAGGGGCTACTGTGAGGAGGAAGTAGCCCCTTCTCGTGGCCCTCAAGAAATGACAAAGTACCTTCCCATCGGCCCACACAAACCCACTGCCTAGACGCAGCCGCTCTGATCATTTTCATGTGAAACCTTCCAGAAATATAATGATGTCGTTTTTGAAAATCACTTTTTTAAACAAAAAAGAGATACGCACATTTTTCTAAAAAATCAAACGTCGCACAAAAACAAAAAAAGAAAGTAAAGGTAACTCAAAATCCATCTCCTAGAGATACCAAGTGTTAATATTCTCCAAGGTGTTTCTCAATGCCTCAGACAATGTTACAGAAATGAAATCACGCTATACATGCTGTCACGTATCTCATGGAAACTGCTTTTTCCCTCTTGTTCAACAATATGTTTTATAGGCATTTTCCATGGGGTTGAGAGAGAGAACATGTAGTTGCCACCTGAAGATAAATGCCAGTAACTCAAAACCCACAATGAGCTAACACTTCGTATCCTTTACATTGGCAACCGTAACACCTCTGGCAACACAAAATATTGGTGAGGATGTGGAACGCTGAGCGCTCTCGGGTACTGCTGATCGAAAGGAAGAGCAGTGTTCCGTTGTGCGGTTGAATATGTACGTATTCTATGACCCAGCGTTTCCACTCCTGGGCATAATACACCCTAGAGCTGTGGATCTCCAAGTGTGATTTCCCCACCAGTAGCGTCAACATCGCCTGGGATCTTGTTAGAAATGCAAATACATTCTAACCAAATTGGCATTTCTGGGGGTGAGGCCCAGCACTCTGGGTTTTAACAAGCCCTCCAGGGGATTCTGAAGCCCCCAAAGCATGAGAACCACTCAGCTAAAGAATCTCTTTCCCATGTGGTCAGATGTGTACAAGAATTCCAGAGCAGCCTTGTTCTTAACAGAAAAACCACCAGATAGTAGAGACGGGGAGAAGTGGCCAGATTTCTGTATCCCCAACTTCAGTGGGGACAACTGTGGAAGGAACAGGTTTGGAGGGGCCGATAAGGAGTTTCATCTGGGACACCAAGTACAGTGCCTAATAGGTATGCATAGAATAGGCCTTGGGATATAGGAATCTGAAATTAAGGGGAAAGGCCTGAGTTGGAGATATAAATTTGGGAGCTGCCAGTCTTCAGATGGTGTTTAAAGACACGAGATGGATAGAAAACACCATAAAAATGAGTATCATTGAGAAGAGTTCCAAGGACTGAGTCCTGGGACCCTCCGAAGTGAAGAGGTTGGACAGGGAGGGGAAAATGAGAAGGGGTCAAGTGAAAAGTGTTTCCAGAAGGAGTGTTTCCTGTGTCCAATGCAGCTGACATATCTAGTAAAATGAGAACTGAAAGCTGACCATTGGATTTCGCAAGATGGAGAGCACCGGTGGCCTTGACAAGAGCCAGTTCTGTGAAGTGCTGGCCACGAGATAGAGGAGTCAGAGACAGGAAGTGTAGATAGTTGTCTCCAGGATTGCTACGGAGAAACGGACAAGGGAAATAAATGGAGAGTAGCTGGAGGGGAAGATGCAAACAAGGAAAAGCTTTTTGATGGCAGGAAGAATGACAGCATGCTTGCATGTTGATCAGAAAGATCCAGCCAAGAAGAAATAATTGATGATCCAGGAGAAAAGGAAAAAAATGTTAGCGGGCCGTCCCCGACTAGGTGGCAGGAGATGGACTCAAGGGCCCAAGCCAGGACAGGCCATCCCAAGTACTAGGACAGAGGGCAGAAGGTGTAGGGAATGGCACTGGCTGGTGGGTAGACGTTTAGATGCATCACATTTTATATAATATACATATATGTCATTTCATATATATATCAGATAATAAAAAGATTTTTTTTAATTTTTATTTTTTTAATTTAATTTTATTGAAGTATAGTTGATTTACAATGTCGTGTTAGTTTCAGATGTACAGCACAATTAAGCAGTTTTATTTTGTTTTGTTCTTTTGGCCGTGCCGCACGGCATGCGGGATGCGGGATCTTAGTTCCCGGACCAGGGATCGAACCTTTGCCCACTGCAGTGGAAGCGCGGAGTCTTAACCACTGGACCGCCAAGGAAGTCCCAGAAGGAATTTTTTTTTAATTAATTAATTAATTTATTTATTTTTGGCTGTGTTGGGTCTTTGTTTCTGTGCGTGGGCTTTCTCTAGTTGCGGCGAGCGGGGGCCACTCTTCATCGCGGTGCGCGGGCCTCTCACTGCCACGGCCTCTCTTGCTGCGGAGCACAAGCTCCAGATGCGCAGGCTCAGCAGTTGTGGCTCACGGGCCCAGATGCTCCGCAGCACGTGGGATCTTCCCAGACCAGGGCTCGAACCCGTGTCCCCTGCATCGGCAGGCAGACTCTCAACCACTGCGCCACCAGGGAAGCCCCCCAGAAGGAATTTTTGAACGTTGCCATTGCTAGGTCAAAGGGAGTCTTCAACGTTCTTTTTGTTACGTATTTCTAGAAAGGTCACAACAATGAATCCTCCCACCTCTAGGGCCCCTGGGGCCCGAGGGTGACCATTTCCCCACACCTCAGGTAACCCCGGGTTTTGCAGATCTAATTTAACTTTGACTTCTCTGAGTCTGTACTTGTATTTCCTTCACATGAGGTTAATGCTGGCCCATTTTCCTATTGCTCGCTTTGAAAGGAGCCCTTTTTTATTTTAGGAAAATTAAGTCTTTCACTGTCACATGCAGCGCAAATAACTCTTCTTTGTTTGTCATTTGTCTAACTACAGTTATGATGGGTTTTGCCATACAGAAGTTTTTAATTTCTCTGTCTTTTCTTTTATGGTTTCTGGTTTTCATGACATACTTAGAAAGGCCGTCCCCACCCCAGGATTCCTTCTAGTACTTTTATGGTTTCATTTTTCTTTACATGAAATTTCTGAGCCATCTGGAGTTTATTTCGGTGTGGAGTATGAGGTAGGAAATCCAGCTTGTTTTTCCACATGGCCAGTCGTTCCAACGTCATCTACTGAGTGGTACACTTTTAGTTCACTGATTTGAAAAGCCAGTGTATTATTTGATAATACACTACATTTGACATGAACATTTATCCCTTCGTTCATTCATCTGGCAAATATTTCTTGTGTGCCCGCTCAGGAGCCCTACCAGGTGCTTGGGTGAGCAGGTGAGCATGAGACATGTTTCCTACATCCAAGTGGAAGGGAGGAGAGAGACAGGAGACAGGGACGCTGCAGGGTAATGAGTGCCGGGTCTTGGTGGTTAGGGATGACTTCGTGCTAGAGGTTTGCACATAGTGGGAGTTAACCAGGGCAGGGAGACCTCAGTCAACACTAAGGTTTGGAGACAGAGAACAAGGCTTATGTGGGGATCAGCAAGAAGTCCAGTGTGACGGGGACTTGGAGTTTGAGAGTTGGGAGAAGAGGCTGGAGGGAGAGAGGGAAAGAGGAGTGTCAGATGGTACCCCAATTCCCAGCTTGGAGAACTGGGTGAATTAAGTCACTGCATCGCTCAGACTGAGAGCACAGGGGGAGATTGCTCTGACTGATTGGAGGAGAGTAGATGCAGCAGGACAAGAGTGGAAACCAGAAGACCAGGGAGGAGGTGAGTGAGAGCGGTGGCTTGGAGTAAGATGGTGGTGGCAGTGGAAGCGGGCAAAAGTGGTCAAGCTCTGGGTATATTTTGAAGGTGGAGCCGTGATCAGGACTTGCTGATTGATTGGCTGTAGGAGATGAGGGAAGGAAAGAAAATCAAGTTTGCCACCTGGGCCTTTGGACGTGCACATCTGGGAGGTGCCACTGATGGAGATGAGGAAGACCTAGGGAAGAGAGGTTTGGAGGGTGTGGAATAGGGCACAAGAGCTCTATTTGTATGTCTTCAGTTTGAGTCAACCCTTGGACATTGTAGGGAAGGAAAAAGGTTTCCTCGACTTTCTCAGGGTCCCCGGCTAGGTCTGAAAATTAGACTGACAAAGAAAGATTGACAGGAGGAAAGCACACACGTCTATTTCACATAAGCTTGGGAGCCTTCATAAGGAAATGCAGACCTGGAGGAACGGTCCGTCCTGAGTGCTTTGATGCTAGGTTTGATGAAGAGTTTGAGCAAAGTGTAGTAAACTGGGGGGAGCTCAGCAAGGCCTGTTCGTGTGGATTCTTCTTGGCATTACCCCTGTCTTAGAGATAAGGATACTCCTTCTCTCCAGGCATGGGGAGGGCACCTCTTACGTGAGGGACTTATGACCTGCTTCCAGGGAGAAGGGCAGGAGTGTGGGGAAGGTCAGAGAGACCTTCTTGCTTCTGCCATTTTTTCAAACTCCTTCATCTTAAAATATTCAACATGCCAAGATGCCATGTTTGGGGGTAGTGTGTCTTGAACCCCATCAACGCCCATGTGGTGATTTCATTGAGCATCTCTCCATGTAACAAGCTCTATTGTTAGTACTTTTATCTGTTACCAGTATAACCTTCACAACAACCCCAGGAGGTAGATGCTGGTATTCTCACCTCCTTTGTACAGGTGAGAAATGGAAACCTAGAGAGGGAAAGTAACTTGCCCAAGGTCACACAGCTATTAATTGGCACAGCCAGGATTTGCGCCCAGACAGCCCCGTTCCAGAGTTTGTGCTCCTAACCTTCAATACCTTGGGGGAAGTGGAGTGTCAGGGAAGCCAAGAGAAGCATGTTTTTCCAGAACAAAGGAGTGATCAACTGTGGTTTAGAGGTTAAGCGAAGACAGAGGTGTGAGCACCAGGTTTGGCAACATGGAGATCACTGGTAACCTTGACAAGAACGATTTTAAGGGAGCAGTAGGGTTGAAATCCTGATGGGAATGGGTTTATGAGAGAATGAGAAGAAGCAGGGACAGAGAGTGTAGACAACTCTTTCATGGAGTTTTGCTCAGTAGAGGAGCAGAGAAATGGGACACTGACTGGAGGTGGGAGTGGGGTCAAGTGAGACTCTTCTTTTTTTAACTTTGAAGGGAATGCTCCAAATAAAATGGACCTTCTTATGATGCAGAAGAGAAAGGGATAATTACAAAGACAAAGTCATTGCGGAGGTGAGAAGGGGTGGGATCCAGGAATTTACATTGGCACCATTCTGCATGATTGTGTGAACTTTGCCAGCGCCTTCATCACCTTGGGACAGGCAGGAGGAAAGCAGATGGTTAGATTTGTCCAGATGTGATGCAGTGTCAGGTGGAGGTGACAGAGGGACAGCAAAGCAAGGGAAATTCAGATGTTAGCAAAAGAGGTGTTGAAGTGATGGGCCATTGACTCTATGCTGGATAGGGAGAGAAAGGAAGGGGAGTAAGGGCTAATGGTGGGAAGAAAGCAGACCAGCGGACAGGAGGTCCCCACAAGCTGGAAAGATAGTTGGTGGTGTCTTTCATCAGGAGGTAGCTGAACAAGCCCAGTAGAAAGAGAGAGCCCCGCATAGAGTGTCCAGAGGTGGCAACAAGATGTAGGCTGCCCCTGTGGGAAGAGGCAGCTGCAGTGGACTCGACAGGGTCTTCAGAGATGTCAGGTTCGAAGAACTGGGAGGCCTGAGGGTTGAGGATCGATGGTCCACAGGCAGGCATGCTGAAGTCTCACACTCACTACTCCTCGTCGCTACTGTCCTGTCCCATTCTCGCAATCCCTTTCTCACATGCAGTGACGTCTGGGTGGAAAAGAAGAATGAGCCCACTGCAAAGACTTGACTGAACGTTGGAGAGTGCGTTAGCCAGTTGGCCTGAGCCTCGAAGGAGGAGAGGTTTTCATCCAAGGACAGACTAGTCTACCCCAAGGTAGGTGGGGTGTGGGAGAAGGAAACGCCTCCTTTGGGTCAGGTTACGGGGGCACCTCGCTTAGTGGAGGGACCCCGGCTTCAGTTAAGGAGGAAGTTGAGAGCTTCCCTCTAAGGAGAAGTGAAGCAGCTAGAGTGGCGATGTCCATGGGGCTAGATGTGGCTATTGTGACTGAAGAACTGAAGGTTCAATTTTATTCCATTGTAATTCATTTAAATTTAAATAGCCACGTGTGGCCAGTGGAGCTCTACAGAGGTGTGCTGGGGAGGGAGCTGCAGTCTTCAAGGTCACAAAGGGGGCAAGCGGGGGAGAAAGGGGAGCGGTAGAGGGCACAATGCCAGGGAGCCTAGAGCCATGTGGTCAAGTTCCTAGTCCCCAAGTACAGGATACTGTCTACGCACACAGGGAGGTTTCTGGAAAAACTAAGGTGAGTCTCAGTAACCTGGCGCTCCCGTGTGAAGGAGTTTCAAGGATCCACTGCATTTCCCCTTCCCAGGTGGGCATTGCCCAAGTGCGAGGTCAATGCTTGACCCAAAGGAACAAATCAGCAACCCTTGGAGCTGGACAGACCTTCAGGTGGCTGTAGCCTCGGCTCCTCCCACGAGTGTTAGCCAGCCCAGGCTTAGCAGGGCCCCTGAGCGAGAGAGTCCTCCCTCTCCAGACAGATCTAGCTGTTCAGAAGTCAGTTTCCCCGTGCACCCTGCATCCTCGGCTAGGTCTCCCAGCCCAGGGCCCCAGTCAGGTCTGGGGGCACCTTCCTGTTTCTTGAGCAGGTGGTTGCTTCCACACCTTTCCTCTTCCTGGCCCGTGATCACAATGCCCAGGGGGCATCGGTCCTGCCAGAGGGGCCTGGGGGCCTGGGCGGCTTCTGGGGCCACAGTGGGGTCCCTGGGGGACAGGGCTCGGGCCCGGCTCGGGGGAGGGCCTCCCAGCAGGACCAGACAGCCTCCAGATTCCCCAGGCCGCTGAGCTCAGGGGACGAGGGGGCGCTGGGCAGCCAGCCCACTTTCTCCTCCTCATGATTTCCCTTCCTCTTCATCCCAGGAGCCTCCTTGCCGGCCAACTGTACTAAAACTCCGGAAAACCATGGCGGGGAGGTTTTCCAATTAGAACATTCTTTTTCCGATCTGTGGATGATTCTTAAAGCAGCAAAAAGCCATTCTTCAGGGCATGTGGGGATTATCCGCCAGCGAGGCCTTGGCTCGGCTCGCGCACTCGTGCTCCGGAGGCCTGGCCTGGGGCTGCTTCAGAGCCAGAGACAAAAGGCAGTCTGCGTTCCGGGGGCATCAGGTCACACAGGCCAAGACTGACGGCTGAGCGTTTCCTGGGCTTCTCCAAAGTAGTAGATTCAAAAGGGAGTGGGGAGTCCAGGCTGCAGGGGTGGGAGATGTCCATGTGGCTGGGGAGGCCTGCCTGTACAGTCTTCCTGCTCCTGGTGGGGCCACTGTCCACAGAGCAAGAGATCCTCGGGTGTGCATTCTGCCCCTTGGAGCTGAACTGGTCTGCCTTCCCTACCAGACTGGGAGCTACTCCAAGCCAGGACTGGGTCTGACTGGTCTCTGGGTGCAGTGGGGCTTGCAGTGCGGTGGGGGACAGGAGGTCCTAAACGGGGCATTTGGTGAGCGAGAGTATGTATGTTTGCCAGGGAGGGGCGGTGCAGGTTGAGGGTAGGGCTGGGGCCCCAAAGGCAAGACTGGGCAGGCGGGGTCTCAGGCCACGCACTGCAGGGTTGGACCACCTCCCAGCAACACAGAGAGCTGCTTACAGACTCAGAGGTCTGACCTGCAGGTTCGGGGCTCCGCAGGGGCCCCTGTGGTTTACAACCATGCCTGGGGACCCCTGCCCCGAGGGGACCCACCCTGCTTGGAGCCAATGGAGTCACCCAGCAAGTGGAGACTGGTTGAAGAGCTTAGCAGGATGAGGTGTCAGGGCGGGCCCTAGCAGAAGGGAAGGAAGGAGGGGATTAGGGTGCAAACAGAAGCCCGGCCCTCCCTACACGTGAACCTGAGCACCCTAGCTGGGTGAGGGATCCATCCGCAGCAAATGGAGCCCTGGTTTTAGTCCCGGCTCTGCCTCAGACTGGCTGTGTGGCCGCTGCTGCATGCCGTCCCTCTCTGGACCTGTTTCCCCCTTTGCACCGTGGCAGGGTTTGGGTCAGCTGTTGGTCTCCAGTGCCCTCCAATGTGGGGACACTCTGCCTGTGTTGGCTTTGGGGCCTGACAGTCTTCAGGGCCCCACCCACGGTCCTCCTCCCTAACCTGGGAACTCTTCGGCTAGACTGGCTTGCCTACATTCTGTTCCCAGCCCTGGAGATCTGAATGGGGCCATCCTGGGGCTGAGGAGCACTGGTGGCCGCTTCTTTCCAGACAGTCACCTGTCCCCATGTCATCTGCTTGCTTCCCGAAGAATCTGCCTCCATTGCCGGCTCAAGGCTCATGGCTCCCCTCAGCATATAGGGGGTCAACACCTGCCCGTTCCTGCCTCTACCTTCCAGGCAGCCCAGCCTGACCCTACCCTCCAGCCCACCCTACTTAGAGGCAGCACTTGTAGCCTCAGAGCAGGGCCTTGCTGAGGGCCTGCCTGTCGTGGGGAGACTGCTCGAGCTGGGGGCCTTCGGGAGGACTCCACCAGAGCCTGGGCGGCTGGCCAGCCTTGGAGCTAGAGATGGGTGTCGAGGCACAAGAGGAGCTGAGAGTAGAAAAGGACAGGGCCAAGCTCAAGCCAGTCAGGGGTAGAGCCCAGTCTGGGGGCAGCCAGCAGCCACAAGGGTCTTGGCCCTCGAGCTCTGGGAGAAGGGGAAGTTCATGGCGGAGCCAGTGTTATGGGTGGGAGGTCATCACCAAGGGGACATCTCGTGCAGGGGCCTGCTAGGACGAGAGCACTTGCTGTGTCTGGGTCCACGTGCCCGAGGGCAAGGAGTCAAAGAGGAGGCTGACGGACTCTGGCTGACGTGACTTCGGGTGGCCCTGGCAGGGGCGGTGGGGGCTGTGTTGGGGCAGTGAACAGGTGCGCAGGGCAGGGCAGGGCAGGGCAAGGCGCTTACCATTCGAGTCAAACCCGTTTGCAGGCAAGATCAGATGCAGGGCCTGGAAGCCTGGCAGGGAGGGAAGAGTTAAGGAAAGGCTGACTGGCACTGTCATGGCAGATCTGACCTGGCAGGGGCTGAATCACCCGGTATATGGGAAGAGCTTGAGACCCCAGAGCAGCCCAGCCCAGGGCAGCCCTCGCTCACCGGCCGTTGGCGGCTTTGAACAGCACACTTGCTTGTAGTCTCCAGCTGGCGAACCCAGACTCAGGGCTCGGGGGTGAGCTTGCCATTTCCTACTGGTGGCCTTAGAGAGAAGGGCCACCCTCTGTCTCGTCCTTCCCTTTACCCCTTCACCTCTTGTCCTCTCCATTCTACCTCTCTAAGCTAGGGGCTCTGGAAGGGTAAGGGGGCCCAGAGAGGGGGAAACACCCGCTAGGTCATATGGTGAGTATGTTTCGGAGCGAGGATGGCAAGCCAAGTCCATGGCCACCAGCAGCCTGGGGTCAGGGGGCTGGAAGGCGTTAGACACTGGCCGCCAGACTGGAAGCAGAGAAACGTTTGCTGGCAAGAGACACAGATGAACTGAGGTGACGTTATACTTTATATACGATCCCCACCCTCACACCGCACACACGTATTCACACAGACCCAGGGCAGTCTCCTCCCTACGTGATAAAGCCCGAGAATAACAAGGACAGCTTCCTGAGTTTCAATCGCCTCTCAATCCCCTCCAACCTGCCATGTTGGTTTCCACGTCCCAGTGATGACTCAGACAGGGCCCTACCCTCCCCAAGCTCATCATCTAGAACAATAAAAGGTGACAGCCGCTATGCTAGATTGATGTAATCAGAGGGAACTGGGGGAGCACACAGAAGGAAGTGATCTTCCCCCCCACCCCGAAACCCGGGTGGCCTGTAGAGTCAGGAGAGGATTTACAGACACTTGAGTAAAGTTTTGAAGAATGACTATGAGTTCACTAACCAGACAAGGGGACAAAGGACATTCTAGGGAGTCTGCCTCAGGGAGACAGGATGTATTCGGAAGGCGGAAGGAGCTGAGTGCGGCTGGAGTGCACTGAACCGAGGGAGAGCGTGGCTGGGTCTGCAGAGAGAGGTCGGCACAGCTGAATCCTTGAGCCCCTTAGAGAGTTTCGTTTCATCTCGAGAGCAGTGGGCATCAAAGAGCTGCAGGCAGTGGAGCCACGTGTAAAGTCTTCAAGTGACTTCCGTGTGGAGACTGGACGGGGACAAGGCAAGACCGGAGGCAGGGAAACCACCGAGGAAGCTGATCCTGGAGCCCAGGCCTGGACCAGGGTGATGGCAGTGGGCATGGAGGGAAGTGGATGGATTGGAGGGCCCTCTAGGACATCGATTTGGCAGGGATCGATGAAGAACCTGTTGCTCCATCGTTTTGATCCTGTCATCCCCATAGGCCAACTCTGTGCGGTCTCTTGGACAAGCCCCACGGGTAGGATTAGGGGCTTCTTCTGACGCTCCCTCCATCCTAGCCCCCAGCCCAGTGCCTTAACCATCACAAGTACTCCGCAAGCATGACAATGACACAAGTACTCCAAAAGCAGGACTGAATGACACTTATCAAACTGCACTGGCCCTCGGGGTCTGCCTGTGTCTCCCCACCCGGCTTGTGGGGGTGGCCTGGCTGGCTGACAGGGTGTTCACTGCAGTGTCTTGGGAACCCCAAGTCCCCCCAGGATGGTTTTCCAGGGTGAGAGCTTCTCAGGCGCGGCCGGGGAGCAGGCTTTTCCACTTTTTTCTCCTTCCGGCCTCCGGGACTTCCTGCATGATCTCAGCCGACAGCCCCCAGCCCCCCCTCCCCGCCCCTGTCTGGGATCTCCATCTGTAAAATGGATCTAGGAACAGTAGTTCTCGACAGAATTAACCCGCAGCATCTGTGCAAGTCATCGCCCCGAGCGGGGGCCAGATCGCGTCGGGCGCGGGCAGGGGCGCAACTGGACAGCCCGGGCTCTTCACGTGGCGGAGGCCTCCCAGCCCGGGGCCGCGAGCCCGGAGGAATTTGCCTGGAAGTTTTCCACCGCGGCAGAGCCTTCCGGAGCTCGCTTTGGGCTCGGTGCGGGGAACCCGGGCCTTGATTTCTCCAGCAGCCCCGCGGGGCGGGGCCGGGAAGGGGCGGGCGGGCCGAGGACACTGGCGGGAGAATGCGCGGAATGTGCCAGGCGCATCTACCTACCCCGGGAGAGGGCAGAGGAAGGGGGCCGGCCGAGGGGAGGGGCGAGGGGCGAGGCTCGGGCGCAGGAGAAAACCTGTTTGTTCTCCTGCGGGCGGAGTCCAGTCCGCTCCTCCTCGCCGCCCTGCGCGCTCCACGCCGCGCCTCGCACCCCGCGTCCGCTGCCCGGCCCGGCCGGCGCTGCCCACCTGAGGGAGCCCGCGCCCCGCGCCCGCCCGACCCTCCGCCCGCCCCGCGAGCTGGGCACCTGTGCCAGGTAGGACTGTCGAGTCGCCGTTGGCGCGGCCGGCGGAGTCAGCGCGGGGAACCCGGCCAGTGTTGAGCCGGGTGACAGGGACAACTCAGGACCTCAGTTTCCCCATCCATAACCTTCACCCTCTCTAAGCATCCCTCCCGGGCTTCCGCCGGCTGAGGCAGGGTACTTAGTTTTCTGGTTTTCACTTTGAGCAAAGAGACTAAGGAGAGAGGCACCTAAGGCTGGCCTGGTCCCGGCGTCCTCACTCTTTCTGGAAGAGAGGGTTTGATGGTTAGTAAATGGCCTGGACCCAGGGTGCTGTCTCACATCAGCTAGTTCTCCCTGTGTCCATTTTGTAGATGAGAAAACTGAGACCCAGAGTCCAGCTCACCCTGGAGCCCAGAGCAGGAGGCTCACCGGTTGCTTGTGATGAGCATGTGCTGGGCACAGGGCAGTCCCTGAAGGGCCACTGGGAAGGTAGCTTCTCAGACAGAAGGCGCCGAATCAAGCGCCGCTGGGTGTTATCGACGGGATCTGCAGTGAGCAGGCTCTGTGGCTGGATTGTTTCATGGGGGCAGGGGAGCCAAGAGCCTTGTCCTCTTTGGAAAGGCAGAGTGATACCTCTGCCTTGGAAAGAGACTGAAAGCTCAGCTGCTCTGTCCACTCTGCTGCTTCTGAGCCGGGGGCACCCAGGCAGCAGCTCCACGGTCCAAGGGGGTAAGACACTAGGTCGCTTCCCACCGGGGGCTGCTGGGGTCTCAGATGAGGTCGGTGGTGGTTGTGCCTGGGGTTTGGGACATCTGAGGCGCGATAGGAATTGTGTTCGCACTGAGCCGTTTGCACTTAGTCTTGACATCGTGGAAGGCCGCATCTCAGGACCACTCAGCGAACCCTGAGAGAGAGCCCCTCACAACCCACCTAGCGGTGGTTCAGGCCTCTGGCACCTGGACCCAGTCGTGCCTGGGCCTCATGGCCTTTTGGACTTCTGATCGTGGTACCTGGCTGGGGACAGGGGGCAGGGCCCCACGGGCCAATAGGCCTGGACAGTGGGGAGGGGCTCTGGGTTCCCACTCCCTCCTCACCAGGTCACTTAGAGCTGTGGTGGAAGGCGGCAGGGGGCGGCGGAGGAGTGTCCTACCTTCCCAGGGCCTCCACTACCTCACCCATAAAACCAGGGGCAGCTCAGAGGCCCTGCTCAGCACTTAGAAGCAAGTGGCCGGGAGGTGGATGCACAGACCAGGAGCCAGCTTGCGGGTAGGCCTGGGTACTTGGCCTGTTCACCTCATCACCCCGGGCCACCCCAGGGTGAGAAGGAGAGGATCCACCTCACCTGCCCTCCCCCCACTTTCCATCAATGCCCAGCCCCAGCCCGTGTGCCTTCCCGGCCTGGCCTTGAGAAGCCGGGGCCGGGCTGGGGGCTCTGTGCTCAAGTGTGGGGATCTGATGAGAGGCACCCAGCACAGGGCCAGGCACACAGTAGGCGCTCTGGATCTGTTCATCTCCACCCTCTGGACACGCACAAGTCAGCGACAGAGGAGGCATAAGCACGAGGGGCTGTGGGAGTCTGGGGTAGGGGAGGATCACCCGGAGCTAGGCAGCGGGGCGCTGGAGAGAAAGCAGGGGCAAGCCTTGCCCCAAGGAGACAGGCCGCTCAGTAAAGAAATTGTCCAACCTCCTTTCCTCGCCAACTCGAGTCCAGATTCCAGACGGAGTGCAGTGACCCCAGGAGCAGCCAGTGCTTCACCTCAGCCTCCTTCAGCCTGCCTTGCGTTTCTGCTTAGCGCCCCTGTGGCCTTCTAAGACCAAGCAGGACAGAGACTCTGGGCCCCCAGCAGCGGGCCTGGGACCTGGCTACATAGACATTGGCACCCGGTCCCCAAACTGCCCTCAGCTGCATGCCCAAAAAAGTTTCAGATCTGGCCCAGTGCACTCTGGGAGCCTGCCGTCTCCCATCCCCGCTCAGCCTCCACGGCTGACTGATCCCTTTGGTCTGGATCTTGCTTCAAGCCACAGCTCATAAGGTGCCAGCTCATGCGTAACACCAGCTTGCTTTCTGCTTGCTGAAAGCCAGGCCCCCTGGCATTGGACAGGACCGTGAGCAGCAACCCGGGTGTTCGGGCCCCTAAGGTTGGGGTCCATCAGGGCTTCTGCGTCCATTCCTGCTGCGCCCACAGAGAGCTGGCCGATGCCAGGACAAGAGCAGCCATGCAGGGACCCATGCGCCTGAAGTGACACTCAGGAGAGGCTGGCATCTTTGCTGCTGAGGGTTGTGAAGTGGCGACGGGAGATGGCTGGTCGTAGGGTGTGTGATGGGACACAGAGGCGCCTTTACAGCCTAGCGGTAAGAACGTGGCTCGGAGGTCAGACTGCGTTAAGACACCAGCTCGGCCACTGTCTAGTTGTGCAAACCTGAGTGCGTCACGAAAGCTCTGGAGGCCCCAGGTTGTCACCCGTATGCTGTCAGAGCTGTCCTCCTGCAGGAGCCGTGGTCGCCAGGAGTGGGGTTGAGGCCGGATTGGGAGAAACTGTTTTAAAATCCCTGCTAGTCTATGCCGACGATGCATACTGTGTCTACCCACAGTTCAGTGATTTGCTACAGAACACTTAATTCTTGGGTCATTTCTGGATGCCTACTAACATCTGTTTTGCTTTCTTTGACAATTTTCAATGTTTTTCTTTTTAACTTTTATCTTGGATTAATCAAAAGCTCACAGAAAAGTGGTAAAAATGGTACCAAGAACTCCCTTATCTGCATCCCCCAGTGTGAACATTTCTGATCGTTTTCTTCAGGAAGGGGGAAGTTGACGTGGGAGTACTTGTGTGACTGTCACCTTCCAGTGGTCATGGCAGGGTCAGGAGGTGGGCAGGGCTGGTGTCAGTTCATTTTTCCAAAGGGAAACTGAGGCACAGGGAGGAACTCAATACTCATTTGAGGATTAGGAACAGAGCCAGGCTACCTTAGCTCACAGATACGCATGTCCGTATTTGGCGCTGGGGCCCAGGGCGGACTGAGGGCTGAGGAGGACAGGGGTAGGGAAGCAGGAGGGGCAGGGCTGCGTGGAGAAGGGACTGGAAAATGAAAGGACGAGAGGCCCTGTGGGTGTCATTCTCAAAGTCTAATGGGGGTTGGGAGAACAGGAATTTGCAACTTAAGCCCACGTCCCCGGTGACCTGGATGCCAGAGGGACCCAGAGGCCACTTTCAGAAACACTGCCTAAGCTTTTCCTGTGGGGAGGGTGCTCACTTCCCATTTCAAGAGGGAGCCGGGCACTGGGGCTGCTGGTGGTGGCAGCCGAGGTGGCTGTGGGGCTGTGTGGCACACCCTGGGTCCAAGAGGAGGCCTGGCCTCCAGGGCCACCGGTGCGCAGGCCCCACGCTGCTGCTGTTGTCTCTGGCAGCCCCTGGCCCTGGCCACGTCTGTGGGCACACCTCGGGTGCTCGGTCCAGCAGCCTTGATCTGGTCCCCGTGATCACTGGCTCAGCTCGCCACTTTCTGATGACTAGGTCAGTTTCCCACGGAGCTTGATGGTGCAGAGAGCAGGCCCGAGGATTCCCAGCAGCAGAACGGGTATCCCTGGTGTAAATGCTTACCTCAGGCAGCGCCCGCTTTAAGACTGAAAGAAGCAAAACAAAACAAAACAAAAAACCAGGACTTGCCTTATCGCTTCTGCCCAGTGAGCTCCTACTCATTCTTTCATTCCTTCAGACGGCCCGAGCCAAGGGCACCTTCCTGGGAAACGCGGTGCCGCTCTAGGCTCCTGTCTGCCTGTCTGCCCAGCATGTAGCCTGGCTTCCACTTTCTCTAAAGGCTTATGGAATCAATGAATATGTGGCCTTGGGCAAACACTTTCTCCTCCCCGGGTCTCCATATTCTCACCCAGAAGTGCGGACAGTGATAAGAGGTCGGGGTGGAGCTCAGGGGACTCTGGGTCTGGGCTGGACAGGAAGGTGGGAAGGGAGAGGGCAGCGCCACTCGTGATCACCTGTGACTAGGACAGAAGGCATCAGCCTTGGCCAGTGTCAGTCAGGGGAAAACGGAAGGGACTTCCCTGTCACCAGGCCTGCTCTGGCAAAGGCTGAATGGGTGGCAGTAGAGAGGGTGCAGGGGTATTCCTGGGGTGGGAAGAGTTGTGTGGGGTGGAAGTGGGCTCCAATGACCCCTGGGTCCCTTTCAACCCCCTTGACTGTCTGTGTGCAGATGTGGATAGCATCTCTGCCCCACTGGGATGAGCTTAAGACCACCTTGGTTCCGGGCTGCAGAGACAACTGGGGTGTGTGGTGGGAGGGACAGAGCTGGCCCAGGCCCCACAAGACGGCTCCTGGGCTTTGTCTGGGCCCCTTCTCCTGGCACGGCAGGGGAGGTCGCGGCCCCGGGAATAGCTCATGTGCGTGGCTCCGGCAAAGGGTCCTGCGTGGGGTGAGGCCCATGCATGGGCCCTGCTGTCCCCAGCACGTCGGCCCCGCCCAGCCCTCTGGCCTCCACAGAGACATCTCAGAGGGTCCTGCCGGAAACCCTTGCTGGCCCTCGTATCTGGCCGGCTGAGCGCTAGCAAATGGGCACAGGAGTGGCGTGTGGCTGGGTGGCCGTGGCTCCTTTTGTCCTCTTGGGGCTCCAGCTCCCCACCGCCCGGAGGGAGCTGACCAGCCTCAGGTGTCTGCCTCCCAGGGCCCCTCTGGTGCTGACGCCGAGAAGTCTAGATTCTGGGGTGTTGGGGGTGGGATGAGGGGAGGTGAAATTCCAGACTTTCATTTACCTGTAAAGCACATTTACGAATACTCCCCCCCGGTCAATGCATTTTTTTTCCATATTACATTTTCCCTCTCTGGAACCCAAGTCTCCTCCAGCTCTTTTTTCCATGCGGTACGCCTCCTTCCTGCCACCCCTTGGCTTCCGGGCAGGAGGCCTGGGACTGGAGCATCACGGGCCGGCGAGATGCTCCACTCTGTCGCTCGCACAGGCCAGAGAGGCCAGCCAGGGCTCCCGGGAGCTGTGTGCTGTGCAGCCAGCTGAGGGGCTTGGACATAACCCAGCTGCTCAGCCATCGATCTGGAAGGCCTCTGAAGGGCCCCTTCCCCCTGGACCGCTGCTGAGCATCTCCGGATCCCAGGAACCCCTGGAGGAAAGCAGCCCGTCTGCTGGCTGTCCTCTTGCCGGCTGCTGCGACTGGGAACCAGGATGTCCTCATTCATGAGACGTGCTCTCAGGAGACTCCTCATAAAATGGGACGTTTGATCGTTCCAGCCCTTTTGGCCTGGGGAATCAGGTCAGCTGACCCAGTGCTGGCGTAAGTCAGCCTGGGTCCAGACTTTGACACCCAGCCAAGTGTGTGCCTTGAGAAAGGACTGGACGAGGACACCCAAACAGGGGTCCCCAGCCCCCTCATACGTCCTGCCTGGGGCCTCAGCGTCGCTCATCTGGGTCCAGGCCTTCCTTAGCCCAGCGCAACCTGGGCCCTCCCTACAGCGCTAGACCTTTGACCTCCGGGGATGTTGCAGAGGAAGGACAGGAGGCTGTGGCCCTGGTGATGAGCCGCACTGAAGCCTGTGCCTTACCCCCACGGCCAGGGGCAGGGGTCAGGGAGCGCTTTGAAGCTGGGGCTTCATCTTCAGCCAGAGGGGGTAAGTGACATGTCCGGTGACCTTTTCTGACAGAACAGGACTGGGACTCCGTGTCTCTTGCTCTTTCCTTTGCACCTGAGTTGGAAGAAACACCATGTGTGCCCCTCCTGTGAAGGGACAGATGATGGGCCTGGCCAGCTCATCTCTGAGCAGGCAGTGTCCCCACTGCCCCGTCAGCTTTTGTTTCTGCTGCCCCCTTCAGGCTCAAGGGGCTGCCAGGCCAACTGTAGAGGGAAGCTCTCTAAGGACGGACAGGGTGGGTGAAGGCACCTGCTGCCCGTTGGGTAGAGCCAGGGCTCTCCAGCGGGTGGGCTTTGACTACCTTGGTGTCACCCGTCCCCTGGTGATGCAGACTGCCCCAATTCTGGGACACCTCATTACCCTGAAGGACCGTGAGAGGGGCCTCTCACGGGCACTTACACACTAGGGGGACCCTTATGTTGAAGCTTCAAGGCATTTGCTTGAAACACACCCAAAGAGGGCCCAAGTGTCTCTTCTGGGAGGTAGCCACCGTCAGCGGGGCAAGTCTTCCGGTGGGTAGAGCTGTTGGACAGGTGAGGAGGGGCACGGCCTGGGAGGTCATGCACAGGTGTCCTCACTCCCTCCCTCCCACCCCCTTCTCGCTGCCGGTGGAAGCCCCCAGGTTGAATCGGGCCAGGAGGGAGGCGTGGAGGGACTCTGGCCAGGCTGTTTGTCATAGAGGGCCAGAGGGGACAGGTGTGACAGCTGAGGTCCCCCTGGCAGGTTTTGTTTCTTCATGGTTTAGTCATGACACCCCATCCGGAGCCAAGGCCCCATGGAAGGAAGGAGTCTCCTTCCTCCCAGGCCAGCTGTCTTCTCTGAGACCCCCCAACAGCACCCAGCTGAAGGCATCAGAACTGGCTGGAACAAGCTGCTGGGAAACAAGGGACTTTTCGCCACTTCACCTCTTCCCTCCCGCCCCAGATAGGAGCGCTGTGTCTCTGCTGAAGTGACGGGGGAGGCCATATTCGGGGCCCTGCGGCTGTTAGCAGTCCCTGCCCCCGAGCCGCATAAAAATGCTCGCAGACAGAGCTTCACTGAAATACGGCCTAAAGTTGGCCCAGCAACCAGCCCCCGGGGGGCCCGAAGCCTCAATGACATCTTCCAGATGTCCTCGTCACATCTGTATTTGGTCACTGACTTGGCTGCGTGGGTCACACTGTGACCACACCTAACGAGTCTGCCCGGAGCTGAGCCGTGGGCTCTGGTGCCAAGAGACAGAATCGCGTCTGATCCCTGCCAGCCAGAGATGGGGTCCCGCAGAAGGTCGATACATGTGAGGAAACACAGCCGGGCTTCCTGTCAGCTCCCTGGGTGCAGAGCGTCACAGCTCACCTCTGGGGAAGAAGCCCTGCCCCTCGCTCTTCTGCCAGTGGCGCATCCACACCTGCCTGTTCACAGTGGCCAGCGCCCAGCATACGCACCTGCAGACAAGCCCCAACAGCCGCGCCCTCTGGCTGCAGCTCCTGTGTGTGAAACGGTGTCCTGTGCTCCTGGAAAGCAGGACTAAAGGTGTTTTGTTCCTCTTCCGTCGCAGTTTACCTAGGAGGTCCCTGCCTGGCATCCAGCGCTGCCCCCCACTCATCTCACTGCCATCCAGGGTGGGGCAAGAGCAGTCACTCAGCCGCCATCTCCTTTCACACAAGGATCCTGGGCAGGGACCGGGGGGCGGGGCTGCCTGCGTTCTCAGGCCCGTCCTTGGTGTCCTTCCTGTTGTCCGGAAGAAGCCAGCCCGTCCCAGCTGTGCCGCGGGGAGCCGGGAAAGGTGTGGGGAGAGCAGCCCCAGGGGAACTTGAGGGCGCCTCTGGGAGATGCCTCCTGGGCTGAAGCTCGGGGCCATTTGTCAAGTTGGTAGCTGCGAGGGGAGACGCACAGAGGCCTGCTTGGGAAAGTGGATGTGCACGACATGGGGTGTCAGGCAGGCCGGCGATTCTAGAAAACTTTCTCTGAGTTAGTTTTCTCATTTTGGAGGCACAGCACGTCCTTGTGGGGTGACAGGGTGACCCCTCCTCGCTGTCTCTCTCTCCATCTCTGTCTCCTCACACATCAGCCAAGCTAGTCTGCCTGCATCAGCTCTGTTGGCCTCTGATGCCACCAGGCTCGCTGTGGCCGGGACCACAGGCTCCGTGCACGCCCCTCATCGGCTCCTTGCTTCTGTCTATCCAATCAGGGCTGGAAGCCCTTTCCCTGGGAGTTAGCACGGGAAGGGGTCCTGCCGAGTGAGGCTACATCTAGTGAGGATCCAGGGCTGTGCCATGAGGGATAGCTGTGGTAGAAGGTGGCACATAAGCCACCCGTTCCTTTGGTGGCCCAGGCCGGGCCCTTGGGCAAGGCGACGTGAGAGTTCCTAAAGAGTCAGAAGACTTCTCCCTCTCAAGGTAGAAGTGGGGCCATCGTCCTGAAACGGCGCACAGAGTGGCTGCCCTGACTAGACCGGTGCTCACATGGGCCGTTTGGGAGGTTAGGACACCCACCAGCATCCAGACACCAAGCCATGGCATGGGGCAGAACTGACACCAAATTCCAGCGAGTGGCACATGCTCTGGCTTGGAGGCGTCCTGCCAAGAGGAGAGCCGGCGAGTAGGTTCACGGGCTTGGCGGCTCCGCACCACTTCACAGATGGGGCTCAGAGAGTGGGACAACATTGCAGCCCTGTGAGGCCCCTTAGGGACGAGGAACAGAGCCGTGAGCCTGCTGGGCGGGGCTTGCTGTCAGGCTGGGGGGCCCTTCCTGATGAGGCCTCGTGCGCCAGGAGGGCTTAGGACGGTTTGGGAGAAGCCCAAGTGTCCAGACGAAGAGGAAGACTGGAAGGCCTGGGCAGCTGGGAGGACTCCTGCCCCACTTTATTATTTTTTTTTTTGCGGGACGCGGGCCTCTCACTGCTGTGGCCTCTCCCGTTGCGGAGCACAGGCTCCGGACGCGCAGGCTCAGCGGCCATGGCTCACGGGCCCAGCTGCTCCGCGGCATGTGGGATCTTCCCAGACCGGGGCATGAACCCGCGTCCCCTGCATCAGCAGGCGGACCCTCAACCACTGCGCCACCAGGGAAGCCCTCCTGCCCCACTTTTGAAGGCAGCTGGAGATGGAACATTCCAGTGATGTAGCGTCCATCTTGCCTCTTTCTCCACCTTCTGCGTGGGGTGAGTGGGGAGGTGCAGAACAGTTTCTCTCTTCCCATGTCTTCTTGAATTTTGCATCCTGCGTCTCAGGTGCAAGCCCTGGGCATAAGAGACCTTGGCACGTTGGACGTGGAGAGGGTAGAGTCTGGGGCTGCAGGGCAAGGGCTGCCCAGCTCAGAGAGGATGCTGGAGTCAGGAGCTCGGAGTTGGTAGTGAGGCTGAGAGTCCAGGCAGGCACCGTGTGCATGGCTGGCCTGAGTCCAAGAGTCTCCTCCCTGCCGCAGGTGTGAGCCAGCTGCTGGGGCCATGTGCCGTGCTTTGCAGGAATCATACTGGTGGTGAGCTGCCTGGACCCCAGGATTTTGCTCCAAGGAGCACTCCGTGATGTCGTGTGTGGGGTCAGCAGGGCTACTGTGCAGCCACAGCTGGGGCCCAGATTCTAGCTGGGCCCACCACCCTCTGAAAGTGTTGGAAGTGTGGCCTGGGGCCACTTGCCCAACCTCCCCGATCCCAGTTTGCTCACAGTGAAGCAGGACGATGGTATGCTTACTGCTGGCGGGTTGCCCTGATGCCTGGACTAGATGCTGGGACCCCACATCCCAAGGCCCCATGGACGGGCAGGACCAAGGCTCCAGTCAGCCAGGCTGGAGGGGGTGGTGTGGGTCCTCGATGCTTGGTCAGTTCTCCCCAAGTGAGGGAGGGAGCAGAGAGCCTCTGCACGTGCGAAGTGCCTTCATTCTCTGCTACTGTGTCTCTTGTGTTCTTGAGCCTGCTCCCAAGGGTGCTTCTGCAAACTATTTTTGTGTATGTCCTTTCAGTTGTTTCTTTTCCTGGGCATTTTTATGTAACTGTATTTTTAAGGAAATGGAAGCATCCCAGTAGTGGGATTGCCGGGTCGTGTGGTAGTTCTATCTGTAGAATATCGCATATATCAATATCATTTGTGATGGGCACATATCATCTGCTTGAACAGTAGATCATAATATGTTTAAATACAACTATTGGGAATTTAGATTATTGCCAAATTTTCACCATCATATTCTACACTGGAATGACACCCTCCTGTATACTGTGTTGTACTTATGCACTTGAATCCTTAGGAGAGGTTACTGTGAGGGGAACTGTTGGATCAATGGGCTTGCCCTCTCCAAAGCTTTTGACACACGCGGAGACCTGTCCTCCAAAAAGATGCCCTGACTGACCTGCCCGCCAGCAGTGTTTGAGAGCCGCCCAGAAAATGCCCTCCTGAGTGGTCCACCCCCCATCCTCCAAAGCTGCTCGTGTCTGCAGTGAGGGTTTTCTGGTTGCCCGTGGTTTGGGCGGCTACTTTGCCCTGCTTTCTGAGAAGGGTCAGAGGAGGGGAGTGGATGGTGGGTCTGAGAGGAGACCTGGCTCAAAGGAGCGGTGGCGCTATCGAATAAGTTAGGAGCACGGCCCCCGCCAGCCTCCAGCCCAGCGGCATAAGCAAAGGCGCGGGGATTGACTGGCAGGGCCACGTTCCAGGGATGCTGAGGCATGTGGTCCGCTTGGAGCGCACTGTTGACATTGAGGTGTGAGAAGTGGCTGGGTCAGAGGACTGGGGAGTTTGCCCCCAGTCTTGGAGACAGTGGGGGACCAGCAGGAGGGATCAGGGGCCGATGAGTGCTGCCAGAAGGAGGCACAGATGGAAACCAGTGGACCAAGGAGGAAGGCAGAAGTCACTGCAGCCTGAACCAGCGCTGTTGTGGGGAGGGAAGGCAGGCAGTGAGGTGGAGGGAGAAGCCAGCTGTCCAGCCGGGACATAGGTTCAAATGTCATGTGTGCGTCCGTCTGGCTGGGACTCATCACCTTAAAGTCTCCTTGTCCTGAAGCGCTGCGTTCTTCTTCAGTCCCATGAGGACACTCTACTTCCTGACTCAGATTTCTTGTTCCATGAAAAAAAACACTTGACTTCTGAGATGAGGCGTCGGTCCTGGTCTTTGTCTGGTGAGGTGGGACAGGAAGCTGTAAAGCCAGCCCTTGCTGTGGGCTCTCGGGCGCGTCCCTGCCCCTTTGGCTTGGGAGTCCCCAGTGGCCCCTCTGCCTCTGTCATTCTGCATGTTCATGCATCTGCCCTGATTTTGGAAGTAAGTGGCTTATTTGCTTCTGATTTGACAGAAAATTTCTAGGCAACGTGGCCAACAGGCTTGCTGAGGGGAAACTGATGAGCTAAGGTCCAGAGGAGGTGAGGGACTCCCGCAAGGCCACGCGGTCAGTCAGCAGCCCCAGGAGACGGAGGGGCCGAGATCTCAGGCGGCCCAGTGGGGCCATTCCAGGGGCTGCTGGGATGGGGCAGCTGGGCAGCGTGGTCCGACGGTCACCTATGGAGTGAGCTCTGCTCAACAGAACTCTGACGTGGCAGCCTTGGTGCAGGGCTAGGCACGCGGGGCTCCCGTTCGCAGTGATGAGGTGCCGTTCCTGGCACTCAGAGGGCTCGGGCCTGCTGGGCTGCTCGTTCGGTGCAGTTTATGGGAAATCCAGCTCTTGCTGACGGGGCAAATTTGGTTTCCTCTTGGCCCTCTGCCCTGCCCGTTTTAGTATGCCCGTGACCTCCGTGAAAACATTCCCGGGACTCTGCCAGCTGGCAGCATGGCCCCGGCTGCTCAGGGCCTGGCCCTGGAGGGGCCCAGAGGGCGGCAGGCCCCTAAGAGGGAGGTCGCTGTGCCTTAGGACTGTGTGGGCAGAGCCAGGGCCCCTGCTTCCTCTCACGCCCACTCGCTTAAGCCTCCAGCCCCTCTCCTGAGGCCCAAGGGTCACTGCCTTGACTAAACCCGTGCTGGGCCAGTCCCACTCTGGAGAGCCGACTTCCTCACCCCAGCGCCTCCTGGAGCTGGAAGGTGTCGGGGACCATGACGGCCCCCCCTTCACGGGCCACAGAAGGGCAGCGCCTGGCTCAAGGGCAGAGAGGAGACAATGGGGGAGGGCAGGGCGAAAAGACAGAGAGAGGAAGGGAAAGCAGAGCACAGGACGTTCCCTTCTTCCCCAACATGACCTCGTGCCCGAGGGTCACTAGGAGTTGGCAGTGGGGCCCCAGGCTTTCCCCACCGGAGATGGACCCAACCCCCGAACCACACGGGGTTGACACCTCCAGGCTGTGCTTGTGCTGATTAAGGACCCGCGAGGGTCTCTCCCAACAAGGATAGGTTGAGAGTCACGGCGATCTTTGCTGTCCTGGGGAGTGTTGGGCAGTTGCAAGAACAGTGGTGCCTTCTGTCCTCCCAGCAGTCCTGAAGGGTAGACACTGGGTCAGGCTGGAGAGGTTAGATGACCCGTTCAAGGTCTGTCAGATGACGACTAAGGAGTGAGAGAGACGGTCCCCCAAAGCGACCGTCCCCCAGCCTGTACCCTTCCTTCCCCCATCCCTCCTCCTGGGTCTACCAGTGTCGGCCACTGCTTCCACCCCTCCCCTACACTCGCTGGGCGGGAGTCTGGCCATCAGAGGTCTCCAAGAGAGTTGGTGGTCTGCCTGTCTCAGCCATCTCTTCAACAGAGAGCCCCTGGCAGGCCATGCCATGCTTCCCAGTGTGCAGCCCAGCGGCGGCCTCTGGCCAGACTCCACCCAAAGGACAGTCTGCGTGGTCTCAATTTGCCAAGGACCGTACGGTGACCCATGAGCCATTATAAATGCATGAAGTGACAAGCCATGTGCTTGCCTTTGCCCCCAGGAGCCCTGTTGAATCCACCGAGAAGGGACGTTCAGAGCAAACACCATGAGTATCTCAGCTCTTGGAGGAGGCAGCAAAGGTGAGGCCTGGGTGCCCTCTTGTCCGGGGCTTGGTACGTGGCTGCCTCCTTCCAGGCCTGCCCTGCAGGGCCACAGCACTGCCTGGGCAGCCGAGTGACAGCAACGTATTGGGAGGGCTGGAAAGGAGGCCTCGGGGTCCTGGGGCTGGGCTCCACTTCTGATGCTGGCTGGCCTTGCCGCCACCAGGGAAGCCTCTCCCACCAGGCGAGGAGGAACGCAATAATGTCCTCAAGCAGATGAAGGTTCGGACCACGCTGAAGGGGGACAAGAGCTGGATCACCAAGCAGGATGAATCGGAGAGCCACACCCTGTAAGTCCAGGAGGGCAGGAGGGCCGGCAGCGACAGGCTGGGCGTGGGGTGGCACTCCATGGGCCACACTCAGTCTAAGTCACAGGGTGAGAAAGGCGCGGCTGCCAGGGCGTGCGTGGACACACACGCCTCCGCAGTGTGGACGCAGGCCAGGGAAGGAGAAGGTGAGACGGGAACGGTGGGCCAAGTTCCTGGGGTACATGTAGTGGCCGCCCTCTTTTGTGCCCCCTCTTTCCTCAGCGAGCTGCCCTCGGGCCGGAGTCGTGCCATATCTTTTTCTTCAGCTGGGGAGGTCCCGAAGGCCAGGTAAGAAGTGGTGCCCAGGTGGCCGGTGGGTGGGCCCTGCGCTGCAGCCTTTGGCGGACGCTGAGTCATTTGAACTCCACAGGAAGGATGGCTTTTCCACTCTGCTCCTTCCTGGGAAAAGGAGTGCAGGAGTCACTGGGTCCAGGTCCATGGCTTCAGCTGTCAACTGGGATCAAAATTGTCACTGAGCATAATAATAAAGTCTTAGCTCCAAAATGCGAAGTTCTGCCAGAGCGTATGGGATTATAAAAGCAAATGCGCATTCTGCATAATACACATTATCAGGCACAGGGCCTCTCACCGCTGTGGCCTCTCCCGTTGCGGAGCACAGGCTCCGGGCGCGCAGGCTCAGCGGCCATGGCTCACGGGCCCAGCCGCTCCGCGGCATGTGGGATCTTCCCGGACCGGGGCACGAACCCGTGTCCCCCACATCGGCAGGCAGACCCCCCAACCACTGCGCCACCAGGGAAGCCCAGGCACATTTTTAAAAAGGCAATACCCACAGGTCTGGACAACTTCAGTTTTATGCAAATTCTGCAAGCTCTAAGACGTGCTTACTTGTCACTTTTTCGTTGTATCAGCACAGCGTCCCAAGTGCCAGGGGAGACTCACACACTTGCCCCAACTGTCTCCCAAGTTCAAGATGACATATCTTGACAGCTGGCCGAGGGGAACCAACTCTTCTCTCTGTTTCAAGGACTTTTGCATAATGGCATCCAGGGAGGCTCTGAAGGGTGGGCACATCCTGCCCGTATGGGGAGGAACTACTCCTGAGAAGTGCGGGGTTAGGGTTAGGGGGACCCCTCAATTCAGGCTTGATCCTTGCTTCAAAGAGCCAGCAGTTAGCAGTTGAGTGCAGGGCCAGTGCCTTCCTGGGGTGGTGGTACAGGCAGTGGCAGCAGCTGGAAGGCAGGCGTCCAAGTTCACTGCTAGCCACAGGGGCTCCCTCCGGCAACTCTGCGCTTGCCCGTAATCTCTCAATGACTCAGCACCTGTTACCTGCCAGGTCCTGTGTTGGGCACAGAGTACACAACCCTCTCCTCAGGGAACTGACATCCTCACCAGGAACACGGGCACGTCCTGAGTAGAGAGATGAGCGTGAAAGAGAGAATTGCGGACTGTGATAGCGGCAGTTGGCCAGAGCCTGAGCACAGTTCAAAGATAATCCATTCGTTGGAGAGTATGTTTACTTTGGGGGTGCAGTTCTCAGCCTGGGCTTTGGTTTGGGAGTATATTTGGAAAACACGTGGGATGAGTGACCTTTCTTTCTCGGGTTCCACTCCAAGCGTTCCTGTAACTTGGTCACCTCCAGGAGGCCATGCCCTGTTAAGGACAGGGTCCATGGGGATGGAGAACACTGGGGCTCTGCACTGCCCTCCCAGCTGCTCCAGCCCCAAGCTCCCCTATTCCTGGACAGAAGAGCCATCTGCCTCTGATCCCAGAACTCACCCGAGTCCTCTGAGCCCCCGCCCAGGCGGAAGGTGCCCAGCACATGGAGGCTAATGTTTTCCAGGCACTGACCAAGCCCTGGCCGTGCCTTCCGGTCCCAAACTCCCATCAAGACTTGTGACGTGGGCATCGCACGGGCTGGGGGAGGGGGGCTCAAGCGGAGCGGGAAGGAAAGGGCGGCTGGCTCCTGCCTGGCTCTGCCCCTTGGGCCCTCATAAGTCTTCCTGGAGGGGGCTGGGCAGAGTAGGGGGTCAGATCAGGTTGGGGGCTCTGCCTGACGTCGCCTCAGCCCCGGACCTCTGAGCACAGAGCCTCCAGCCTGAGCTGGGTCAGCTCTGAGAGGGGAGGGGAGGAGGGCTGTCAGAACAGGGAGAAACCGGACTTTGGAGGGGACACCTCTGTATAAATGCCCTTCCTGGGCACGTGCTGTGAGCCAGGGCCCCGAAGAATCGGCCTGGGGTACCTTTCTTGGGGGGCATGAGGGAGACAGGCAGAGCAGGACAGGTAGCCCAGCTAGGGGTGCAGGCGTGGCTGGATTTCTTGGGAAGCAGCTGGCCACTGTCGCTCCCCTCGTTCTGCCTGCACTGGGACACCCAGCAGCCAACCCACTTTGCCGTCACTGGGCAGCCTGGCTTCACACCATCCCTTCTTCTCCCTTGGCAGGCCGCCGAGCGCGAGGGCTCCCACCGGCTATATCATCCGGTAGGTGACCACAGGACCCTGCCCACCTCCCCATGCCCGCCCGCACTGCCCCCAGCTTCTCCAGGGGGGCTCACGGTGCTGCTTCTCCCGGGCTCTCTTTCAGGGGAGTGTTCACCAAGCCTGTAGACAGCTCGTCTCAGCCCCAGCAGCACTTACCCAAGGCCAACGGAGCTCCAAAACGGTGTGTTCACAGGGTGCTGGCCAGTTGGCCCGTGAGAGGTGTGAGGGCCCAGGCCACGCTCAGGCCAGAGAGAGTCCTCTGCCTGTCACTGAGGGGGTGGGGGGGTGGGTGGCAGGTGTCTTCCTGTGTAAGGCAAGGCCCTGGACCACTACCAGTGCCCTTGTCCTTGAGACAAGGTCACTGAGACAGAGGCACCGGGAGGAGGCTGGGTGGGAGCCCTGACTCGCTGATACCTGCACTGAGCTGTGTGCTTTAGGCCACCTTCTTCCCGACGGGCTGAGCTGGCACCGGGCTGAACCTGGGCTTCATCAGAAAAGCAGGACCAAGGTGGCTGAGGGGTCTGTGGCAAGAGGGCTGCTCTGCACAGCTGTTCTGGGTATCTGGCAGGGCTGAGAGCAGAGAGGAAAGGGCGCCAGCACCCCCTGTCCACCTGCCACATGCCCGCTGGGCCACGTAGGCAAATCTGGAAGCAAGAGGGCCCTGCGGGTGGACTCACAGAAATTCCTTGCCTCTGCAGCGCTGCCGGGCCTCCCCGCCCCTCCTCCTCTGGCTACAGGATGACCACAGAGGATTACAAGAAGCTGTGAGTATGCAATCACAGACTGAGCTTGGTTCCCTCCTCCAAGGACGAGCCCGAACCCTGGGCCCGCTGAGGGCAGCTGGCTGCTTGCCTCTGGGCACAGCCAGGTCTGAGCACAGCCCAGGAGCGCAAGTCCTGTCGGCCTGACATCCCTGCCAGCTGCCACTGTGGCCTGGAACCCACCAGAGGTTGACAAGCTCCAGAAAATTGGACAGTGTGCACATTGTACTTCTGATCTGAAGCAAAGCAGGGGCTGTAGGAAGCTTGTAGAAGGAGCTAGTGGGTCTGGAGAAAGTGTCATGGGTCATGGCCCTAGCTGTTTCCTGGGCTGGGCCGAACTGGGCGGGCACCTGGTGAGCCCAAGCATTCTGCTGGCCCTGGCAGCCAGTCACCTGTGGGCACTTGGTGCCTAACTCTGGCCTGCTTCTTGGATATAAATCTTTGGGATTCCCTCTGGAGCTCCCCTTGTGGCCCCCGTCCAAGCCCCTCCCTCTCCTGTGTGCCCAGGGCCCGCATTCCCAGGGCCCCACGTCTTTATACTGTTTGTCCCTTGTCACCATCATCCAGTGACACAGAGCAGCTAGGGAATCTTTCTGGAGAACAGATGAGGCTTGAACTGGGTCCTTTCGAAGAGAAAGAAGCGGCTGAGGGTGGCGGCCTGTGACAGGGGGCAGGGGCAGACGTAGAGGGAGGAGCGGCCATAACTGCCAGCTTCTTCACCCCCCCCAGGGCACCCTACAACGTCAGGCGCAGCTCAGCGTCAGGGGCTGCTGAAGACGAGGAGGTGCCCTTCTCTTCTGATGAGCAGAAACGGAGGTAACGGTGCCTGCTGGGCGTCCCGTGGGCCGGGCGGGGCTCAAGTCTCTGAAGCCTGGTGCACCACATGCGGAGCATCGGTGCTGGTCTGTTGGCTGGAGGGTCGCTGCCAGCACAGGTGGCACTCCTGGAACCCCAGAACTACCCACTCAGTGCTGGGCCAGCCCAGGGGACCCTCTTATGAACCTTCTAAGAGGGCAGAACCTAGGTAATGAGGAATTTCTATAGTTTGTTAAAAAGGTTCCTAAGCAAATTGGACCAAAATAGGCAGTGCGTGGTGCCCTGGTAGAAGTCTCCTGTATGTGCCTGGGGGCAGGGCCAGGCTCCAGAGGTGCCCACGCCCCTTGTCCCAAAGTGAGGGTTGGATGCTTGGGCAGCAGCTCGGCTCCGAGCTCAGCCTGCCCTCACTCCCAACATCTGCTGGCCCCTCCGTGACTTGGGAAACACACCAAAGCCCCCCACGCTGAAGGCCCAGCAGACAGGCAGTCCTAAGGGCAGAGTCAACAGTAGCAGGGGTCCCCAGGCCTCGGAGGTACCGGGGAAGAGCCGAGAGCTCCAGAGCCAGGCTGCCGGGCATCGACGGCCCACTCTGCCGCCCTCTAGGTGTGGGGTCTCGGGCAGCTCCCTAAAGCTCCCCCTGCCTCCCGAGTAGCTGCCTGGCTAGGCTGGCAGAGCAAGCCCCTCCTCATGCCATCAGATGCCCCCTCCCTGTGCCACCCCAGGTCAGAGGCTGCCAGCAGTGTGGTGAGGAAGACAGCTCCCCGGGAGCATTCCTACGTCCTGTCGGCGGCCAAGAAGAGTGCCAGGTGAGCTGTGGCTCAGCTACCAACCCGCTCCCTGCTCCGGGCCACTTCCCTTCCCTTCAGGGCTCTGGTCTTCCTCTGGCTGGTGACGGGCGGGTTGAGAGGGCCCTCCTAACCAGACCTTCTGGGACTCTCAGATCTACTTTCTGGAAACCTGAGAGGTCTGGCTGCCGCCATCAGGGTAGGCAAGGTGCTGGGAGTGATGTCACCTGGCTGTGGGTTCTGCCCAACTTGTCACCTCTCTGCCTTCTTCCAGCAGCCTCGCCCAGGAGACACAGGCCCCGTTCATCGCAAAGAGGTAAGTGTCGGCAAAGGGAAGGTCTTCCATTGGCGGGGGTGGAGTGTGGGGAGAGCAGGCGCAGGGTGGGATGCGGTCACTGTCCCTGAGTAGAGGGAGCTGTGAGGGGCTGGTGGCTTCTGTTTGGAAGCCAAGGAAGCACGTGGGTGGCAGCCAACGCTGCGCAGGCAGGAGCTTGGCTGAGAGAACCCGGCCCCCGACCCAAGATGGAGCTTTAGGTGTTTCCAAGGCCTCTGGGGTTCTGCAGCAAAAGTAGCTACTGGGCTACAGAAAAGTCGTCCCTTTGCCCTGTTGCCCACCCTACCAGGGGTGGGCCGGACAGTGCCTTGGTGGGACGGATCATTGGGCTGGAGTCCAGAGGCTTGTCATTGGGGGCGCCTGCCTGACCAGGCCCTCGGAAGTGACCATGACACTGGAGATGGACCCTAAAGGGTGAACAGGGTTCAATGGGCCATGATCGGGATATCAAGACACTCCAGCTGAATGAGGGAGGGATGGTACCATCCGTTGACAGGACATCTTCTGGGAAAGGGGAGTATTTGGGGAGGAGAGGGAAGAAACTTCTGGCCAGTTGAAATTTAGGGGTATTCTACTGGGTAGAGAGGGAAGATATCCATGACGAGCTGAGGACTGAAAAACAAGGAGGACTCGGCATACCAGGTGTTCCAGGCAGAGAGTGGTGGCAGCATGACGGGAGTGACAGATAATGCTGTCCTCCTCCTGGCTGCATGAGGTTCCTGGGACTGTGATATCAGAGTACCACAAACCGGCACTTTGCGGGAACTGGCACAAGGTCCAGGAACAGATTGTCTCCCAGTTCTGGAGGCTACAAGTCCGAGATCAATGTGTGGGCAGGCTTGGTTCCTTCTGGGAGCTGTGAGGGAGAAGCCATCTCAGGCCTCTCTCTCGGCATCTGCTGTTGCCGGCAGTCCTTGACTTGTAGACACATCACTCCTATCTCTGCCCCCATCATCACATGACCTTCTTTTCTCTGTGTGTCTGTGTCCAAATTTCCCTCTTATAAGGACAACAGTCATGGATTTAGGGCTCACCCTACCCCAGTGTGACCTCATTGTAACTTGATGACAAATTGATTGCAAAGACTCTATTTCCAAATAAGATCACATTCCCAGGTTCCAGAAAGACATGAATTCTGGTGGGATGCTATTCAACCCAGTGCTCTGCCCTTATCCCAAGCTGGAGTTGCTAAGCCATAAACACCACTGAAAGAAAGCATGTCCTTCAGGGTCTGCAAGCTCCGGGGCAGCTTCGCAGGCCAAGAGTGCCCTGAGGATAGCGGCGCATCTGTTTCTCTTCTTGCCCAAAGGATTGAGGTGGTGGATGAGGACGGGCCTTCCAAGAAAAGCCAGGACCCACCTGCTCTGGCGCGATCCCCTCCCGGCTCGAGCAGGTAATCAGTTGCTCATCTCCGCCCAGGGCTGGTGACTGCCAGGTCATCTCCCTACAGGACCTCAGGGTCAGTGTCCCTGTATGCCCAGTGACAGGATGGGGCCCAGAAACCAGTAAGGGCCTCTCTGGCTGGATGTCCTGGGGTTGAAAGGCGCAAAACAGCCTGGTCTCCTGGGAGACAGTGCTTCGGTCTTGTCTGTTTCGTGCTTATCTGTGTCAACTTAACCCTTCCACCACTGAGTCCAGTGGCATCCCGAGGAAAAGTACCAGCTGTGGGATGTGAGGGGGTCTGTGGCCAGGGCACTAGCCCTGCTATTCTCAGGTGGGTGCCAAGAACTGGCTCTGGCCTCTGAGGCCATCAGGTGGGAGGGTCTGGCAGCGGGGTGACAGGGCAGGGACAGGCTGAGCGTGGGTAATCTCACTCCACGTGGGGCTCTGATTTGCCCTGATTTCTGAGCCCCAGAGTCTCCGGGCAGATAATGGCTCTCTCTTGTGTGCAGGCCAAAGGCAATCAATACCTCCTTGTACTTTGAGCTGAATCATGCTAAGTCCTGCCGACAGTGCCACTGCCTCTGGGGCTGTTACAGGTCTTGGAATTGCCACTGCATGTCCCACACGCCCCTCCCCGACTCAAGCCCCACAACCATTTGTATGTGACCTCGGTCCTCGGGGCCGCCTCTTCTGTGCCGGGAGGGAGACAGGACACCCTAAGAACTTTTGAACAAGTAGGAAAATTTGAGAGCTCTTTGCGAGGTAGCATTGATGGGACGTGGTGATTGATGGAACATGGGGGCTTAGTTTGCCAGAGCTTTTGTAACAAAGTACCACAAACTGGGTGACTCAAATAACCCAGTTATTGTCTCCCAGTTATGGAGGCTGCAAGTCCAAGGTCAAGGTGTTGTCAGGGTTTCTCCTTAAGACCTCTCTCCTTGGCGTGTAGACGCCTGTCTTCTCCCTGCGTCTCTTATAAGGTCTTCCTCTGTGTGTCTGTGTTCTGACCTCCTCTTCTTATGAGGATATTAGTCGTATTAGATTAGGGGCCACCCTACTCAAGTATGACGTCACCTTTATTATATCTGCAACGACCTTATTCCAAATAAGCTCACGTTCTGAGGCACTGGGGATTAGGACTTAAATATACAAATTTTGGAGGGGACACAATTCAGCAAAAACAATGCACATCTCTGAATTCTCCTTAATTTCTCTTTTGAATAAAAGAAAGCGATTAATGTTGGTTTCAGATGCCTTCTGAAAGAACATAGGAGGAGGAAGTAGGTTGTGCTATATTCTCATTTGAGAGGCATTTTAACATTTATTCCAGAATATTCCTTTGGATGTTCACTACCCGTCACCTGCTGTCATAGCAAGATGGCTGTCTGTCATGCTCAGGCTGCCATAACGAAGTCCCCCAAACTGGTGGCTCAGACGATGGAAATGTATTGTCTCACAGTTCTGGAGGGTGGTTTATGGCAAAGTAGGAAAGGAGAGTTTCACAGCCTGGTCCCCAGGCCCCTCCGCAAGCGTGTCCCTGCCCCATCCCCCTTGGCTTGGGTCTGAAGGTCAGCTTCTCAGCCACCTAGGAGGGGCTCCCCTGTCTAGGCACCAAACCCTTCAGGGACTTCAGAGGGGAGCAGAAGGAGTGCCGCACAAGGATGCCCTGTCTTCCTCCGGACCCCTGACCTGCCTGGGTGCCTCAAAGGCTTCTCAGCACCAAGTGTACAAATCTGAGCTCCTGTCTCCACCATCAGCCCCCTCCCCTCCCCCCTCCACCACTCACCTGTGGCAATGGCCCTCCCTCCAGGCACCATGGGGCTGGTTTCTTGGGTTCAGCTCATTTCCCCACCTTCCAAACTGAGCTCACTCAGATACCTTCTGTCAGCGAAACTGGCCTGTGTGAGAGCCCCAGGCCTGGCTGCTGCCCCATCACAGCGCCGCTCAGGCTTTCTTGGCTCTCTGCCCCACCTGATCAAGGTGGGGCCTGGAGGCTGGGCCCCAACATGCTGCCTGGCAGAGGGGCTGGGGAGCAGTGAGTAAGAGCACAGCTTCTGGCACAAGGCAAAACCCTGGCATTGCCCTGTACTGGCTGTGTGACCTTGAGTAAGTCACTTTACCTCTCTGTGCCCCAGTGTCCTCATGTGTGAAATAGGGAGCAGTGATACGTACCTCCAGAGGCCGTCCCAAATCCCATATGAGATGATAGTACACATAAAGCCCTTTGCACATTGCCTGGGTGCTGGTGTGGTTGGGCGCTTCCTGATTTGCTGGGCCCTTCAACAAATGGAGAGACCAACGTCGGCACCTGCTGGTCTCAGAGGGAAATGCCGCTGTGGGTGCCTGAGAAGGAGCTACTGCCTCTGTATGAATTTGCTGGGGCTTCCGTGACAAGGTACCCGAAACCGGGTGGATTAAGCAACAGAAAGTTGTCCTTCCACAGCTCTAGAGGCCAGAAGTTAAATGAAGGAAGGTGTCAGCAGGGCTGTGTGCTCCTCCGAAGGCTCTGGGGTAGAATCTGTTCCAGGCCTTTCTCTCAGCTTCTGGTAGTGCAGTCAACCCTTGGCGCCTCTTAGCTTGTAGGTGCATCCCTCCACCCTCTGCTTCTATCATCACGTGGCTGTCTTCCCTCTGTGTGTCTGTGTTCAAATGTCCCCTTTCTGTAAGGACGCCAGTCATATTGGATTAGGATGCATCCTACTGCAGTACAACCTTATCTGAACTAATTACCTCCGCAGAGACCCTATTTCCAAATAGGGTCACGTTCACGCAGATACCTGGGTTAGGACTTCAGCATACCTTTTAGCGGGGACACAATGCAACCTGTAACAGGACCCCTGGAAGAGGTACCATTTGAGCTGGGCCTTTGAGAAGAAATCGCTCAGGAGCAGGGTGCTGAGGGACAGGCGCCAGCCGGGGTCCCCATTTCCCCTCTGACATAGCTAGAAACGCCAGGGAGAAGGTATGCTTTACTTGCCTGTGACGTCCCCAAGTGGGACGTGTCCTTGTTCCCTGGCACCATGTGCTTTAAATGGGACAGAGTAGCGACAGCAGCCCGGGGCTTTACGCTGTCTTCGTGGCTATCATGGAGACAGGCGCAGGTCAGAGCTACCTGCGTGCACCAGGCCCTCGCTGGTCTTTCATGTGCAGAGAGGCCCTGTCTCTGGCAGCCCTTCCATTTCCTCTGGTCATCTGCAGTGTCCAGGAGGGGCAGAGATGAGCATCCCACTGACCTGGCCTCCACGAGCTCCTAGTCTAGGTTGGAGCCAGATGCCACGGTCAACTCCAGGGGGACTACTCGGACGACTCAAGTCCCTGTCTCCACCCTGTACCCCCCACCCCTCCTCCTCTTGGGACCCCGGAGTGTCCTTTCTAACGTGCCAGGTTGATCATCTCAAGACCCACCCCGAATCCCCACTTCAAGCCCATCTTGTGGCTTCCCTTCGCCGCACTCAATCTGGTCTCTGCTTTTAAGTCCCCCACCAGCCTCCACCTCCTACCCGTATATGCCCACAGTTGGCCTGGGCTGGCCTACTCCTCCGTGGAGCTTTTCGGGTGCACAGCCCATGCCACTCAGCCCTCATCTTGCCCCCTGCTGGGCTGGGGCTTCACCAAGGCAGACCTGGGGCTCACCCCCATCTGTAGCCCAGTGGCCAGGTGCAACCAAAGGAAAGAGTGAGTGTCTGTGATGTGGACCTGGGTAGGTGTGGTTTGGAGTGAGGGGGAACCCCAGAAAGCCAGGGAGTTCTAGATTCTCTCCAGCCCTAGCCATCACCACGGCCCGGTCCTGCTGGGCGTCAGGAGCTGCAGTGGGGGCCCAAAAACACTGGAACTGGAGGGCTGTGTGCAGTCACCCTCGGACCAGCCTCTGAGGGCTGAGACTGTCTGATCCTCCCTGGTCTCAAGCTCACCGGCACCTTCTCTCTGACCTTCATCCCCTGAGTCTCCCACATGCCCCTTCCACCGGCTCTCACTCCAAATTCGGTCTGTAGGTTTCCTGGGTATTTTGTTCATCACCCGTTCCCGTCAGCCCCTGAACTCACAGATAGCCACTTTGGATGCTGCAGTGCGGCCACGGGCAGGGCGCACCTCTGCAACTGATCAGCAGCACGGTCTGAAGGGGGCTGGGGTCGAGGATGGGAGACTGGTGAGGGGGTCCTCCAATGCCTTTCCTCTGGGACCTGGAGGTCAGTGGCCCGAGCTCAGCCCAAAGAGGAGACGAGAGAGAAAAAACAAGGGGGAGGGGCGAAGGCAATGGGTCTGGGTGTCCCACTGCGCTAGCCAGGAGGCTCCTCAGAGAGGACACCCTTGGATCCCCAGCACAGATGGAGAAGCGGAGGCCTTTCTTACCACCGACTCTCTGACGCTCTCCTTTGGTCACAGCGCAAGAGGTGAGGAGACTGTCCGCCTGCAGATCACAACACCCGGGGCGGGACTCCGCCTGGTGGCCCCAGACCTGGAAGAAATGAGGTACAGGGGCCCTGCTGCTGCCTGGGCTCCTTACACACGATTCTAGAGTTGGGGGCAGCAGGGTCAGGGTGCAAGCGATGAGGCCTGGGGGCTGGTTGGTGAGAGACATGAGCCACCTGGGTTCTCTGCCCCCATCCCATTTCACTCCACAAGTCCTGGGGAGCGAGCACTTGGTCCATGGGAGACCAGACCCGGCCCTGGGGACCCGCTGAAGTTGCTGACTGTCTGCCTGTTGGGGGGGGCAGATGCAGACACAAGTGAGATGCTGAGCGTGTGCCAGGAGCCCCTGGAAGTGATGGTTCACCCTCTGGGCCCTGTGGATGGGAGCAGCCAGCCGTGCTGGGTGGGGATCTGGGCTTTGCAGAGCCCCATGAAGCCACTGAAGCAGCTGTGGCGGGGGGAGGCACCAGGAACAGGGCAGGGTCACTAGGTCAGCCTTGACAGTTCAAGGGACAGGGGAGGGGGTCGGGGGGGCACAACCAGCAGGGAGCACGGCAGGCCCAGCCGCTGCCCCAAGGTAGGGGGCAGACAGTCAGGTAACATGCAGGCAGGGTTCGGGGGGCTGGGAGCTGGGCCCCAGGGAAGCTTGGGTGGGGGCAAAGGGAGATGCGAGCAGGGAGGGGCCGCTTGTTCCCGGAGGGGCTCTGACTCCTGATCATTTAGCTACTCACCCAGCTCACAGCAGTGAAGCCGACAGACTGGGACCCCACCTTGTGAAGCCAGCGTCTGGGGAAGGAGGCCAGAGCATAAGCCCAGGCTAATCCTTGGGGCGGTGGGAGCTCCGATCTCTGGGGCCGTTGACTGTCTTCACTGGCCCCTCCCTCTCTACACCCTCGCCGCAGTCGGACACTGAGTCCTGTCCATTCTATTTTAGAGATATTTCTGTCCCTAGTGCCTTTCCCCTGGGGCCAGGCCTCCTTCATCACTCGCTCCATCCCAGAATCTCCTTCATATTTCTACCTGGGTGCCATTTCTAAAGGGCAGCAGTAGTCCTATGCCAGTCCCTGGGGAAAAACCCTGCAATGCCCCCTCCCCTTTAGGCTCCGCAGCCTGAACTCTCTACCTTGCCCGGCGGGGCTCATCCACCCGCTCCCCAGGTTCCCCTCGTACACGCTTCCTCCCTGGGCCCTCCCCACCAGCCTCCCCCAGCGCCATTCGTCTGCGCAGGCTGTAGGATGCCCTTTCCCATCTGCACTTTTCAGTCTCAGCTCAGATGTCTCCCCTTGTAGCACCTCCTTTGCTTGTGTTTCTTTCTGAGGCAGCGCCTGTGAGGGGCTTTCCGCGCTGAGCTCACACAGCGCTGTGTTCATCCCTCCACCAGAGAGTGTTCCACACGGAGTCACAGTTGTCCACTCACAGATGGCTCTGCCCCAAGGACTCCAAGCTCCTGGAGAGCGCAAGGCCTGGCTGGCCCAGAACAGGACTGCAGGAGCATTTATTGCTGGAATGATTGAGAATCACCCAGTGTGACAACGTCTTTAATAAGGCAACACTGGAAGCTGCTTCACTGGTTTCCCTAAGGTGACCAGTCCCTGAGAAACAGGGGCAAAGTGACCCTGAGAGATGCAGCAGGAAGCCAGGCTGTCTCTCAGGAAGGTCTGTGCTGTGCGCCCCATAAGGCCTCCACAACCCATAAGGCCTCTGGCATTTTGTCTGGGAGTGACAAAGCTATAACAGCCCTTGGAGATCCTCTGAGCACCCCTCCCCCACTTTCCAACAGGAAAGTCATGTTGGAGAAAAGGAAGAAAGAGGGAAAGCTAGAATTCACTAAGCCCTGCCCTGTCCCAAACAGCCTAACACGTGTCCCCATGCAGGATGTAGATGCAATCACTATGCCCATTTTACAGATGAGGAAACTGAGACCATGAATGCTTAAGTAACTTCCTCAAAGCCACACGGCCAAGAGTAGGCAGATCCATGACTCCCACCCCACTGCCTGACTCCCTCCCTGCGCTTTTTGCTCCATAAGTCACTACAGTAGTGGGAACTAAGGGGAGGGGGCAGGAAGGGGTGCTATAAATACTTAGTGCTTTCAAATGACTATATGATGAGTTTATTTGTAGGCATCCAAATGCAAATTACCAGGAGGCTTTTGAGGGTTTCTGGTGGAGCTTTGGCAGAGAGATCAGGGCTCAGGAGATTTCCATGTTCTGTGCAGAGGGATGAGAGCAGAAATAATGGGGTTCAACGTCGATATTTACATGGGGTACAAAGTCAAGGGACTCGAGGAGAGAGGAGCCGGCAAACTGAGCACAGATAGTATCGTGGAGGTGGCAGCTGCCTGGTCATTCCCCTGAGGGCAGCTGGTGAGGGTGGTCAGTTCTGGCCATGTTGAGGGTGAGGTGCCTGAGGGCCAGTCCCGGAAGCAGTGAGGGTACGGGTCGGAGCACAGAGGAGAGGTGGGAACAGGCAGACGTCATTGGCTGAAGAATGACAGTTGACGCCATGGGAGCAGAGGAGGTGACCAAGGTAGGTGGCAGAGCATGCAGATGGAGAGGGGTGCCAGGAACACCATTTAAGCCAGTGACACAGAGTCATGATGGACGGATGGGGGACAGAAGGCGGGAGTGGCCCACTGGGTCAGTGGTCCTGAATGGTGAGAATGATGGGAGTGTCTCTGTTGGGTTTGACACCATGAGGCTCCCTGATGACCTCAGAGAGAATAGAGGGAGGTTGAATCAGGAGTTAGGATCAGTCTTACACCATAGAAGATTATAGTCTGGAACTCTGAAGTCAGACTGCTTGGGTTCAAATCTCAGCTTTTCCCCTTGTTACTTGTGGAACTCGGGGCAAGTCACTCCAGGCTCTCTGTGCCTCAGTTTGCTCATCTGGAAAGTGGGCATGGATAAGAACAGTGACCATGTTGTGGGGTTGATGCGGAGAGCTAATGCATTCAGAGTCATGAGAATGGGGTCTGACCCTCAGTCAACAGCAGCTGTTGGTAGATTTTGATAATTAGCCAATCCTGCAATGTCAGGCTTTGCGCTCTTTGGAGAAAGCTGGCATTTGGGGATGAGGTAGCTGCCCCCACCTAAGTATGGTTGGCTGATGGGTAGTTAACTTATGTTTCTTTCCACCATAGGTCTTCCCCAGGCTCCAAGGACAACGAAGCCTCCAACCCCAGAGAGCCCAAGAGAGACTTGACTGGTGAAAGGGCCTTCAAGGGCCTTGGTGCAGACTCTGAAAGGTAACTCAGTGCAGGGACACGGAGCCCATGTGGCACCCCCATCCAAGGTCAGTGGATGGAGCTGGGACCAGGACTGTCCCATTCTTCACTGTGTCCCCAGTGTCGGGGGCAGTGCAGGTCCTCAATGAATATCTGCTGAAAGAATGAATGAAGGAATGCATGAGGCCTGGAGAAGGGCAGGCCCCTGCCAAGATTCCTCAGGGAGCCAGCTGCAGAGGAGGACAAAACTCTAGGCCAGCAAGGCCGCCAAGCTGGAGGTTTCAGGAAGTCAGTGACCAAAGGATTCGTGGACCCCAGCAGAGCATCTAACAGGGCCTTCCAGGGTGGCCTGTAGGCGAAGGGAGACGCGGAGGGGGTGCAGGGATAGGAGGCAGAATGATAGCAGGGGATGCTGAGTCCAGAGGGGCTGCTTGTGCGCCAGCCACCCCACAGCCATCCCACTGACCTGTCCTTCAAGCCAGACCAGGGGAGCCTGGGGATGGTGACCAGTCGCTCACAGTTGGGCACTTCCTGAACAGGAAGTAATGGATAAGAGCCTACAGCCTTGTCTGCTGGCCACTGTCTTCTTAGTGCGCAGCCCTGGGCCCCGTGGAGCCCCAGCACTGGAATGGGGGAAGGGGACCCAGGATTGTTCGGGGAGCCTGTCTCAGCCCTGGGCTCTGTTTCTTGGCTCCACTTGTGCTCCCAGCCCATCAAGTTAGGAAAAAAGGCAGAAATATTGCTGATATCAGCTTGGCTTCAGTTGGAGCGGTGCAGGGTGGCCGCTGAAGGTGCCCACTCTCAGGACATATGAGTTACATCCAATGGAAACCCGATCAGCCAGCAAATGTTTCTCTTCCCATAACAGATCAAGCGATGGCAATGTGGGATCCGGAGCCACGGGCTCCACACCTGAAGGCTTGGCTGGAGCAGACATCAGCTCTGGGAGAGGAGGGTGAGCTACCTGAGGGAGGCCCGTGGCCCCAAGTTGTTGATTCTCTCCTGTTCCTGGTCAAGTCGCCACAGCTGCTTGGGCTGCTGGGGGCGGGGCACTGGTCATTTCCCATAGTCCCGTCTACTGCTTCTCCCATCTCCGGCACTCCCGCCGCCAGCACATCCTTTGTCCCCAGACTTTCCACTTCTGAGATTTACCCCTGCTTCAATCTCGCTCCTTCTCCTACCCTCTTCCACTGGCTCTCAAGCTCCTCCCAGGTAGGCACGAGGGCGGGCCTGGGCGGGCAGGATGCACACGTGGGGAAGGAGGGAATGATGGATGAATCGCTGCCTTCCTGCTTCTTGGCTGAGCTGTGAGGGCAAGCTGGAAGGCGGTCCGTCATCCCTTCCAGAAGCCCCAGAGCCTCCTCCACCTTCCTCCTCTGGCCAGCTCTGCTCTCAAGTTCAGTGAGCGGAAAAGCAGTGGCCCCAGTGAGACAAAGTAGGAGGCAAGCGTGTCTAGCTGGGCTCTGACTTCTTGGACCTGGGTAGAGTCAGGGGCCATTTTCTCAGGTGATATGCGGAGTGGCAAGGTCCCACTTGTCCCCAAGTGGTTCCAAACCAAGCATGACTTATCCCTGGGGACAAAGGTTAGGTGTACAGATGTTGGCACAGATAGTTCAGCTGCAAGCTGTGCTAGAGCCCTTATGGTTCAGAACAGATGGCCAGGGAGGAATGGTGAAGCCGGTGTCTACAGAGAGCCACCAAGGCACGCTGCCAGCCGGCACGCCTGCCCTACAGCAGTCTGGCCGAGGAGAGAATCTCCGCTTTCCCAACTGGCCCTCTCAGCTGCCCCTACTCGCCCAAGCCCACCGGGAGCCCCTTGCCCTGACTAACTTTACTAGTTTGCAACTGATGCCTGGACCCCCAAGGCCCTACTTCCAAATCGGTAGCACAAGCCAACACGGGAAGAGGATGACAGGCCCCAGCGTCTGCCCACTGAGCCTCAGCCAGTGCCGGGAAACGCCACGGGGCCGGGGCCTCGGTTCTCTGAGCTCCCGCTAGTGGGGAGGACTGTGGAAGAGCCCAACACCCGCGGCCTGCATCACGGTGCCGGCCAGCACGGTCCTGCAGGTTGACTCCATTCTCCGGTCCAACATGACTGGGCCAGAACATCCTTCTTGCCTCTACCCCCTCGCAAAAATGAAGTCTTTGCTTTCTGCATTGTTTCCTTAAAATGAAGCCAAAGCTCATATTAACTTGCAAAATTATCTTAATATCTTCTAGACTTTTATGACTTTTAACAGTCTTTTACATTGTCTCTTCTGTAGACAATGATTTTCAAGAGACTTGCTTTTATGGTCTTTGCAAAAAAAAGGTTGTTTGTCATGAAAAAAAATACCCACTCTCCTTTTCCATTCATTTTTATGAGTTTCCTTAATAATTGAACTCAGTGATTATGGTTGCAAGTGCAACTGGTGTAAGTGGGTGTGGAAACAAACACGAGGAACTCTTAGTACGCATGCTATTCAAGTGGAGGGTGCAGGCTCGCACAGGTAACTGCTCGGCATGCTGTGAGTCACAGAGAGACATGGAGCTCAGCCGATACCTGGGAAGGCTGCATAACACAGCACCCACCGAATCTGTGTCAAGTTGACGGGCACAGACGGACTGCAAAGGGTTGCTGCTTCTACAAATGGCCACAGGGCCCAGTGATAATCTTCTCAGCAAATGTGTGAGGCAGACACAGTTGTCACCCCATTTCACTGATGATCCAACTGAGGCCCAGAGAGGTCACTTGATGTGCCCAAGGTCACATAGCCAGAAGCTTAATAAAGCTGTGATTTGAATCAGAGGAATGTGCCCCCCCAGGGAGTGTGCACTTCACCACGAGGCCACGCTGTCCTGGTGTCAGTCAGCTGTAGGATGTGAGTGAGTACCGTACTCCAAGCAACCACTTGAGGAACTCCTTAGTGCCCAGCATGTGTTGGGAACAGAAGCCACCCTCTCGGGGGGTGTAGACATAAGGACGCAAAGTCCTGAACCAAGACCGGGCTTGGCCTCCTTCCACAGGCTGTGCTCACCTGCTGTCTTTACGCCTCTGCTGGATGATCAGGAGGTGCCCAGTGCCAACTCGCAGCCTCATAAGCCTGGACCAGCAGCCACCAGGTAAGGGTGGGGCAACTGCTCAATGACCAATCCCATTGCCAGACAGCCTTAGGCTTCATCCTCACGTCCAGCACCCCAGGGTCCCCCTTGAACCTCTCAGCTCCATGGCATCTTCACATCAGGTGATCACTGCAGGACAGAGAAGGCTGGGAGGCGAACCCACCCACCAGGGGCAGTGGAGGAGTGGGTACAGGTGATAAGTCAGGGGACCCAGACAAGTCAGCACCTACCCAGAGGGACGCAAGCTGAGGAGGCAGAGAAGAGGGCATTGAGAAGTGTAGCTTGGGAAGAGACCCTGCTAGGAGAAGTCGGTGGGAAGAATCCCACGGACAGCCAGCCGGCAGCAGAGGGCCCAGCCCCAGGGAGCATGTGGAGGTGGCTGGGGAGGTGCAAAGGTGCAATGGGAGGAGGTTGTGCATTCCCGGGCTGCAGGCTTCTGCCCTATTTCCTCTACCAATCCACCAGTGGGAAGTGGCCATTTTGCTGTGGGTGTGTGCAACATTTAGTAAGGAACGATCGTTCTAGATTCCCACAGAGCCCCGGGAGGTGTAGGTCATGCAAGGACACTGGAACCGCAAACTAGGAGGACACTTCCCCAGGAATTCCAAGCTGGTCACGGCCAGATGTAGGTCCTCCTTTCCTGTGAGAATGCAGCTGGGAAGGGGAAGACCTGGGCTCCAAGTCTCCTTTGGTCTGAGGCTTCAGAAGGTCTGTGTGCTTCCTCCTTCAGCTCTGGTGCCACTTCTCCCTCTGCTGTCCTGGCTGGCAGGAAGAGCAACAGCCCGGCACACCTGGAGGACATGGAGACGGACCCAAAGGGGTAAGGCATCAGCTAACAGTGCTGAGCTCGTGCGGTGGAGAGGGGCGGCTCAAGTGTACATTAGCCTTTGGCTGGGAAGGTGAGGCCAGTGAGGCCCAAGGAACGTGGCGAGGGCTGAAGCCCCAGCTGGAAACCTCTGGCCTCTGCCAGGAAGTCCTCCATAGTCAGGAAGTCCACCACTCTGTCAGTCAGCAGCTACTTGGAAGGCACCTGCTCTGTGCTGGAGACGAGTACACAGACAAATCGGACAGGGCTAATGGGCGCAAAACCTGGTCCAGACTGGAACAGGGGAAGGGGGCCCCAGGACGGCCTCATGGGAGAGGTGACTTTTGAGCTGAATCTCGAAAGGTGAATAGGAGTTCTCCAAGCAAAGGGTACGGGATGTACAAAGGACTCCAAATAACCTGCTGTTTACTGGGCACTGTAAGTAGCTAAGCGTGGAACATGAGGTTTCTCAAGGTAGGCGGGGGCTATGCCAAAGCATAAAGTAGCCTACCCGGTGAGGGGGACCATAGATGGAACCGTGCCCTGGTAAAAGCCATGAGAGGGAGATTGGATCTTCTTTCAAGTTTTAAGCCAGAGAGGAACACAGTCTGATTTAGGTGTTTAAGAAGTGAGTGAATGTTTGCAATTTCACACCACATTACAGCTACGTTTTTACATTTGTCACCCCTACATAAACCGTGATGCTGGGGGTGGGGTGGGTAATGGATCTCTAAGGTATGAGGCCCTATTATGTGACTTTTTTGTTTCAAATTGCCCTGACAATTAACAGAGTGAAAACAAAAACTGACACCTATAGTGCACTCTGCCAGGTGCTTTGCTCTTGCCAGCAACCCTGTGAAATTGATAAGATGGGGAAACTGAGGCATAGAAATGTTAACTGACTTGTCAAGGGATTCCAAATGGCAGAGCTGAGTCGCAACTGAAGAGGTTCTAAGAAAAACCCCAGGAAAAACTTTGAAAAGCTAGTTTATGAACTCTGTTCTTTGGAGCCTATTCTCAAGACCCAGAACCAGTAACTGTCAGATGGTTAATGTGTACAGCATGCCATCTGCACAATCGCGTGTAACATTCCCCAAACCTGGGGAAGGATCTGGCTTCTTATTACGCAGTTTGACAGTGGAGGAAACGGTGGGCTCCTATGAAGAGCAAAGCTAGGAATAGAGCTCAGATCTGGCTAACTGTAGAGCCCAGGCTTAGAACTAATTTTCTCTGATTAAAAGTTCACAAAATCAAAACAAACTTTCTTGATCAGTGTTTCACAACTCTGGCTGCACTTGATAATCACCTGAGAAGTGGTTTTTTTTTTTTTTAAGTATCCTGTGACCCACACGGAGAGATTTAGATTCAATTGTTCTAGGGTAGTGGTTCTGAAACAGGGGCATCTCCCCCACCTCCAACCCCCCAGGAGTCACTTGGCAATGTCTGAAGACACTGTTGATTGCCACAACTGGGAAGAGGGTACTACTGGCAAATAGTGGGTGGAGACCAGGGATGCTGCCCAGCGTCCTACAGTGCAGAGGACAGCTCCCACCACAGTTATCGAGTCCAAAATGTCAATAATGGTGAGGCTGACAAACTCTGTCCTAGAGCTGTCACGATGTCATGGGAGGCCAGGAGATTCTGAAATGGGAAGAAAAAAAGGTGGACAGAGTCCCCACCTGCTCTGCATGGAACTGCGCAGGCGGCACAGAACGTGTGCGCTTGCGCACGAGCGCCTGCACGAACTTGTACGCCTGAGCACGCGCGCCGGCACGCACGTGTGCGCCTGCGCACGCGCGCCAGCACGCAATGTGAGCGCCTGCGCACGAGCGCCGGCACGCACCGCACGCGCGCCAGCACGCAATGTGATTGTCCACGCGCGCCGGCACACACTGTACGCCTGTGCACGCGCACCGGCACAGAAGTGTGCGCCTGCGCACGCGCGCCGTCACAGAACGTGTGCGTCTGTGCGTGCGTCCTCGACTCGCGCATGCCTGCACGCTTTTGGGTCTAGACCAGCGTGAGATCGTCCTGTGTGCGCCTGCGCGTGCGTGCTCCGGGAGGGTGCGCGTTTGCGTTCAGCGAGTGTGCGCCTGCGCTCGCCGCCATTTCCTGCAGCCGCGAGCTTGGTCCGGTGTGCGTCGGGAAACGGGACCGTCAACACAGCGAAATGGCTACCATGGGCGTGAGCGGCCTCGGCGGCGCTTCTCCCGCGGTCGTGCGCGCGCTTGCCGCTAGATGGCGCGCGAGGATCACAATTGGGCCGGGCCGCCCGTCTCGGGCACCCTGGGCTCTCCCTGCCCTTCCCCCGATGGCCTGGAGGACGTGGGTGGTTCCACCGGCCCTGGGGCTGAAGCAGTCCCCCCCCCCCGCCCGACCACGTGTGCACCCTCGCCGCAGTGCCGGCAGAGGCGGGAGAGAGGAAGGGAGCTGGGTGCCCGGAAGGAGCCAAGGGGGCTGTTTGGCGGGGTGCCCTGGTGTCGGTGGTCTCTGGGCGCTGGCCTTCAGAGCTGGCCGGGGCCAGGAGCTGTGGACACGCGGGGAGGGCGGCTCGACCCTCCAACCACGAGGGACCTCGGGCGGAGATGCTGCTCTGGGCGCTGGGGCTCCGTGGGGAAGGGGCTTGTTCCTAAGAGGTGGGGGAAGGAGGGGAATGGGGTGGGCAGGGACCTCCTGCAGAGCAGTGGAGCTGTCCCAAAGTTGAGGAAGTCTACCCTAGTCTAACTTGGTTTGCTTCATCACGGTACAGGTACAGGAAGAGGTGGTATAGTATAGTGAGCACGGACTCCTGTGCCTGGGCTCAAACCTAAGCTCTGTCAGTTACTTGCTATGTGGTTTTGGGTGTCGTGCTCATCTATGTGCTTCAGTTTCCTTACTTGTAGAATAGTGGCCGTAATGGATCCTACCACGCAGGGTTGTTGTGAGGGTTAAATGCGTTTGCATGTAGGACATTTCCTGGCACAAAGTACTATATAAACGTTGGATTCTCCTTTTATAAGAAGTTACAACCAAATAAAGCAGTCCCAGAGGACTGTCTCTTTCCGCCAGAACTATTTAAGGACACTCAGAAAGCTGGCCTCTGGTCCCCTTTACCAGCCGTATTGGCCTGACTTCATTTAATAAGATAGATTAGCTCACCTTCTTCCCACTAAATTTGTGTTATTAGACTTTACATCTAAAGCATCTGCTGTTTTCCTCTGTGTTGCAAGTCTGGGATTTTCAGGTTTCTATTCTCTCTGCATCAGGAACAGGTGAACTTTAACCACATTTGTTTACCGCGGACAACTGTCAACCATTGGAGGAGTGTGATGGAGGTAGCACAAGAGTCGAAGGGGCTGTGTTCTTCCATGTAGAGAGTGTGATTGTGTCCAGAATTGTCAGTGGCTGTGTTAGGTTTCTGGATCTTTGGTCTGGTCACAGCCACAAGTATTACCTTCCCTATCTCTAATTGACTTCCAGGCAATTCATTAGGGGCCTGGAAGACCTCTGGGTTGCTACACTGCTCAGCAAGACTTCCTGTGACTGTTCTACTAAGATTTCCTTGTTATGGGTTAGGTGGGTTATACCGCCTAGAATTGTAGTGAGTCTGCTCTGAGGCCTAGGGTGAAGGAGCCTTATTCATCCACTTGTCCAATGTGTCGCAGTGGACATCCAAATTGCTCTTTGCTGAGAATCTTGGCTTTATTCACAGACTTGGTGAGGATAACTTCTGTTATCGTAATTCTGTAGGGGATATGGGTTGATACAGGACTCCGATTAAGTCCATGGTAAAGCTAGCTCAGGGCTTCCAGAATTGGGAAGCAAACTCTTAAGGCCTTCTTGGTTTGCCTTTAGCTCCAGCCTGTATGTCCCAGGCAGGGTGGGGTGGGTGTGTCCGGGCACTCTGGGGTAAGGGGCTGGCACTATCTGAGGAGAGCGTACCCTCCGAAAGGTGTGAGCTCCACTCCCCTTGTTATTCCAGCTTGAAGGCAGCGAGCCTGCCTGCCTACTAGGGGATTCACTTCCATGAATAGAGCCCCGGGGCTGGAGGTGGCTGGTGGTGTGATCTTGTCCTAAGATGCTGTTAGGAGGGTTGAGTTCGGGCTGGGCCAGGATCGAGGTGATGGTGAACTAGATCCTCATCATGTTCTCGATAATCTCACTGAGTCTTGGCCCCGGCCAGTGGGCATATGACATCTTGGGTGTTTGAGGCCACCAGGCAGCAGCGCCGTCCCACGGGACGTGGAGAAGGCGGCAGCACTGAGAACAAGGCCCTCCAAAGCACCTCAGGGTGGGGATGGTGATGGCAGGGATGTGCAGGGGTAGCTGTGATGTGAGGCCAGGAAGGAAGAGCTCCCAAAGAGCCTGATGCCAAGGACAGCAGGGAAGGCGCTCCCCGCTTGCTGGACTGAGGGGGTGACAAATGCATCTGGGCTCAGGCTTCGTGTCATACACGTGGGGACAGCCGTTGTTGGTGGGAGGGGAGCAGCGGCGCTGGGGTCCCCCTGAGGAAGACACGAGCTCTCCCCGAGGTGGGGCCATGCCGGGCTCCTGTCTGCCCCACCTCCTGGGAGAGGAGCCTGCTATGGCCACGGGAGGGGATATCGGTGTGTAGTCGGTAACCAAGGGCTTATTCTCCCTCAGTACCTCGGCTGATTTTGAGGAGGAGAATGTGGTCACCCAGGTGGGAGACGCCTGGCAGGGGAGGCCTGGAGCCCAGCAAGATGACCGGGGAGACCCAGCTGCACCCACCCATAAGCCGGCAGATCCCAGCAGCCCCGAGCAGCAGAGCAGCCCCAGGAATCCTGACCAGCACCTGGAAGTGGACAACCAGGCCAGCAGGTAAGGGCCACTCTGTGCTGGACTCCTAGCTGCCTGAACCTGACTTTTGTCAGGGCCCGTAGGCCAGAGCAAACCCTAACACGCTAGGCATGCCAGCTACCTTCTGCAGGTGTGATGGGCTAGGAGCCCATGGGAGGCTGACAGCACCAAATCTGTTACACCAAACCTGCCAGAGAGAAGGCGCCCAGAGAACCCTGCTATCTGGTAGCCACAAGGAGCGTGAAGACCTGGCTTGGCAGAAGGATACGGGGTGCTTTGCCGTTCGTGGGGCTGGAGGATTTCTAAGCTGTGCCTTGTATGGTACCATTTCAGTGTTCTCTTAGCTCTACGGAGATCTTTGCCCAAAGTGGTCATGAGTTTGGGAATAACCCAGAGACGATATACAAGTACTTCGTATGAACCAGTTGTAGGTAGCGGCCATACACACACTGAACACGATGGCCAGGCCCCCAAGCACGCCCTCAGGAAGCAGACAAATACCACAGCAGTAACACCACGGAAGGAACCATTAGTATTTGCTGCGAGCTGAGAACGTGCAGGCCTCCTTCTCATGCCTTATGTGTCCTCACTCATTTAGTTCTCACACCAACCCTATGAGAGAGGTGCTGTTATTATATCTGTTCTATGGTTGGGAGGCTGAGGCGGAGGGACGTTGAATAGCTGGCCAGTAGTCACCCAGCCAGGCAGTGGCCTAACAGGGATTAGAACCCCGGCAGTCAGCCTAGAGCCTGTATTGCTAATCACTGTGCTATATCCGCTGCCTCTCCATTTTTTTTTCTTTTTATTTTATTTTTTTGCGGTACGCGGGCCTCTCACTGTTGTGGCCTCTCCCGTTGCGGAGCACAGGCTCCGGACGCGCAGGCTCAGCGGCCATGGCTCACGGGCCCAGCCGCTCCGCGGCATGTGGGATCCTCCCGGACCGGGGCACGAACCCGCGCCCCCTGCATCGGCAGGCGGCCTCTCAACCACTGCGCCACCAGGGAAGCCCATCCGCTGCCCCTCCAGTTTTGATAAGCCGGCTTCTCCTTGTGCTTCAGGCCTCCTTGCCCCCTCAGCTCTTCTGTCCCCTCGACTATCATGCTGTGTATGCGTCAGAGGATTCCAGACACTTGCTATAGCTGTTCAGTCAGAAGTGGATGCTGTTTCCTTCCCCTTGTACTCAGTCGTCTTCTGACTGTCTGGTCCTGTACTTTATCCCCCGTCTGTCTCTCCACGTTCCCATTGGGCCTCCCCTCCCAGCCCGTCCACCTCCTTCAGTCTGCATGGTGCATTCCTGTGTCCTAGAGTGACATAGGACTAGGCACAGGGTGACTGGGCACATTGAGGCAGGGTACCTCACCCAGCCTGGGGTGACAGGGCAGGCACTCTGGGAGTGGCTTCCCCGAGGACAAAGTAGTGTCACGTGCAAAGGTCCGCGCGACGTGGTCTGGGAAGATGAGGCTGGGAAGCTGGGCAGGTGCTGTCATGATTGTTCTCTACCCTCCCTCAGCCTTGTGCTCTCCAGAAACTTCACTGGAGGTTGGGGGCAGGGAGCTCATTCCAGGAAGGGGCTGCCCCACCCACTGAGGAGGTGAGCGGGGCTGTGTCTGTCAAGCCCTTGCTAGCCCCATAGCTCTGCTGTAACCAAGTGAGTCATGGGCCAAGGCCCTTGGCTGCAGGGATAGTTCTGGGCACACACTGGAAGGCTGGGGTTTTGCCACCAACTTACAATGTAACCTGGGTCACATAGCCTGGGTTTTCTCATCTATAAAATGAGTACTTCTACCCATTGATCTCAGGAGCCTCAAGGAACAAACAGCTGAGTGATTTTCAAGGGTTGTTTAAAAAGCGTCAGTGTTCTTTTAAACTCTTTGAAGTGGCAGTCTCGGCATTAGCCCCTGATAACCCTGCTGGACCCTGGAAGGCACCAGCTCTCAGTGTCGACACCCTTGCTGCTCCCTCCACTTCTTTCAGGGCGAGGAACCCCTCAAGCTGTATGGTCACTGTTACTGTCACTGCCACCTCTGAGCAGCCTCAGGTTTACGTGCCAGGCTCCCCAAGTGAATTGGAGTCTAACTCAACCAGGTAAGAAGGGACAATCTGGGAGATGTTCTGTGGGCTATTTCCTCCCTGGAGCTAAAGGACTCGGCTTTTGTCCCACGTTACTTCCCTGATATTAGCTCTAGTACCTACTCCGATTCTCAGCAGCCCATTGGTCGAGGGGCCACAGAGCGTAGCCCAAGTTCCCCTAATATAAACTCCTGTGTGTGGGCCTGAACAGTCTCCCAATGAGAAGCTGAGGTAGCACTTCCTAGGGCTCTGCCATCCTTTGGACCTTGCTAATGTTTCTTGGGGAACATGCTTGTGAAGTCCAAAGAAATCCCTTTGAGGTCAGGGCCTATGTCTGTCTCTCTCACGTTATCTGTTGTGAGAAGAGGCGCATAACCACTGCCTCACCTGAGCTTCTGTCCTCACCTGCCATCTTAGAGTGCAGGAAGGGAGCCATTACAAGGAGGCTGAGTGAACTGTGTGTGTGTGTGTGTGTGTGTGTGTGTGTGTGTGTGTGTGTGTGTAGGAGAGATCAGAGGAGCGCCTACTGCCATCAAGCCAGCAGGCTGGAGTGCAGAGCATGAAAATGGGGCCAAATTTGGTGTCATGGTGAGGCCATCGAGAGGTAGACCTTGTTCCCAAAGTTGCCAAGGGCTTGTCCAGGGTGAGGCAACTTCCTGAGCTCACCCTGGAGCTCCAAGAGTGGGAAGGGAGAGGTTGGACTGCTGCTGGAGATTTGACAGTGTAAGATGAGGCTTAGAGGTGATCTCGGTCCCAGGCAGAAGGGAAACAAAATGAGGTCAGAGAGGAGAATGGAAAGTCCACTGGACTGAGGTCTCAGGAGGGTAGCGTCCCACCACTGGCTGCGGGGAGCGTCTTTCTAGCGCTCTCACATCCACACACAGCAGGCTGTAGTCATGGGCTTTGAGTTCAGCCCGAGTCCACAGTGGGCTCAGCAGCCTAGCAGCTCCTGTTCCCTGCTTCTGCTGCCCGCCGGGGGCTACAGCACCAGCGCCTCTGCGCCCAGGCATTCCCATGAGCTCCTGCACTTCCTTCAAACAAAATGGGGGTCCTTCCTGTCCTGGACCCCTGCTTTGGGTCAGGCCCAGTCCCCTGGAATCTTCCAGTATACCTCTTTCAGTTCTGCTGTGGTTTTTTTCTACAGCAAAGGGATTCTCTTTATGAAGGAGTACGTGAATGCTGGTGAGGTATCTTCCGGGAAGCCACTGTCTTCATTCTACAGCAGGTGAGAAGTCCCAGATCTTTCCATGTCACGGCCTTCTCCTGCCAGGCCCTGTGCTGTCCTCATTCCTGCATCCCCAGTACCTCATTAAGTACTTCACCCAGAGTACCTTCTGTGTAATCATTTATTGAATAGGTAGATGATTTAATTGCTCACGGACAAGATTTATGCGTTTCCAGACGTTCTGCCTGACTCGGTGCCTTTGCACTCCCCTTTTGTCATTAACTCATCCTACACTCCACCTCCAGCAGCAGCCGTTTCTGCCTGTATTTGTTTCTCGGTAGACTACAGGCTTTCTTTTGTGAAATCCTGAGAGCATCACTCATGACAGAGCTGGTGAGGCCCCTAAGAACCATCTAGTTAATTCCATGCTGTTCCAGAACTCAGGGCTCCTCTCTTCAGCTCGCACGCTCCTTCCAGCATGCCAGGTTGCCTCATCTGAACACACATGGCTTGCTTCCGGATGCCACCTCAGCTGAAAACTAACCCACACTGAGACAGTGTATTCCTGGGATTTTTTTTTTATGACACGTCCATCACCCCACTGCTAGGGCGAGGATTTTAGTAACAGAGAGGTGCATCCTGGCCTTATTTCAGGATTGGGCCTCTGGGGACTCCAGACCAGCTTTCACTGCTGCTGCGGAATGATGATCATGGGCGTAGGGTCAAATTCAAGTGTCTGTTCAGCCCCCATTTGTTGGGTCATTTTGGAGAAGACACTCAACCTTTATGAGCCTCAGCTTCTTCACTTGTAACTCCTTAGAGTGATTTTTCCTAGTAGCTTTATTGAGATATAATTAATATATCATAAAATTCACTCTTTAAAGTGTACAGTCCAGTGGTTTTTGGTATATTTACAATGTTGTGCAATCATCACCACCATCCAATTCCAGGACGTTTTTATCACACAAAAAGGGAACCCCAGACCCATTAGCAGCGCCCCCAGCACCACAAGCCACAGCCCCTGGCCACCACTATTTTCTGTCTCTGTAGCTTTTTTCAGGGAGGTGGTTTTTTGTTTTTGTTTGTTTGTTTGGGGGTTTTTTTTTGACATGCCACGCAGCATGTGGGATCTTATTAGTTCCCTAGCCAAGGATCGAACCTGTGCCCCCTGCAGTGGAAGCTCGGAGTCTTAACCACTGGACCGCCAGGGAAGTCCCCTTGCTGTGGCGCCATCTAGCGTTTGCCCCTATGAACTCTGTCCATCTCCTGGTTTTTCTTCTTCCAGTCCCACCAGTATTTTGTTTAATGGGGCACTTAGAGTTGTGTAGTCCAGCGTGTTTTTGCCTTTTGCTTTACCTTCCAGGAGGCTTAGAGGTAAGCTTAAATCTCAAAAGAAATCAGAAGCTGGGCTGAAATTCTGGCTCACCCCTTACTCCAAGCATGACCTTAGGCAGGTCACTTAACCTCAGAAGGTCATCACACAGCTCCTGTTAGCATGACAGCTTCACTAAGCCATATCCCAGAGCTTGTAGCTAGTTGCCCTTCCCTGGAAATAGTTTTTTTGATCATTATTTTTTATTATAAAAAGTCATATTATTGAAAAATGAAGATGCGAAAAGGAAAAAAACAAATTAAAAATCACCCCTAATTCCACTGTGTAACCCAGCACAGTATTATGTTGGAATGTTTCCTTGTTTTTTTTGTTCCCATTCTTAGTTGATTCCTGCAGTGAGTGGGCCCCTGGCGATTGTCACATTATAACCGAGGGCCGTATGTGGGGAGAAAAGCCATGGTCCTTTCCCACTGGTCCGTGAAACTGACAGTTCTCCAGAACCCTAGCCACCCCCTTCTCATCTCCTCACCACAGCAGGTCTTCTTTGCCCCCAGAGAATTATGCCTCGTTGGCACCAAGTTCATTTGGCATAACAGATGATGGCTGGTCATGCAGAGTCATGTGTTAATCAGAAAAGCATTCTCCACTCATGACTGCTCTCCTCTCTCCCATCACACTCCCTGCAGCGTCAGCAGCATTGAGGACTCACACAACATGGAGAAGACACTCCCACATGACAGTACTCCATACTCTGAGAGGTAAGTCTGCTGTGTTACCAGGGAGCTCACAGGTCTCCAGAAGGAGAAGCAGGTGAGGGAGATTTACACGCTGAAAGTCCATTTGCTTTTGTCTGCCGCTTTGCTACTTCTGGTCCATTTCCAGATGGGATGTGTCACACCACAGCATAGGGCACTGCTTCCCTCATCAGGCTGTCACACTTGTGGCAATGAAAGCCTTTGAATCCAGCTAAGACCAAAGGGCAAAAACAGTGAGTTAGTGGCAGAGCTAGGGCTAAACCCCAGGGCCCTGAGTACTCCCAGGTAAGGGGTGTTTCCACTCTGCCATCTGACTAACTGTGGGCTGGGACTGGTGGTCGCAAAATAGGAGGGAGGAACAGGGCTGTGACGAGGGCAACACTGTCAAGAGCCCGAGCCCTGGACCAGCAGCAAGGCAGGCAGGGACTTTTGACAGGTTCTGTCTGAGGAGGAAAACCAGGGGGTGACTTGAGGAACAAAGGCAGGGATCCTGGAACTGGGGAGATACTCAATCTACAAGTCGGTGTCTAGGACTTCAGTATGAGGTCCCAGCAGGCTCTACAGCCACACTGATTTTGTGATAGTCCTTGGACCCATGCTGCCTCTGTGGTACTCCAGGTAGGACTCAGTGCTCCCAGGCATGAAGAGAAGGGCCATCAAGACAAGGGGCCAGGTGGAGCATACAGAGACGTGTCTCCTGTAGGAGAAGACGTATGTCTTCCTATTCTAGGTGGGAACAGCCCCCCAAGCAGATATGCTAGGCAGAGGGACAGAGGCAAGCAAGCTGCCTGGAATAAGCATCAGATCGTGGTGTCCAAACGTACGATAGAGAGTAGCGTGAAGACACAGGACTGGTTTCTGGAAACAGTGTGACGGTCTACAGTGGGCTGCGGTCCAGTCTGGCCCAAGGCTATGTGGCCAGTTCACAGCACAGGAAAAGATGGCAGGCTGGGAATCCTGGCAGCAGCCTAAGCCTGGCTACGTCAGACCACAGGACCTGGCTGCGTCACAGCAATAGTCTGCGTACCAGCCTGACCGCGGATTCTTGTTTTTCATTTCCCAGAACAAGTGGAGGGGTCTGTACTTACTGCAACCAGGAGATCGGAGACTGTCCAAAGATTACCTTGGAACATCTCGGCCTTTGCTGCCATGACTATTGCTTTAAGGTAAGGAAGACAGGTGGTGTTGCTGAGAACGTCATCCAGAGCTGGGGAGCCTTTTTGGGTGCAGAGAGTGTGGAGAAGGCTTTATCTCTGTATGAATGTGCTCCATCTCAAAGGCTGTGCAGAACTGGGAGCTGAATGGGCTCCCAAGTCAAAAGGAGTACTATGTGCTTAATACTTTGAGGGAAACAAAAGCATTCTTCTGGGGAAAGACTATTCCCAGCAGACAGCCAACAAGTGCATAGGCCCTGGGGCAGCAGCATGGAATAGTTTAGCTCGCGTGGCTGGAATGACATGAGTGAGGGGTGAGTGGTAGGAGATAAAGTCTAAAGGATGGCTAAGAACTGGATCATGCAGGCCTTTCAGGACACAGAGAGACTTTGGGTTTTATTCTGAACGCAGTTGGAACCTACTGGATGGTTTGGGTCGTGGAGAGACAGGGTCTGACTCATGCTTTTCAAAGGATCCCTCTGACTGCTAGGTGAAGGAGCGAATGTAGAGGGGCAGGAATGGGAAAAGGGAGATCAGTTAGGAAACTGCTGCAGTAGATCAAGCTAGAGAAAGCAGTCACTTGATTAGGGAGTTGGCAGGGGACATGTCAAGGTGGTGCCTGGATCGGGGATACTGTTTGAAAATAGAGCTGGTAGGTTGTGGCTATGAGAAAATGAGAGGAGTCAAAGGAGATTGCAAAGTTTGGGGCCCAGGCCATTAGCTGAAAGGATGGTGGCACCTTTTACCGAGAAGGGAAGGACTAGAGGGGAGCAGGTTTGAGCAGAGGGAAGGCAGAGATGAGTGAAATTGAAGATGCCTCAGTGAGAGCTATGTGAGGAGCTCACATGGTCGTTTGGATATGTGAGTTTGTGTTCCAGGGTAAGGCTGGAGCTGGGAGTCCGCAGGGCATGCTTTTTCCCTGAGCCGTCCCTGACCTGATGAAATCACCTAAGGTGTGAGTGGGTGGAGAGGGGGGCTGACGCTGAGCCTTGTGGCTTTGTAGCATTTAGAGGTTGGGAAGAGGAGGGGGTCCACAGAGGAGGGTGAGAAGTAACACAGAGTGCAATGCCCCAAGTGACACAGTTTCTCCGAAGACTGCATTGGTCACCCTGTCAGTGGTTGCTGAGAGATCAAATGGGATGAAGCCTGAGAACTGACCTTGAATTTTGCAGCATGGTGGTCATCTGTGACCTCAGTTGGAGCAGTTTTGCTGGAGTGAGGGGGATAGAAGGTTGACTGGAGTGGGCTCATGTGGAAATGGACAGAGTGAGCCTGGAAGACTCTCCTGATGGGTTGGCTTTGTAAGGGAGCAGTGCAAGCAGACAGTGGGGCAGAGGTGCCAGGCATGGGTTGGTGCAGATGGGAGCGATACAGTAGTGAGCAGACACTGATGACACAGGAGAAAGAGATGTTGATGGTGATCATGATGTACGTCTGTAGGAGAGAAAGATGGGTACCAGTTGACACATGGCAGGAATAGGAAAGGCCAAATCTCTGCGCCACATGCAGAGAGGTTCCCAAGTTGGCTGGTGGAAGAATGAAGAACTTCAGTACTTGCTTCTGTTTTCTCAGTCGATTAGACTGAGTGAGGGTGGGCAAGGGGTGTTGGACACTCGAGGAGAAAGGGGAGTCTGTGAAATGTTGTCTCAGAGACAGGGAGGGTGGATGGGCTGTGCAGAGCCCGCTTGAAGGGAGGGCTCGTTCGTTCCTATGGAGACCGGTCAGCATGTACTGTGTTGTTCCCTAGCCAGACTCAGCCACAAGGGTGAAGCAGGGGCAGTTGCATTTACTGGGGCGGAGATTATGCCAGGTGAGTTGGCAGGGTTTGGTCTGTGTGCAACGGAACAGTAACAGTGAGGCGGTGAGCTGGTCCAGTAATGGAGGTTCCAGCGGTGGCAGAGGCCTGCCAAATAAGCTGGAGGACATGGAAGTCAAGCAGTGGCGTGTATGACTTGTTGGTTGTAACGAGATCTAGAGCAGCAGTTCTCACTCTGGAGTGTGCATCTCACACTTGACCAGCCCCTGAAGGGCTTGTTAAGACAGAGTGCTGGGCCCCAGCCCAGTATCTAACTCAGTACGTCTGGGTGGGACCTGAGAATTGGCCTCTCTAACAAGTTTCCAGGCAATGCTGAGGCTGCTTGTCCACATAGAGTCTGGCCAGAGCAGTGGCCGAGGTAGAGAGGGGCCCAGAACATTGGAGGAAGGGAACAAGAGGCCACGTGGTGGGAAGCTCTTCCATCTGCGTGGATCCAGAATTGACTCAGGAGTGCTGCAGGGAGAGACTGTGACATGTCATTTGGCAAAGAACATTCTGTTTCCCCGATTCCTGGACTTACATGAAAACTTATTAGAAACTATTATGAACAATTACATACCAATAAATTGGACACCCTAGAAGAGGTGGATAAATCCTTAGAAACATACAACCTACCAAGACAGAACCAAGAAGAAATTGGAAGCTTGAACAGACGAATAATAAATAAGAAGATTGACTCAGTAACCAAACACCTCTCAACAAAGAAGAACTCAAGGCTGGGTCTTCACAGGCAAGTCTACCAAACATTTAAAGAAAAATTAATACCAATCCTTTTTATACCCTTCCAGAAATGGAAGAAAGAACACTTCCAAACTCATTTTATGAAGTTAGCATTATCCTGACACCAAAGGCAGGCAAAAAATTAGAAATAGAGCTACCAGATGATCCAGCAATCCCACTTCTGTGTATATACACAAAGGAATTGAAATCAGGATCTCAAAGAGGTGTCTGTATTCTCTGTTCATTGCAGCATTGTTAACAATAGCCAAAACATGGAAGCAACCAGATTGTGCGTTCCCTGATGAATGGCTGAAGAAAATGTGGTATATAGGGACTTCCCTGGTGGCACAGTGGTTAAGAATCCGCCTGCCAATGCAGGGGACACGGGTTTGAGCCCTGGTCCGGGAAGGTCCCACATGCCACGGAACCACTAAGCCCGTGCACCACAACTACTGAGCCTGTGCCCTAGAGCCCCACGAGCCACAACTACTGAGCCCACGTGCCACAACTACTGAAGCCCGTGCACCTAGAGCCTGTGCTCCACGACAAGATAAGCCACCGCAGTGAGAAGCCCATGCACTGCAATGAAGAGCAGCCCCCACCTACACAACTAGAGAAAAGCCCGCGTGCAGCAACGAAGACCCGACACAGCCAAAAATACATTAAAAAAATAAAATGTGGTATATACACAAAATGGGATATTATTCAGCCTTTAAAGAAAGAAGGAAATCCTGCCATTTGCAACAACATGGATGAACACGTAGGACGTTGTGCTAAGTGAAGTAAGCCAGACACAGAAGGACAGATACTACCTAGTACCACTTATGTGAGGAATCTAAAACAGCCAAACCCATAGAAGAGAGTAGAAGGGTGGTTGCCAGGGGCTGGGGAGGGGGAAATGGGGAGGTGATGGTCAAAGAGTACAACGTGTCAGGTACCCAAGATAAGTAAGTTCTAGAGATCTAGAATATTTTGTCAATTTTTGGTTATATACTTTAATTACAGGGCACCCCGTTAAACAGAGAGCAAAATTACGGGAGTCTCAGACCTAAGCAACTCTGGGCACATTTGGTCTCACAGAGCCAAGTGTTGGGTTAAGGGTGCAGTTGGAGTGGGTTGGGGTCCCAGGAAGGCTTTGTGAGGGAGGTGGGTCCAGAGTCAGAGGTGAAGAGGTGTCCAAGGGTATTTTCCAGGTGGCTAAACAGGTCTCCATCGTGCGTACAGAGGGAATAGGGATGAAGAGGCAGGCAGGAGGCTGGCAGGCCTGGGAGGAGGAGGCACAGAACGGCAGGGATTTTAAACTTGCCTGATTGGAGCTCACACAGGGCTGGGGAACTTGGAGTTGTGGCAAAATAGGCCTGATATTCTTGGGGAATTCTTGGAATGTGGGCAGGGTGCCTGAGAGCCACCCCTGGGGTCCGTGAGCACAGAGGTGAAGAGGATATTATTTTCGTAAGATCACACAGCTGCTCAGAACCGAGGATGGAAATCCCGGTTCCGATACCAGAGCCAGTGTTGTCTCAGCTACACCCTGCAGCCTCCCAGGATATGCCATTCCATTGCTCAAGTTCATTTGTACAAACTAATCTGTCACTATCCTCAACTGTAGGTTTATCTTACCTTTGTTAGATTGACATAACATTTTAAAATACTAGTTTGTAGGGGACTTCCCTGCTGGTCCAGTGGGTAAGCCTCCGCGCTCCCAATGCAGGGGGCCCCGGTTCAATCCCTGGTCAGGGAACTAGATCCCTCATGCATGCCTTAGCTAAGAGTCCGCATGCCGCAACTAAGAGTCCGCATGCCGCAACTAAAGATCCTGCGTGCCGCAACTAAGACCTGGTGCAGCCGAAATAAATAAATAAATGAACATTAAAATAAATAAATACTAAAATAAATAAATAAAATGGAATACTAGTTTGTTTTGTTATATTTAGGAAGAAAGAGCAGACATTTATGGCCACAGCATCACAACAACCTTTTAGGGTCCCTGTTCTCCGCAGTGTGAGGAATGTTGCAAGCCCAGATTGTTGATTTTTTTCCTGTGTTCCCAGAGGTGACCCCCTAAATGGATCAGCACCATTAGCTGGCTAAGTTGAGGTTCAAGTCCTGGTCTACAGTAACTAGAATCACAGAGGGCTGATAAATTTACAGTGAAAAAATGGCCAGGAGGATAGCCTCATCTACCAGAGGGCAGACAGCAGAAGCAAGAAGAACTACAGTCCTGCAGCCTGTGGGACAGAAACCACATTCACGGAAAGACAGACAAGATGAAAAGGCTGAGGGCTATGTACCAGATGAAGGAACAAGATAAAACCCCAGAAAAGCAACTGAATGAAGTGGAGATAGGCAACCTTCCAGAAAAAGAATTCAGAATAATGATAGGGAAGATGATCCAGGACCTCGGAAAAAGAATGGAGGCAAAGATCAAGAAGATGCAAGAAATGTTTAACAAAGACCTAGAAGAATTAAAGGACAAACAAACAGAGATGAACATTACAGTAACGGAAATGAAAACTACACTAGAAGGAATCAATAGCAGAATAACTGAGGCAGAAGAATGGATAAGTGACCTGGAAGACAGAATGGTGGAATTCACTGCCACGGAAGAAAATAAAGAAAAAAGAATGAAAAGAAATGAAGACAGCCTAAGAGACCTCTGGGACAACATTAAACGCAACAACATTCGCATTATAGGGGTCCCAAAAGGACAAGAGAGAGAGAAAGGACCGGAGAAAATACTTGAAGAGATTATAGTCAAAAACTTCCCGGCGTCCGTGCCCGAGGCTCGTGGGTCTGCGGCCGCAGTGCGTGGCGCCGGAGCTTGAGGGGGTGGGGGTTGGGGGTGGGCTGGCTGCCACCATGGCCGGGAGTCAGGACGTGTTCGACGCCATCGTGATGGCGGATGAGAGGTTATGATGGTGCCAATTACACAGCTGGGCCTTCAAAGTTAGAGCCACAGTCACGGTACATTTTGTGATCATCTGATGACGTTTCTCCTTGCTAGTCTCCTGAGATGTGATGGAAAGCCCAGTTTCATGGGGAAGGTTATCAGGAAGGCTATGAAGAAGGAAGTATTTTGGGTATGATTGAAGGAAGACAGTATGGCATGTTACATGGAGCTAAAATCGGATCTGAGATCGGGTGCTACCAAGGTTTTGCTTTTGCGTGGAGATGTCTCCTAAACGGCTGGGCCACTGAGAAAGACAGCAAAGAGATGAAGGTCTTAGAATCGTTGATTGGAATGATTCAGAAATTCCCTTATGATGACCCTACTTATGATAAACTTCATGAAGACTTAGACAGAATTAGAGGGAAATTTAAGCAGCTTTGTTCATTACTAAACATCCAGCCCGACTTTAAAATTAGTGCAGAAGGTTCCAGACTTTCATCTTGAGGATGACAGACGCACAAAGATGAAACGTCAGGGAACAGATGTTCATATGTTAAGTGTTTAAAAATGTGATTAAGGGCAAAACAATGATGGGGGATTCATTGTTTTGCAGGGAGGGTTCCAGCTTGGCCGCTGAAAGGGCTTCCTTCCCCCGAGGTCTGCCGGGTGGCCTCGATGCCCCCCACGGGGCCCCTCCGCATAGGCCCGTCCTTTGTTGGGCCCTGTCTGCTCTGCAGCATGAACGTGGCCCTGGCAGAGTCCTCACCGGGCTGCTCTTCTCTGGTCCAGGGTCCAGGCCCCAGGCTCACGGGTTCTCGTCATCTGGCAGGCCTGGCTGGATCTAGACTTGGGTTGGCTCTGGATATGATAAACCTTGCCTTTACCCCCCCGGGCTTTGGTCAGCGCTCAGAGGGACGGTTTTTTAAAAAATGAGAGCCACAGGGTTGACACAAAGCAGGTTAATGGGAAGGAGTGATGGGTACTGGACATTTATTGACCCTTGAGATGTACCAGTGCTGTGACCTGCTTCTCATGTTTTATTTAGTCCCTTCAGGAGCCCATGAGGTAGGCGTTATTCCCATTTTATAGACAAGGAAACTGAGGCCCAAGAGACTGCCTGGTCCAAGGGCAGTGGGCGGCAGAACTGGGACTCCAGCCCTGTCTCCTGGTGCCCGCTCTGGAATGCACAGTCGCACCCACAGTCTCGGGGTCCCTACCCGCAGGTCCTCGCTATGCCCCGTGGAGCCCTGGGGCATCTCATGTCACCATGGACATGGGCGTCTGGCTGAGAGGAGCAGAGGCCAGCCTTGTCCCCAGGAAGCCGGGACGAGCTCTTCCTGTGTCCCCAGGTGGGTGGGGCTCTGCAGCATCAAAAATGGTCAAGGGGAGGAGACTTTAAGGCCACCATTCTACGTGCAGAAACTTTGGAGCCTTACTGCATGCAGCTTCCTTCTAGTGTGAGTTCTTCTGTCTTCTGCCCGGACTTAAAAGGCATCATCTGTACACGGTGCACGGCCTCAGGTGCGCCTTCGTCACAGACACCAGCAGCGCTTATCTCGGGCCGGTGGGATGGAGGGGCTTTTGTTGTCGTTTACCTGGGTGGATTTTTGTGCTTCCTAAGCTATCTGTTTAGATAATGTATTATTTTTATAATTGAAAAAAAAGAGTATAAAGAGTATATTTTAAAGCAGAAAAAAAAAATTCCCTAACATGGGAAAGGAAATAGCCACCCAAGTCCAGGAAATGCAGAGAGTCCCATACAGGATAAACCCAATGAGAAACATGCCAAGAAAAAGACAAAGAAGAATTATTGAAAGCAGCAAGGGAAAAACGACAAATAACATACAGAGGAACTCCCATAAGGTTAACACCTGATTTCTCAGCAGAAACTCTACAAGCCAGAAGGGAGTGTCATGATATACTTAAAGTGATGAAAGGGAAGAATCTACAACCAAGATTACTCTGCCCGGCAAGGATATCATCAGATTCGATGGAGAAATCAAAAGCTTTACAGACAAGCAAAAGCTAAGAGAAGTCAGCACCACCAAACCAGCTCTACAACAAACGCTAAAGGAACTTCTCTAAGTGGGAAACACAAGAGGAGAAAAGGACCTGTAAGAACAAACCCAAAACAATTAAGAAAATGGTAATAGGAACATACATATCGATAATTACCTTAAATGTGAATGGATTAAATGTTCCAGCCAAAAGACACGGGCTTGCTGAATGGATACAAAAACAAGACCCAGATATATGCTGTCTACAAGAGACCCACTTCAGACCTAGGGACACATTCAGACTGAAAGTGAGGGGATGGAAAAAGATATTCCATGCAAATGGAAATCAAAAGAAAGCTGGAGTAGCAATACTCATATCAGATAAAATAGACTTTAAAATAAAGAATGTTACAAGAGACAAGGAAGGACACGACATAATGATCAAGGGATCAATCCAAGAAGAAGATATAACAATTATAAATATATATGCACCCAACATAGCACCTCCGTACATAAGGCAACTGCTAACAGCTCTAAAAGAGGAAATCGACAGTAACACCATAATAGTGGGGGCTTTAACACCTCACTTAACATCAGTGGACAGATCATCCAAACAGAAAATTAATAAGGAAACACAAGCTTTAAATGACACAACAGACCAGATAGATTTAATTGATATTTATAGGACATTCCATCCAAAAACAGCAGATTACACTTTCTTCTCAAGTGCACACGAAACGTTCTCCAGGGTAGATCACAGCTTGGGTCACAAATCAAGCCTCAGTAAATTTAAGAAAACTGAAATCATATCAAGCATGTTTTCTGACCACAACGCTATGTGATTAGAAATCAGTTACAGGGAAAACAACGTAAAAAGCACAAACACATGGAGGCTAAACAATACATTACTAAATAACCAAGAGATCACTAAAGAAGTCAAAGAGGAAATCAAAAAATACCTAGAGACAAATGACAATGAAAACACGATGGTCCAAAACCTATGGGATGCAGCAAAAGCAGTTCTAAGAGGGAAGTTTATAGCTATACAAGCCTCCCTCAAGAAAGAAGAAAAATCTCAAATAAACAATCTAATGTTACACCTAAAGGAACTAGGGAAAGGAGAACAAACAAAACCCAAAGTTGGTAGAAAGAGAGAAATCATAAAGATCAGAGCAGAAATAAATGAAATAGAAACAAAGAAAACATTAGCAAAGATTGATAAAAGTAAAAGCTGGTTCTTTGAGAAGATAAACAAAATTATTAAACCATTAGCCAGACTCATCAAGAAAAAGAGGGAGAGGACTCAAATCAATAAAATTAGAAATGAAGAAGGAGAAATCACAACCAACACTGCAGAAATACAAAGGATTATAAGAGATTACTACAGACAACTATATGCCAATAAAATGGACAACCTGGAAGAAATGGACAAATTCTTAGAAAGGTATAACCTTCCAAGGCTGAACCAGGAAGAAATAGGAAATATGAACAGACCACTCACAAGTAATGAAACTGTGATTAAAAATCTTCCAACAAACAAAAGCCCAGGACCAGATGGCTTCACAGGTGAATTCTATCAAACAATTAGAGAAGAGCTGACACCCATCTTTCTCAAACTCTTCCAAAAAATTGCAGGTGAAAGAAAACTCCCAAACTCATTCTATGAGGCCACCATCACCCTGATACCAAAACAAGACAAAGATACTCCAAAAAAAAATTACAGACCAATATCACTGATGAATATAGATGCAAAAATCCTCAACAAAATACTAGCAAACAGAATCCAACAACAGACTAAAAGGATCATACACCATGATCAAGTGGGATTTATCCCAGGGATGCAAGGATTGTTCAGTATACATAAATCAACCAAAGTGATACACCATATCAACAAATTGAAGAAGAAAAACCATATGATCATCTCAATAGATGCAGAGAAAGCTTTTGACAAAATTCAACACCCATTTATGATAAGAAACTCTCCAGAAAGTGAGCATAGAGGGGGAACCTACCTCAACATAATAAAGGCCGTATATGACAAACCCACAGCAAACATTTTTCTCAATGGTGAAAAACTGAAAGCATTTCCTCTTGAGATCAGGAACAAGACAAGGATGTCCACTCTCGCCACTATTATTCAACATAGTTTTGGAAGTCCTAGCCATGGCAGTCAGAGAAGAAAAAGAAATAAAACGAATCCAAATCGGAAAAGAAGAAGTAAAACTGTCACTGTTCACAGATGACATGATACTATACATAGAGAATCCTAAAGATGCCACCAGAAAACTGCTAGAGCTAATCAATGAATTTGGTAAAGTTGCAGGAGCCAAAATTAATGCACAGAAATCTCTTGCATTCCTATATACTAATGATGAAAAATCTGAAAGAGAAATGAAGGAAACACTCCCATTTACCATTGCAACAAAAAGAATAAAATACCTAGGAATATACCTTCCTAGGGAGACAAAAGACCTGTATGCAGAAAACTGTAAGACACTGATGAAAGAAACCAAAGATGACACAAACAAATGGAGAAATATACCGTGTCCTTGGATTGGAAGAATTAATATTGTGAAGATGACTCTACTACCCAAAGCAATCTACAGATTCAATGCAATCCCTATCAAATTACCAATGGCATTTTTCACAGAACTAGAACAAAAAATCTTAAAATTTGTATGGAGACACAAAAGACCCCGAATAGCCAAAGCAGTCTTGAGGGAAAAAAACGGAGCTGGAGGAATCAGACTCCCTGACTTCCTACTGTACTACAAAGCTACAGTAATCAAGACAATATGGTACTGGCACAGAAACAGAAATATAGATCAATGGAACAGGATAGATAGAAAGCCCAGAGATAAACCTATGCACCTATGGTCAGCTAATCTATGACAAAGGAGGCAAGGATATACAATGGAGAAAAGACAGTCTCTTAAGTAAGTGGTGCTGGGAAAACTGGACAGCTACATGTAAAAGAATGAAATTAGAACACTCCCTAACACCATACACAAAAATAGACTCAAAATGGATTAGAGACCTAAATGTAAGACCAGACACTATAAAACTCTTAGAGGAAAACATAGGAAGAACACTCTTTGACATAAATCACAGCAAGATCTTTTTTGAGCCGCCTCCTAGAGAAATGGAAGTAAAAACAAAAATAAACAAATGGGACCTAATGAAACTTAAAAGCTTTTGCAAAGCAAAGGAAACTACATACAAGACGAAAAGACAACCCTCGGAATGGGAGAAAATATTTGCAAACGAATCAACGGACGAAGGATTAATCTCCAAAATATATAAACAGCTCATGCAGCTCAATATTGAGAAAAACAAACAACCCAATACAAAAATGGGCAGAAGACCTAAATAGACATTTCTCCAAAGAAGACATACAGATGGCCAAGAAGCCCATGAAAAGCTGCTCAACATCACTAATTATTACAGAAATGCAAATCAAAACTACAATGAGGTATCATCTCACACCAGTCAGAATGGCCATCATAAAAAATCTATAAACAGGGCTTCCCTGGTGGCGCAGTGGTTGAGAGTCCGCCTGCCAGTGCAGGGGACACGGGTTCGTGCCCCAGTCCGGGAAGATCCCACATGCCGCGGAGCGGCTGGGCCCGTGAGCCATGGCCGCTGAGCCTGCACGTCCGGAGCCTGTGCTCTGCAGCGGGAGAGGCCACAGCAGTGAGAGGCCCGCGTACCGAGAAAAAAAAAATCTATAAACAATAAATGCTGGAGAGGGTGTGGAGAAAAGGGAACCCTCTTCCACTATTGGTGACGATGTAAATTGATAGAGCCACTATGGAGACCAGTATGGAGGTTCCTTAAAAAACTAAAAATAGAATTACCATATGACCCAGCAATCCCACTACTGGGCATATACCCAGAGAAAACCATAATTCAAAAAGACACATGCCCCCCTGTGTTCATTGCAGCTCTATCTATAATAGCCAGGTCATGGAAGCAACCTAAATGCCCATTGACAGACGAATGGATAAAGAAAAAGTGGTACATAGATACAATGGAATATTACTCAGCCGTCAAAAGGAACAAAATTGGGTCATTTGTAGAGACGTGGATGAATCTAGAGACTGTCATACAGAGTGAAGGAAGTCAGAAAGAGAGAAACAAATATCGTGTATTAATGCACATATGTGGAACCTAGAAAAATGGTACAGATGAACCGGTGTGCAGGGAAGAAATAGAGACACAGATGTAGAGCACAAACATATGGATCCCAAGCGGGGAAAGCAGTGGGGGGTGGTCGTGTGATGAATTGGGAGATTGGGATTGACATGTATACACCGAAGTGTATAAAATGGATGACTAATAAGAGCCTGTTGTATAAAAATGTACATAAAATAAAATTCAAAAAATAAATGGCCAGGAGACAGGAACTGAAAAACGGAAGAGCGAGCCACTAGAGAGGTGCTTGGTGAGAACCCGCAGAGGGACTTGGGGACCCTTGCGGCCGCTCTCCGCTGCTCTCAGCTGGAAGCCAGCAGCCTTAGCCAGGCTGGGCCTGGAGACAGCTGGAGTCTCAGAAACATGGGGACTCTTGGTCTCCTCTTAGTTGAGACTGTCTGCAGGCCACCCTGCTCTGACTCCTCGTACCAGGAGGGTCTGCTGCAGATGACTGACTGTTCTCATCCTTTAGACGTTCGCTGGAGAGACGCCGGAGCGGCTGGACTGCTGAAATAGCTTTACCTTTCAGTGGGCCTTCATGTCACCTTCTTTTGGACTTTCAATGTCACAATTAAAGCCCTCCTGTAGCTGAGGAAATGGAGGCTCAGGGAGCCTCCGTAACTTACCCAAGCCCACCTGGCTAATAAGTAGTGGATTTAGGGCTCAAACCCAGGCCCAATTCTGAAACGTGGGCTCCTAACCGCTGTGTGATCATTCTGCCTGTTAGGTTCTTTTTGTTTGGGTTTGGGTTTTGTCTCTGTTAGCCATTTTTAAATCGTCTGCTTCGAAGTCCAGGATGTGCGATCAGCTTGGAGCCTGCCCGCTCCACTCGCTTATGTTGCTTCGCTTGTGTGCCGACCTCTAGCTTGTTCTCTCTTCCAGTGTGGGATCTGCAGTAAACCGATGGGTGAGCTTCTGGATCAGATCTTCATTCACCGCGACACCATCCACTGTGGGAAATGCTATGAGAAGCTCTTCTAGGTGGGTGCTGGGAACTTACTAGAGGGCAGAAATGGGCTCTGGTCTCTCCCTGAGGCTTGACCTGGGACAATGCTCTCTCTCTTAGCCTTTATGTTCAGGGGACCCCGAGTCCTTGTGTCCCTATGCCTTGTGATACTTTGAAGTCTTAGGTGGCGCAGATAAAGACCCTCCCCGTGGACATTTCCAAGTTGCAGGAGTCATTGTCTCTTCCTGTCAAGAAGCACCTTCCATGCAGCACCTCGGCTAAGCCCCCTAGCTGCCCTGAAATGCTGGCCAGGCCTATGTTGTTAGCCTCATTTGGGAACAAGGAAGTAAAGACCTAGAAAGGAAAAGGACACGGGGAAACGCCTGGCTTGTAGACGGCAGAGTCAGGACCTCAACCCAGGACTTCAGATTCAGGTCCGGGGCTCTCTACCACATTCCCTCGAGTCGCCTCCAGCATTGCTCATGTAGCATCAGATCAGGCCTCAGCCGAGGTATTCAGTGAAACAGATGCACAGCTGGGTAGCAGCAGCAGGTAAAGGCCAGGATGCGCAGGCGTGTGTGGGAGATGATGGTGCTGTCCCGGCGCCCGGGCGGCCCCTGGGCCACATTGTGAACTCTGCCTGAAGTCAGGTTTGCATGCTGAAAGCCCGTGGGATCGACCCCGGTGTCTGAGCTTCACGGGGCCCAGTGACCCTCCTCAGCCAGAAGCACAGAGCAGAATATCTCCCTTGAAGGCAGTGGGGATCGGTACCAACCGGGCCCTCCACCAGCCACAAGCTGTTCCGCCTTTTCTCCAGAAGACATTGACCTGGCCTGTCCCTCCCGGTGCCTGGAGCAGTCCCCCTCGCCAGGGGCTTCTGACTGCTCACTGGATCGGCTGTGTGTTTTCCAGTCTCATGGATACTTCTATTTCCTTTTAGCTCCTCCAGGCTAAGAAGAAGCTGATAACTCCTGGACAAGTTTGACTGTCCCCACGAGCCCCAAGTTGCTGACTCCTCTTCCCTCACTTCCTCTCTCCTCCATGTGACTGCTTCACGTTTTTGCTCTTCTTAAGTTGAACTTGCTTACGTCCAGTAGCATATCTTAATGATGTTATGATAATTACTTGTGTGTGTAGCTTTTTAGAGCTTAGAAAGCACTTCCCATCCATTATGTTACTTCCGGCTCAAGCAAAGAGGATTGAACAGTAATTCCATTTTGGCTTCCCTCAGACTGATCGGCTTCCTGATGCGTTTAGGTGGCCTGGTGCGATAGTCACGGACAAGAGCGTGGGGTGCGGTGCATCCTGACTCTTGGGACAGAGAGCAAATCACATTCTGGTTCACAGCTCTGAGTGTACCTTTGGAACTTGACAGAAGAAGCAGACCTCCTGAAGCTTCTGAGGGGTTAAAGACTGTTGACGATCCCTGGTGGGTAAATTGCAGACGCTGAATGCTAGGGATTGACATAGGCTAAAGTTCAGCTTGTCTATTTGCCATATATATTTTTTAAACTTTCCGTATACTTTTACAACTAGTTAGTTGCTTTTGATTGAGTTATATAGCAGATTTTAATGACCTCCTACCTACCTACCTTTCAGTGTAGTTGCGTTTTGTGCTGCAGGCATGTGGACGTGTATTAGAAAGTTTACACGTTAGGTTTAAATTCTATAGGATGTGATTCTTAAGAGGCTACTGACCAAAGGGGCATCTGTGTCTGAACCTTGCTGATTAATACCTTTGCCCTCAGTGTCCGATCCCTAAACTTTACACAGAAATCCCCTAAAGCAAGTTGTAGGGTCTATAGACTCCAGCAGGATTATGAAGGGAGAAAATCAGCTAACATCTCTTGAGGCCTTACTGCGTACCAGGCATTATCACAAGGTGGTGGCATTAATCCCCATGCTAATCGTGTACAGAGGGTGTTCTTCTCCGCAGTTCGCAAGTGAGGACGTTGAGGCTCGGGGAGGCGGTCATTGCGTTGTGCACAGCGCACCCATGTAACGCTCTCTAGCACCCATGCCCTCTCCAGTAACAGTAATGCTGAGTATATGTGAAGCACTGTGTGGAGGTGACACCCGGACGCACACTTTTACAAAGAGGGGAAGGTGGGGAATTGCACCCCTCCTCTGGGCATCCTGGGTCCCCATAAAATACCAGAAGGGCCAAACTGGCCCTCTCACCTCCCTTTTCCATGAAAACACTTCTGAACTGAAATACTCTCAGCTGGGAACAGATTTGACTCACAGACCTTCCCAAAGACGAGCTTGTCAACCCAGGGGAAGCTCCAGTAGGCTAGCGGATCTGGGCACAGGGCCCTCAGTGACCTCCCATCTTCCAGTCCAGACTCTGTCCCATGCTAGTGGCAACTACTGAGACCCCAGGTACTTGGAACAGGGATACCTGTCGGCCAGCTGGACAGATGCAGGCCCATTCATGCAGTCAGCTGATGCTCTGCTCAGGTTTGACTGGGCCCCTCTGCCTTTGGGACCAGCATCGCTGTGTAAGTTCCTCGAAAGGACAACCTGACAGTTTTTATGATGAAAAATGAGGGCGTTTTCTCTTGGTTTAATTAGAAAGTGCCTCTCCATCTCTCTCCAGTTTCTGAGCCCTGTGCACGTTGGCTGGTGGACTTCTTCTTCCTGCCAAATGAGCAGAGAGGAATGTTCCATTTATTTCCATAGATGTGCGTCAGATTTGCTGTGGAGTGGAAAACTGGCCATGTACTCGCACAAAACATGAGCTGGTTTTCCTCAGGACGGTAGGGACTGACACGTAGGTGCTGAATGAATGAGTGAAAGGGAAAGAAAGGTCGTGCCTTTGGGTGGGAGGCAGCACCCCTGAGTCTTGGCAGGATCAAGAGGTGCCAGATAGGCTGGCTTCCCTGCCTTCTAGTACACTCTGCCTTTAAGAGAGTTTTAGAACCAACATGCAAGATATTGACTCCAATCTGAAAAAGTCTCTTTCATGTTTAAATGGCACAGAATTCTTTCGCTTCTTTTTATTTGCCTAGAATTTTTAATCATACTTGCTTAACTCATTAATGTACACAATTATAATAAATGGTAAGATATTTCATGTGTAAATGTTAAGGTTTCCTTTTATAGGTGTAATAACTTGGTGTATTTGGCTGTGTGATTTATTTTCTCCTATTACCTGAAGCCACTCTCTTTACAAAAGCAAATAAATACTTTAAGGAGTATCAAAGTTTTCTCTACAGAAGCAAATACTTTTAAGAAGTATCAAATCTAAAGAGAAAACAACAGCATTATCTAGAAACTATGCATGCACAGCGAGTGTGCAATTCTAGGCCTGTCAGATCGAATGAAGGAGATTTTATTCTTTCGGGCCCATCCTTCCTTTCATTGTCGACAGTCCTTATTGAACTCTTGCAGTGACCAAGAGCTCAGTCCCTTAAAAGCCCATTCTGTCTGGGGAAATGCATTCCTCAGCTGACTTACAACCTGTTCCCTTTAACTATCACCCACTGGTAATCTGTAATCCCTCTTTTATATGCCAGCCCCTAAAATCGGTAAATACACTTGTTGGGTTCTTCCTCTGTCAACTCTTCTCCCATTTAAACACCCCTGATCCCATCAACTCTGACAGGAATTCTGCGTATGCATCTCTTAACCCTCAGAGGTGCCCCCAACCGCACGTCCGAACCCATTCCTCCAGATGTGTACCGACAGGCAGGACTTTCACCTTGCTCATTAAGGCTGGTGCCCAAGCGGTCAGAATCCTGTGGAACAGTCATTCTGCCTATCACGTGATCCATGATTCCAGGTTTTGTTTCCGAAAATATAATTTGCATGTCATCGATGTCTTGATCCAGCCTGGGGCCAAAAAGGGTGGTCAGGAAGTCAGTCCAAAGATAGAAGACATGACAGAGAAATCCCTCTACAACTGAGCAGGGGCGTTGGGACCCAGTATTCAGTAGGTATTGAACTAGTGTCCCTCTAGCTACTTTCTCACCCCAACCTCAGCCACCATCTTGGCTACGAGTACATTTGGGAAAGGAAGAAGAGGTTTTACCACTTCAAAGGCAAGAACTATAACAGTAGCTCCTAACCAGGACGTGGAGTCTCTGTTGGTGATAGCATGTGACACAAAGACCTAGAAAAAAAATAGGGTAGTTATTTTGAAAAATGGCTTAGCAGACCAGGTTCCCACCAAGCCGGTCGATCCCCAGTACCCAGCCTCCTCCCCTATTCCTCCTTCCCCTTTATAGGTCCACACCTGTGAGGGCCCCCAACCCATACACCCCCACGTGGGGTCCTCCGGGGGACTCTGCTTATGAATGTATTCCGCCTGTGAATTTCCACACGCTCCATTTCTCTTGTGATGTTTCTCTGCACAATATCCTTTTCCCATGAACTTCCCAAGGGAGGAAAGCTTCCACCAGGGGACCCAACACTGGTTACATTGAATTCAAAGTTGGGATCACTACGTGGCCATTTGGGGCCCCTCTTGCCACTGAATCAACAAGAAGGGTGTTATTTACCTGCCGGCTGAGCGCTCCTGACAATCGAGGGGAAAAGGGTCGCTGCAAGGACCACGTAGCAAACCCCGGAGGAGAGTCTTCTGGGGGTGTCTCTTAGTGCTCCCACGTCCAATAACGTAAGGTAACGGATGACTGATGACTCATGCAGGCAGGACCACTAAGGGATCAGATTGGTTAGGAATAAAGGTTTGTATCTTACTGCCTGGTAGACGACCACAGCCAGCTAGACGAGGTCATAGGGAACTGAAATGCTAGTGGAAAAGGAAGTTACAAATACTATGACCTCATGGCCAGTTGCAAAAATAACAGCTACGGAAGCTATGCATACTTCGTCTTGCTTTGCTATTATATATTTAAATCTGCCCCATTACTTTTCTTTCTCCCGTTTCCAAATCTCGCGTTTAAATTGTGTGGGTGGTGCTTAATCATATAATTTAACCTGTAGATTACAGTATGTCAAAGTGGAATTATGACAGAACTAGAGAAGGAACAGACATCCCCCAGAGAATGAAAGTGTATCTAATGGGACTTCTGACGTCCCCCCTTCTTGAAGAAGGCAAAGGCATATTCGTGTATATGAGGTATGGTTGCATCATGCTAAGCAGAAGCATAGTGTCACTGTTATCATTTGTAAGAAAAATATGGGGTGTCAAAAAGAGGGTACACCTGGCTTTTTTCCCGGTGCTTTCTGGGAAACCTCCTGCAAATTATCCATGACAGTCCTGCGGGTGGAATTGCTGGGGGCTTTTTCCTCGTGTACCAGCAGCAGAGTCTCCCTGACCTTCACTGCTCCAGCCTTCTACTGCTTGTGTAAGCCACTGATTCCTTGTTCTCAACCCTTCCTGCTAGGGAAGGAGTGGCACTGCTTTCCTGATGGGCTCCCCTGTTAATGCTGTCTCCACCCAACCTTCTTCTGTACCGCATGTCCTGCCTGTGAATGGCTTCCGGAGCATGCACTCTGCCTGTGAGTGTTTCCCACCATGCCATCTGTCCCATGAAGAATCCCTGCTCCAGCCCTTCCTCACTGTACACTCTGTCTCGGAACACCTTCTGCACAGTGCTGTCGCCCAAGGAGCACTTTGTGTGCCAGGCCCGTTATCTAATGCCATCTGCAGGATTCCTTTCCTTTTGAACATCCTCTGAACACTGAGCCCTGTGAATGCTGCCCGTGTTCCCTCCCCATCCCACCCCCCACTGCCCAGGAACTCCTGTCTGCTGCACTCTTCATAACGTAATCAGCGTGACCTCCTCCTCTGGGTGCTTTCTGCGTCTAACTCTCTGCTTGGGAATGTGTGGGTCTCTTTCTTAAGTCCTCTGGCTGTGAGACATTGCTACAGGCCATTCTAGTGAAGATTGTCTGCACACTCATATTTTTAACAGCTTTATTGAGATATATTTAACACACAAGAAACTGCATACATTAAAATTGTTCACTGGGCTTCCCTGGTGGCGCAGTGACTGAGAGTCCGCCTGCCGATGCAGGGGACGCGGGTTCGTGCCCCGGTCCGGGAGGATCCCACATGCCGCGGAGCGGCTGGGCCCGTGAGCCATGGCCGCTGAGCCTGCGCGTCCAGAGCCTGTGCTCCGCAACGGGAGAGGCCGCAGCAGTGAGAGGCCCGCGTACCGCAAAAAAAAAAAAAAAAAAAGTGTTCACTTTTTAAAATTAGTTTTGACACATGTATGTATCTGTGGACTCATCACCCCATTAAAATAGCGAATATATACATCACTCTCAAGACTTTCCTCCTGCTTCTTTGTAATCCTTCTATCCTGCAGCCACCTATCTGCTTTCTGCTACTGTGCATTACTTTGTATTTTAAAGCATTTTACGTAAAAAGTTTTATATAAAGAGTTTTACATAAATGGAATCATACAGTATGCACCCTTCGATGGAGGGATGGAAACATTCTAAACCTTGATTGGGATGGTGAGTATATACGAATGTATACATTTGTCAAAACTCATCATATGTACACTTAAAATGGATGTGTTTTATTGTCTGTTAAGTATTGTCAAATAAAAAACAAATACAGACTCATTAAGGAGAGACTTTTATTCAGAAGAATCGTTGAAAGAGGGGGAAGGGACTTTTGCAACAGAGGGAGGGGGACTTCTACAATAGGGAGAATGCTGTGCTAGTAAATTCTGCGAGCATCTGAAAAGTTAGGAAAAAAGTTTTTCTTTTTTAAAGAGTAAGCAAGTTTAGAAAGAATTGGATGTGGGGAAGTGGGATGAAATGGTGGCAAGATCGCATAGAGATGAGAGAGGCCAGTCTATTCTCAGGAGGGGCTGTCTGCTGACTCAGGCTGGGGGTGGGCCAAAGTTCAGGGGCCTGGAGGAAGGAGAGAAGCTGAACCAAACTTTGATTAACAAGCATTTTTTTTTTCAATTCATCTATGCTTGAAGACAACTTAGAGTCTTCATAAGGATCTAGGCAGTCAGCTTTTAGGTCTGTGGGGCCAAATCAGGAGGGAGAGAGGAAAATGAGAAATGTTCGTTTGGAGGGTTGTAGGCAGATATTGAAAGAAATTGGAATAACTGAAAACTTCTTAAGTGTGGACAGTGTGCGCAAGATTGCAGGATTCAGTCCAATTTACAAATTCTTACATGGTAACAAAACCATGACGTTCTACAAAGAGGGGCAAAATAGCTCAGAGACAATGAACAGGACCAGAATGTCATAACCCACATCTCACAGTATTTTCTAATGAAATGCAAAATTTCTCTCAATGGTCACCCTCCTTTTGATCAAAGATCATCTCAAATAAGGTTATTCTCGATTGCAAACTAACTCTGGTCTTACTAGCTTTGACCTGATTATTTGCACAGGTGCAGCAAGGATGGTCATTGGCCATACAGGCCTTTTAAAGTTCGCTTTGCTGAAGTTTTTATAAAGAATTTCAGATTGGACTGTTAAAGCCTCTCGAGGCTGGTAGGCCAAGACCAGAACTCACCACCAGATATCACCCGTGCTTCCTATATATACATATTGGTGAATTCCTCTCTTCTCAAGGTACCCAAAGCCACCTGAGTTTCCTGGACTTGCCAAGGAGAGACCTTCCTTACTCACCTATAAGGCTGGGAACTCTGTAAGCCAGGTACCAGGTTCCCAAGGGAGTTTTCTAAGACTTGGCTTCATAAACTCAACCTGAGTTCCTTAAAATTGTCAGGTCACATGTGATTCTATGAACATCATTTACAAATACGACATTCCAGTCAAAGCCTTGGTTATATAACCAGTGTTTCCAATTATGTCCTGTTAATAAGAAAGGCAGGTTCTTATTGAACCTATAGGCATATAACTGTATGACCATGAAAATAAGAGCGCTCAAAAATAATTTCCAAATTCTAGAGGGATTGGGCAGAGAGGAAAAAATAAATGGTTTGTGTCCATTTATGAAAGTATAGTCTACTAAATTGTTATCAGTTATGGATAGCTTAAGAGAAATGAGAAAGGGTTCCTTATATCCAGAATATAGAGCATGAAAGCATTGGCAACATTCCAAACAAAACCCGTAATCATCTTTCATGAGTTCATTAAGTCCTATGTCATGAATTCTTGTTCCGCTCAGTCTCATGAACCCATCAGCTTCTTCACTAGAGTTCTGGGAATTCTGGCTTAGTCCAGTGACAGGATTTCAAAGTTATTTAAGTAATGGCATCAGAAGCTCGTGCCTCAGAGCATGTGGCGTAGTCCTTTCCATGGGGGTCTGAGACAATCCCTTTTTCTTGCAGGTGAAGCATTCTGGCCTGTAGCTGATTGCAAGCTCTTTCAGGGAAGCCTTAGTGCATGACAAAAGATTTTAAATGCTCATGGTTAAAGATCTGATGAGGGTTCATCGCAAAAATAATGCAATTGACAAGGAAATTTTGTTGTTTCTGTGGCATGCAACATTTTAAAAGATAACTACAATTATGATTGATAACACTACACTCTTTAATATCAGGCAAAGCAATACCAGGACGTATCACGAACACTGAGGGCATTGACAAACCGCCAGGAAATTAATACGGTTTCTGAAACATTTATATTAATGACATTTCGCTCACACAAACGTAACCTAGAGAAGGTTAGGCATCTCTTATGATATGACAAAGCCTCCCATGAAACTCAATATATCAAATAAACCTAATTATTTCTGGCACCTCTGTTTTTACAAGGGAAGAGATACTTTGTGATTTTCCAGGCTCTATCTGGGAAAACTCAAATAAGCTTTGAGATCAGGAATATACCACTCAGGGGAATTCGCTGCCGTTCCAGTGGTTAGGACTCAGCACTTTCCCTGCCGAGGGCCAGGGTTCAATCCCTGGTCAGGGAAATAAGATCTCACAAGCCACCGGGTGCAGTGAAAAATAAAGAAGAGGAAAAAAAAAGAATATATCGCTTAGGATTTGAGCGTGGGGAAAGTAAGATAAAAAAGTTGTCAGAAGGTTTGAACACTTGGTTAAATAAGATCATGTGTCAGTAAGAAACACTACTTGTCTATTTAACCAAAGTGACAAAATATTTTAAAAGTAAATCTTTGGCAGTAATGCAATTATAAAGAACCTTAGTTCTTTCAAAAGTGACAAGACTTGGTTGAAGGCCATGATAAAGTCAACATAAAGCAAAGAAAATTATTCTGATAAGAAAGGCTCTTTGGCCAGAGGTGCGCCCCGGGGCCGCGGGACAAGCGGGCACAGAGGTCGCCTGTGTTGGGGGGCGGGGCTGCGGCGAGGTTCCAGCGGTTCTGCCGGAGCATCGGAGCATCGTGGGTCCGGGGCTGGGGGCGTCCGGGCTTGCGATGCTCTCTGCACTCTCCCGGCTCTGCAGCCTCGAGAACACGGCTAGGCAGCGGCAGTTTAGTGGGGAGTTGGCCTGCTGGGAACTAGGGGCCTGCTGGGGTCTCAGTTCTTGGCTGGCCCCGGAACATGAGGTTGCCAGGCGTGTGACGGCAGCAGGTAGGAGTGAGCCGCTGGTGCGGTGATGAGCAGGAAAAAAAGGACACTGGCTGTTGGCCTGTGAACCTAGGCAAGAACGAGCAGCCAACACAATCCAGACCCAGGTCCGAGGGCCCAGCTCGGTCCTGTGCGGCTCGTCGGTGGAATAGACCTGCAGGTGTGGCTCTTGTCACTCTAGGACTGGCTTCTGGACAGATCCTGCCGATGAGCCCAGGGCACTGTCCTCAGCTCTCCAGGAGAATGCGCCGGAGTGGAGCCAAGGGGGGGTGCCTGACTCAGCACCGGCGACCACGCACGTCCAGTCTGCTGGCAAGGGCAGTGGGGAGCCGGGGGAAGTCATGGCCTTGGGAGCGTCCTCTGATGAAAAAGAACCTGCAGGCTTATCAAATAACTTTTGTGTGGAACGTTGGTGTGCTGAAAGCAGTTCTGTGTGCTTTTCCCCCTTGGTGTGGATCAGCAGTGCTGAGGCAGCAGGTGTGATGCAGAAGTGTGAGCAGAGACTGTCTGGAACCCCCAGACTCCAGGGAAACTAAAGGTCACAGCCAGCCTAGTGAAGAGGATGGGGGGCGGGGGCGGGGGCGGCGGGGCAAGAAGGCGCCCAACGGCAGCAGGGCCCATCTGTGGTGGCGGCAGCCCAGCAGGCGCCCCTCGTCTCAGGGCCCTAATCCTGGCTCCAGCCGGGTGGTCAGGGGAGCTGCAAGGTCTTCTGGGCGAGCAGAGCCCGCGGTCCTGAGCTGTTCTTCTCTGTGTTTGGGTCATCTCCCCCCATCCAAGGGGAGAAATCTAGATGAGGTTTAAGAATCAGTGCTTTAAGAATGTGGATCTCGTAGTTGAAACCTTGGAACACGTGTTTTCAGCACAAGGTGTTAAAGTGAATGGAAGGATTTAGCGCCTTTTCAAGGAGGCTGTCTCCATGTGGGCAGAACTAGAGAATAAATGGGTCTTGAATAAAAAAAAAAAAAAGAAGAAAGAAAGAATCTTTGCTTTCTAGGCAGATTACTCAAAAAGTAAAGAAAAATCTTCTACTACCTCTTATGAAGAGCAGACCAATAATCTAAGGAAATGTTTCCATTTTAACAGAGAAAATCAAATTCTAGTTTTGCATCAGTGTACTATTTGATATTATAGCTCATTTTTTTAAATCTTATAAACAAACCCACTGAACCTTAGCCAGCTTTGACCACAAGAGATAAAATCTCCTCTGAGAACCATATCCATTCAGGTTTTGTCCTACACTTCCATCTTTTTCATTCTGGAACAACTAGTCATTTTACTTTAGTCTTTTATTTAACAAAAACACATCCTGCATAGTTAATTTAGTATAAGTGTAAGGTTTTAAGTGAGCAAAAGATCTTGGAAACTATCTTTAAGACTGACATACTACATATGAAACAATTACTGCTAAAATAAAGTTTTGTGAGAACAAATTCACTGTCACTAATTCCTGAGAATTTTGAGGATTCAATTTATAAAAGCACTTAAGTATCTCTAAACCAATAATAATGGAGCTCCTTGAAAGACTTTTATAATCTAATTTGGTAATACCATCAGGGTAGGAAACACTATATACACATACATACACACAAAAACATAAAATAGATAAGTCCTGGGGATGTAATGCACGGCCTGGAGACTGTAGTTAATACTGTGCTGTATACTTGAAATTGGCTGAGAGAGTAGATGTTTAAAATTCTCCTGATAAGAAAAAAAAAACTATGTGTGGTGATAAATGTTTGCTAGACTTATCATGGTGATCATTTTGCAACATATACAAACACCCCTGAAACTAATATAATATGTTTTCAAACATATTTCTTAACCTCCACTGTTTTCCAGCATGACGGTCAGAACCCCGCTTCCCATGGTATCACCCTTTATGACACCTTCTCATACCTGTAATGCTACGTGGCTGAGTGGGGGATTCATGGAGCCACAGTGGGCTAGTGTTATGAGATCCCTCAAGTAAAATGTCCCACTTGGAGTCCATTACTTTCTGACACCAGCAGGCAACCCCTTTTTCTTGGCATGGAAGGAGAATGATTTAACAGCCTCTCAATAGTACGTTCTAATTAAGTAAGGCATGTTCAGGTCTGTGTTCTCCTTCTCTGATATAGGAAATATCTGGACTTAAAGGTAATCTTTAATTTAACGTTTTTGTCTGCTTTTAATATTTTATTAAAACGTTATGGAAAAGCCTCTTCTTCTGTGTCCCGAATAAAGCAAAAGAAATCTATTCTGTCACCAGATGACCACAACTTCTGGTCCGAAAAGTGACTACAGGCTTCAGAGCCTTGGTACTCCAAGCGTAGTCAGGGACCTGCAGCATGGGAGTCACCTAGCTTTCGAGAAACGCAGAACCTCAGTCCCACCCCAGTCCTCCTGAATCAGAACTTTCATTTTTACCAAGATCTACCAGATTTGCAGACTTCCAGTGCGATAACCTGAGCTCCCCCCACGCCGTTCTCTGGAACAGCCAGTTAAGAGTCCCGCGGGCCCCAGGGAAAATGTTCCAGTCTTCCTTCTGTGGAAGAAATTTTCTTTGGAAAAGGGCGGGAAGCAGTTTGGGTACTAGGTGGGCAGTACTAGGTGGGTAGTACTAGGCTGTGAAGTCAAGGGAATAATGGGAGAATGTAATCCTTTGAAAGTTTTCGGTCTCTTGGTGAATACGAAAATTTTTCCTGCCCTTGCATTTTTCCCGGAAGCAGCTGTATTTCTGCTGTCCGCCTCTAGAAAACAACAATTAAAAAAAAAAAACGATCAGGATTTCATTTAGTAAGCACCCACCGGGCTTTTACTTTTGCACCCGGCCCTGCGCTGACCTCTTGGAATATTCAAATAGGGAAAGCGACTGGTGACTGTCACGCCACAGCTCCCGCTCAATGGGGAACAGACATGCTAAACAAGAGCCAAGATGGCTGCTGGGCCTGGCGTGGCACGTGGTGGGTCTGGCGGTCTCCTTCCAGGGACCGGCCTAGGAATTGCAGGGGACCCTATTGCACACCTAACCCCGCTCACAGTCCAAGGCTGGATCCTGTCCAGCTCTGCAGTTTAAGGTGCCCCGGTTTAATTCGAACTCCGTCCGCCTAGTTGCGCACACTGGCGCAGGGCGGGGCGAGGTCTCCCCCTTCCGAGGGGAAACGGTGGGCGCCACGCTGCTAGGGCGCAGCCGCGAGTGGGCCGTGTGCAGCTCTGCGGGGCGGGAAGCGGGGGGAGCGGGGGCGGGGGGCGGGGAGTTTGTAGCCCGACAGCCCCTTTCCACGGGCTCCCGGCCCAGTGTGCACCGCGCGAGCCGTGGTTCCGGACGCGTGGTGGTCGTGGTGCACAGGCGCTTCGGCCTGTAGGCACCTCCAGCAGGTACAGAGAGCCATCCAAAGCGCGTGGGGTTCCGCACAATGACCCTTGCCATCTCCCTTGGCGTCCCAGGGGTTGGTGGCTACAGGTTTCCCCTGGAAATGGGATCCCACTACACCAGGCATTGGCACCGCATCCATTCCGTGCCATTTCCAGGCACCGCGACCAGCCTAGGAATTGCAGGGGAACCTATTCCACACCTAACCCTGCTCACAGCCATTGCGGTCAGGACTAGTGGCTCTGGGCCTTATCCTAGAGGGAAAGTGGCTTCAGCCCTTCCTCCCCTGGCCTCCACCAACTTCCACTGACCACGTGTATTCCTGCTCTGGAATGAGGGACGTTTGAGGTAGCGGGTGTGTGAGGGGTCGTGGGGACTTAGGGAGGAGGGCTGAGGTGTGGGTGGGGGCAACAGGGGAATGAGGGCGGGAGGCTTGGGGACAGTAGTTGGACTTGAGTGAGGCCAGGGCTTGGGACGGGGATGATGCTTGGGAAGGGGGGGGACATGGCTTGAGTGGGGGCAGGGATTTGGCTTGGGTGGGGGCAGGGCTTTGTTAGGGATCGGACTTGAGTGGGGGATGGGACATGGGAAGGGGTGGGGCTCGGTGGGGGCAGGGATCGGACTTCCATAAGCGTGGGGCTTGGCGTCAGGGGCTGGGCTTAGGTGGGGGTGGCGCTTGGGTGGGGGTGGGACTTGGAGGGGGGACAGGGCTCAAACTTCCGTGAGGGGAGGCTTGGCGTCAGGGGTGGGGCTTAAGTCCTCCGTCGTGCGTCAGTGGGGGCAGAGTTTGAGGGAGGGGGTGGATTGGAGGGCGGGGCAATAATCATACTGTAGGATCCCTCCCCTACTAGCACTGTACACCAGTTGAGAAGTTTCGTTTCTTTTTTTTTTGAATTTTTGAATTTTATTTATTTTTTTTACAGCAGGTTCTTATTAGTCATCCATTTTATACACATGAGCGTATACATGTCAATCCCAATGGCCCAGTTCATCACACCACCACCCCCCGCCCCCTGAGCAGTTTCCTGTATCCCTGTACCAGAGTGCCTCTGTAGGCTCAGAATGGGCACAGCCTGAGCAGGGCCGTGTGGGGTGGAACCGTAGCACAGCACCTCTGCCTCGCCTTGGACAGATGAGGCAGTGAGGCAGTACCACCTCCCAGCACCGCGAGCTGCCTCTGGGCAGAGCTAGAGGGCAGGCCTAGTGTTGCGTGTGGGTGGAATCCCCGTATCTGCACTGCCGGTGGGTCCCTAGTCAGCATGGTGAACAGCTGTGACGTAGACCTATGTCGGGAGAGGCTTCTGTAACTTCCTGGCAAAAAGCCGGAGGGGTGGGGTTGCCTGCCAGGGTTTCCAGGGTCTACAGGGTGGGGTCACACCTAGGGTGAGGGTTGTCTGTTTCAGCGGTGTGGCACTGTAGACCCTTTTTGGGTCCCTTTTCTGTCCCTGATTCTAGCTTCCACACAGTTTGAAACGGTAGGCTACTGTTTTTCAGCACGTGATCCTTGCCGCCCACCCCCCATGTCCCCTCCCCTCCAGCGACAACAGGACACTTCTTTGGTTGGAGGCCAGTGACATCCCCTGTTGCTCCTTAACCTTTACCACATAGCACCCCTCTGCGATGGAAACCCATGGTCCCCGCCCTTCTCAGTATCCACGGCAACACTGCAGCTTGTCACACGTTCTCCACACCCACCAGTTTCATTGCCTTGTGCAGAGAGAGCTCCAACCATCTTTCTCATTTGTCAGACATTCTCTGAGAAAGGAGGGAACTCACATCTCCGTCCTCCAACCTTTGCCCCAGAGAAGTGGATACCGGGTGCCCTGGGCCTGAACAGCCCTGAGGCAGGGAGTGGGACAGCCTGCTGTCCTCTCCCGTTTGGCGGGCTTTGTCAGGCCCCTCCTCCTGACGCTGACCTTTTCACCACAGGCACCTGCAGTACACACAGAGGAGTCCTTGGACTTTGAGGAGGAGTGCACGGCAAGCCGAGGTCAGCAGGGAGGGGAGCTTGGCCTAAAGACACCTCTCCAGCAAATGACTGGGGAAGCCCTGAAAAGCAGGGCCTGAATCTCTGTGACCAGAAGTGGGGGTAGTGCGTGGACTTTTAGTCGGGGTGGGAGGGTGCGCGTGAATGATGCTCTCACCCCATTTGCATTATAGGCTGTGCAAACCCGGAACGATTCTGCCTCCATACTCGGCGTTGACTCAGAATTCCCTGAGTCCCGGTCCAACTCTGTGAGCTGACTACTGCCCCTAGTGTTAGATCAGTCCATAGACAGTGGGAGCAATGCCTGTGAATCTGTTGGAGGATTGGTGCAAGGGCATGGACCTGGACCCCAGGAAGGCCCTGCTGATCGTGGGCGTCCCTGTGGAGTGTAGTGAAGAGGAAATTAAAGAGACCCTGAGGGCGGGCTTACAGCCCCTTTGTGCCTACAGGGTGCTGGGCAGAATGTTCAGAAGGGAAGACAGCTCTAAGGCAGTTCTCATTGGATTGGCCGCCCAGGTCAATTACGCTATGGTGCCGAGTCAGATCCCAGGAAAGGGAGGTACCTGGGAAGTGGTGGTGAAGCCCCGTAACCCAGATGATGAACTTATCAACAGACTGAACCACTTCCTGAAAGCTGAGGGCCGGAGAATGGTAGATGTGGTCAAAACCCTGGGGTATATCACTCGCCCTGAGGAGGGACAGCCAAAAGGCTTGGCCCAAGTCAGGCCGCCAGACCCGCAGCCTCTGCAAGAAAGCATGTGGTACCGAAAACTGAAGGTGTTTTCGGGAAGCACTTCCCCAGGCCCGGGCGAAGAGAACTTTGAAGCCTGGCTGGAGCAGGTGACGCAGATGATGCAGATGTGGCGGGTGTGTGAGGTAGAGAAGCAGCGGCGTTTGCTGGAGAGCTTGCGCGGCCCCGCCCTGTCCATCGTGCGGATGCTCCGGGCCAACAGTGGCTCCATGACCGTGGCACAGTGCCTGGACGCCCTGAAGCAGATCTTCGGGAATAAAGACAACTATAGAACCGCACGTTTTCAGTTGCTCCAGACCTTGCAGAAGCCCGGAGGGAAAGTCTCTGCCTTCTTGCTGCGGCTAGAGCCCGTGCTGCAGAACGCTGTGCGGCACAGCCCCTTGCCAGTGAGAAGCGCAGACATGATTCGCCTGAAATACACCCTAGCCCAGGCCCACGTGAGCACCGGCCTCCGGGACAAGCTCATGGTCTTGGATCAGCGAGGCTGTGCGCCCCCCTTCCTGGAGTTGATGCAGCTCGTTCGAGACGTGGAGGAGTGGCAGACCGCCGCGGCAGTGACCAGGGAGAAGCAGAGGCAGGTAGGAGGGGGCCACAGGGCCTCTGGCACCCAGGTAGTGGCAGAAACCAGTGTCCCGGTCCGTCCGGTCATGGTGCGGGCAGGGCAGTTCCATGACAGCAGCACTCAGACCGTCCAGGAAGGGGCTACCCTGTCACTGAAGCGCAAGCAGGTGCCACGCTGCTGCGAGACTGGGGAGGAAGGCCACAGCCAGGCCGCGTGTCCTAGGGCCGAGGACCAGTCCCCGGCAAAGCAGGCGCCTCAGCCTGCAGCAGAAGAGTCGGGAAACGAGATGCGGGCTGGGGCCGGGAGCCACCCCAGGTCCCAGGAAGCATAGGCTCAAGGTATCCAGGCACCCCCTCCCCTAGCAGGCAACACAGATATTTCAACGAGGGGAAGGGGCAGCCCACAGAAACAGTGGGGGCCTTGACTGGGGCACAGGGGCAGGGCAGCCAGGCCGAGGCCCCGCCCCAGCCCCCGCAGCGTCCACCAGCTGTTAGGGACTCCACCAAGCAAGCCGAAATCAGCTCAGGGAGGCACCGGCGGCACAAGCGGGAAGCCGCCATACGCAGCACGAGGCGTACCCGAGCCTCAGACACAGACCCCAGCACAGCAGAGGCTGACAAAGGTATAGTCGGGGGCTCTGGCGTCAGTCCTGTCTTCTGGCCACCCTCAAACGCCCACCCTGGGGGCTCTGAGCTAAGGGTGTTGATGGGTCCCCAGGCCACGCGGGGCCTAGAGGCGCCTCCCCCGGGGCCGCCCCTGCCAGAAGGAGCCGGCCTGGCGAGGAAGGGCTGTGGGGCAGAGAGGAGATGCCCCGGAGGGACACCGCAGGGTCCAACTTCACGATCATCTACAGCGCTCGAGGGGAGCCCCGGGAAGGCAGCACCCTGGAGCCTCTGTGCAGGTGAGGGCAGGAGCAAGTCTCCTGCCCCTGCAGCCTGAAAGGGCAGTAGGGGCAAGGACAGCAGACACTGAGGAGACGATCCCACGCGAGAGCGTCAGGTCAGCTTGGCAGGCAGGGCGCTGAGTCCCTGGTTGCCCAGTACCCCACAACTGGCTTTGGTGTGAGTGGGGGTGCAGGGAAGCGTTTGTTCCAAAGGAGGAGGAGGAGGGAGGAGGAGGAGACGGAGGTGGGAGACTCGGAGAAGAGGGGAGGGGGAGGGGCGGGAGGGGGAGGGCGTCCGGGCAGGGTCCAAGAGAATTAGTTGGCGGGAGGAAGGAGTGTTTAGTTCTCCCTAGGTTTGTGCATGGCCACTGGAGACGTGGGACTGGCCTGGAGAACCACAGCTCACAGCTGCCAATGCCAAGGCCAGCCCCAAAGCCTGCCACTTGGGAGCAGCCCTGAGTGGCCAGCCCCGGCCTGGGTGAGGGGCACCTGCAGATGGCTGCCACCCACACTGGCCTGGGAGTCGTTAGGGGCCACTCCAGGTGCCTGGGCCTCCCTCCTGAGAGGGGACCCCTATTCATCATCCCCTGGGGCAGGTTGCTCCCTGTACTGGCAAGCCCAAATGTGTCCCAGTAGGCCCCAGAAGGACCCAGGTGTCAAGGAACCCCCCAGCCCCCGCTCCCCTCCCACCAACACACACACCCTAGCCATCGTGCCCCCGCAGAGCCCTGAGGTGCGCCACGTGCCAGCCAAGGCTCTGGTCTCTGTGGGCCAGTGTCGTGAGCTCAACGTGTGCTTTCTGGGCATAGATTCAGGCCCAGCGCTGCCTGTTGTTGTGGAAATGTGCATGTGTTATCCTCTGAGCAGTTCCCCCAAGCCCTGCGCGGCGTGGAGACCCCGAGCCCAGTCCCAGGAGCCGGCGGGAAAGACGGGATGGACGAGGTCACAGCCAGCGTCCACCCCAGGACCTGGGATCCCACCTGCGACCTTCGGAAGGAAGACCTTGACAGGGGCTGCAGGAGGTCTGCGGGAGGCCCCCCAGGGCTTGTGTTCTGCTGGGCCACCCCGTTGTTCCTCGGGACTCCACGTCCCCGGCTCGGTGGTGTGCGCCCTGCTGTGGGACTGTCCTGTGCCCGCCATAGGGCAGGGCCAGGCCCCGGGCATGTGGGCCAGAAATGGAGGGTCTGCCCTGGGGGGAGCGGGCATGGCCGGCGCCCATCTTCCTGGCGAGAGGCCACCCGCGGGGCCCTCAGGAAGGGAGACTGTGGGGAGATGGAGGGCCGCCGGGTGGGGTGTAGCGGAGGCACCTTTTCGAGGACCCTGGGGTGGGGCGGGACCCGTGAGCTCCGGTGGCCGTTAGAAGATCCTCTGTGTGTTGTTATGCCCTGTGTTCAATGGTTTCAGTTAATGTTTCTGTTTAATAAATTTCCCTGAACGTTTCATCTGAGTTTGGCCTCCGCTGTGGGCAATGGCGTGAAGGGGCTGCTGTGGTGGGGTCAGGGTTGGGGGCAGCAGCAGTGGCCTGGCACCCCGAGTCGGCACAGAGGTACGGTCCGGGCAGGGTCCAAGAGGGTCCATGTGGTCTCCTCGGCTGGATGGAGCAGGGCGGCAGGGCCTTGTGGGCACGGGCCATGGCTGGTTGGGTCCCCGGGAAACTCGGGGGGTCCCCGGGAACCAGTGGGTTCGGTGTCAGGGGGAGGGGGAGGGACGGCAGGCAGGACCGGAAGCTCCAGGATCCCTGGCAGCTCTGTGGGGGCTCGGGGCACCCAGAGAGTTCAGAGACGTCACGTGTGCCCTCCCAAGGACCAGCCGGCCACAGAAGGGTCCGGGCGTGAGGTCAGAGGCCCCTGCCAGGAACGCAGTGCAGGATTCCGGGGTGGGGCTTGTTTGCCCACCTGCCTGAGATCCGTCTACCCCTGCCATCCCGCAGCGGCCCGCCCTGGTCTAGGCGCTGAGGGACGTTTGGGGACCTGGGGCTATGGGGTGGCCGAGGGAAGGAGGGCCGCCCAGCAGGAGTTGCAGAGCCCTCAGGCCCTGGGTGGGGGCACAGAAAGGCAGGGAGAGCTGTCCTCCACTTTAAGTCCCGGGCGGGGCGGTCCCCCGAGGGGCAGGGGCGCCCCCTCCCTGTCCCACTCCCTGCATCACTCCTGTGTCCTGGGAGCAGGCAGGAGGCGGGGGGTGGGGGGTGGGGGTCCTGTGAGTGGGAGGCTGTAGATGGGGCCCGGGGATGACCCCTTCCTGCCCAGAGGCTGGCTCTGGACCCCCGGGGCCCTCCGTGCCACCTGAGGGCATCGGCCAGGGGTGGGGGCCCTAGTGATCCAGGAGAAGCCTCCCTGACCCTGAGACCGTGCCCTGTGGTCCTGCGCGTGCGTGCCCCGGGAGGGTGCGCGTTTGCGTTCGGCGAGTGTGCGCCTGCGCGCGCCGCCATTTCCTGCAGCCCCGAGCTTGTGTCCGGTGCCTATCGGGAAACAGGACCGTCCACACAGCGAAATGGCTACCGGGGGCGCGAGAGGCCTCGGCGTCGCTTCTTCCGCCGTCGTGCCCGATCCTGCCGCTAGATGGCGCGCGAGGATCACAATTGGGCCGGGCCGCCCGTCTCGGGCATCCTGGCCTCCTGCTGCCCTTCCCCCGTTGGCCTGGAGGACGTGGGTGGTCTCGCCGGCCTTGCGGCTGAAGCAGCCCCCCCCCCCCGACCACATGTGCACCCTCGCCGCAGTGCCGGCGGAGGCGGGAGAGAGGAAGGGAGCTGGGTGCCCGCAAGGAGCCAAGGGGGCTGTTTGGCGGGGTGCCCTGGTGTCGGTGGTCTCTGGGCGCTGGCCTTCAGAGCTGGCCGGGGCCAGGAGCTGTGGACACGCGGGGAGGGCGGCTCGACCCTCCAACCACGAGGGACCTCGGGCGGAGATGCTGCTCTGGGCGCTGGGGCTCCGTGGGGAAGGGGCTTGTTCCTAAGAGGTGGGGGAAGGAGGGGAATGGGGTGGGCAGGGACCTCCTGCAGAGCAGTGGAGCCTTTTCCTAGCTCAGAGTTCATGGAGCCTTTCCTTGTTCTGTGGTCGAAAGTGAGTAGAAGAGGACTGAGGGGACTGTCCAGGTTACCGAGTTGCAGAGCTATAGGTTCTTAAGTCTGGGACCTGTGCTGCCTTCATCACATTACGTATTGCTCCCAGTTCGTGGGACCTAAGGCCTTGGTGAGCCTGGTGGACCCATACTGATAGCTCTGGCAGTCTGTCCAAACGTGAGGGAGGGGTGCCTCTTAACCTGTCCTATTTGTCATCTAACCTCCTGCCTCCCAGATGCTAATGATGGTTCGCCAACACCGCTATTCTATGTAGACATCTAGCATTACTATTCGTGCCTGACAGACCCTCTGTGTCATTTAACTAAAACTCAACTGTTACACTCTGGGTGACATGATTGTGGCTCTCGTTGTCTCCCTTTCCACAGTCAGGTTCTGCCTTTCAGCCTTATTTGATTTTTATTCTTTCTAGCAAAACTTCTCCCTGAATTAAGGCCAGGCACAGCACAGGTAATTTTGAGGTTTATATTTCAAGTCCTAAGAGCCCCCATTTCCCATAGCACCAGCAGTTCAGGGAAGAGTACCACCCCCATCCCTTATTCTCGGTAGAATCGGGCCTTTCCTTTTCAGCTAGCCCTCAGTCTTCCCCTTGTGCCCGATATCTGGGCAAGCTGGTAAGAAAGCCTGGGTGCTCCTTCCTTTGGCACCAGAGGGAGATTAGAACCATGTATGCCCCTGACCACATGTGAGAACTCTCCCCTCGGCCCCGCCCCCTCACATGGTAAAATCCCAGGCCACTCTCTATCCTTTGCTCGCACAAGTCACTTTACAACTGCTCTCTTGAGAACCCTTGATTCTGTAAGTAATGAACCATTTCTTGACTTCTTGGTGTGTGTGTGTGTGTGTGTGTGTGTGTGGTGTCACTGGTCTCCACATCCAAAGCAAATTTTGGGTGGGGGTCTGTCTGTCAGGTTACGTTGGTGGAAATTATGTGCAAGTCTATGGAACTGCCCCCCCACCCCCCACACACAACCAAGAGAGTCAATTACAGACAATATCACAGGAAGCATGGCAGAGACTAGAGCTGCTCTGAAAGATGTAGGATGAATTCCATAGAGTGACTGTATACCCCAGGCTTCACCAACTATCAGTTCCAGCTGTGGATGCTGTGTGCTGGACGTGGTAGAATCGCTCAAGCAGATGAATGAGGCCTTAGGTCCATGTTACGTGGCCGTTGATTTGATGAGTGCATTCCTTTCTATTCCAACCAATCAAAGAAAGAGGATAAGAAGCAGTTCACAATTATGTGGACATCTTTATTTACAGTTTGGTCCACTACCATGTTAACTCTCCTGCCCTATGTCATATCTGTACTCTCCTATAACATAGTACAAAGAGATGTGGATCATCTAGGCAGCCCACAGAACATCAGTCAGATCAGTTACACTGACACCGTCATACTGATTGGACGGGAAGAGTAAGAGGCCTCTCTAAGACACATGGCCTCTCGAGAGCATGGGAGATAAACCCATGAAGATTCGGGGACCTGCCATTTCAGTGAAGTGTTTAGGAGTCCAGTAATCAGAGGCATGCCAGGATGCCCCCTCCAAAGCACAAGACAAATCATTGCGTCTTGGATCCTCCAGCACAAAGAAGAAAGGAGCACACCTGGCAGGCCCCAGGATCGTTGCTGCGGTCCATATATCAGGCGACACAGAAGGCTGAGAGCTGGGCTGCAGGACAGGAAGCTTCAGCAGAGCTGGGGTGCAGGAGAGGCGCCTGCGGCAGAGGTGGGGTGCGGGAGAGGAACCTGCAGCAGGTCCAGGCTGTGGTGCAAGTAGCCGCGTGGACCATCTCATACGACAGACCCCGTGGTGTCAGAGGTATCAGTAATGGGCAAGGATGCAGTGTCAAGTTCAAGGCCAGCCCCTGTAAGAGAATTGCCACTCAGTCCCCTGGGGTTCTGGAGGAGGGTCATGCCATCAGCATCAGAGATTCTATGTCTTTCTAGAAATAGCCTCTGGTGTGTTTCTGGGCCCCGGTAGAGACAGATGCTTGACTATGGGACACCAACTGACTCTGTGTCTGGAACTTCTCATCATGAGCTGGGTCCTGCCAAGTCAAAATCAGATGGCAACTCACTGTAGGATGGCAGTGGTGCATCTGGAATGCAGGCTGGGCAGGGACAGAGGTGTGAGTAAGGTTTGTGAGCAGTAGCACAGGCCCTCATGTTACGCATCACAGTCATACCAGAGCTCCTCCCTCAGCTCACACTATGGCCACATGATCCCATACAGCCAGATGAAGGAGGAGGAAAAGGTCTAAGCTTGGCTTTTGGACGGATTTGCTTGGTCTTTGGATACAAGTTGAAAATGGATGGCAGTTACATTCTAGCCACACCTAGGGATGTCCCTGAGAGACAAGGGGGAGGGAAGATCTAAACCCCTACGTGGGTTAGGGTGGAGGGACAAAGGGTGTTTTCTGTTTTTCTTTTGTCTGTGTCCTGGTTTTATCGTCCTGCAGCAGAGTGCCCAACATTGAACATAACTGCAAACATGTGGTCGTGCCTAAGTACGAATGGGAGACGTGGTTTTTTAAGGTAAATACTTACAAAGAAGTTGGTCCTGTGACCACCTGAAGTCTAGGTCTGGTAGGAGCGGCCTCACCTGTGGACCCATGAAGACATCACGATTCCACTCCCTCCCTAACCAATACATGGACACAGGGTGCCAGTGGTCGTGATCACAATGAGCCTTTCGCCAGAGCCACCTCCAGCTCTCCACAAACATGGTGAAATTTCTCGAAGGTCAGTGGTCCATAAAAGTTAAGTATTCTATGTGGTTCTCTTGGGTCTGTGTGTCCAGCGGGGTGGGGCCTAGATGACCTCCTTCAGGTCATCGTACGGGACCAGCATGAAGGCACCACCCATGAGGCAGAGGACGTTGGACAGGCGCCCTTGAAGAAGGCTTTGCCCCTTTCGTCTTTGAAGACCTGCTAGCAGTTAAGAGGCCCCCTGTACATGATGTTGGCTCCTTTGGGCCCTGACTGCATCATCATCTGCTGCCACTTGGTGTTGAGGGGGCAGGAGACCATGCTGGCCACCACTGTCACGTTCTTGGAGTCAAGGAGCATGACTGGTGCTGTCGTACATGCCGGAGTAGGTGGGCTGGTAGATGACGATGCTCCGCACGGAGAGGCTGAAGCCCTGGCATAGGCCCCGGATGCCATCAGACCTGGTGATCTTCACCAGTCTCCTAGTCCTCTGAACTCGATGTCAGATTTCCCGAAGTCAGCCGCCAGGTGGGTTCTGGTGAAATCCAGAGGGTAGACGAAGCAAGAGGGAGGTGGCTCTGGCCACCCCACCAGAGGCCAGATTGCCAGCAAAATACTTCCAGAACTGCGTGTGCTTGTCCAAGGCCCCCAGGAAGATCTGCTTGTACTTAGCCTTGAAGGCGGAGTTGAGGACTTGAGTGGGAAGTAGTGTATGACGCAGGCTGTCCGTCCAGAAGGACAGCACACCCTGCTCCTTGGGGCTGCGCACGGTGCAGTCCACGATGCCCTTGTCCTGCTCGTCGGCTGTGATCTGCTTGCTGGTGTATTGTACCCGCACAGCAGTTTTGCCCACTCCATCGGGGCCACAGCCACCTTGGAGATGGTGGCGGCAATGCCTCTGGCCAGGAAGTCCTTGGCAAAGGAGAGGGCCTGTTTCGTTGTGGTGGCAGAACGGGCAGCTCAGTGAGCGGAAAACAGTGGAGGCACAGAGAGCTGGAGGGTGGGCACTGCTGGTCAGCCCTGCTGCCGCTGGGACCGAACATGCAGGCCTGGCATCCCATGCAAGATGGTATACTGTCAGGGGATATACTTCAGACTGAAGGATGTGTCTGGGCGGGCGCATGAGCATGGGATCCTCTGGTATCACACGTTCCATCACCCAGAAGCTGCTAGCTTTGTAGCATGCCACAGTGTCCTGCTGAAGGTGCAGCTGAAGCACTGCAGTGATGGGGTGCCGTCCTCCAGAATGCAGTATATGCACTGCATCTGAGGCCTCCATGTGGCACTGTGTCCCCAATAGGAAGAATACGTGGGACTGGGATCCGAGGGGTGGAAGCCAGAGTGGCCCCCCTTTCCATCTTCCCTAGTGACCTACTCAGGTGGACATTGTGTGTCACACCTCCTTAGCTCTGGACTTTGCAGGAGAGGATATTCTGGTCCCTAAAGACAGTGCACTCTCACCAGGAGACACAGCCAGAGTCCTGTGGTGCTTATAGATATGACTGCTGCCCGGCATTTTTTTGTCCCCTGTGTCCAGAGACCAGCAGGCAGGAAGAGTCGCCATTTCAGCAGTAACCAACACTTAATCAAGGAAGAGGGAGAACTGGTCTTACAGCTGGAATATGTGCGGAACACAGATGATGTGCTTAGGTGACTCGTGGTACTCATTTGCCCAGTTGTGCCTGTGAATGGCCAAGTGCAGCGATTCTGCCCTGAGAAGGGTATGGATACCAGGGACTCAGACCTCAGGGATGAAGGAAAGTGGCCAAGACTGCGGAGGTGATAGCAGAGGGTGAGGGAGACCTAGAATGGGCAGTGGAGGAGGGAGCTAATGAGTAGCTGTCACAGCTGCAAGACCAACTGCATCAATGGCGTTGTACTGGGTCCCACCAATTTCTCTCTTCTAAGTGGACACTCAAGAAGACAGGCACATGGGAACCACAGAGAAACTGCTCCCTGAACATATGTATATGGAATAGTGGATCTGTGTGGCACAAGGGGTGGACCGGGGCACCTATGGAAGTTCACCACTTAGATGTCACTTTAAGACAGGAGTGCAGTCAGCTGACAGCACCCAGATGCAATGCTTTCAGGATCCACTGCAGCATTTGCACAGAGGTCATGCTATTCCCAGGCAGCGCCCAGTCTATGACTTAGCACAGCAGGGCTACTAGAATTATTTCTGCTCAGTGTGGGACTCCTCAATGGGCCGTCTTTGCACCAGAGCTCCCAGTGGGCTGGCCAAGACTTTCTCAAAGCTGCACCATCGTCTAAGGCGCTCCCTTCCAGCCCTTCTTCCATCTCCCTCCTTCCACAGGTGTCTTACATTCACTGTGGTCTGAAGGCTCTTCCTGCTTACCCCCCTTTATCTTTCTCAATAAATCTTTTGCACTTTCTAACTCCATATTGGCTTCCTGGCGGACCTGAACTGACACATCTATTTGAGGCTAGAGAGTACTCCTCTTCTTTCATGGTGAAGGTAGGAGAAAAGCCAAAACACTCTTTCCTCCTAAAAATTTCCTTTAAAAATTACCTTCGAAATATTTTATCTTCTCTTAACTAGCATTGATGGGGTGGTGCTTGCTGAAGTGGCTTTGCCATGTTTTAGTTTGAGGGATTTGGGAGCTGCTCACACGCAACAAGCTTTACTGGGTTGCGTGTGCTCCGTAGCGTGAGACCATCCAGAGGCTTATGGGTGGGCTAAGGAAGCGCCACCCAGAAGGAGAGGAGGGTAGGGTAACTGTTACGGCACTCAGCAGCACGGCGGGGGGTCTCCAGGCCAGAGAATTCTGAAGGGCAGCAGTGGCTTGGCGTCTTATCAATGACCAGCGGATGTGGGGTAAGGTGTCCTGGGAATTGCAAGGCAGGCAGGCCCTAATTGACTAATAATCTGCTGGCTTGGGCTATTTTAAAAATAATTTAATGTGTAAAAACTGGAGTTTGGCACCAGTGGGATTTTGAGCTAATGAATCTCAGCCCGCAATGAAGAAATAGAAAAGTGAGGGGCCAATACACAGAGGCCATCTGAGGCTGAGTTATATAACAAGCATTTCGATGTATTTCTGTTGAGAACGGAGACCGTGCAGGGACTTGGCACCTCCTGTCCTCAGGTTTGGGCTAAAGCCCTGAGGAGATGGGCGACATTCCATTTAACATCCTGTTATGCATTTAATAAATATGTATTCAATAAGTATGTATATAGCTGTGCTCCGCCCCAGGTGCTGGAGGTGCAATGGACAGCGACACCACTCATGGTTCCTGTCATCATGGAGCTTTGAACTGCGGGAGGAATTGCACAAATACACATGTAATCATTATGTTAAGTGCTTGAGAAAGGCAAGTACTACGAGACTGCTACAGAGTGTGTTAGGAACTTAAGTTAGATGGAGGCAGGAGCGCCACTTGAGCTGCCCTTGGTGAAGGGACATGGATGCTGAGACCTGAAGGATGAGTAGGAGTTGGCCAGGCAAAGAGGGAGGGAGGTTGTGCTCAGGCAAGAAGAACAGAGTATGCAGTGGGCACAAAAGTGACCTCTACCTCAGCCACCCACTTCTGCTGTCACTTTCCAGGCTTTGTCATCTCCTGTAACTGCCCCCACCTTGATAATCAGTGATTCAAGCATCCCCGCTGTGGTCATTTTCCGACCTCTTCAGGGCCTTCAGGCATTGCCTTTCTGTCTCTACCTGTCAGCCATCTCCTTTTCCACTTAATCTTTATTTAAAGTGTACAGTTTGATAAAGCTTTCTCATACCCTTTTGTTTTTCTTTCTTGCGGTACGTGGGCCTCTCACTGTTGTGGCCTCTCCCGTTGCGGAGCACAGGCTCCGGACGCGCAGGCTCAGCGGCCACGGCTCACGGGCCCAGCCGCTCCGCGGCATGTGGGATCCTCCCGGACCGGGGCACGAACCCGTGTCCCCTGCATCGGCAGGCGGACTCTCAGCCACTGTGCCACCCGGGAAGCCCTTCTCATACCCTTTTGAAGTCCCTCCCTCCTGTATCCTGCAACCTTGCTAAACTCACTTATTACTTCTAGCAGCTTTTTCTTGGTAGATTCTATGAGATTTTTCTACACAGAAAATGTTGTCTTCAGATAACAGCAGTTTTCTTTTCTAATAATGAATACCTTTTATTTCTTTTTCTTAACATGAGACAAAACTCTTCTCTGTCTTAGAAAGGCTTTCTGCTTAGCTCCTTAGCTTCTGACTCAGTCCTCTATCTCTTCTTCGTCATTGCAATCTTGGCTCCTTAAATCTCCAATTTTGTGTCTCCAGGCCCGTGAGACCACTGAAAGCTGTGCTGGTTTTTTGGTCCCCAGATATATCCATCTACCTGGATGAAGCCTGAATTCTCAGCCTCCTTCACTGCCCTAGAATTGGCAAATGTCCCCAGAGGAGAAGCAGCTGCAAAATACCAGTGTACCTTCCCATGGTTCTCCTTCTCCTGCACGGTGGCCCTTTAAGTTCTGATCACTTCAGGAGGTCTCCAGTGGTTCAAACTGATCTTTTTCGTCATATTTTTAAAAATTGTTTTTGCTATTTAGAATGTTATTATTATTAAATATTGCATATATACAAAAGAAAGATAATGTATCGTGTACATTAACAGTCCAAGGAAGAGTAGAAAACCAAACGCCCATGAATCTGTAACAGAGAAGAACAAACCTAACTCCATATTCGATCTATTCCTTTAGCTCTAATCTCTGTGCTTAGTCATGCTGGCTCTGAACCTTTGTCTCTTCAATCAGTAAAAGAACATTGCCTATAGCCTGAAATATACAATAGTCTTTTCTCAAGGCTCTGCCTCCCAGGCTTAACCTTTAAAGCCATAACACTTTCATTCATATAGACATAAAAACTTATAGAACAGAAAATAAAATTTGTCTTATTGAAGGTTTACAGGAACTTCGTGACCTGACCTACCTGGACACCTGCGAGAACAAGGGACTATCACGTCCTCTCTGAGGTCTGGCCAGCACCGAGAGGTCTGCAACAGCCAGCCACACCCCCTCCCCTTTTAGTATAAAAGGAGCCTGAATTCTAACCTGGGTAAAATGGTTCTTTGGGATATGAATCTGCGATCTTCTCAGTCTGCTGGCCTTCTGAATAAAGTCGCTGTTCCTTGCCTCAGCACCTTGTGTCTCCATTTATTGGCCTGTCATGTGCCGAATAGTACGGGCTTGGGCTCGGTAACAAACCCACCATGAAGGTAAGCTTTAGGACAGAGCCCCCGACCCTCCTCACTTATATTCAGTCCCGGTCCACCCTCATGCAACTATTCTACATTATTGTTATTTTTAAAAATTCATTTAAAATGAGATATAATTGATGTATAACTGTGTAAGTTTAAGGCGTACAATGTGTTGACTTCATACATTCATATGTTGCAATGTGTTACCACCTTAGGGTTAGCTAACATGTCTGTCACATCACATAATTTTCATTTATTTTTTGTGGTGGGGACACATGTCATGTTTTAATGGGATTTTCCTGTTGTTCTCTATAGGAGCGTTTGTCTGCCAAAAACTACCCTGTCGTACCCATAAGCAGAAGTCAAATCAATCAAATCATGACACCTTCAATGGTTCTCAAATTTTACCACCTGTTCTCATCTCTTCTACCACCATGTAGTCCAAGTTATGACCATATATCCCCTATACTAGTCCAATAGCCTCCTAAATTGATCTTGTATCCACTTTGCCTCCTTCTTATGCATTCCTCATATAGCAGCCAGAATTATTTTTAAAAAACAAATCATATTATGTTACTTCCATGCTCAAAACCCTTCAATTCTTCCTACTGCTTTCTTAGCATAAAATGAAAAACATTTTTAATCACAATAAATGGCATTGGCTGAGTTGTGATAATGCTCAATGTACCAGGCACAGTATCGTTTGATTTTCATAGTAATGCAAATGATTATTTCCCTTGTTTATACCAATGAGTAAGTAGAAATCTATAAAGCTGAATTTAATTGGTTAAGGACACAGTTAGAAGTGGTGAAGCTGGAATTCCAAGCCAGGCCTTTTCAGCTCTAATGTACGTGTTTGAAACAGTTTAGATATATAGGTACCTGACTTCTTCAGGGCAGGCAGGTAGACTGGAGACCCAGGGAAGAGTTAATGTTACAGCTTGAGTCCGCACGCAGTCTGCAGGCAGAATTTCTTGCTCTTTGAGGGACTTCAGTCTTTTCTCTTAAGACCTTCAACTCTTTGGATGCAGTGCACTCAGATTATGGAAAATAATCAGCTTTATTTATAGCCACTGATTCAAATGTCAATCACATCTAAAAATACCTTCACAGCAACATCTAGAGACATGTGTAACCAAGCAACTGGGCAGTACAGCCCAGCCAAGTTGGCACATAAAATCGCCCACCATACTACCTGACTGTATTTTCATTGTAAAGAATTCAAACAGTGGGAAGTATAGAGAAGAAACACTGAGAGTCACACTCCCACCTCTGTCCCCTTTACCTCCACAGAGATGAACACTGTCAACCTCTCAGTGAACATCCTTCCGGAGCGCTGCCTATTCCTTTAACATTCATACATATAAATATATAAATATATATATATATATATAAAATTTGGTTTATTTTATTTAAATGGGATCATTCTATAAGTATTGTTTGTGTCTTGTTTTCCCTCTTGATTGGTAAGTCACATATATTTATCTTTTATTTTTTTACTTAGACAAACAAAACATTTAGCGCTTACAATATTAGGTGATACAATTGAGTGAAAAGCAAAAGTCCATCTTTGACCCCCTTCCTGAACCTCGCTCTCTTCCTCAAAGGTAAACGCTGTTATCGTTTGGTGTGTACACATGCAAACTTTGGACACAATATTACACACGGAGCTGAAGATGACAGAGTGTGACCCTGCATCCCCTTCCTGTGCTCTATTCTTCCCCATCTTTACCCCTGCATAACTTATGTCAAGAATGGCATGTTATGACATTGAGATTATGTCATGAGACAAAGTCTATATTAATAAGAGAGAAGGTTGTTTGTCTTGCAAGTGTGACACTATGAAGCATATGAAAAGTTTAAGACTATTCCTATGGAGGACTGTCAGTGGCTGACGGCTGTAAGCATCACCCTTTCCCTTCAAACTTGGGGCCAGGAGCTATTAGGTCCCAGGTTGGGGGATGGGTATATAAAGGTCAAGAATAATTTTTCAACCAGAAAGCCAAGACTTTGTTTTACTGTGTGGATTTTTTACACAATTATCCGCAGGAAGTTTCCAACAGAAGATATCAGGGGAAGGGAGCATTTTGAGATGGGGAGTTTATCCTGGGTTATCAGGATGGGCCTTAAATCCAATCACAACTGTCCTTATAAGACAGAAGCAGAGGAGATCTCTCTCTCTCTCTCTCTCTCTCTCTCTCTCTCTGTCTCTCTCTCTGTCTTTCTCGCTCTCTCTCTGTCTCTCTCTCTCTCTCTCTCACACACACACACACACACACACATACAGAAGAGGAGAAGGTGATGTGAAGCAGCACAAAGAGATTGGAAGATGCTGACCTTGAAGTGATGCAGACACAAGCCAAGGAATGCTGGCAGCCAACAGAAGCTGGAAGAGGCAAAGAAGAATTCTACTCTAGAGCCTCCAGAGGTAGCTCAGCCCTGTCAACCTTGGATTCAGCTCAGTGATAATAATTTTGAATTTCTGGCCTCCAGAACTGTGATAGAATAAATTTCTGTTGTTTTATACCACCCAGTTTGTGGTAATTTGTTAGAGCAGCCATAGAAAACTCATACAGGACCAAGTCTAACTGTTTGAGTGTCAGCCACAACTTCCACACACACCTAGTGTGCCAGTGCTAAATGTCAGATGGTCACAGAGGAGGCAGGAGCTTTGGAGAGGCAACTGCCAACATGCTTGGATGCCCAGGCTCCAGCGGTAGGAACAAGGCATAAAGATTTTGACCTTGGGGATCTCCCTGTGACTGAGGAATGGACAGAGAAATTAAAGGGGAATCTGAGGACTTGGATCAATGTTTACGCCCCTGTGAGTGGTTTGTGAGGTAGACAAACGCAGGCAGCAGTGAGTAGAGTTACAGGGTCCTCATTCTTTAAGCGAGCACTCTAGGGGAGAGGCTTGGTCAGAGGCCAATGATTCGAGGGACCATATTAATAAATTCTTAATTAATTAGTGGCACTTTGGCAGAATCTTAAAGCTGTAATGAATCTGCCATCACCGTGGTGCACAAGAAATCTAGGGGACATGGGATGGCTATGCATGGCAGGATGCTGGGAAAATGGAGACAGAGACTGACTGGAGATCAGGATGCCCTAGACCACGTCAGAGGCCGCCTATGGTTGTACGTAAGGTTCAGGGGAAAGGGGGAAGACATAGAAATAGTCACTGCTATTTGTACTCTGTTTAATGCCCTTTAAATCAATCTTATGAACTTTAAAGCAACCAGATAATAATAATAACTTTAGAAAGACAAATGGCCAAGATTGCTCTGAATGAATATTCCCTTGTTAGTTCTGGATTTGACAAAGTAACTTTCCCCAAACCTTTAAACACTGGCTACAAAACTAATCAAACACTCCTAAGCATTTAAGGAAAATTACCTGTATATCGGACTGTCTTTACTGTTTCAAATACCCTTAAAAGCCTGGAGGAGAGAAGCTTTAACTGTCAGGCTCACAGAGACAGGGGGCTAGATTCCAAGTCTGTGACCGCACTAGGACCTCCCACCAGCAGAGGGCAGTGGTCCAGACAGCGCGGCCTCTTGACTGGCCGAGGGGGGAAGGCTCTGAGAAGTGATGGGGATGCTGCTAAGCCTGCTGCAGCCCCTCACAAGCCTGAACGGCTCAGGAAGTGCTTTCCCCACAGTATGCTGGGGAACAGAAGGTGTTTCTCCTCGATTCCTGCAGGGAACACGTGTGTGCGGTACACATACCGTCCAAATGGGGGCGGATCACAAGCAGTCCGGATGTCCCAACCAGAGTTAACGTGGGCTGGCCGAGGCAGCTCTGGGGAGCTGCTCTGGGCGGCGATGGATTCAGCCAGGTTATAACGCTCTGGAACAGTTTTTTCCCATTGAGAACACTCAAGGAGGAAGGCAAGATCCGATGGAGCACTGCAGCTGGAGAGGCGTGGGGGCGGGAGGAGCGGAGACACGCAGTACAGGGAGCTCTCCACATCCCAAGGGAAGAAGTTGTATTCCTTTTTCCTTTGTTTCTCTTTTGGGAAATCCTGTTAGTGCTCTTTTCCTCACGGTTTCCACTTCTTTGTCTTCCTGGGAGAGTTACTCAGTGTTAACTTTCAGCTATCTAATTTAGTCATCAATGGTATCATTCCTTCTGTTGGAATATTTTATTTTATTTTATTTATTTTTGGCTGCATTGGGTCTTCATTGCTGCGCTGCACTTCCTCTAGTTGCCACTAGCGGGGGCTACTCTTCCTTGCGGTGCGCGGGCTTCTCCTTGCAGTGGCTTCTCTTGTTGTGAAGCGCGGGCTCTAGGCGCTCAGGCTTCAGTAGTAGCAACACGCGGGCTCAGTAGTTATGGCACGCGGGCCCTAGAGCATGCAGGCCTCAGTAGTTGTGGTGTGCAGACCCTAGAGTACGCAGGCTTAAGTAGCTGTGGCGTGCAGGCTCAGTAGTTATGGCACACGGTAGCTTAGTTGCTCCGCAGCATGTGGGATCTTCCTGGACCAGGGATTGAACCCGTGTCCCCTGCATTGGGAGGCAGATTATTAACCACTGAGCCACTAGGGAACCAGAATATTTTCTTAATTCAGGCAACAGAAGTTTTAAATTTCAAGAATTCCCATGACTTCTTTTCAAATTAGCCTCTAGTATTCTCCAGGTTAGTTAGATACGTCCCTAGTCTGTGGTTAGTGGCAACAAAGACACTGCACCCAGAAGGCTTCTGGAGTGAGCATTGACATTTGCAACAACCTGTAGGAGACTCCCTGATTTGACATTGCAACCCATGCAGGGATAGGGCACTAAAGCTGTCACTGCACAGAATGGACAGCTAATGGTGTTGGTGCGTTTAAGATTTTAGTTCGTTGACTAGCCTGTCCAGGGCCTAGAAGCTGTCTGGGCTGGCTACCTATTAGCTTCAAGGGCCCAAATACCTGTGGCCATAGAACCTCAATACTTAATTTGCAAAGTGAACAAACATGCTCAAAGTGAAATCTTTTGGAGGCTAACCAGGTCTGGAACTTTCAGACTTGCCTGAGGAAATACTGTTTTGTCCTCCCCCGAGCACACTCAGCGCCAGGGGCTCTCGCTTCTCGTACCCCAGACGCAGAGCCCACCCGTCTTGCCCCCGCCCACCCGGGAGCCGGAGCCCCCTAACTGCCACGAGCGTCCTCCCCCCCCACCCCACGCCCCGCCCCGGCGGGAGCTCCCCTAACGCCTACCGCACCCGCGCCCGGGAGTCCTCCCCATCGACCCCCGCCTCAGCCTTCCTCCCGCCACACCAGCAGCCGTTAGCCCTCCCCTCCCGTCTCGGCCCCGGGGGTGGGGCCCGCCCGTCCCGTCCCGTCCCGTCCCGTCCCGTCCTCCCCACCCCCGCAGCCAGTCGTCCTCTCCTCTGGCCCCCAAAGCCGGCCCCACCCGACCAGCAGGAAGCCCTCCGCTCAGGCCCCCCCCACGCTTAGCCATTAGCCCCACCCTCTGCACCCCGACTCCAGAACGCCCCCCACCAGCCACCCCGGAAGCCAGCGGTCCTCCCCTCTGACCTGCTCACTGGGGGACCCTTCCCTCAGCCCCCCTTCAGCCCGCTACCCTCCGCCGCCGCTCCCCCACTCCCAACCGAGCAGCCCGTAGCCCTCCCCCGACCTCCACTCCTTCCCGGGGCCCCCGGTACCTGCGGAGTCCAGCCCCCGGCAAAGCCCCCGCCTGTCTCCTGACTCGCTCTGACTCTGTGGATGGCTCCGGAGTCCCGCTCACGAGGGGCTGAAGAGCTCGTCTCAGCAGAGCAGCCAGGAACTGTGCCGCCGACTGTCCCAGGCACTCTGTGCGAACGCCACGTGGGCTTCCGGGTGCTCCCGGAAGCCCCAGGAAGATGAGGGAGAAAGTTCTAGACGTCTCTTTACCGAGAAACTGGTTGGATCAGAAGAGCACGTGAGGAGGCGCTCTGCTACGGAAGCAGCAGTAGCCATGCGCACTGAGGGCCTGAGGTCCCAAGGCTTGGCGCCTCCGGAAGCAAAAGACACGCCCATTGGCCTTCCACCAATAGGAAGGCCTCCTGCGAGGCTGCGGAGTTGGGGGAGCGAACTTGGCGATGCAGAGCCCGTTGTGGCAAGTACGTCCATTTGTCTTTACAGGTGGTTTTCTACTGTGATTGATAATGTCATAAACCTATTCTTATTTCTTTGGTTTGTTTTGAATTTTATTTTATGTATTTTTTTATACAGCAGGTTCTTATGAGTTACCCATTTTATACATATTAGTGTACATATGTCAATCCCAATCTCCCAATTCATCACACCCCCCGCCCGCCCCCACCATTTTCTCACCTTGGTGCCCATATGTTTGTGCTCTACATCTGTGTCTCTATTTCTGCCCTGCAAAGCGGTTCATCTGTACCACTTATCTAGGTTCCACATATGTGCATTAATACACGATATTTGTTTCTCTCTTTCTGACTTCCTTCACTCTGTATGACAGTCTCTAGATCCATCCACAGCTCTACAAATGACCCAATTTCGTTCCTTTGTACGGCTGAGTAATAAATAATAGTAATAAAGCTCTTCTTTATATAGACTGGTTTCTTGTCTAGTTGTATCAACTAGCCATCTTCTCACATGGCACAAGAGGATGAGGCAGCCGTCTGGGGCCTCTTTTATAAGGGAGGTAATCTCATTCATGAGGGCTCCCCCCTCATGGGCTAATCACTTCCCAGGGCCCCACCTCCAAATGCCATCCCTTTGGGGGTTAGAATTTAACAGGTGAATGAGGGGGAGAGGTTTACAAATATTCAGTCCATAGCAGTGTCTGTCCAATTATTGTTGCTCCTATGTTCCCTTTTTCCTGCTGAGATAATCAAGGTTTTCATTTACATTTTAACTTCTCTACTGCCTTTTTAGGCAATTATCAGTTTTTGCTAAAACTTTACAATTCACCTATGAAATGGAAAAAAGCGCTCACCATCTCTGGGTCTGCAAAGTGCCTACCTTACCCTCTCCCTGGAGAGGTGTCCCATGGGTGCTGAGCAGGAATCGGACTCTGGACCCCCGCCCTCACCCGCAGCAGCCCTTTCCCTCCATTGCCCACAGCAGAGGCCAGACTCAGATGAAACGTTCAGGGAAATTTACTAAGAGAAACATTGACTGAAACCATTGAACAGAGGGCATGATAACACAGAGAGGAACGTGTAACAGCCACCAGAGTCCGGGGGTCACGGCCCCCCCCAGGGTCCTCAAAAAGGTGCCTCTGCTACACCCCACCCGGCGGCCCTCCATCCCCCCACTGCCTCCCTTCCTGAGGGCCCTGCGGGTGGTGTCTCGCCAGGAAGGTGGGTGCCGGCAATGCCCGCTCCCCCAGGTCAGCCACTCCCCCTCTGGCCCACATGCTCGGGGCCTGGCCCTGCCCTATGGCTGGAACAGGAAAGTCCCACAGCAGGGTACCCACCACTGAGTGGACGACGGGGTGTCCCGAGGAACAACGTGGTGGCCTTCAGTTGTACTGCTAATTACTTTCACATTTCCAAGTAAACTCCTATTCCAATGCCATGTTATCTCGTTCACCATCACAAAATAATATGGGAATCTTACAATTTGTTTTACACAATTGCAAAACTCTTGTCATTGAACTGAATTAGTGCAAATACATGTGTGATTAATGTCATTTGCAAACTTAGATACTGAAGCTTATTAAGCCTTCTCTTAAATGGAACAATATTTGAAAAATTCCTAAAGAAAAGACAGATGATATTCCATGTCATCTTACACAAGAGGAACCCAAAGATGCTACACACCATGTTCCCCCCACTCGCAGGGGCCCTCACTACTTGGAAACTCAACCGCTCTCTCTTCATACTCAGAGTGAAGGACCAGCCTCACTTGCTACCAGTGAACTTGGGCCTGGAAGGAGCCTGGCTGCTGCTCTGGCTCAGGCTCCCTCACACCAAACACCTGACCTCCTGAGGACCCCGACCCAGAGGTCAGGAAACATCTCATCTGCTGACCGCGCTCTGGCGCCTCCAAGGCCCCCGCGGAAGGGCAAAGGATCCCTCCCTGTGTCGGGGTCTAACGTCCTCAGTCCTTCCTTCCTCGCGTGCAGGCTGGACTCTGGGCAGGACCTGGGATTGTCCCGTCTGCCAGTGTGAGTCCCTGCTCCTTATACCAGGTCTCCAGTCTCTCCGAGACCCTGACGTCAGGACGTCAGGACAGGCCTACCGTGCTCATCCCACCCCGGGGCCTCCCACGGCCACCTGCAAGGGCGGTGATCTGGTGGGTCCCTTTTGTCCTCCCTCAGGGTCCCCTCAGTCCTGCCTAAGGGCCCTAACCTTAGTCCACCAGGGACCTGACATTTTACCCTCTGCCCTCATGCGACCCCACCCCTTATCCCAGGTCCCCAGCTTCTCTGAGACCCGGATGTCAGGAAGTGCTGATGTGCTCATCCCGTCCTATGACCTCAAGGGGCCAACTCTGTTCTGGGGTCCACGTTTTCCTCAGTCCTCCCTCAGGCCCCTCACCTTGACTCCACGCAGGACCTGGGATTCTAGCCATAGCACACCTGAGAGCGGACGCTTATACCTGTTCCGAAGCCTCTCTGAGACCTGGATACGTAAGTGAGGACTCGCTGCCAAGTGCTCATTCTGCCCCAGGGCCTCCCAGGGCTGAAGGCAGGGAAGGGTATAAGGGTGAGGGTCTGACAGAGACTGTGGAGCGGGTATAAGGGGCGGGGTCTCAGGCGGGCACAGGAGAGAATCCAGGTCCTGCGCAGAGTCAAGGTGAGGGCCCTGAGGGAGGACTGAGGGGAGCCTGGACCCCAGAACAGAGTTGGCCCTGGGAGGCCATACGGCGGGATGAGCACGTGCAGCACTTCCTGACATCCGGGTCTCAGAGACCCTGGGGAGGGGAGTACGGGGCAGGGTCTCAGAGAGGCTGGGGAGGGGGTATAAGGGGCGGGTCCCAGGCGGGCACAGGAGAGAATCCAGGTCCTGTGTGGAGCCAAGGTGAGAGCCCTAAGGGAGGACTGAGGGGAGCCTGAACCCCAGAACAGAGTTGGCCCTGGGAGGCCATAGGGCGGGATGAACAAGTGCGGCACTTCCAGACATCCGGGTTTTAGAGACGCTGGGGAGGGCGTATAAGGGTCAGGGTGTCTGGTGGGCACAGAAGAGAATCCCACGTCTTGCGTTGAGTCAAGGTGAGCGCCCTGAGGGAGGACTGAGGGGAGCCAGGACCCCAGAACACAGTTGGCCCTGGGAGGCCATAGGGCGGGATGAGCACGTGCAGCACTTCCTGACATCCGGGTCTCAGAGACGCTGCGGAGGGGGGGCACGGGGCGGGGTCTCAGAGAGGCTGGGGTGGCGGTATAAGGGTCGGGGTGTCTGCTGAGCACGGAAGAGAATCCCAGGTCCTGCGTGGAGACAAGGTGAGCACCCTGAAGGAGGACTGAGGGGAACCTGGACCCCAGAACAGAGTTGGCCCTGGGAGGCCATAGGGCGGGATGAGCACGTGCAGCACTTCCTGACATCCGGGTCTCAGAGACGCTGGGGAGGGGAGTACGGGGCGGGGTCTCAGAGAGGCTAGGGAGGGGGTATAAGGGTTGGGGTGTCTGGTGGGCACGGGAGAGAATCCCAGGTGCTCCGTGGAGTCAAGGTGAGGGCCCTGAGGGAGGACTGAGGAGAGCCCGGACCGCAGAACAGAGTCGGCCCTGGGAGGCCATAGGGCGGGATGAGCACGTGCAGCACTTCCTGACATCCGGGTCTCAGAGACGCTGGGGAGGGGGAGCACGGGGCGGGGTCTCAGAGAGGCTAGGGAGGGGGTATAAGGGTCGGGGTGTCTGGTGGGCACGGGAGAGAATCCCAGGTCCTTTGTTGAGTCAAGGTGAGGGCCCTGAGGGAGGACTGAGGGGAGCCTGGACCCCAGAACAGAGTTGGCCCTGGGAGGCCATAGGGCGGAATGAGCACGTGCAGCACTTCCTGACATCCGGGTCTCAGAGACGCTGGGGAGGGGAGTACTGGGCGGGGTCTCAGAGAGGCTAGGGAGGGGGTATAAGGGTCGGGGTGTCTGGTGAGCAAGGTAGAGAATCCCAGGTTCTCCATGGAGTCAAGGTGAGGGCCCTGAGGGAAGACTTAACAGAGCCTGGACCGCAGAACAGAGTTGGTCCTGGGAGGCCATAGGGCGGGATGAGCACGTGCAGCACTTCCTGATATCCGGGTCTCAGAGACGCTGCGGATGGGGAGCACGGGGCGGGGCCTCAGAGAGGCTGGGAGGCAGTATAAGGGTCGGGGTGTCTCGTGGGCACGGGAGAGAATTCCAGCTCTTTCGTTGAGTCAAGGTGAGTGCCCTGAGGGAGGACTGAGGAGAGCCTGGAGCCCAGAACAGAGTTGGCCCTGGGAGGCCATAGGGCGGAATGAGCACGTGCAGCACTTCCTGACATCCGGGTCTCAGAGACCCTGGGGAGGGGAGTACGGGGCAGGGTCTCAGAGAGGCTGGGGAGGGGGTATAAGGGGCGGGTCCCAGGCGGGCACAGGAGAGAATCCAGGTCCTGTGTGGAGCCAAGGTGAGAGCCCTAAGGGAGGACTGAGGGGAGCCTGAACCCCAGAACAGAGTTGGCCCTGGGAGGCCATAGGGCGGGATGAACAAGTGCGGCACTTCCAGACATCCGGGTTTTAGAGACGCTGGGGAGGGCGTATAAGGGTCAGGGTGTCTGGTGGGCACAGAAGAGAATCCCACGTCTTGCGTTGAGTCAAGGTGAGCGCCCTGAGGGAGGACTGAGGGGAGCCTGGACCCCAGAACACAGTTGGCCCTGGGAGGCCATAGGGCGGGATGAGCACGTGCAGCACTTCCTGACATCCGGGTCTCAGAGACGCTGGGGAGGGGTAGTACGGGGCGGAGTCTCAGAGAGGCTGGGAAGGGGGTATAAGGGGCGGGATCCTAGGCGGGCACAGGAGAGAATCCCAGGTCTTATGTGGAGTCAGGGTGAGAGCACTGAGTGTGGACTGAGGGGAACCTGGATCCCAGGACCGAGTTGGCCCTTCCAGCCATAGGGCGGGATGAACAGGTGCAGCACTTCCTGACATCCGGGTCTCAGACACCCTGGAGAGGGGGAGCACGGGGCGGGGTATCAGAGAGGCTGCAGAGGGGGTATAAGGGGCGGGGTGTCTGGTGGGCACTGCGGAGAATCCCAGGTTCTGTGTGGAGTCAAGGTGAGGTCCCTGAGGGAGTACTGAGGGCAGCCTGCATCCCAGAACTGAGTTGGCCCTGGGAGGCCGTCACGTGCAGCACTTCCTGACATCCGGGTGTCAGAGAAGCTGGGGACCTGGGATAAGGGGTGGGGTCTCATGAGGGCAGAGGGTAAAATGTCAGGTCCCTGGTGGACTAAGGTTAGGGCCCTTAGGCAGGACTGAGGGGACCCTGAGGGAGGACAAAAGGGACCCACCAGATCACCGCCCTTGCAGGTGGCCGTGGGAGGCCCCGGGGTGGGATGAGCACGGTAGGCCTGTCCTGACGTCCTGACGTCAGGGTCTCGGAGAGACTGGAGACCTGGTATAAGGAGCAGGGACTCACACTGGCAGACGGGACAATCCCAGGTCCTGCCCAGAGTCCAGCCTGCACGCGAGGAAGGAAGGACTGAGGACGTTAGACCCCGACACAGGGAGGGATCCTTTGCCCTTCCGCGGGGGCCTTGGAGGCGCCAGGGCACGGTCAGCAGATGAGATGTTTCCTGACCTCTGGGTCGGGGTCCTCAGGAGGTCAGGTGTTTGGTGTGAGGGGTGAGCCTTCAGGTCCGCAGAGGGTGGACTCCCAGGACCCCGAGGGAGGACTGAGCAGACCCCCAGCCCTGGAACAGGGGCCTCAACAGAAACCTGCCCCTGTGGTCAGCGCTGGGAGGCCAGGCAGGATGTGAGGAGGAGGTGAGGACCCAGCATCTCCCCATCCTAGGACCCTCGGGAGGCCCTGGGCAGGTGCGGCCACCTGTGGGGCCCCCTCGCTGCTTTCTGTTCAGATTCGGGGTCCTGTTCTGAGTTTCCCTTCCGGCCTGCAAAGGGGAGGGTCCAGGCCCTTAAGGGGAACAGTGAGCACGACGAGCGAGCCCCGAGGGGACCACCCACCCCAGAACTCAGAACTGGGGGGACCTCACAGAGTCCGGCCCAATCCTCCTACCAGCACCGAGGCCCAGAGCTGTGCCACAGTGTACACAAGAGGTGCGCCCTCCATTCCTCTTACAGGGGCTCCAGGACCCGGGAGGCGAAGGCCCAGGTCTGAGGACCGTGTCCTCAGGGCACAGAGCAGAGGAGGCCCAGGCAGCGCCAGGAGCCAAGGGGAGGTGCGTGCCCTGAGTGTGTACCCAGGGGCTCCCCCTCCCAGAACAGAGGGGACCCCACAACACCCAAGTCACCCCACCGCCCTGTCAGCCCCAGAACCTGGGGCCGTGCTGGCTGCACCCTGAGGAGCCCCCTCACTTCCTTCTTCAGGTTGGCAGGGGACAGGCCACCCGGGAGGAGCGCCCCTGTGAGGCCCGAGGGCAGCCCTTGAGACGAGACCTATAAGTGGCCTTTGTCAGGGCTGCCCAGGGTGCCTTTCTCCGCCGAGGCCGCTCACACCCCCTCTCTTCCCCAGGTATGAGGTTCACGCCTGTCACCCGTGCCCACACTCCCGTGGGCGGCTCGACCCCAGTGATCAGGCCCCCGGTCGAGATGAGTGAGCTCCGCCAGCCTGAGGCCGACCTTGAGGCCCCAGTCCCGGCCCAGGGTCCGGTGGAGGCGCCGCTGCTGGGGGCTGCGGGGGAGGAGGCCGCATCCCCCTCGTCCTCCGCCTCCCCTGGTGCCCCTTCCCTCTCCGCCTATGCCGAGCCCTTGTCCCGCGAGGCACTTGTTGCGCTGATGGCTGACCTGGTGGGGTTCCTGCTCGTCAAGTTTCGTACCGGGGAGCCGACCTCCGAGGAGGAGATGCTGAGTACGGTCCTCCGGGAGCATCGGGACCACTTCCCCGTGGTCTTCCGCCTCGTTTGCGAGTGCCTGTATCTGGTGTTTGGCGTGGACGTGGAGGAGGTGGACCCCCGCGAGCGCACCTACGTCCTGGTCCCCACCCTGGGCCTCACCTGGGATGCAGTGCTGAGCGACTGGCAGTGCACGCCCGAGGCCGGTCTCCCTTTGCTGGTCCTGACCATGGTCACCCTGTTCGGTGACCACGTCCCTGAGGAGGAGGTGTGGGGAATGCTAGACACCCTGGGGTTTTGTGGCGGGAGGGAGCTGCTCACCGAAGTGTGGGTGCAGACGGGTTACCTGAAGTACCGGCAGGTGCCCCACAGCGACCCTGCCCGCTACGAGTTCCTGTGGGGTCCCCGGGCCTACGCGGAGACCAGCAAGTGGCAGGTCCTGCAGCATCTGCTCAGGAGCAATAGCATGGATCCCAGGTTCTTCCCATCCGTGTCTGCAGGGAGTGTGAGCGATGAGGAAGAGGGAGCCTGAGCCAGTGCAGCAGCCAGTCCCACGTCCAGCAGCTTCTCCCGTGGGGCAGGAAGGGGGGCTGATCCTTCACTCTGAGTTTGAAGAGGGAGCGGTCAGCCTTCTAAGCAGTGAGAGCCGGGCGAGTTGGGGGAAGCCGGTGTGCAGCATTTTGGGTTCCTGTTGTGTATGTTGACATGGACTTCCATGTCTGTTTTCTTTAGGAATTTTTCAAATGTTGGTTCTTTGAACAGAAGACTAAACAAGCTTCAGTGTCTAACTTTGTGTATGACGTTAATCCTACAGGTATTTGCACTAATTCAGTTCAAGAACAAGAGTTTTGCTGTTTTGTAAGAGAGGTTGGGAAATCTCCCAGTTCGTTTTGTAACCGTGTACAAGATAACAGGGAATTGGAATCAGAACTGCTCTGGAAATGTGGAAGTCCTTAGCAGTGATATAGATGGGGGAAGAAATAGAAAAATAAAAGCCATTGTTGTTCCAATTCTTGCTTCCCTGTCTTGTCTGTCATTCTGTAAATAAAACGAACTATCTCTGTTGAGTTGGATTTGCACGGGTATTTTAAGAAAGTAGGAGAGGTTCATCTGCGTCAATAAGCCCCCTGCCCACTGGTTTGTTTATTCCGCAGACCTCCACGGAGCCTCTGCTCTCCGGAAGGGCCTGTGTTAGTAGCGGGAACGCTAGGAAAAGCAGGACACACCCACACCTAGAGTGATGGTCTAGGAGCCACTGTCACATGAGGAAGGTGGTGAGACGTCCCCTAAGTCCCACAGAATAAGACAACATGGGACGAGGCGGTGGGGCTCCAGGAGCGAGCCCTGGAGTGTTAAGTGCCCCGAGCCAGGGCACTTCGGGCCTTTGGGAAGTGGGGGTTCCTTCTGTGGGAGGTGATGGTGATGAAGCTGGGTGGTGGCAGCAGCCAGACATGCAGAGGGTGTGTCTTGGGTTGCAGGGGAAAGTCTGAAATGGGACATCGCTGTGAGATGTCCTTCTGGGTCGTGGATAAAGCCGAGAGAAATCTCGCCCTGGGGCAGGAAGGAAGGGGTGCTGGCTCTTGTTGCATTGCAGTGGGCCACAGTGAAGAGGTAGGTGTTTCATAGCCGCCATCTGCAAGGATTTCCAGAGAAATGAGGGTCTTGCTCTTTGAAGCCCTGCTCGGTATTCCCGGGGCTGGCCCTCCTCTCCCTGCCCTGGGAGAGCCAATTACCAACTGTATGGAAACGACCATTTTAGTCACCTGGAGTTTACTTTGGCCACTTGTGAGCAAGGTCTAGATTTCAGTGGGATGAAATGAATGAAAATAGGGGGTTTGAAAGAAGAGAGGCTGCCGAAGTGGAAAGGAGTCGCCGTGCGACTGGAATCCTGGGAGCTTTGCGTGAGCTGCACCCAGCTGGGGAAATCACCACCCTTCCCTCCATGCCGACAGACACACACACACACATCCAAATTGAATAATAAATCCTCCAGGAGTAAAACACACAGAACAGCAATTTTGACTGGTTTTCTATTCCGTTTCCTATGGAGCTGCAAATTCTCTGAGATGTCATGAAAAGAAAGCAATTTCCAGAGGGGAGAAGGACAGAGTCTGGGATCAGAATAATACTAGAAATAAGTCCTAGCCACTAAGAAGCAACGTCCGCCAGTGTCCCCGCGTTCAGGCAGGTGCAGAAATACGGCGGCATCAGAGACCCACAGGTTTGGGCTGTGACCTGGCATCGAAAGGAAGAGGCAACTCCTGGGCCTAATGGGATTGGGAGGTCACTGCAGTGGGAGGTGCAGACGGCGCCGGGGGCTAAAGAGGCAGCCCTCCCTGCTGAGCGCCGTACGACAACGTGAACATTACGTGGGATCCTGGATTTGAAGCACCTGCCATATAGCAGGTGGGCACTTGGAAAAGGTGGAGAATTTCAGGGCCAATGGAACCTGCTCAGACACTCCTGCCGGAAAAGAAGGGGATTTTGTCATCACAAATGGTAAGCGCTGCTTTTGTTGAGCCTCTACTAGGCAGTGTGGCATTGGAGAGCCGTCAGGTGCTCGTCCCCATCTTGTCTTCCTCTCTTCCCCGCACAAGAGGGTACACAGCACTGCCAGAGTCCTCTTCACTTAGGAGGGGTCATGTGATGACCCTTTGCCACTGAATCCTGAGCAGAAGCATTTTTGTCACGGCCATCTGTATCGAAGGCACACCGGGGTCGGGGGTTAGTCCTCAAGCCATGACAACACAGACACAGACCACTGTGTTTCCTCCCCCAGGGTCTTAAGTCCTGCACCTTTGACCCTTAGATGTGAGATGCCAGACTCTGTGCCTTTAAGGCCCTGGGCAGGGTTGGAGGTGTTCCAGAGAGAGGCTGCCTCACAGGGAGCTGGCGGAGGGCATTTCCCTCAAGCAACCCGCGCTCTTAGGTCCCTGAGCTGCACCCATCCGTCCCCGCGGGGCTGTGCTGAGTCTCTGTCAGGAGGGCAGCTGCCAGCTGCCGAACGGCCCCGTTGGGGTCGGGGGCGGCCTCGTGGGGCCCAGCCCCGAGTCCCCCTCAGGGGTGACCCTGCTGCCCACAGCGCCCACTCTCTCCAGAACCTGGCCTCGGTCTGCACAGCCTGGCTTTTGCCCTGCCTGTCCCCCAACTAGGAGCCACTTAGGCCCCGGTCCTGATGACCTCGTGCATGTATGTTTATCTGAAAGTCCCAGAGAAGCATCCCCCCGACCAATATCATGGTTCGGGTGGAGCTGGCAGGACGTGATGTAGGCACTCGGCGAGTCTCCTCGTGGTTGGTAAGTGATAATCATTGCCGCGTGGATGTGGGGCGAATCTCTATGCTTCCGACTTATTTTGAAATCATTCCCTACGTAATGCCCAAATGTTTGAGTACACTGATGGCTTTCTGAATGTGACCGTGAGGTTTTGGTTTTTGAGCCTGAGTGCGAGAGGCACAGGCGTGTCCTGTCAGCCACCCGCAGAGCCGGCTAGGACTCTGGTGTCCCCGATCAGGGTGTTTGAGCAGAGGGACAGGCTGTAGCAGATGGCAGGGGTGGTCCCCAGGACGCTCCCCCAGGCCCCAGCCACCCGCAGACCCGCATGAGGGTTTGGAAAGGAGCCAGGCAGGAGAGGGCTTTGGGGTCCCGGTGATGCAGGCTGTGAAGAGGGTCAGCCGCCCCAGAGAGGTGGAAGGAACAGCACCCACCAGATCCCATCTGACCTGCCCTGGGCTGGCCGGGGGAGGCAGGTGGGAGCAGATGCCGCTGCCGGTGAGCTGCAGCCCTGGACCCCAGCAGGAAATGGGTGCTCCTGGGACAACGGGTGCTCCAGGACCAGAGCCCCGTGGGGACCTCCCGGGGGAAAGCAGGGATTCCTAGTGCCCGTTCGTGCAGTGAACTGACTGATGGGGGACAGTGCTAGCCCAGGGACGGCCGTGGCAGGCAGCGCAGCAGCGGCCGGGACACGCCAAGAGCGCCCCAGGGACATTCAGGGAGACACTTTTCAGGGGGGCAGCAGCGCCCTCCCCAGTAGACTCTGGACGAGCACACACCACCCCGGCACACAGCCAGTCCTGACCAGGGCGGGGCAGGGCACACGGGAGCTGCTGCCCATCAGCGGGAAGCTCTGACGTTCTCTACGTGCGCTGAGCCTGCCCCCTGAGGGGCTGGTGTGAGTTGTCTCAGCCGTGGCCCTGTTTCCCGAGAAGCCCCCATTCCCCAGCCCCAGCTAACGTCTGCTCTGAGCTCCAGCCTCCTTGGCAAAGGGCTGACCTCCTGCCTGGCTCTCGCCTACCCTCCTCTGTGGCAAATATCGCCGGCTGCTGCTTTAGGGGCCTTTGTGAGCAAGTGCGGGGCCCGGGCCTGTGCCTGTCCGTGGTCCCTGAGCTGGGGCTGGGCACAGGGATAGGGCTGGGTTGGTGGCGGGATGCAGGGTGTGAAGCCAAGTGACATTCACAAGACAGCAGCAGGGTGTAAAGCCACGTGTGAGCAAGCATCCAGGAGGAGGGGCATCCGCAGGGCCCTGAAGGGCACAGACACTCACGCCCCGTGGGGATGCGGAGAGTCCTCCAGCCCGGCGGTCCCCGTGCTTTGCATGCAGGCTTGCCGCCTGCCTGACAGCCAGTGTGCCCGGGGAAGTGAGCCTGCAGGAGAACGTGGGGCCACCACGCCGCTGGGACAGAAGGGAGCAGAGTGGGCAGTGGAAGGAGAGAGCAGGGCCCAAGCCTGAGCATAGGAGCCGCCTTCAGAGGGCCGTGCCTCGGACCCCCACGTCCGGGACCCTTCTCCATCCTCACGCCCTCAGTCCTAGACCCTCACCCTCCTCCCTGGCCCTCGTGTCCATTTCGCGAGAGATTGTGACCTGATGGGGCTGGGGAGGCCACGTGGGCAGAATCCAGTGTCAGGCTCTCATGGGCACTAATGCCTGGCTTCCCTGTGTTTTCTCCATTATGTGGCCTGAGGCGTCAGGTAGTAGGACCCCGTGGAGGACAGCTGAATCCCCCTTGACTGTTGGGGAGACAGGTCAGGCCAGTGCGGGGATGGGTCTTTGCACGCATATGATGCTTAGCTTGAATAAGAGTCCTCCTAGTGACAAGCTGATCAAATCATGGAGACTCCCTACGCCTCGATTTCTCCATCTGTAAAATGGGCCTCCTAATAGTACCAGGCAAAAGCATTGGTGTGGGTTTCCCCATGATGTGACCTGCTTGTAAAAAGCCTGTGCAAATGAAGTGGTCGGTGGCTGTAGCTCTTGTTACTGAGTGTGTAAGAAGGATGCGCCCTCCCCCATGTTGTGAGGATTCCCAACCAGTGCACGTCTTGGGATCCCCGCGTACGTGGATTAGCGCAGTTTTTCTTTTCTCGTGAACATTTGTTGTCAGAATGCTTGGGCTCGCCTTCCTCGTCTTCTCGCTTGTCCCCGTTCAAGATGAGGCGGTTGATCTGAGGTGTCGCCTCCATTGGAACACGGGTGTTTGCAGCTTTAGGTCCCAAGTGCCTCTTTGGCCGCGTGCCATAAGTCCTGGGGCCTTTGGTATGTGTTTTCTTCATTTCAAAGTATTTTCTAGTTTCCCTTGTGATGTCTTGTACGTTCCCTGGGCTATTGTTATGGACTGAACTGCGTCCCCCCAAAATTTGCATGTTGAAGCCCCAATCCCCTAGAACCTCAGAATGTCACTGTGACTGGAGTTAGTGGTTCTTAGGTTGAAATGAGGCCATTAGGATGAGGTCTAATCCAAGATGGCTGGTGCCCTTGAGGGAAGAGCGGATCAGCACACGCAAGGAGAGAAGGCAGGGGCTGGGGGTGCGTGCACAGAGGGTGACCACGTGAGGGGCGGTAAGAGCACGGCCACCTGCAACCAAGGAGACCGGCCGCAGTACAAGCCACCCCTGCTGGACCCTCCCTCTCGGCCTCCTGGTCGGAACCACCGTGAGAATCTGTGTCTGCTGTTTCAGCCCCTCATCCTGTGCTGTGGGATTTGGCATCGTCCCAGACTAATGCGGTTATTTGGGGACGCACGGCTCAATTTCCCTCTCTTTGCAGATTTCCCACATTTCCTTCTGTTATTGAGGTCTAATTTCACTCTATTTTGGCCAGAGGACATACTTTGTATGATTTCAGCCCTTTTGTTTGTATCCCCTTAAGTTTACTGAGGGATGCTGTGTGGCCTGACGCGTGGAGTACCCTGGAGAACGTTCTAGGTACGCTTGACGAGCACGTGTCTACTCTGTTCGAGCACGTGTCTACTCTGTTCTTGGGGCTAATAGTCTACACATGTCATGAGACCTAGTCTTTGTACAGTGCTGTTCAAATCTGTGATTCCCGTACTGCGGTGCTGTCTGGTCGCTGTGCCCATAATGAAAGCAGGCTGTGTTAGTCTGCTTAGAGCTGCCATAGCCAAGTCCCACAGAGGGGGTGGCTAAAACTACAGAAATGTACTGGGTGCCAGTCCTGGTGGCTAGAAGTCCAACCTCAACTTGCTGGAAAGTGCAGTTTCAGGTGAGGGAAGGCGTCTGTTCCTGGCTCGCAGGCAGCTGGTTTTCTCTTGGTCCCTCACTTGGCTGCTTCTCTGAACAGGTTGTGGGGGAGAAGGGAGGCAGGGAGAGAGAGTTGGGGGGGAGAGAAATGGAGGGAGAGAGAGGGTGGGAGGGTGGAAGAGAGGCTGAGGGAGGGAGAGAGAGAAAGGGAGGGGGGCGAGGGAGGGAAAGAGAGAGGGGGAGGAAGGTAGGGGGAGAGAGAGAGAGAGAGAGGGAGGATGGGAGGGAGGAAGAGAGGGCGAGGGAGGGAGAGAGGGAGGGAGATCTTTGGTGTCTCTTCCTCTTTTCCAAAGGACACCGCTCTTGTCGGACTAGGGTCCCACCCTTGTGACCTCATTTAACCTTACTGACTTCCCCAAGGGTGCTATCTCCAAATACATGCACCTTGGGATTAGCACTGCAACAGGTGGACTTAATGGTTGGGGTGGGAGCTGGGGGATCCATTTGAATCCATCACAGGGGGGACCGAAGTCTCCCACTTCTACTGTAGACCGGTTTCTTCCGTCCCTTCTGTCCATTTTTGCATCGTTCATTTGGGGCACTGCTGTTGGGCTGCTCAAGAGACCCCCCTGACGTGCACTAGCTGTTGCATTGTGACAGACGGGAGCGGCAGATGCGACCACCCCTCACCCGGGCAGACCCGGGGCTCCTCTGGCTGCTGGTGCTTGGATCATTCCTGGTACCTTGGGTCTACTTCCCCTCCTCCCCCAACCCACCTATTTTTTCTTTTCTGTGTTTCTGGCCACCCCACAAGGCTTGGGGGATCTTAGATCCCCGACCAGGGATTGAACCCGGGCCACCGCAGTGAAAGCATGGAGTCCTAACCCCTGGAACTCCAGGCAATTCCCGCTCCCCGCCCCTTCCTTAGCAGTGTTTGGGAGGGGATGTCGCCCTATCGCTGTGACAGCCACAGAGTCCTGGCCAGGTCCCCCAGCCCATCCCCCACACGTGGAGGCAGCAACTGTGAGCTGGGGGTGCGCCCTGGCCTTCAGTGCTCTGTACACACCACTGGGCGCTGACCACAAGGACTCGCGGTATAAGCGCGACACCCCAGCGCCCAGAGGGTGGTGGAGCATGGCGCCCTTGAAGTGTTTAGCTCGAAAGGCAAGGAAAAGAGAACCAGGAAAATGTCTCCAGACGCAGGACCCGCAGTGAAAAGCAAACCTCAATCCTGCTGTCCAGACACCAGAGAGCACCCCCAAACTGAACACCCGCAGGCCCCTGCCAGGGACCGTCACCTCCACACCTGTGCGTCTCAGGACAGTAAGGGCTCTTTTCAGGCCTCTGACCAGGGGAGGCCTGAGCTCTTCTCATCTGTCAAATCGAGACCCTGCTGGACACGATGCCCCCGCAACTGTGAACCCGCGGGTGCCAGGGCTTTCCTTGTGCTTGTCCAGCCATTGAAGGGTCTTTCTAGTGGGTGGACACAGGGCGTCTGAGGGGCTTCTCCAGGTGTCTGCTAGGTGCCCGCACTGGGCCGGGGGTGGGCTGTCACCTGTCATTGTTTCCTGCTGAGGGGACTCAACTGCTCAGCCACACCCAGGACGGAGGCGCCAAACACGTGTTGGGTGGAACATCGCTCTCATGTCCCCGTGCTCTTTACTGCCCTGCAAGGTTCTGGCCGCGTTACCACCTCCGTGTGTCTGCAGGGTCTGCCTGGTCAGGGTCCTCTGTGGGTCTGCCTGGAGGGGTCGGGTATTCCAGGAAAGAGCGGGAGCCCACGCAGCGATGGCAGAAGTGGCTCAGCGGCCGACGGATCAAGGTCAGGGAGGCGGCAGGCCTGGCGGCCACCTCGGGCATCCAGGATGCGCAAGAGGCAGCAGCGCGGCCCCCGGGAGCTGCGCGGGGGGCAGGCTGAGGAGTTGGGGGGGTGCGGCGGCCAGGCCCGGCACGGGCCAGGGAGGACTCATCTGGGCGGGAGGCCAGGCGCAGCAGAGCCAGGGGACCTCGGCTGGCTGGGCCACCTCTGCCAGGACAGGGACTAGAGGGACCAGAACCTGCGCGTTGGGATCTGGCGCGGGGGGCTCCGCTGCTGTCCAAGGAGGGGCCGGAGCGACAGAGTCAGTCCCGGCCAGGGCGGAGGCATGGTCGAGTTGCGGGTAGCTCGGGGTCCCCTGGATGTGCTCAGGATACGGTGGGAGGCCGTCCTGCGGCTCCGCGGCGCTGGGCGCCGGGAGGTGCCCCAGGGCTGCCGGCTCACCGTCCACCTGCCCGGATGCTGGTTTAGTGTGTACTCTCGGCTTCATCCTCACCAGGAGGTGCGGGCAGTCTCTCTGAAACAGGGGACTGTGGTAGAAGTGTAACTGAGGTCGCGGTTGAGAGAGAAAAGGAAACCCCGAGTCACAAAAGAGTTGCTCGCAAGCAGCAGCCGCCTGGCTGGGCCCCTGGGCGCCCTCCCCCAGCCGACCCAGGGCCTCTTTGGAGAAAGCGGGACCCGGTCCCAGCAGGACGCTGTGCCCCAGCTTTGACATCCCCGAGACTCGCTCACTCACCATCACCTTTCGCCCTTGGAAAATGACTGAAAATGGCCCCTTAGGACGAGTACAAGGCCCACGAAAGGGGACTTGGCGTTTGCAGGTACGAGACTGCAACAAGGTTCGGTAGCTTCCTAAGGAAGTGTCCGAATCGCCCCCTGGCCAGCACCTCCAGGGGCCAGACCGGGGACGCTGACTGCTTCCCAGGAAAGGACCTGCGCCCCCACTCAAGTGATGCTCTGGAGCTATGGGAGTCAAGGGGGCACACAGACCTCCCCCCTCCCCCCGGCGGGCCACTGTCCCCGAGCAGGAGGACGGGAAGGGCCAGCGTTGCAGCAGTGTCCTCTTGTCCCCCGCTGTGACTGCGTGTCAGGCACGAGCGGCACTGCCCACGTGTCAGGAGTACAGGATGACGCCTTGCCCGCGTGTGCTGTGAAATGATCACCACAGGGGGTCCAGTTCACACGCATCACCTCACACAGACACAGCAAAGGGAAAAGGAGGAGGGAGAGAAGTGACGTCCTTGTGCTGAGAACGCTTCGGGTCCCCCCCATAACAACGTCCCAACACAGCTCGCGGCACTGCCAGCTCCGGCCGTCACGCCGGTGCCCAAGTACCACCTTTAAAGGAAGCTCTCCCGACACGCCTGCCGCCGTCCCAGGCGGCCCCGGGGTTGGCACCCGCCCCCCACCCCCGGGCCCAGCGGCTCAGCCCCTGGAGAGGGCTCCTCCCCCGCCGTCCCCCGCCCTCCTTACCTCGCTCAGGACGTGGGCGGGCCGCTCCTTCGTGGACAGGTTGGTCATGCAGAGGGACGTGTGCATGTCCTGGCACACTGCTGAATCCATAGCGGTTAAGCTGGCGGATGAAGCTCTCCACACGTTCTGTCTTGAACACCTTGTCTAGGCCGTCCCTGTCCAAAACCTCCTTTTGAAACAGCGGCCTGTTGACGCCTATGCAAGTCCCGTCTTCATTCCACCCAATGGATGCAAAGCGACTGCTGTGGACGATCGTCCACAGCTTCCTGGGAAAGGGGTGGAAGAGCAGGCTGCCTTCCCACACGGCCTCGCAGGCGGTGCGAGGCCTTTTCAACAACGGCTCTTCCGTCAAATCCTGGAAAGCGGCTTCTCCAGGCAGCAGCCTGAGGTCGGGGTGCCCCGCGGGCACGGGCTGGTCCAGGGCGAGGGACTGGGGGGTGCAGCTCCCTGAGCCGAGGGCCGGAGCCGCTGTGTCGGGAGGAAGAGGCGCCTCGCCGAAGCCGGGCGCCCTGCCCGCGGCGGGGCCCTTCTCGTCCGCAGCCATGCGGAGCGCGGCGTGCCCCTCCGCCCCGTAAACGGGACAGTGCAGCGCGGCCGGCAGCACCCTGGGCTCACACTCCCGCTCAGCCCCTCACAGAAGTGCTCCGGTTGCTCGGGGGTGACAGCACAGCCCAGCCAGGAAGTGACATCATAAAGGGCAGGCCCGTCAGCATGTCAGCCTCCTGCTTCACGCCCGTCATCGCAGGGGGCACGAAGACACTCGTGCACGGGTGCAGAGCCACAGGCCGAGCGCTCGTGCAAACCGGCCACGGCCTTCTGGTCCTGGAGCCCCCGGGCCAGGCAGACGTGCATGGACCCACGTGTGACCCACGAGGTCAGAAGTCCTCCTGTGTGTCCCCTGGCCTTCCGGGCCGTGCACAGCACCCATGATTTCAAGCACGAGCATCGCCCGAGACGCGGCCCACGGTCAAGGGCGCTAAAACATTACAATTCACCTATGAACTGGAAGAAAAACCCTCATGATGTCTGGGTCTGCAAAGTGCCTACCTTACCCTCTCCCTGGAGAGGTGTCCCATGGGTGCTGAGCAGGAATCGGACTCTGGACCCCCGCCCTCACCCGCAGCAGCCCTTTCCCTCCATTACCCACAGCAGAGGCCAGACTCAGATGAAACGTTCAGGGAAATTTATTAAACAGAAACATTGACTGAAACCATTGAACACAGGGCATAACAACACACAGAGGAACTTCTAACGGCCACCAGAGCTCACGGGTCCCGGCCCCACCCAGGGTCCTCGAAAAGGTGCCTCCGCTACACCCCACCCGGCGGCCCTCCATCTCCCCACAGTCTCCCTTCCTGAGGGCCCCGCGGGTGGCCTCTCGCCAGGAAGATGGGCGCCGGCCATGCCCGCTCCCCCCAGGGCAGACCCTCCATTTCTGGCCCACATGCCCGGGGCCTGGCCCTGCCCTACGGCGGGCACAGGACAGTCCCACAGCAGGGCGCACGCCACCGAGCCGGGGACGTGGAGTCCCGAGGAACAACGGGGTGGCCCAGCAGAACACAAGCCCTGGGGGGCCTCCCGCAGACCTCCTGCAGCCCCGGTCAAGGTCTTCCTTCCGAAGGTCGCAGGTGGGATCCCAGGTCCTGGGGTGGGCGCTGGCTGTGACCTCGTCCATCCCGTCCTTCCCGCCGGCTCCTGGGACTGGGCTCGGGGTCTCCACGCCGCGCAGGGGTTGGGGGAACTGCTCAGAGGAGAACACATGCACATTTCCACAACAACAGGCAGCGCTGGGCCTGAATCTATGCCCAGAAAGCACACGTTGAGCTCACGACACTGGCCCACAGAGACCAGAGCCTTGGCTGGCACGTGGCGCACCTCAGGGCTCTGCGGGGGCACGATGGCTAGGGTGTGTGTGTTGGTGGGAGGGGAGCGGGGGCTGGGGGGTTCCTTGACACCTGGGTCCCTCTGGGGCCTACAGGGACACATTTGGGCTTGCCAGTACAGGGAGCAACCTGCCCCAGGGGATGATGAATAGGGGTCCCCTCTCAGGAGGGAGGCCCAGGCACCTTGAGGTTCCCCGTAATGTCTCCCAGGCCAGTGTGGGTGGCAGCCATCTGCAGGTGCCCCTCACCCAGGTGAGAGCTGGTCACTCAGGGCTGCTCCCAGGTCAGCCGCCTGAGTTGGCAGGCTTTGGAGCAGGGGCTGGATGTGGTGCTGCCGTGGCAAAGCAGGGGGGCATCTCTCCCTGCCTAGTTTGGTGTCAAACATGGTCATCTTGGTCACTTGGAAGGACTGATGGTGGTGGCCAAGGCCCCTTGGGGGTGGTGGGGGGGACCCAGGGGCTTGGTCTGGGCTGAGCTGGGCTGGGCTGGCCTTTCCCTCCACCCTGCTCCCCGTGTGGGGCCAGGAGGCTGCCTGGCCGGGCCTCCTCCTGCCTCCGGGCCCGGGGGCCCCCCAGGGCCTGCTGAGCCTATTGGCCACATGAGGACTTGGAGTTGCTTCTCTCCGCAGCCCCGTCCTCATTTCCTGGCTCGTCTGGGATGGACTTGAGCCCCTCCTCGGGCTCCCAGCCCGGACCTCCTGGGCCCGCCGGGGAAGCCCTGCCCATCCAGGGAGCAGTGGGGCCTCCGGGGGCCCCTGAGTGTCCCGCCTGACCTGGGCGCGCAGGTGTGGGGTCCTTGTCGTCGACGTGCACCTCCCCCTGTTCCTCCTCCACACTGTCATCCTCTGCCTTAGCTCTGGCTCTGGCATCAGCCTGGGCATTGGCCCGGGCAGAAGCCCCTTCCCCTGCCTGGGCTCTCTTGCTCCTGGCTAGACTGGCCTCCCACGCCGCAGACTCTCAGACGCTCCTCAGCATCTCCATGAGACGTGGAGGCCTCCCAACCACTCTCAGCTTTGCTCAGTGCTTCATCCAGGGGCTCAGTGTGGCTGGCCCCAGTGAGCACCTGCCTCAGGGGCACACGGTCAGCTGAGGCTCTGGTCAGGGTCCCTCTCTTGATGGCTTTGTGCAGCAGGGCTTCCATCCGCAACACAAAAGCAGAGAGGCACTCACCTGACTGCTGTTGAGCAAACACTTCACCCGGATGGTCGCCTGGGACTCGTTGTCTCCAAACACCTGGATCAAAGCCGCCAGGCAGTCCTGTGCGGTCCTGGCAGAGTTCTCCACCAGGATCCTGGGCACAAACTGCTGGGCCATCCCTCGCAGGCCTTCCATTAGCCTCCTCCTCCTCCTCTCCCTTTCCAAAACCCCACGCCGCACATGCAGCATGGCAGAGGTATGGTCTAGCCAGGCCTCACAGGATTCCTCCCCGGGGTCCGCTGGTCCCTCCCGGAAGACACGCCCAGGCGCTGGTACCGCAGGGTCTTCACCCAAGGCTGGACCGCCTGACTGATGGATGGGAGCCAGCACACCCTGCGCAGCCCAAGCCTCAGCCCCAGCCTCAGCCCCAGGGCACCGGCCACACTCTCCACCGTCTGCCCCTGTTGCCACAGGAAGGGGAACGCGCCACCTAGAAACTCCTTTCCTGAGCATCGGGGCACAAAGACCATGTTCCAGGGACCTCTAGTGCTTGGGATTTCCCTGGGGACCAAAGCATAATCGACTTTCCGGTGAAGCTCGACCAGGGCCTCAGTGGCATTCTCCTCCTCTCGAAACACTTTGCCCAGCACGGTAAAGTGGCCCACCGGCCACAGGGCGGCCTCCAGAGACTCTTGGAGTCCGGCTTCATCACGGTGTTCCGGGATGCCCAGGATGAGCAGGGCCCTGTGAGCGCTGACGCGCATCCACCTGCACCGGTCCTGCAGCATCGTCACCGCCACCGCCCGCAGCTTCCTCCGGTGCGGGGCTAATGCTAGGGGTAGGAAACTTTTCCCGGTGCAGACCAGGGTGGCTGGCCCTGGGGGGTGAGGGAACGGGAATGAATTGGGGCTGGGGTCTAGGACTCAGAGAGAACCGCCCAGGTCTCCACAGCCTGTGAACACGAACAGGACAAGAGCGAGGTTAAGGCCGACCCGCCCCCCCACCTCACCCCATCCCCACCACGTGCTGCCCCTCCTCTCCCCCGTGCTGCCTCTGCGGCCCAGGCTTGACCCCCGCCCCGCTCTCCACCTGCCCGCAGGGGCCACAGCCCGCTCCCCACGCCGCCCCCCCCCGCTCCCCCCACCCCACCCCCACCCCCGCCTACGGCCCCGCGGGCTGCCGCTGTCCTGCTGGGGATAGCGGAAGGTGGCAGGGTCTCCCGGAGCCAAACGCACCACCCCGGGTCTGGTACCTTCTTCGGGTCGGGGTCTTTCCTGGCCGAGGTCCCAGCAGGAGGGGCGCGAGGCTGCGCTGAGTGGCGACGGGGTCGGGCGCCCCTCTTTCCCCGGCTCTCTCTCTCCCTGTCCCTGTCCCCTCTCAGCGCTGCACGTGGGCCAGCGCGCCACCGCCTGCCTGCCCGCCCGCCACCGCTCTCTGCAGTGCGGACTCACTCGGGGCGGGGGCACAGTGGTAGCCGCGCGCGGACCCTCCGCGGCGCCCCGGTGATGGCCGGGCCATTGGCGCGCGCGGGTCACGCGGCCGGGCTGTCGCCACCGCCGCGAACGCCCCGGGACCGCGGGTGACGTCACCTGTTCCTTCCCCCGCCCCTGACGGGGCGCCGGCACCGGTGGGGACCCTCGGGGTCCGGGGGTCGGCGCCCCCACCCGGGACCCAGCCCAGTCTCCCGCCCCTCCCGGAACGAGCCCTCGGGGCGCCGGCGTGGGGAGGGCTGCACACCCCCGGGTGCCCGCCGGAGAGTGGCTGGATGGCCCTGAGGTGCGCCCGCGGACACTGCGTTCCGACAAGGAATGGGGAGCAGCGGCGTGGGGGTGGCCCTCTGGGGCTCCTTTACCAGTTCTCCCCCTCCCCCTCCCCTCCCAGGACTGGTCCTGTCTCCAGGCTAGGCGAGGAGCACCTCGCCCAGCCCAGGTGTGATTCCTCAGAGTAGATGCCACAGGCGCACACGAGCGTTCACACACACACCGCCCCATCGGAGGGTCTGCGGTCCACACGCTGCCCTCCCCGCTCGCCGGGAGGCCAGGAGCCGCAGGCTTCAGCCACTGTGGGTGCATGACGGGCCAAGGCACTCCGCCACCCCAGTGCCAGTAGCCAGTTCCCAGGAGGGTGCCACGGTTTTGCTCGCTGCCAAGTTCAAATCCCAATAGTGGGCTTCTGCTACTTAGAGCTCAACTCCTAGCGCCTGTGTCTTACTCTGTTTCCTTGGGCAAGTCATTGCCCCTTCTCCACGCCTTAGCGGAAGGACAGAATTGGGGTCTCCACCCGAGGGTGTGTACCAGAGAGCTGCTGTGCTGCGAGTTGGGTACTCAGTATGTGCCTTGCCCTCACCAGCCTAGTGGGCTTTGGGACATTGCTCTCTTGGCCCCTCAGGGCAGCATGGGTGTTGCACCTCCCCAGAGACCTCCGGCTCTCTGGCCCTGAGTCAGCCTTCTTCCCTAGGTCCTTCCCCTTTCCTTTGCCACCTAAGCTAGATGGTGCACCAGGGCAGTCCTGCCTCTGCTGGAAACAAAGGTCAAGTCCCTGTGGGTTTCGCCACCCTGCACCTGTCCCTTCACGGGAGTCTGGGTCCATGCAGACAAGCTCTCCACTGCTCGGGTGGCAGGGAGTTCCTCTAGGGGTCACACCTCCGGATGTCGTTGCTGCCCCTCCCCCCTTCTCTTTTCTTGCCTGGCATCCGGCCAACCATCTTCTTCTGCGATTTGCTTTTCCTACTCAAGGTTTACTGGTCAAGACTTCTCTGAGTGTCCAGCTCCTGGTTGAATCGCAGCCCTGGTTTATTTGTGCATGACCCCAAGGATGGGCATTCAGGCTGTTCCTGGTCTTTAGCTGTTACAGACACTGCTGCCACCAGCACCCTGCACATGCCTGTCTGAGCCGCTGTCAGCTCAGAAGTGGTTTTGCTGGGACTTGGGCTGTGCCCATGACCCGGTGTTGCTAATCCGTTACCTCCCATGAGCGGCTGAACCCATGTTCACTCCTACCAGCAGCGTGGGAGCGGTCCTGTGGACCCCACAGCCTGAGCAGCCTTGGGTCTTGTCCAGCCTTGACCATTTGCCCACCGCACAAGGAAAAGCAGTGCCTCATTACTGTACGCCTTGCCTTTCCCCAGTTGGTTGTGAGAGCGGGTATCTTCTCAGAAGTTTGCCAACCGTGCCCGGGTGCTCTTCTGTGAATCGCCTTTGCTCATTTCCTCCCCACCACGGAGAAGCGTTGTTGGCCTGTTTCTGGGAGAAAGTTCCTGGCATCAAGGTTGAAGGCACTGTCATTTGTTTTACACTCACCCATCACCCAGAAGCAGGCCACCTTGGAGTTGGCCTTATAGCTGGACCTTGGCTTGCCCACGTGGCCTTACTCTCCCAGCTTTCCTATCTCGCAGGTGGTAAGTGCTGGGTAAATGAAGAAACACGGGTGTTCTCTCAGAAACCATCTTTCCCAGTTGGCCTCATGGGTGCGTGCACTCCCCGCCCTCCCACTGCTGAGGGCCGAGACTGTCTGCTCTTAACACTTGCCGTGAGAATTTCTGTCTAGGGAACCTCGGCCCCAGTCCTGTCACAGATTCCACCCCACAGCGTCCTCCTTGGTTTCTGCCATGATTTGTCTGGGGTCCTTCCTCAGAGGAGGTGCTCCCGTGGGAGCAGATGCGGGACCCTTGCTGCCAACTGGCCAGCTGGCCTGCAAGCAGACTGTTGACTCATTTCCCCTCTTTTCAGCCTCCTCCCTTCCTATTCTCCCTCCTTCCATACGTACTGACTCCAGTTGCAGGACTCTCCTCCAGCTCTGCCTCCGGACACCAGCTGCGCGCTCTGCTGGGGCTGGGCTGCGATGCCTTGACTGCCTTCAGTTTGCCACCTCTCAGCCTTCCTTTGACTCCACCTCCTAACACAGCCGACCATCCTACCTTCTCAAAACACTTGCCTTTGTCTCTTGGCTTCTGTCAGCCCCGCCCCCCACCTTCAGGCTGACCGCATCGCTCTCTGCCTTCCTGTTCTCCTTGCAACTCCCTCCTCCTCCTCCTTTGCTTGGAGTTCAGTGTGGTGGAGGTGGGCTCCCAGCCTCAGCTCCGGGCCCCTTGGCACCTCTGACACCACTCTCACCGGAAGGATCTGCCTGCCGATGGCTCCAAACGTTCTGTCTCTGGGCAGGAACTCTTCCCTGAGCTCTGCGTGTGTTCATCAAACTAACTGCCCACTTGGATGCCCAAGGGGAACTTCAGAATGAAGATGTCCAGACTGGAGCACTCTATGCCCCTCAACACGCTTGCTTCTTCCCCAGGCTTCCCCAAGGGCTCTGCCTTCTACCCGGTTGCTCAAGCAGAGGTACCAGAATTCTTCCTCCCCTCTCCTCTGCTCCTCCTCCCCCATCTAACCCATCATCAGATTTTAGTGACTCTAGTCGGCGACTGCTGCCCCCGTCCACATCTCCACGGCCCCTGGCCCTGTCTACTCCTCTCTCTTCTCCCACTCTGGCCCCTTTCTGTACTTCACTCCCACTCACATGACAGCTGGGGCAAACTCTTTGCAACGCCACCAGACCCCACTCCTCCCCGGTGATGTGTCCTCCCTGTGGCTCCCCATCTCCTTAGAGTAAACTCCAAAGTCCTCTCCCTGGCCAGCAGCTCCCCCACCCCCGCCGGCAGCTGGCCTCCTCTTAGGCTCTCCTTCCCATGCCACCCATCGGCAGCCCCCTCACCAGACTCCTGCTGTGATGGACTTCTCGGCCGGCCCCAGAGCACACCAAACTCATTCCCATCTGTGGCCTTTGCCTTGGTTCCTCCTCTGTGTGGGACAAGCCGCCCCCCCAAAATTCCCATGGTGGCCCCCTCCTCCGCATTCAAGTCTCAGCGGAACCCCCCTCCCACGCCCTGGCCTTGGAGGCCTCCCCGACTGGCCGCCCACATCAAACATGGACCCTGGAGTACCCTCCGCTCATATTCACATCAGCAGCATTGCCTCGTGTGTCATCATGTAATAGATGCTGGCTGGGGCCTTTGCTGTGGGCATCAGGGTGACAGGGGTGGGGATGAGTTCCTGTGGCTATGCTCACGTTTAGGAGTCCCCTGTGACGCCCAGGTAGACACACATTCTACTCCCTTCCGTCCTCCTCCTCCCTTCACCACCACCCCCCAACTTGGGGCTCCGAGGGCAGACCGCTGGGCTCCCGGATGCAGGTAAAGGACTTGTCATCATGCCACTGGCTTGGTTCAGCCTCCGGGGTCTTCTGTCTTTGGGCTTGTTCCCCCGATTGCCAGCAGCAGGCCCTGCACAGAGCCAGTGCCCAGCGGTTGTTGAGCAAGGGAGGAATAGACACAGATTCACACAGGCTCCGGGCCACTAGGTGACAGGGTGCTCCCATAACTTACCCCCTCCACCACACACCTTACTGTTGGGAATGAAGTCCAGGGGACGGCCAGCCTAGCTAAGCTCACAGAAACCCGGCAAGTGTGGCAGCAGAGAGGGTCTCAGTGTTTCTTTCCATTTGGCCGCCTGCCAGCTGGGTGACCTGGGAGATGTCCCTCAGCCTCTGAGGGTTGAGTGGGAGAGTCGTCGGCTCACAGCCCGGGAGGGGCTTCTGTGCCCCACAATTGCCGAGGGCTCAAGCTCTGCGCAGCTCGACGCGCCCCTCTTGTCTCCTCTAGGGAGAGCCTGGAGCTCTCCCCTACCTTCTTACCAGGCAGTGTCCACCCACACTTCCTAAATTTTGGCCTCAGACCAGCTCCCCACCAGCTGCAGCCTGCTCTGACTGCTCAGTGGTCCTCTTCCTCCGCCCCCACCTCTGGGGGCTCCCAGCCCTGCCCCAAACCCTCCACAGGCTCTCGGGCAGCCAAGCAGGCCCCCTTCTTCCCTTTGTGAACCTGCCATTCCCTCACTGGCCACTCCTACCTGGGGGACAGCTTCTTCCTGGCTGCCAGCAGCCTCCGCGTCCACCTGCCCACGGATACCTCGCAGGTGCAGTTGGCTGCTTTCGGGTGGCATGGTCCTTCTGAGCGCTACCCCAACACGGTTCTCGTGCTTCCCCGACTTGAGGCTCCTACTGGGCTGGGTAAGTGTCAGCAAGTCTCCGACCTTCGCAGATCTGGCTGCTTGCAGCATGTTCCGTAATGTGCTCAGTACAGGTGTGGGACTCAGGCCACGGCCTGATAAGCGGCCGGCCTCTCTCTGCCTCGTGTCTGGCTTGGGATGGTCCCCACACCAGGAACTGGTGATGTGAGTGTGAATTGCCACAACCACTTTGGACATTCTGCGTGGAGCCATCTTAAGTAAATCGTTCACTTCCCTCCCTTGTGGCCCAGCCTGTCATTCCTACTTATTTACCCAGGACAATGGAACACACACGTCCACAGAGAGACTCCCTCAAGGACATCCACACCAGCTTTTATCATAATGGCTCCACACCAGAACCAGCCCAAGTGCCCATCAGCAGGAGAAGGGACGAGGGACTTGCTGTGAATCCCCTACCCTGGGGCAATCCTACACAGAAGTGAAAACCAGCGGGCTGCAGACCCTCGCAGCCACACGGGTGTGTCTCACAGAGAGGATGCCGAGCGAGAGAAATTAGACACCAGGCTGTGGCACTGTGTGATTCCACTGGCACGGAATATGCCAAACCAGGCAAAATGGGCCTGTGGTGAAGGAACTTCAGAGGGTGGCAGAGTCTCCAGGGAGGTAGAAGCGACTGGCAAGGAGGGTGTGGCTCCTTTCTGAGAAGATAGAAATGTTCTCTGTTTTGACAGGGCGCTGGCTTAGTCGCGGGGTGGATGCGGTTTTCCAAATGCATTGAACTGTCACTTTGAACACTTTGAACAGAGGCGGTGGTGAAATAAGCCATATTCTCTGAGTCTCTGTTATGGAGCACCTGGTGCCATGGACCATATTTGGTCTCCCCAGTGTCTGTATGTCAAAGCCCTAACCCCCAATGGGACTGGATTTGGAGATAAGGCCTACAAGGGGGTAATTAAGGTTAAATGAGGTCATGAGGCCCTGATCGGATTGGAGTAGGGTCCTTATCAGAAGAGAAGCCAGAGACCTCTCGCTTGCCCTTGTGCTCTCTCTCCCACCATCTCTGCCCCCCACATTGTACAAAGAGGTCATACACAGTGAGATGCCTGCCACCTACCTATGAGTTGGGAAAAGACCTCTCACCAGAAACCGACCCTGCCGCACCTTGATCTCAGACCTCCAGCCTCCAGAACTGGGAGAAAATCAAGGTCTGCGGTTTAAGGCCCCCAGTCTGTGGCTTTTGGTTACGGTGGCCTGAGCTGATGAAGACTCCTGGGTTCCCTCGTATTTGCCTGGGGAAGTTACTCTTCCTTAGCGGCTCCCTACTGCTCATCTGTCGATTGGAGTCATCTGCCCCTCTGTCTTGCTTGGAGGCTGTGAGGATCCCCTGTGAGTGTGTATGTGGTACTGTCTTGAAGAGTCCCTGTTTCTGTATTTTCCTGAGGTGATGCTATGCTCCCTGCCATGATGTCCCATCCAGGCTCTGTCTGCCTCCTGCAGCATGCAGGGTGGGCGGTCGGGGGCAAAGCCCCAGTGAGGGAGGGGCTCGGGGAACTCAGGAGCCTTCAGTCGTGAAGACTCCAGGAATAGCAATTTCCAGGCTGCAGAGCTGGGCTGCTGCAAGGCAGGGCTGGCCCGGTGTTGTCAGGCTTGGCCCTCCTCTCCCGGCACTGTCTCCTCAGAGCCTAGCAGGTCCCACTTCCTAGGACCGAAGCCCGGGAGAGGCGGGCAGGTCTAGTCCCTCTTGACGTGCCACCTCCGTCCATGCCTAGAATAAGGGTGTGTCCTGCCCTATGACACCTGGACCCAGGGTGACTGAGTCCACTTCCTCCCTCAGAAGCCTGATCCAGCCCCACCCAGTGGACCCTCAGGGAGCTCCGAAGGCTCTGCCTGCTTGTCTATGGACCCCTTTCCTAGGCCCTCTCTCTCCTGACTGACCTTCAGTCTTCTCCAACTGCAAGCACTCCTCTCGCCTCCAGGGGGGCCAGGTGTGAAGGGGACTGTCTGTCCCTCTCCCTTGGGAAGGGAAGGTAGGCTTTATCCTCACCCTGCCCCTCCCCACAGGGTAGGATATTCCATCCCTGTGAACTCGGGGAGCTCCTGGGGCTTTCCCCAGACAAAATGAGGACCTCCTTTAGTTCACCCAAACAAGGAGTTAAGCTGCCCCACGATGTTCCACCCATTGTAGTATGTGCTGAGCCTACGCCGACCTGCGGGCCAGAGCAGAAACACACCCTGCCCTAACTCAGTGCATAGTCTAAGGCATGACCAGAGACCTTAAGGAAATGAGCCCCCGAGGAAACGTTGTGGGATAAACTCTTTCATGTCCGTCAAGGGGATGCATCCCAGTGTCCTAGCATCCATCCAGGTGGCAGCAAAAGCTCTTCATGTGCATTTCCTTCCAGGAATGGGTGGTACAGAGATGCAAAGGGTCGACCAACGTTCCCTGAGTGCTTGTTCCAAATCAGGTAGGGCTCTAGAGTTCAGGGATCTGAGCGGTGAACACAATGGGAAATGTCCAAAGACAACAAAGGGTGTGACTCTTGGGTTTTTTTTTTTCACACGTCTGTGGAGACTGGCAAAGACAATCCCCTTGAAAGCCATGACTCTTGGTTGTCAGAGCCAGGTGCTTGAGACAGAAAAGTGACCCCTTTCAGCGTCAAGGGTCATCAAGCGTGGAGACCTCAGAGCATGGACAGTTCCCTGTAGACTGCAGCGTGGGGAGGAATGAAGGGAGGCCAAAGAGCTGTTTTCTCACTCGAAAGGAACTGGGAGCTTGTCCTGTGGATGGGACGGGAATACGTGTGGAGGGACTGCAATTTCGGTTGTTTGTAAAGTCACTCCCGAGTCTTTGTGGCTCTGCCTTAAGTATCATGCCCGCTGATATAGAGACATAAAATGGCAAATATGACTAGTGCTATGAGGAAAGGTACACACTGCTCTAGGACAACTCTCTAGAGGGATACGAATCAGTCTGGAAAGTCAAGGAAGTCTTCCCTCGGGCAACGGTGCTGACAACTGAAGGACAGGTAGGAGATGCCCAGGGGAAGAAGGAAGGCAGGAACGTTCAGGCGGAGGGCACAGCAGTGTTCACAAGTCCAGCGGTGGGGACAATATTACCTAAGACAGGCTGAAATATGGCATATGGGACAAGGGTGGGGGGCTGGTTCGAGATCATCAGGACTGGCAGACCGATAACACACCTCTCAGGCTGTGTAAACCAGGCGAAGGACTCTAGCCCTAATTCAAAGCACAGTGGGAAGTCGTTGAAGGATTGCTAAGCAAGGGACTAATGTGATCAGATTTGCATTTTAAGAGGTCACTCCTGCTGCAACGTGGAGAAAGTTTTGGCGGGGACGAGGCGGTCTTTCAGAACACCACTGAATGGGCTGCTGCAGAACCCTAGCCGGCAGAGGACAGTTTAGATGGGAAGCAGTCAGTGTTTGCTCACAAACCCCCTAAAAAAAATCTCTGAGAAACTATGCATCCCCTCACACATGGCAGTTGGCATCTAAAGCTCTCACTCTAAGTTTAAATACTTGTAAATACATCAGTTCTGCTACACTGTAAATGTTGACATTTGAAAATGAAACTTTAACACCACAATTTTGATGGCATCCAGCGAAATCTAAATACAGGTTTTCCCTGCTATCCAAAAGCAGGGTGTTCCTCTGAAACCTTTCCTGTGCTGAAATGGCAGCAAAGAAGCAATGACCCCAGGGCACATCTTGTTCACGGATGCACAAAATAAATCTGAGGTCAAGCACAGATGCTCACAGACACATTTCAAAGCTCTGAAGGCTCGATGCTGAGATGCTGACTGTAGTTCCTGAGGAAGGAGCTTGGAGGTGCCACTCTTGCTGCAGCTCAGGGGCGCGCGCTGCCTCTGTCGTGGCCCCCGGCAAAACACACGCTGAACACGTTGCAATTTTCATTTTTCATAAATTCCCTTTGGATTTCTTTGGTTAGCGAAAAGAGGTACTGATGTAGGTCTATAAAACGGAAGTGGCAGCATAAAACTTTCGAAAGCAGAGCACACCTGCATAGCAACGCTAACGTATTTCTTCTTGTAGAAGAAAAAGGAACTGTTCATAACTCTATTACTCAACAAAACTGATTTCAAATTTGTGTATTTTCTTTTGTTTTTGTGCATTTTCATGTCTATTTTTGTTATCTCCTTTTTCACCTAACCTTGTAATTATGAGTGTCTAGATGTTTTAAATCCCTGAGGAGATAGTGTGGGGGTGTTTTTAGGATCAGATGGTAATTGCTTTTGAACTTGAATGTGTTCAAAAGCATGTACAAAAGCATTGGAGACATAAAGGAGCATAATGTACGCAGGGAACAGTGAAAAGGACAGTTCTGCTGGAGCAGGGTGTCTCTGTGGGCAGGAGTAGGTGGAGATAAGGCCAGGTTGATAAAGGTCTAGAGTATCACTTGAAGGAGTTTGGTTTCATCCTAGAAGGAGTGCTTGGAGAGGATTTTAAAAAGAAGCCTGCCATGCCTAGGATTGCATTTCAGAACGGCCACCCTCGTGTAGACAATGGAAGGTAGAGCATGAGATCGGAGGTGGCAAGAAGATCAGCTATGAGACAAGTGCAGTAATCCCGCAGAAGGCCCTGGCGGGGGGGATGCGTCCCTGCAAAGCAATGGAAGTTGAAGGGGCTTGAACCTCTGCTGTAAGGACTCTTGATGATGTGGGTCAAAGGTATGAAGTGTCCCCTCTAAGTCTCAGCTTCCCTTATAAAGCCATTCTCACTCATCCAGCATCACTGCCCCAACCCCACCTCCCTCCCTTCTTTGTCGCTCCAGCAGTCCATATACTCTCTACAATAAAACTAATCATTTGACTTCGTACTCAGGGCTTTCATCCTCAAATTGTTGTAATCATTCCCCCAACAAACATTTATTGAGCAGGCCGAGAGCTGGGACTGGAGGGGATTGGAACTGGGAGTGCTCGGCCTGTACGGAGGGACAAGTCAAGCCAGTTCCTTGTTGCTGAGAGAATTTCCCATCCCCACCATGTCCAGCATGTAAGGGCTCATTGGAATGTGCTTTAATTATTTTCTTCCTAATAAATTGGTTTTCTTCGTGAGAGAAGAGGTGTGTCTGCTCCTTTTTGTAGCTTCCACAGAGTAAAGCACTCAGCTAGACCCATAGTACGGGCTCAGCTGGCACGGTCTTGGAGCAGAGGAGATCTTGAACACTGTTGGACGCCTTCCCGTCCATCTTCTCTTTCTACAGTGCTGCCAACTCCAGCCCTCCCCGAGGAGGCTCAAGGTAAGTAGGAATGGACTGGGTCTTTTAGGAGTCTGTGGTATTCCCAGATGTGTCTTCGAGGCTTCTACCAGGAGGGTGGGGGGTGGCTGGGCCCTGCTCGGAGGGATCTGTTTCTCTTTCCTGTCGAAAGCCCAGTGGCAGATGGAGCTGTCGATAAACTTCCTTAAGCTCCTTCAGAGGCGTTGAGCGCTCTGTCCTCTGACCTTCTAGGCCAGGGGTCTTCCTCTCAGGCTCCAATGGAGATGACTTGAGATTCCCATTTTATCTGGGGGGGGGTAAAGCCAGCTGTTCCTTGCAGCTGAGAGTTTCCCACCACTGTTCCTAGGCCTACCGCCTTTCCCTTCCTCCAGCCCTCCTTGGAAATCACATTGGGCTCTGTGGAGATAGATATTCTTGGTACCACTCTGTGGGGTCTCCCATAATGCCTCTTCCCCCAAAGGCCAAATGATTGGAATGGAACTCTGGGACTCCATTGTGTCCGCAGCACAAATCACTAGGTCCCCTTTCTTTTTCAAAAACTAGGGATTCCAATTTCCAGACCGGACATGATCTCCCAGTTAGAGCCAGCAGAGGGACCATGGATGCTGGAAAGAGAAGCGCCAGGAGTCTCCTGTCCAGGCGAGTGAGTGAAAGCCAGGCGAGTTGGTGTCCTCTGAGCAGTGACGGAAGGCATGCACGGCCTCTTTCAATTTCTCGTAGTAAGAGCGGTTTTCTATTTATTTAGTATCTCCCACGGGAGGCACTCTTATGTGATCCGTTCACAGAAAGAGTGGGAACTGACCACCTGGAGGTCCTGGATTGAACTGGGTTTTGCAACTCCAGTTCTGAGCAGGAAAAAAAATGAACATTTTAAGAATTCTAGATGTTGTGTGGGCTTTTTGTCGGCCTCTGGCGCTTACCCACCTTCAGCATTCATAACAATGTGTGAGATATTCCCAATTGCCTTCTCCCTCATGGGACATTGACATTTCATTCAAAGGAATACCATGTTTAATAATAACAGCTTACCCCAGAGAAAGGGGCGGGAGAAGGGCAAGAAAGGAAACTATTTGTTGTGTTTCATGGTTTTATTTGAAAGACATTCATTCATTTAAGAAATAGATTTTTTTTACCGAGATTTGCTTTATTACAAAGATAATATGTGCTAATTCTAGAAATTTAAAAAATAGAGACATAAAGAAGAAAGTATAAATATCTTGAAATCCTTCCTCCCAAAGACAACCACTACCAACTTTTGTATGAGCATTCTTCTGAGCATGTCTCTCTGCACAATTATGTGTGGAGATATGGGTACTTGGAGGTGTATACTGTGATTCTCTACCTGCCATTTTGCCCTCAATAATGTGTTGTGGACAGCTTTCCATGTCAGTGAATATACAGGCATAGACAAATATTCACCCCTTTTCATGGCTGCATAGCATTCCACTTTACCAACATACCATAATCTATTTAAAGCAATTCACTATTGATAGCTATTGTGGTTTTTTTCAGGTTTCCATTATTGTAAGCAACAGCAAAATTAAACAACCTTATGCAACATCTTTGCAAACTTGTCAGGCTATCTACTATGGAGTGGGATTGATGGGGCAAATGGTGAAGTGCAAGATATCTAATATGCATTATTGCTTTGAAACTTACAACACTCCTGGGTCATTTTTAACTAAATGCAAAATAAAGTTGAACTGGTCTTTAAAAAGTAACTGACAACATTTTCTTAGAAATTCTCCAAGTCTTTAATTTATTGTTCCTACTTCTTCTGGGCCTCCCTGGCAGGTTGAAGTTTTCCAGAATTTCAGAATTGAGCCCCTCAGCATCCACTAATTGGATTTCAGGTCATCCGGAATCGGTATGCAGGTAGTGAGAACAGGTAATAACAACAGCAAACACTTGTATCGTATTTACAGTCTGCCAGGCACACAGAATTACGGGTGCTTTTCGAATATAACTCAGTTCATCTTCCAAAAAGCTTTAGGTCGCAGGTAGCATCGTCTTCATTTTATTGATGAAGAAACTGAGGACCCAAGAGAGCAAGTGGTTTGTCCAAGTGGACACAGCAAGTATGGGGACAAGTCAGGAATCGAACCCACTCAGTTTGGCTCCAGAGGCTCACAGGTACACGTAGGCCAACGTACCTTCCCTTGCCAGTTCACACAGGTGATAGACACAGGTGCTTCCTGCTCTAGCCAGTCGGCTTCAGTGAGCAGCCAGTTGAATTAAGATGCAGCAGTTACCTGTGTTCCTTTGGTAGGACGGACCCTGTCCTTGGAGGCCCTCAACCTTGTCGGGCACAGCCCCCAGGGCAGCTCCCCCCAGCCTCTCATCTGCATCCCTGGCTGCTCCGGGACAACTCCTCCCTCTGTGGGGCTCCAGGGGTGCAGCTCCGAGCTGTGCAGGGTCGGGCCCTCTCTCTAAGGCCACAGAGAAGAGAGCTGGGCAGAGGGGCCTCCTCCAGGCAGCCCCTGCCACCCCTGGGAAGGGTCCTCCCTCCTTCCCCATGCGGACCCAGGTTTCTCTTCCTTCTCTTCTTTCTCTCCAGCCCTGTTGGGCTCACCCCTCCCTCCAGGACCCTTGTTCTACAAGCTGGACCCAGTCCTCTCCCTTCTCCCCACACTGTCTGCCTTTGCTGTAGCCCTCAGCCCAGTGACTCCCTCCCGTGACTGGTGACTCAGGGCTGCAGTGGGGCTGGAGAAGGAGACGCTCCAAAGGGAAGGCAGAGGATTTTGCAGGGGGGACAGAGAAACACTCAGATTTTATTCTACGTGAACTTGCCCCATCTTCTCCCAGCCACATACACAAAGGCACCATGGTCTGCTCGCTAGTAAGTATGTACATCAAGCACTTTCCACCCTATCACAGATCCCACCTGGCCCTTTCATTCAGAGCCGTTTCTGGAAGGTCTCTTTTGGACCAGGCCTTGCATCAATGCTGGGGATTCCACAGTGAATGCCATCGTGAGGCCTGCTCCAGTGGTCCTTACAGTCTGGGGCAATAACTCAAGGAAGGAAAAAAATCTATATAATTACAAATCCTCATCAATGTTAAGACAAAAACATTAAGAGTAAGTGCTGGGGGCTTCCCTGGTGGCTCAGTTGTTAAGAATCTGTCTGCTGGGCTTCCCTGGAGGTGCAGTGGTTGAGAGTCCGCCTGCCGATGCAGGGGACGTGGGTTCGTGCCCCGGTCCGGGAAGATCCCACGTGCCGCGGAGCGGCTGGGCCCGTGAGCCATGGCCGCTGAGCCTGCGCGTCCGGAGCCTGTGCTCCGCAACGGGAGAGGCCACAACAGTGAGAGGCCCGCGTACAGGAAAAAAAAAAAAAAAAGTAAGCATTGGGGGGGATACTTACTGTAGACAGAGTGGTTACAAAAGCCACTTTGTGAAGATGGGAAAAGGATAAGGAGGAGCCCGAGTTCAGGGATTCTGGGCAAGTGAAGGAAGCAGGAAGAGTACAGCCTCTGAGACACGGGTTTTCGGAACGGGGAAAGGCCCATCTGTGGCCCCTGCCTGGAGTAGAACCAGTGAAAGGCAGACAAGCGGGACCTGCTCCGGCAGAGCTAGGAAGGGGCCTTGCAGGCCACGGACAGGGGTCTGCTGGCCACTGGAAGTTCTGAGCCAAGCGCTGATCTGATCAGATGGGCGTTTCAGAATGACCCCCTGACTGCTATGTGGAGAATGAGTGCCGAAGTCCAGGCAAGGGGAGAGTAGGTGGGAGTATAGTGAGTCATCCAGGCTAAATATGGCAGCGGCGTGGAGAGAGGCAGTGGCCATGGGGCAATGCAGGAACACTCCAGTGAGGCATGGCCATTTCGGCCTCTTTCCCAAAAGCAGAGAGCCTCTTTTGATGGACATTCAGGTTTTTTCCTACTTCAAAATGAATATTTTGGTACATTTTTTATTAAAGAAAAAACAATAAGGCCCTTGAAAATGGCTTGGAACTAACTGGAAGCTCTGTGTGTATGGGGGTCAGGGAGACCTACTCCCTGGAGGGCATGATTGTTGGGTGACAAGGAAGCAAACTAGCTTTTTACACTTGATCTTAGCCAAAAGGCCGAGAAATGATGAACTAGCTTTTTAATGATGGATTTTCTCATGGCTAGTGTCTGCAGGCCTTTCCTCTTCATCTACTTTTCTCCCCACCTTTTTTCTCCATGGAGAAGTCCTTTTTCATCTTTTGTCTGGAAGATATTCACCTGGCGGCCAGTGGTATGGGAGCTAGGTAGGAAGTGGAGCTGGGTGTCTCACTATTCATCTATCTAGATTTTAACTTCATTCTCTAGTTTTGACTAAATACTTCTCCCCATGAGTGTTTGCTGGAATACTGCTGCACAACGAGAAGTCTCCAGGCCTCAGTGGTTTACAACATTTATTTGTCCTGTATAGGACTTCGGGTCGGTTGTGGTCAGCATGGAGATGGCTTTCGGTCTTTTATTATTCTGGGACCCAGATGAAAAGGTCAGTGGCTACCTGAGTTAGGGAAGGTCTCCTAATGGTCCAGGGCAGGGGTGGAAGAGGGCAAGCTAAACTACATAAGCACATTAAAGCCTCTGGCTGGACATAGTGTAGCTCATATCCATTCACATTTCATGGGCCAATGCACATCACAGACCAAAGCCCAAATGTAGAGGGGCATGGAAGTATGTTCCACCTACAGCGAACCGTGGCAAGGGAAGGGAGGGAAGGCAGACTTGTGACCCAGGAAATTTTCCTACCACATCTGCTGAGGCAGTGGTATTGGATGGACACCTGAGGGATGGGGCGGTGACGGCCATCTGAAGTGGAGGAACACTGCCAGAAGAAGTAATAGCACATCAGAGCTTGCTATGTCTTCAGAACAGGGAGGTCTGAGTGGCTGGAGCAGAGTCAATAGGGGGATTGGCACAAGTTGAGGTCAGATGGGCACTTGGGGCAGTGAGGCAGGATTTTGGAGGCCATAGGAAGGATCTGGGATTTATTTCCAAGGGTGATAGGAAGCCCCTGCCTGCTGTACTTTCAGAGAAGAATGTGATAGGCTTGGATTTACTTTTTAAATAAAGGGGGGAAAAGAGCCTATAGGAGGAGCAGGTAGGAGGTGAATGTAGTCAGTAGTTTAGGCTAGAGAGAGTGCTGGCTTGGACTTGCTATGGAGACAGAGAGAAGTGCGCAGAGTTAGAAGACTGCTGGAAGATGAATGCACAGAACTGGGTGACGGTACTTGTGGGTTAATGAGGGAGAGAAGTGGGTATGAGGGATTAATCCCAGGCATTTAGCTTGGACTACCAAAAGAATATGGTACTATTTATGGAAAGAGAGGGAGTGAGGGAAGGGGAGGGAGAAGGCTATTTGTATCTCTGCCCATGGAGTTCTGAGGGCATGCCAGGAAGCCACTCTGTCTGTTGGCTTCTGTGCCTGTGCCTCAGGCTTCATTAGCAGGCGCCCAGGGAAATGCTTTTAGGCAAGGCAAGAGGCATGACTCCTGACCGCCACTGGCAACCCAGTGTGAATCAGTCTTCAGGAATGAAGCCTGGAGGCACCCCAAAGGAATCCCTTTTTTTTTTTTTACATTACAAGTGGGGTGTAATGACAATTTTCTCACTGAAAAGGTGAAATAACATTAACGATCACTTTTAATGAACTGAAAACCACCCCTTCATTCCACCACCCTAAACAAAGTGATTTCCTTTTTGTTTTTGCCTTTGTATTGATTTATTGAGGTCGTTATGGGTTAACTTTCTTCTTAAATGAGATAAAACTCACACACCATAAGGTCAATGCTTTTAAAGTGTACAATTCAGTGATTTTTAGTGCAATCCCCAAATGAATTATGTTCTCTGAAATGTGATACTGACTAGTCCAAGGCAAGTTTACCTCCAGGGCAAATGAGGGTCTGAGAAAGTGCGGCAAACTCTCCAGAGGCAGTTCAGCGGAGGGTGACTCTTCGTCATCATTGACAGTGGGTACCACTAGGGAGAGGGATACAGTGGTGGGACTGCAGGAGGGCCACGATGTACTTTTATAGTTTACTCCATATAAATCTGGACTGCTTGAATTCTTTTAAATAAAATACTTCATGTTATTACTTGTGGGACAAAAACCTTAAAGACCACAAAAGAAGTCACTATAATTGAAGACAGCCTGGGATATTTGAGAACTAAGAAAATGAACGTATTTCAACTCTGGCTGTGCAGTGTGATCGCTGTGGGACACGGTATTTGGTTTTACCAGTGTTCTTTTTTTTGTTTTTTTCTTCTTGAATTCCTTCCAAATTCAATTCCTTATCAGTTTGATGCACCTCCTATAATGCATGTTTTTTTTTTAACATCTTTATTGGAGTATACTTGCTTTACAGTGATGTGTTAGTTTCTGCTTTATAATAAAGTGAATCAGCTATACATATACACATATCCCCATATCCCCTCCGTATGGCGTCTCCCTCCCACCCTCCCTATCCCACCCCTCTAGGTGGTCACAAAGCACCGAGCTGATCTCTGGGAGGGAATTCTTAAGCTTGCATGCTTTCAATCCTGCAAAGCCAGGCAGGGTGCTGAGAGCCCCCTGTTTGTGTTCCCTAGAGTGGTGCCCTGAAACGGTCAAGTTTGTGAGCCTCACTCCAATCCCACAGAGTTAGGCCAGCTTTTGGTATGTGCTCGCTAGCTGTCTGCAAAGGCTTTCATTTGTTGTCCATAGGAGTACACTCCAGGAGCTGACCACAGGGCTTTGGCGGGGGGTGGGGGTGGTACTTGAGGCATTGGGGGTGCCTGTGGGCCAATTGGGGAGCGGTCTGCAGGTGAGGTGTCCTCAACATCTCATGGGCGGGTTTCCTAATGGATTCCACAAAGTAGGTCGTAGAATGAACCGTGAAGTGGTTAGTAGTGTCCCTTTGATGAGTTCGAAGCTCTCATTGCTGTTCTCCCAGCCTCTGTCCAATCCTTCAGCTGCACAGATAACCTCAGTATTCTGTATGGGACGAGAAGGAAGCGGGCATCTTGGGCAGCCTCCCACATGACTGAGGAAGGTGGGTGCTCACTCCCATTCTCTCACTTTCCCCTGTGGGAAACATTGTGGGCTGAGGGAGTTTCTCGTGGCACTGAACTGTGCCACGTTGGGGGAGGAGTGACACAGGTGTAGTGAAACTGTCCTTCTTACCCTCTTCAATGTGTCTATTCTCAGATGTTTGCTCCAACAGCCTGCAGGGAGCTCTCTACTGGACTCCTGAACAAAGATGCTCTCATCTATGAGTGACTGTCAAGATGGGTGTTCTGTGTGGGGCTGGGCATTGATGTAGAAAACTCCTATTCTGCAATTTCCTGGCATCAAATGGTTATTTTGGTTATTTATACTTATCCCCATGTTAATAACTTACCTAGGTAACGTTAATCATCTAGAGTATTGATCTCTTGTTTCAATAGGAAATAAAAATTTAGAGTTCAGAAAAGCATAATTTTCAGCCTCTGGTCTTTATTTATTCTAATTATATCTAGTAATGTCCATTTAGCTAGTTATCTACAAATACATAGTTATGTAACGCTAACTCATTAATTTAAAATATTGTATTTGAAAAAAATGTTTCCAATTCCTGGCTTCTACTTGTTATTCAACTTATCTTTAAGGAAGTATTTTCCTAGATCCCACAACTTATCAATAGTACTAATGTATTATTCCAACAATAAATAAGAATTTTGTGTTGAGGAGTGATTTCTAGAACCCTGCTTTCAACTAATTATTCTAGTTATCATTAATCATTTCTAGTTAATTAATTTCTAAGGTTCCACTAGCCATATATGATACTAACACATTATAAAACAAGAAATAACTATTTATACTTTAGGAAAATCTAACATTTCAGCTTTTGGACTTCATCTAGGCGTTCTAATTATCTCTAGTTCTGTCTCATTAAGTACTTACCTAGGCTTCACAAGATATTTAGAGAACTAACTCATGATTCCAACAAGAAACAAGGATTTAGATTTCAGAAGAATGTGTTTCCTATTTTCACACACACACACACACACACATATATATATATACATTCTAGTTATTGCTAGTCATATCTAGTTAACTAGTTTCCTAGATACCACTACTTATCTCCAGTACTAAATCAATAATGCAACAAGAAATAAGAATTCAGAGTTGAGAAGAAGGTGATTTTTAGCTTCTTGGCTTTACAAAGTTTTTTTTGTTATATTCATTGTCTCTATTTACATCTTACCTAATTAAAGTTAGTTTTCTATAATAGTAACTCGATATTATAAAAAGAAATATTTAAGGTTGAAAATAATATTTTTTCCACTGCCTAGATTTAACCAGCTTTTTAAAACTTGTGTCTAGTAAACTAGTTGCCTAGGTACCACTAATTATCTGTACTAATTTCAACAAGAAATTAGATGCTAGAATTGAGGAGAATGTGTTTTCTACTGCCTGGCTTCTACTAGTTATCTCTAATTATTTCTACTTAATTACTTACCCGAGTACCAGTATTTTTCTACGGTACTAACATACAATTCCAAAAGAAATAAGAATTTTTTAAAATTAACTAATTAGGGCTTCCCTGGTGGCGCAGTGGTTGAGAGTCCACCTGCCGATTCAGGGGACGCAGGTTCGTGCCCCGGTCCAGGAAGATCCCACATGCCCTGGAGTGGCTGGGCCCGTGAGCCATGGCCGCTGAGCCTGCGCATCCGGAGCCTGTGCTCCACAACGGGAGAGGCCGCAACAGTGAGAGGCCCGTGTAACACACACACACACACACACACACACACACACACATACACACACAAAAGAAGACGTGGCACATATATACAATGGGATATTACTCAGCCATAAAAAGAAACGAAATTGAGTTATTTGTAGTGAGGTGGACGGACCTAGAGTCTGTCATACAGAGTGAAGTAAGTCAGAAAGAGAAAGACAAATACTGTATGCTAAAACATATATATGGAATCTAAGGAAAAAAATGTCATGAAGAACCTAGGGGTAAGACGGGAATAAAGACACAGACCTACTAGAGAATGGACTTGGGGATATGAGGAGGGGGAAGGGTAAGCTGGGACAAAGTGAGAGAGTGGCATGGACATATATACACTACCAAACGTAAAATAGATAGCTAGTGGGAAGCAGCCGCATAGCACAGGGAGATCAGCTCGGTGCTTTGTGACCACCTAGAGGGGTGGGATAGGGAGGGTTGGAGGGAGGGAGACGCAAGAGGGAAGAGATATGGGAACATATGTATATGTATAACTGATTCACTTTGTTATAAAGCAGAAACTAACACACCATTGTAAAGCAATTAGACTCCAATAAAGATGTAAAAAAAAAAGAAAAAGAAAAAGAAAGTAAGGTGACACATTTTAACAGTTCTCAAAATAAACAGAAGAGGGCGTTCTTCATATTTGAAATTAGAAATTCTACCATTTACCTCCTTTCTACAAATGCAGGAAAACTCATTTCGGGTGAAAATGAGTAATAGAAAAAGATCAAAGGCAAATCTCATACAAAGCCATTAAAATAAAAGAGAGTATACAGAGCAGAATAACATCCCTCTAGACCCTGAAAGCATCCCTAAAAGAATTGTTCATGAGACAGAAGGAAGTACAATCCTTTATTGTAAAGCAATCTAAAGGCATTAAGAAAATGATTCAAAACATGAAAGAATAACATATATCACAATTAGAAAAACTCAGAAATGAGTTGATAGACTCAGAAAAGAATTAGAAATAGTAGATAAAATATTTAAAAGATTTTTTTCATTTCAGAAATTAAGATTCAATTAAAAGGAAACTGAGAGTGAATAAATACAACATAAAATGTCTTAGGAGAAACAGAAGAAAGTATGGAAATTTGTTAAAGAAAGATGAATAAAGAGATGAAGAGGATTTGAGAGAAAATGACAAATACAGAAGACAGGTTAAAAAAAAAGATCTAATATACATATAATAGGAGTCCCCAAAGATTAAAAATTGCCAAAGCAAAGGAAAAGAACAAATACTACAATGTATAATTCAAGAAAACTTTCCTGGCAAAAAAGCTTTTGTTACACTGAGCATGCTTCATAAAGTATTACTGTTATTTATTTATTATATAAAATTATAGTACCAAAATATTTTTTTGCAATTATAAGTTTGTGTTTTTAGTCATGTATAGAAGTTACTCCTATTAATTTTTATGAATAATAAAATTATGTTTAAGTAGAAATGGTCTATATTTTAGTATCTTTACACTTTTTTGTCCTGCTTTTTAAAACATTTTTATTTTACTGTGGTAAAAACATTGACATACAAAGTTTTGTGCACAACAGATCTCTGGCAACCAGCATCCTCCTCTTTGATTCTATGAATTTGACTATTTTAGATACTTCATATAAATAGAATCATGCAGTAAACGTCTTTCTGTGACTGGCCTATTTCACTTAGTATAACGTTCTCAAGGTCCATCCATATTGTCACATATCGCAGAATTTCTTTCTTTTTTTTAAGGCTGAATAGTGTTTCATTGTGTGTATATACCACATTTTCTTTTTTTTTTTTAACATCTTTATTGGGGTATAATTGCTTTACAATGGTGTGTTAGTTTCTGCTTTATAACAAAGTGAATCAGTTATACATATACGTATGTTCCCATATGTCTTCCCTCTTGCGTCTCCCTCCCTCCCACCCTCCCTCTCCCACCCCTCCAGGCTGTCACAAAGCACCAAGCCGATATCCCTGTGCCAGGCGGCTGCTTCCCACTAGCTATCTACCTTATGTTTGTTAGTGTGTATATGTCCATGACTCTCTCGCCCTGTCACAGCTCACCCTTCCCCCTCCCCATAACCTCAAGTCCATTCTCCAGTAGGTCTGTGTCTTTATTCCTGTCTCACATTTTCTTTATTGATCTACAAGTGAACATTTAGATTGTTTCCACATCTGGGCTACTGTGAGTAATGCTGCAGTGAACATGGGAGTGCAGATATCTCTTCCAGAGCATAATTTCAATAATTTTGGATAAATCCCAGAAGTGGGATTGCTGGATCATATAATACAGGAGTAACAAAAAAATAGACAGAAAAATAAATAAATTCTATATGTATACTAAGAAAGTATGGCAGAACCTATTCCCCAACAGTGGCTGCAATAATATCTTCCATCCCACACGCGCTTCTGGAATGTAATCTTGCCACTCCCTCATCAAAAGTAAATCTGGGTGGATCCTAGGACCGAGAGATACAGAAGAAGTAACGCTGTTCCAGTTCCAAGTGTAGCCTGTCATTGGCCTGGTGGCTTCTGCTTCCTGCCCCTTGGATCCAGTTGCCAGGCTGCGAGATGCCTGAGCCACGTAGAGGGGCCACATGAAGACACTCTGGAGGCCAGCACCAGCTAAGCTCCCAGCCAAGTCAGCCTCAACTGCCAACCGTGTGAGAAGCCACCTTGGACGTCCTGCCCAACAGAACCTTCAGATGTCTGCGGTGCTAGCTTATGTCTGGTGGCAACCCCAAGCAAGAACTACCCAACCAAGTCCTGTAAATCAATGAAACAGTGAGAGAGAGGAAATCATTGTTTTCAACTTAGTTTGGGGATGGTTGGTCATTCAGCAACAGTCAAGTGGGACAGAGGGTGATAAATGTAAGGGAAAAAGAAAAAACATTGTTGAGCAGGGTAAGGGAACTCAGAATGCAGAGACGGCAGGTGCTCCTGTTTTTAAAAGGGGACTCAAGGTGGTCCTCATTGAAAAGAGGACATTTGAGAAAAAACTTGAAGGTGAGGGGGTGAGGTATGCGACCACCCTGCTCACACCAGGCTCTCATCATACTTTGTTCTTATGGTTTGTGCTGTGATTACCAGACCACGGCTGTACCCATCCTGCGAGACCACAAGCTTTCCAAGATTAGGAATTGTATCTTATGCCTCCTGTATTCCCAGGACCTAATATCTGGCCTATAATTAATTCATAATAAATGTTTCCTTGAAAATTAACTAAAAAATAGTTCTATTTTTAATTTTTTGAGGAGCCCTCATACTGTTTTCCACAGTAGTTGCACCAATTTACATTCCTTGCCAACAGCGTACTAGGGTTTCCTTTCCTCCACATCCTTGCCAACACTTGTTATTGCTTGTCTTTTTGGTAATAGCCCTGCTGACAGGTGTGAGGTGATATCTCACTGTAGTTTTGATTTGTATTTCCCTGATGATTAGTGATGTTGAGCACCTTTTCAAGTACCTGTTGGCCATTTATATGTTTTCTTTGGAGAAATGTCTATTCATGTCCTTCGTCCATTTTCTAATCAGATTACATGTTTTACACTGTTGAGTTGTATGAGTTCCTTATATATTATATTTTAGACATTAATTCCTTGATTAAGGAGTTAATGGTTTGCAAATATTGCCTCCCATTTTGTAGACTGACTTTTCTTTTCCTTTCCTGTGCAGAAGCTTTTCAGTTTATTGTAGTCCTACCTCTTTACTTTTGGTTTCATTGCCTATACTTTTAGTGTCATATCCATAAAGTCATTGCCAAGACCTTTGTCATAAAGCTTTTCCCCTGTTTTCTTCTATGAGTTTAACAATTTCGTGTCTTACATTTAAGACTTTAATCCATTCTGAGTTGATTTTTTTTTTACATCTTTATTGGAGTATAATTGCTTTACAATGGTGTGTTAGTTTCCGCTTTATAACAAAGTGCATCAGTTATACATATACATACGTCCCCATATCTCCTCCTTCTTGTGTCTCCCTCCCACCTTCCCTATCCCACCCCTCTAGGTGGTCACAAAGCACCAAGCTGATCTCCCTGTGCTATGCGGTTGCTTCCCACTAGCTATCTATTTTACGTTTCCTAGTGTATATATGTCCATGCCACTCTCCCACTTTGTCACAGCTTCCCCTTCCCCTTCCCCATATCCTCAAGTCCATTCTCTAGTAGGTCTGTGTCTTTATTCCTGTCTTACCCCTAGGTTCTTCATGACATTTTTTTCTTAAATTCCATATATATGTGTTAGCATATGGTATCTCTCTTTCTCTTTCTGACTTACTTCACTCTGTATGACAGACTCTAGGTCCATCCACCTCATTAAAAATAGCTCAATTTCGTTTCTTTTTATGGCTCAGTAATATTCCATTGTATATATGTGCCACATCTTCTTTATCCATTCATCCGATGATGGACACTCAGGTTGTTTCCATCTCCGGGCTATTGTAAATAGAGCTGCAATGAACATTTTGGTACATGACTCTTTTTGAATTATGGTTTTCTCAGGGTATATGCCCAGTAGTAGGATTTCTGGGTCATATGGTAGTTCTATTTGTGGTTTCTTAAGGAACCTCCATACTGTTCTCCATAGTGGCTGTACCAATTCATGTTCCCACCAGCAGTGCAAGAGTGTTCCCTTTTCTCCACACCCTCTCCAGCATTTATTGTTTCTAGACTTTTTGATGATGGCCGTTCTGACTGGTGTGAGATGATATGTCATTGTAGTTTTGATTTGCATTTCTCTAATGATTAATGACGTTGACCATTTTTTCATGTGTTTGTTGGCAGTCTGTATATCTTCTTTGGAGAAATGTCTATTTAGGTCTTCTGCCCATTTTTGGATTGGGTTGTTTGTTTTTTTTGTTATTGAGCTGCATGAGCTGCTTGTATATTTTGGAGATTAATCCTTTGTCAGTTGCTTCATTGGCAAATATTTTCTCCCATTCTGAGGGTTGTCTTTTGGTCTTGTTTATGGTTTCCTTTGTTGTGCAGAAGATCTGAAGTCTCATTAGGTCCCACTTGTTTATTTTTGGTTTTATTTCCATTTCTCTAGGAGGTGGGTCAAAAAGGATCTTGCTGTGATTTATGTCAGAGTGTCCTGCCTATGCTTTCCTCTAAGAGTTTGATAGTTTCTGGCCTTACATTTATGTCTTTAATCCATTTTGAGCTTATTTTTGTGTATGGTGTCAGGGAGTGATCTAATCTCATACTTTTACATGTAGCTGTCCAGTTTTCCCAGCACCACTTATTGAAGAAGCTGCCCTTTCTCCACTGTACATTCCTGCCTCCTTTATCAAAAATAAGGTGACCATATGTAGTGGGTTTTTCTCTGGGCTTTCTATCCTGTTCCATTGGTCTATATTTCTGTTTTTGTGCCAGCACCATACTGTCTTGATTACTGTAGCTTTGTAGTATAGTCTGAAGTCTGGGAGCCTGATTCCTCCAGCTCCGTTTTTCGTTCTCAAGATTGCTTTGGCTATTCGGGGTCTTTTGTGTTTCCACACAAATTGTGAAATTTTTTATTCTAGTTCTGTGAAAAATGCCAGTGGTAGTTTGATAGGGGTTGCATTGAATCTGTTGATTGCTTTGGGGAGTAGAGTCATTTTCACAATGTTGATTCTTCCAATCTAAGAACATGGTATATCTCTCCATCTCTTTGTATCATCTTAAATCTCTTTCATCAGTGTCTTATAATTTTCTGCATACAGGTCTTTTGTCTCCGTAGGTAGGTTTATTCCTAGGTATTTTATTCTTCTTGTTGCAATGGTAAATGGGAGTGTTTTCTTGACTTCACTTTCAGATTTTTCATCATTAGTGTATAGAAATGCCAGAGATTTCTGTGCATTAATTTTGTATCCTGCTACTTTACCAAATTCACTGATTAGCTCTAGCAGTTTTCTGGTAGCATCTTTAGTATTCTCTATGTATAGTATCATGTCATCTGCAAACAGTGACAGCTTTACTTCTTCTTTCCCGATTTGGATTCCTTTTATTTCCTTTTCTTCCCCGATTGCTGTGGCTAAAACTTCCAAAACTATGTTGAATAAGAGTGCTGAGAGTGGGCAACCTTGTCTTATTCCTGATCTTAGTGGAAATGCTTTCAGTTTTTCACCATTGAGGACAATGTTGGCTGTGGGTTTGTCATATATGGTCTTTATTATGTTGAGGAAAGTTCCATCTATGCCTACTTTCTGCAGGGTTTTTATCATAAATGGGTGTTGAATTTTGTCGAAAGCTTTCTCTGCATCTATTGAGATGATTATATGGTTTTTCTCCTTCAGTTTGTTAGTATGGTGTATCACATTGATTGATTTGCGTATATTGAAGAATCCTTGCATTCCTGGAATAAACCCCACTTGATCATGGTGTATGATCCTTTTAATGTGCTGTTCAATTCTGTTTGCTAGTATTTTGTTGAGGATTTTTGCATCTATGTTCATCAGTGATATTGGCCTGTAGTTTTCTTTCTTTTTGACATCTTTGTTTGGTTTTGGTATCAGGGTGATGGTGGCCTCGTAGAATGAGTTTGGGAGTATTCCTCCCTCTGCTATATTTTGGAAGAGTTTGAGAAGGAGAGGTGCTAGCTCTTCTCTAAATGTTTGAAAGAATTTGCCTGTGAATCCATCTGGTCCTGGGCTTTTGTTTGTTGGAAGATTTTTAATCACAGTTTCAATTTCAGTGCTTGTGATTGGTCTGTTCATATTTTCTATTTCTTCCTGATTCAGTCTTGGCAGGTTGTGCATTTCTACGAATTTGTCCATTTCTTCCAGGTCGTCCATTTTATTGGCATAGAGTTGCTTGTAGTAACCTCATGATCTTTTGTATTTCTGCAGTGTCAGTTGTTACTTCTCCTTTTTTGTTTCTAATTCTATTGATTTGAGTCTTCTCCCTTTATTTCTTGATGAGTCTGGCTAATGGTTTATCAATTTTGTTTATCTTCTCAAAGAACCAGCTTTTAGTTTTATTGATCTTTGCTATAGTTTCCTGCATTTCCTTTTCATTTATTTCTGATCTGATCTTTATGATTTCTTTCCTTCTGCTAACTTTGGGGGTTTTTTTGTTCTTCTTTCTCTAATTGCTTTAGGTGCAAGGTTAGGTTGTTTATTTGAGATGTTTCCTGTTTCTTAAGGTAGGATTATATTGCTATAAACTTCCCTCTTAGAACTGCTTTTGCTGCATCCCATAGGTTTTGGGTCGTCGTGTCTCCATTGTCATTTGTTTCTAGGTATTTTTTGATTTCCTCTTTGATTTCTTCAGTGATCACTTCGTTATTAAGGAGTGTATTGTTTAGCCTCCATGTGTTTGTATTTTTTACAGATCTTTTCCTGTAATTGATATCTAGTCTCATAGCATTGTGGTCGGAAAAGATACTTGATACAATTTCAATTTCCTTAAATTTACCAAGGCTTGATTTGTGACCCAAGATATGATCTATCCTGGATAATGTTCCATGAGCACTTGAGAAAAATGTGTATTCTGTTGTTTTTGGATGGAATGTTCTATAAATATCAATTAAGTTCATCTTGTTTAATGTATCATTTAAAGCTTGTGTTTCCTTATTTATTTTCATTTTGGTTGATCTGTCCATTGATGAAAGTGGGGTGTTAAAGTCCCCTACTATGAATGTGTTACTGTCGATTTCCCCTTTTATGGCTGTTAGTATTTGCCTTCTGTATTGAGGTGCTCCTATGTTGGGTGCATAAATATTTACAACTGTTATATCTTCTTCTTGGATCGATCCCTTGATCATTATGTAGTGTCCTTCTTTGTCTCTTCTAATAGTCTTTATTTTAAAGTCTATTTTGTCTGATATGAGAATTGCTACTCCAGCTTTCTTTTGGTTTCCATTTGCATGGAATATCTTTTTCCATCCCCTCACTTTCAGTCTGTATGTGTCTCTAGGTCTGAAGTGGGTCTCTTGGAGACAGCATATATATGAGTCTTGCTTTTGTATCCATTCAGCCAGTCTGTGTCTTTTGGTGGGAGCATTTAATTCATTTTCATTTAAGGTAATTATCGATATGTATATTCCTATTCCCATTTTCTTAATTGTTTTGGGTTTGTTATTGTAGGTCTTTTCCTTCTCTTGTGTTTCTTGCCTAGAGAAGATCCTTTAGCATTTGTTGTAAAGCTGGTTTGGTGGTGCTGAACTCTCTCAGCTTTTGCTTGTCTGTAAAGGTTTTAATTTCGCCATCAAATCTGAATGAGATCCCTGCTGGGTAGAGTAATCTTGGTTGTAGGTTTTTCTCCTTCATCACTTTAAATTTGTCCTTCCACTCCCCTCTGGCTTGCAGAGTTTCTGCTGAAAGATCAGCTGTCAACCTTATGGGGATTCCCTTGTGTGTTATTTGTTGTTTTTCCCTTGCTGCTTTTAATATGTTTTCTTTGTATTTAATTTTTGACAGTTTGATTAATATGTGTCTTGGCGTGTTTCTCCTTGGATTTACCCTGTATGGGACTCTCTGTGCTTCCTGGACTTGATTAACTATTTCCTTTCCCATATTAGGGAAGTTTTCAACTATAATCTCTTCAAATATTTTCTCAGTCCCTTTCTTTTTCTCTTCTTCTTTTGGAACCCTTATAATTCGAATGTTGGTGCGTTTAATGTTGTCCCAGAGGTCTCTGAGACTGTCTTCAGTTCTTTTCATTCTTTTTTCTTTATTCTGCTCTGCAGTAGTTATTTCCACTACTTTATCTTCCAGGTCACTTATCCATTCTTCTGCCTCAGTTATTCTGCTATTGATCCCTTCTAGAGTATTTTTAATTTCAATTACTGTGTAGTTCATCGTTGCTTGTTTCATCTTTAGTTCTTCTAGATCCTTGTTAAATGTTTCTTGCATTTTCTCTATTCTATTTCCAATATTTTGGATCATCTTTGCTATCATTATTCTGAATTCTTTTTCAGGTAGACGGCCTATTTCCTCTTCATTTGTTAGGTCTGGTGGGTTTTTATCTTTCTCCTTCATCTGTTGTGTGTTTCTCTGTCTTCTCATTTTCCTTATCTTACTGTGTTTGGAGTCTTCTTTTTGCACACTGCAGGTTCATAGTTCCCGTTGTTTTTGGTGTCTGTCACCAGTGGCTAAAGTTGGTTCAGTGGGTTGTTTCGCCTTCCTGGTAGAGGGGACTAGTGCCTGTGTTCTGGTGGTTGAGGCTGGATCTTGTCTTTCTGGTGGGCAGGTCCACGTCTGGTGGTGTGTTTTGCGGTGTCTGTGCACTTACTATGACTTTAGGCAGCCTCTCTGCTGATGGGTGGGGTTGTGTTCCTGTCTTGCTAGTTGTTTGGCATAGGATGTCCAACACTGTAGCTTGCTGGTCGTTGAGTGAAGCTGGGTGCTGGTGTTGAGATGGAGATCTCTGGGAGATTTTCACCGTTTGATATTATGTGGAGCTGGGAGGTCTCTTGTGGACCAGTGTCCTGAAGTTGGCTCTCCCACCTCAGAGGCACAGCACTGACTCCTGGCTGCAGCACCAAGAGCCTCTCATCCATACGGCTCAGAATAAAAGGGAGAAAAAGTAGAAAGAAAGAGGATGAAAGAAAATAAAATAAAGTAAGGTGAAATAAAATAAATTTAGTAAAATAAAAAATAATTAAGAAAAAAATTTTTTAAACAACAAAAAAAGAAAATGAATGGATAGAACCCTAGGACAAATGGTGACAGAAAAGCTATACAGACAAAATCTCACACAGAAGCGTACACATACACACTCACAAAAAGAGGAAGAGGGGAAAAAAATCATAAATCTTGCTCTCAAAGTCCACCTGCTCAATTTGGGATGATTCGTTGTCTATTCTTGTATTCCACAGTTGCAGGTACATCAAGTTGATTGTGGAGCTTTAATCTGCTGCTTCTGAGGCTGCTGGGAGAGATTTCCCTTTCTCTTCTTTGTTCTCACAGCTCCCGCGGCTCAGCTTTGGGTTTGGCCCTGCCTCTGTGTGTAGGTTGCCTGAGGGCGTCTGTTCTTCGCTCAGACAGAACAGGGTTAAAGGAGCCGCTGATTCGGGGGCTCTGGCTCACTCAGGCCGGGGCGGGGGGGAGGGCGGGGCATGGAGTGCGGGGCGGGCCTGCGGCTGCAGAGGCCAACGTGACGTTGCACCAGCCTGAGGCGCGCCGTGCGTTCTCCCGGGGAAGTTGTCCCTGGATCCCGGGACCCTGGCAGTGGCGGGCTGCACAGGCTCCGCGGAAGAGGGGTGTGGAGAGTGGCCTGTGCTCGCACACAGGCCCCTTGGTGTCGGCAGCAGCAGCCTTAGCGTCTCCCGCCCGTCTCTGGGGTTCGCGCTTTTAGCCGCGGCTCGCGCCCGTCTCTGGAGCTCCTTTAAGCAGTGCTCTTAAACCCCTCTCCTCACGCACCAGGAAACAAAGAGGGAAGAAAAAGTCTCTTGCCTCTTCGGCAGGTGCAGACTTTTCCCCGGACTCCCTCCCGGCTAGCCGTGGTGCACTAACCCCTTCAGGCTATGTTCAAGCCGCCAACCCCAGTCCTCTCCCTGCGCTCCGTCCAAAACCGAAACCCGAGCCTCAGAGCCTCAGCTCCCAGCCCCGCCCGCCCCGGCGGGTGAGCAGACAAGCCTCTCGGGCTGGTGAGTGCCGGTCGGCACCGATCCTCTGTGCGGGAATCTCCCCGCTTTGCCCTCCGCACCCCTGTGGCTGTGCTCTCCTCTGCGGCTCCGAAGCTTCCCCCCTCCACCCCCGCAGTCTCCGCCCGCGAAGGGGCTCCTACTGTGTGGAGACCTTTCCTCCTTCACAGCTCCCTCCCACTGGTGCAGGTCCCGTCCCTATCCTTTTGTCTCTTTTTTTTTCTTTTGCCCTACCCAGGTACGTGGGGAGTTTCTTGCCTTTTGGGAGGTCTGAGATCTTCTGCCAGCTTTCAGTAGGTGTTCTGTCGGAGCTGTTCCACAGGTAGATGTATTTCTGATGTATCTGTGGGGAGGAAGGTGACCTCCGCGTCTTACTCTTCCGCCATCTTCCCCCTCTCCCCTGGGTTTTGTTTTTAAAAAAGAAAAGCTAGCAAACCGTCAGGTAGTTCCTCAAAAGGTTAAACATAGGATTTCCATACAGTCCAGCAATTCCACTTCGGTATCTACCCACAAGAATCAAAAGCAGTGTCTCAAAGAGGTACTTGTACACCCATGTTCACAGCAGCATTATTCACAATAAGTAAAACATGAAAGCAACCCAGGTGTCCATCAGTGGACAAATGGACAAACAAAATGTGGTCTATCCATACGATGGAATATTATTCAGCCTTAAAAAGGAAGGAAACCCTGACGTATGCTACAGCATGGATGAACCGTGAGAACTTTATGGTGAGTTCAATTAGCCAGTTGCAAAAGGACAGGTAATGCATGATGCCACTTCTATGAGGTCCCTAGAGTAGTCAGATTCATAGAGACAGAAAGTAGAATGGTGTTTGCCAGGGGCTGGGGGAGGGGAATAATGAGGACATATTTAATGGGGACAGAATTTCAGTTTTGCAAGATGAAAAATTTCTGAAGATTGGCTGTACAGCACCATGGATATACTTAACACTACTGAACTGTACACAGAATTGTTCAGATGGTAAATATTTTGTTATGTGTCTTTTACCACCTTTAAAAATATTTTTAAAAGAGAAAGAAAAGCTAGCTAAGCATTTTAATTTCAGCACACTAACTAACGCTCCACGTTACAAGTAAGGACAAGCAATTTCAACCACGGGGATTTGAGGAACTCTGAAGCTACTGACAGCCAGTTAGGACCACCTCGTGCCAACATTTCTGAGCCGCAACCCACCTGGGAGGTGAGGCTTTCAACATCCAGCAGTGTCCTGCGGAGGATACGCCAGCTGGGTCTGAGCCCCACAGCCAGCATCCTGAAACCACGGGGAAGAAGGTCCAGCACAAGGGGAAGCAGCCTCAAGGAATAGCCTGGCTACTGCTGTTTTATAAACAGTCACATCAAGAACCTGCTAGAAGTCACTTAAGTAAATATAGTCCTTGGCAATTACTGAAAGAAAAGCCTTTTCTTCTAGTGTACCCGTGATGCTTAGCCTGAACAGCCTGACCTAATGTGCCTGGCCCATGGCTGCAGCGTGTGTACTGGAAACCTACAGGGACTGGCTCACACGCCCGCTCTCAACTCCTACCCCCAGCTTTGTGTGTGCCTGCGTGGACCCCTCCCTCGTCTTCAACTGGCAGATCATTAACAAAGCCCCACCCTCTTATCAGTGCTCTGTGCTGGATAAATACATATAAACATGTAGATGGCAAAAGAGAGTTTTGTCCTTTGGATTGATTCACTCCCGATTGGAAAACAATCCGGGTTAAGATCAGTAGGAGCTTTGCTATTGCTTTTTGAGTCTCTGCAGAAAGAGGAATGTAAACTGAGTTATCCCAGTCGGCCACGAAGTTGAGTTCTGGTGTTTATCTAACCGAAACCCTATTTAATTTGAGCACAGAGAGGCATTCATTCATTCAAGAAGCACTTTTGGAGCACCTATGCCATGCCAACAACTAGTCCGGGAGCTGGGATTAGAGCAAACCCCCAGCACAACACACATAAACCAGCACCCAGTAGAGGAGATGCTGAAACAGGCACTTGGAAATCAGAGGATGCTGCTAAGATCCGAGATGGTGGAAGTCAGAGGACTATGGGAGGCAAGAGCAAGGGCACCTCCCCGTATTCAGCAGATAGGGAAGGCTTCCAGTGGGAACTCTTTAAGCAGAAAAAGGCATAATGAGTAGCAGCTACCCAGGCCAAGGAGGCGGGAATAGGAGGCAGGGAAAAGCACTTACAGGCAAAAAGGAGCACAGTGAGTCAAGGTGGGGATGGCAAGCTGTTTCCGTAAAGGGCCAGAGGGAAAATATTTTTAGTTTTGCTGGCTCAACGCTGCTGGAAACGAATGGGCGAGGCTATGTGCCAATACAACTTTACTTATGGACACTGACATTTGAACTTCATAAAATTTTCACGTGTCGTGAGATATTATTCTTCCTTGGATTTTTTTCAACCATTTGAAAATGTTAAACCATTCTTTACCCTCCAGTCAGAGAATATATATATATAATGGGGCAGTGCTGAGCATGAGGCTGGAGTGAGAAAGTGACTTTGGTTAAATGCCACTCACTCAGCTTATGCCCAGTCCTCAATGTCAGCAGTCTACAAACCGGGTGGCAGGCCCCAGGTGGGAGGGGGCAAGAGTACATCTTCCATTTTTCTTACATGATTTAAAGTGTCTAGTTTGTGGAGATTTCATAGTGCAGTAATACTATGTTACAGTAGTAACACATATGTGCTTTATAAATAGCTAGCTATGCACACATTTGGGAGGGGGGCATCTTGAGTCCTCTGGGGACACCAAGAGGGCCTTTGGATGCTGCCTCTGCCAGCCATGACTGGATAAACAGTGGGTTCCTTGCTTCACATACACAATGCTCTGGGTATACGTGTACAGATCTGCCCTGGTAAAGCCCTCCGGACCGCCCGCACTATGCCAATTCCCCTTCATGCACCTTCATTGCCCTGAGAACCTCTCCATTTCATGACTGTAACTGTAAATCACACTGTGTGGGTATTTGAAGAATGTCTCTTAACCCTCATTAGCCTGCAGGCTGCGTGAGGCAAGGGACTGAAGTGTCCTCAGAGCCTGAGACTGCCTGGCACACAGCAGGAGCTCGGTAAAAAAAACAAAACAAAAAAAAAACCCTTGCCAATAAATAAAAGAGCAGGCAACGTCATCCACTCGTTTTAGACCTCCCACAGTACTGAGCACCAGAACATGCACCCAGGAAGCAGATACTCCTGAAGTTGAACTTGTTAAATCGTATATATTCTAAAATGACCCCAGTGCAAATAACCTCAAGAATTAATGTCTACAAAAGAAAATTATGGCGACGCAGCACATGTAAGGAGGAAGAGGACATGGGTTAAATTCCCATCCCTACTGGAGACCAGTTTTGTCCTTGGCAAGTCACCCAACCTGTTTCCGTTTCTTTATCTGAAAAATGGTCATACTGGGTTCTTGTGAGGCGTCGATGAAATAACCTACACAGAGTATTCGACACATTGCCTAGAGCATCACGATCGCTTGATGCTTGTGTCTATTATTGTAATTACTGCACAGTTTGGTCCTGGAGTTCAGCCTCCTCCTGGCCCATGTCATCTGCATGTGCCCTTATCCCTTAGTAGCAATGAGTCTATCATCCAATGACTCTTTCACCTGCGTTTCTCCTTAGCACACACGAATATTTCTTTACTTATTCATTCTCAGCCCAAGTCATTCAATTCCAGTGCTAAGCCACACACATCCACACCTGGGGTCCTGCATACCTGCCTACCAAGAACGGCTTCTGGTTACCTCGCCACTGAACACATCACTTACAGATTTCTAATTCCAAAGGATTTGAATATGATGAGACACTAAAATTATGCTCTAAAATTATACCCAGAAGCTTGTTGTCTTGGTCAATTCCAAAGCTGCCTGGAGCTTTCAAAAGCCATCTTTCAAGACCTTAACCTTGCGCGTGCCACTCCATGACCTTGGAATGGCAGCTTCGCTGGAGAACACTGCCAGTGCCGACCCACCAGGGTTTCAAACGTGTTTCGCAGCATCGCCCTGCCCATGCGACTCGAATGCAGATTCCAGGGCCCCACCCCTGCGAGTCTGACTTGGGGAGGTGACCTGAAACACCGGCTTCTGCATTTTCACATGCTGCATGAGGATCTGGATGCACGCCGTGCCCGCCGCCCTGCTCCATGGGAGTCCAGGCCTGCGGTCAGTCAGCGTCTAGATGCCAGGAAGGCGCGCGGAGCTCACCGAGCCTGCATCCAGGGTCGCACTGCGCAGAGACTCCAGACTCGCCTTTCTGCCCACGTGGCCACTGGCAGCCCGGCCCACTCGGCAGGCCACGCCCCCTCACAGCCCCGCCCCACGCTCCCAGACGCCAGAGGAGCCGCTGGAAGAGCCGCAGAGCCCAGGCACCCGGAGGCGGAGGCGGGACCGAGGCGGGGTGGGAGCAGGGCAGGGCTCTCAGTAGCCCCTCTGAGAAAACCGTAGGGCTTCTTCCCACAGTAACGCTGCAGGAGCGCCCCCTCTGGGCGGTGATGCTGGGCACACGCAGAAGGACAATCACAGCAGACGGGAAAAGGACCGAGAGAAGGGTGAGCACCAGTGTACGGGAGAGGCCGTCTCTGGTCATCTCACTTCCTCGCTCCAGCCCGAGAGCGCATCTCATGACCTCCATTCTACAGATGAGGAAACTGAGAAGGGAAGGAAATGGTGTTTCTTGGGGTGAAAAGGGTAATCACCAAAACAAGTCAACTGAGCAAGAGAACATGTCTGAGTGAGGCCAGTTCCGTGTCAAGGGCAGTCACATGGAGAAGGGTGGGCAAAAGGGCGCCCCGTTCTGTCAGCCGAGCGCTGTGTCTGAGACACCTCCTGAGTGCTCTAGATGCACTGTCCCATCCAAGACTCCCTGCACGCCTACCAGGGAGATACCTTTATTATGGCTACTTCAGAGTTGTGGAAAATGGGGTTCAAAAGGTGGAGAGTATTGCTGGGGGTCACAAGGCTGATAAGTGGTGGGACTGGGCTTAGAATACAGTCACACCAAACCCTGTACTCTTAACCCAATGCTGGGCTACAGTGCTTCTAGAAGCTTCTTCCCTGTCAGAACCACTTGGAGAGCTTTGTTAAAGCTCAGAGTGCTGCGCTCCACTCCCAAAGTATCTGGGGTAGGGTAGGGCCTGAGAATTTGCATTTCTGAAAGTTTCCAGGGGATGGTGATGCTCTAGTTTCCAGGCCTCTACCTCCTCTCAGAGCCCACCGCCAGCACTGGCCCAGCAGTGCCCTCAATACTGAAGATCCAGTCCTGCCTGCATGCTTTGGGGCACTCCCTTCTGGAATGTCCCCTTCCCGGGTCACCCTAGGAAAGTTCTCCAGGTCCACCCATAGGAGATGGCTTTCTCCAACCCGTTCTCTGCCTGCGGCAATCTGCACCCACATTCTGTCGCTACTCCTTGTAACAATGACCTCATAGTTTTGTGCGTTACTTACGTTTGTCTTTATCTGTCCCTCATGCTGAGTTCTTAATTGTCCAAGCGAATGGCCTTGTCTTACTTATCTTTTTATGCCCAGCTGCAAGTACAGGCTTGCAGAAACGCTTGTTCACAACGGCATGTCTCCACCATGCTAGCTTTCAGGTCCCTCCGTAGCCCTGGCCTAACCACTGTTTCATTCTGACCTTTTGCCATTCCTTTGACTCTCCGTGCTGCTCCAGATTGCTTTCCACGGGACAGGTGGAGTGACAGCATCCACAAACATAAAATGTATGATTAATGATAACAGTGACCATAGTCAATGTAATTAATAAATACATTTCCAGGACCCAAGAAGTACGGAGTAACACTGCGGTTCTCAAAGCAGAGTCCAGGGAACCCTGGAGTCCTTGAGACCCTTTCAGCTGGAGTCTACAGGATCAAATCTCTTTTCATAATGATGCTAAGATGTTTTTGCCTTTTGCACTTTTTCCCAAGGGTAAGGTAGAGTTTTCCAGAGTCAACCTAAGTGTGATATTGCAGCGGACTGAAGTCAGAAACAGACATGATTACCCAGCTGTCTCCTATTAAGCCAGACATCAGAGTGTTGCAAAAGTGTAAAACAATGCCACTCTTTCCACTAAATTTCATTTGTTTTATAGATTTTTTCCATAAAATATGTTATTCATGTTAACATGTAACGGTTTTATTACTGTCATCTTTAAATGAATGAACAATTTTTTTAATTTCTCATTTTCAATTTTAATACAGTAAATATTGATATGTATAACCCACATAAACAAGAGCTCTTTGAGGTCCTCAGTAAATCTTAAGAGTGCAAAGGGGTCCTGAGGCCAAAATGTTTAAAAGACTTGCTTAATTTGATGCTCCACAATGGAATGAAGAAAAAAATTTCTCATGGTATCTTAGGTTATTGGGGTGGGGGTGGTCTTTACTCTTGTACGCGGGCCTCTCACTGTTGTGGCCTCTCCCGTTGTGGAGCACAGGCTCTGGACGCACAGGCTCAGCGGCTATGGCTCACGGGCCCAGCCGCTCTGCGGCACGAACCCGCGTCCCCTGCATCGGCAGGCGGACTCCCAACCACTGCGCCACCAGGGAAGCCCAGTCTTTACTCTTTTATCAATGACTTTATGTTTTTTTCCTCTTGATGATGGGGCAGGTACCACAGAATGCAAATTCAGGAGGGCAAACATGGAAGATTTTTGTAATCCATGCAAAACATCAGATGTTTGTACTAACAGTTTTTGTGCCTTAAAATTCTCTTTATTTGTTTTTATATGGGAAGGGTCTATAAATGGAATGCAGATAAGGAATTATGGATTCAGCTTGAAACTGCCTGCGATAAAGAAATGGGCTGTATTTGTTTGTTAGGGCTGCTGTAACAAAGTACTGCAAACCGAGTGGCTTAAACAAGACACTTACTGTCTCAATCTGAAGGCCAGAATTCTGAGATCAAGGTGTTGGCAGGGCCATGCTACCTCTGCAGGTGCTAGGGAAGGATCTGCCCATCCTAATAACTTCATTATAACTCAGTTATCTCTGTGAAGATCCTGTCTCCAAAATAAGGTCACATTCTGAAGCACTGGGGGTTAAGATTCCAACATATCGTTTTAGGGGGAACTCAATTCAACCCATCACAATGGACAATGGCACAAGTTAGAGAAATTATACAGGAAAGAGGTATGAGTTAAAGTCATGGAGCTCAAATCAAAGAAGCCAATTCCATATTTCAGTCCATGATAACAAAAAGCTGAGATTGTCAGGCCCAAATCCCTTATTGTATTGTTGCTTTTTGTCGCCATGTGCTTGAAGACGTTACTTAGGGACCTGGGTCTTCTGATGTTAAGTTTCTTGCTGGACCTCACAGAGACCGGGAGTGTCTGCTGGGCTGGGGGAGCCAGTTCACGTTAAGTCAGCACTGCTCAGATGATGCAGATGGGAAGAGTGATCCGGACCTGCAAATTTTAGAACCAACTCCAATACCCTTGCGCCAAAAGCCTGGGAAAGGAGGGGCCATATGGAGGAAGAGAAAGAAGAAAAACATGGAGTCTTCCAAAATTCAAAACCTTCTAAACCTTGGGACCTCGAGGCCATTTAAAGATGCAGCTTGCAGTGATGAGAAGCGTTGCTAGGAATGAAATGAGTTTGGTCAGTGAATTTAGGGAAGGAGATCTTGTAAAGAAAGACAAACGAGGGCAAAAACACTGCCGAATTGTTATAGTGAGTTGAGCCAGGAAAACAGTTGGAAGTTGACCAAAGGAAGCCCAGAGACTGAGGAGTGCTGAGCCCCGCATCCACCACTCCGTGTGGCCTTGATGACGAGAGAGCCACACCCATGGGAAGGAGCTGCACTTACCTAATTCAGCCTCGTGTACCCTATAGCTACAAATTTCGAAGCTTAAAATAGTGCCCACTTATTATGCACAGTTGCCCTGGGTCGGGAGTCCAGGCACAGCCTAGCTTCCAAGGCTGCACAGTGTCGGCTGGCTGGGGTCTTCCAAATTGCTTTCTAGCCAATCCTGGCTTATAATTGCAGGCTTTTCCTCTGCAAGAACTGGAGCTGGCCGCCTCTGTCCTGACGCAGACCACCGTTATGCATTTTTGCACAGAATGCGCCTCCACAGCAGATATCAAGAGAGCTCTCTGCTTATTATGGAAAACTTCCTTACCAGTCCCTGTTTGCCTCTCCAGCCTCTCTCGGTGTGCCAGGCCCTCCAAGAACACATGTATCATGGTGCACATGGATCTCCTCTCTGACAGAACTGCTGACACTGCTCCCTTAGTCTTCCACCCTTTAGCCCTGGCTGGGCCTTTAAGACCAAGCTCAGAACACGTCTCCTCCAGGGAGGCCCTGTGGATCCCCCTCAGACTGAGTTCCATGTCATCGAAGTTGATCTCTCTCTGGCCCCCACACACACACCCCACACACACTCAGCCCCAGGTGCTCTGCACTGCCCGAACATGGGACACCAGTGCCTACAAAGTCCTAAGGAGGGCCCAGCACTTAGCGAGTGCTCAGTGAGGGCAGCGGCATTCCTGCCACCACTACCTTTGTCAGGGTGCCTGGTGGCACAGGTGCCGGCCCTGTCAAACAGAGTAGCAACTCCAAGGTGTGAGTAAACAGGCCAGCAACAAACCCCACTAAATGCCTCCATCTCTTGGAGAGGAATGCACCAAGCATGGGGCCCTTTGTTGGTAAACAATGAAAGAAACAGACCCCCAGGATCCTGACCTCTCCTCTGAGCAAGTGTGTCCTATGCAAGTGTGTCTAGCATCACTAGATCTGCCGGGGCTCTGAGTCACCATGGGGACCACCTGCAGGGCAGGCAGGATAATGCCTCCCTCTCTCCCTCTAGGCCATTCTGGCCTTCACAGCTCCTCTGGCCCCCCAGGCACTCCCCCCTCTTTGGGGGACGCCTTGAGACCAGCATCAGCAGGAACTTGCCCACAGTCAGAGCCCAGGGCCCTGAGGTCTGCAGGGCCCGCCCTCCATCCCCAAGTACCAGAGGGTCTTTGACTCTACCCAGGTGTATCTCGGTTCTTCCCCCACCCGCTCCCAGGCATGCCCCTTCCAGGGCCTCCGAGGGCCCGGGATTCGCCGGGCATGGTTGGCAGAGAGCTGCCCGAGGGAGGGGGAGGGAGAGGCACGCACACCTCCTGCCCCTCTCAGGGGCCCTTTCCCACATGGCCAGCCTGCTTTTTCGTTTGTTCCCAGAGCAGCTCCCCTCTGGGAGGAGTCAGGACCCGACCCTGGAACCGTAGCCCCCATCCTGTGCCCGCTACTTGTCAATCAGACCCTGGGGGTGCAGGGACACAAGTAGATACACACGTGTCCCACCCAGGCAGGAGTCTGCAGGGGGCATGGAGTGACAGGCCGGACATGCCCTTCCTCCAGTGCCACCTCAACTCCAGGGCAGCCCTTCATCTGCAGCACCTCTCAGTGATTCCGGATCACTGGGAACCCGCCTGCAGAATTGCCCAGAACATTTGCACGTCGGTTCTCAGAGAGGGGTGGTGAAGGGCTGAACTGATTCAGGCGACAGCGGACTTCTGGGAGTTTGCTCCAGTTGCTTTTTTCGTATGTTAACATGTAATGATTACGTGGGAAAGCGATCCCAAGTGACCTCACTGTGGTCTTATCATCCTCAGTGATGGGCACAGGGGGAGCTGGATGTGGCCTTTCCCCTGTGCCCTGTAGTACTGGCCGTGGGTGGTACTCCCGAGCACTGCACAGATGTGATGTGAGGATGCACACATGGCGCGTGTGTAGGGAAAAGCGGTGACGGCACTGCAGTTCCACATCCACTTCTGTGTGCACTGCTGTGGGCTGACTCAGGAGCTGTGGTAGTCTCCAGTATAAAGAAATCACCTGCTTTTAAATCGAGATAGAATTCCCTTTCCATACAATTCACTCTTTTGAAGTGGACAACTTCACAGTGTTGTGTAGCCTCACCTCTATCCAGCTACAGAACATTTTCATCCCTCCAGACAAGACCCCGTCCCCATTAAGTAGTTACCCCACAATTCCCCCTCCACCGGGCCCTGCCAACCACTACTCTTTCATTCCCTATAGATTTACCTGTTCTGAACATTTCATATGAACGGAATCAAATATGTTGCATTTTCCATCTGGCATCTTTCGCTTAGATAATGTCTTCAATGTTCGTCCATATTGTAGCATGTATTGGTACGTTATTACTCTTCCTGGCTGAATAATACTCCATTGTCTGGATAAACTACATTTTATTTATCCATTCATCAGTTACTGAACATTTGGATTGTTTTTACTTTTCAGCTACTATGAATAATGTTGCTGTGAACATTTCTGTGCAAGTCTTTGTGTCAACATATCTTTTCATTTCTCTTGGGTAGGTACCTAGGAGTGGATGCTGGATCCTATGATACTCTATGCTTAATCTTCTGAAGAACTACCAGACCATTTTCCAAAGTGGCTGCACCATTTTATGCTCCCACATACGTATGAGGCTCCAATGTCCTCACATCCTCGCCAACACGTTACTGTCCAGCTTTTTCATACCAGACATCCTGGTTGGTGTGAAGAGCTATCTCATTGTGTGTTTTTTTAATATGATATTGCTTATATGCGGAATCCAAAAAAATGGTACAAATGAACTTATCTACAAAACAGAAGCAGACTCACAGATGTAGAAAACAAACATATACTTACCAAAGGGGAAAGGGGGGAGGGATAAATTGGGAGATTGGGATTGACATATACACACTACTGTATATAAAATAGGTAACTAGTAGGGACCTGCTGTACAGCACAGGGAACTCTACTCAACATTCTGCAACAACCTATATGGGAAGAGAATCTAAAAAAGAACGGACACATGCACGTGTATAACTGACTCACCCTGCCGTACCCCTGAAACTAACACAACATTGTAAGTGAACTATACTCCAATACAAATTTTTAAAAAATCAAATAAAATATTTTTCTATTAGGATTCACTAAAATATTTGACATCTTACAGGGGAAAACTATTTTCTAAGAATTCCATTTTACTAGTCGTGATCATTCATTCATTCATTTCCCAATGGTTCCACACCCACCCTTGGGCAAAACAATGTCACATTAAACAGCAAAACCGAATTTTACCAGCTAACGACTGCCATCTTTTTAGCAGGAACTCCATTGCCTTGCAAATCTCAACCATATATTTTCTAGGACACACTGGGAGGTGTGTTCCACAAGTCCAGGATCCCTGGGAATCATTTCCAGCCCCCACGGCTATTCCAGGCACAGAGGGAGCCTGAGGTTCTCCAGCATTGCTACCCTTGTCTCTACAAAACTGGGAATCCTTTTCCACAAGTGCCTTTATCTCCCCTGAGCCAGAGTCTGAGGAGACAAGAGTCGGCAGCTGCCGCTGAGAACGAGGTGACACAGGGACCATCATCTCTCTCAGGCTCCATCTTCGCCATCCCCAGTATCCTTACACCTCCTGAGGTTGTGACTAAAGGCTGCTCTAAGACGAGGTGACATGCTCTGCTGGTCTTGGAGAGTCTCCTGGAGTGGCAGGGGGTGGCTACAGCTCACCCTGGAAACATGGACACTGGTGTCAGACATACTGGGGAAGATTCAACCTCATAAACACTCCAGGCAGCTGCCAGCTTGGCTATTAGCACCAATACCTGGCCTCACTGTGGTTTTAATTCGTATTTCCCTGAAAACAAACGAAGTTGGGCATCTTTAATCCTTAATCCAGTTATATTTAATGTAATTCCTGATAACACAGGATTATGTCTGCCATTCTTTCCTATATGTCTTACGTCATTTTTGTCCCACTATTCCTCCATTATGGCCTCTTTGTGTTAAATAGATCATTTCTAGTGTACCATGTTCATGTGTTCTCATTTCTTTTACTATATTTTTGAGTTATTTTCTTAGTGGTTGTGCTGGTGAATACAATTCTGCCTTCCCTGTGGAGCATCTCCCTCCCCGGCCCCACTGCAGCCCCCGAGTCACGGGAGGGAGTCACTGGGCTGAGGGCTACAGCAAAGGCAGACAGTGTGGGGAGAAGGGAGAGGACTGGGTCCAGCTTGTAGAACAAGGGTCCTGGAGGGAGGGGTGAGCCCAACAGGGCTGGAGAGAAAGAAGAGAAGGAAGAGAAACCTGGGTCCGCATGGGGAAGGAGGGAGGACCCTTCCCAGGAGTGGCAGGGGCTGCCTGGAGGAGGCCCCTCTGCCCAGCTCTCTTCTCTGTGGCCTTAGAGAGAGGGCCCGACCCTGCACAGCTCGGAGCTGCACCCCTGGAGCCCCACAGAGGGAGGAGTTGTCCCGGAGCAGCCAGGGATGCAGATGAGAGGCTGGGGGGAGCTGCCCTGGGGGCTGTGCCCGACAAGGTTGAGGGCCTCCAAGGACAGGGCATGTGCGAGGCTCTGGGTCAAGGAGGCACGGTCCTGGGAGCAAGTACAGCCGAGGGAGACAGGAGGTCCTTGTTTCAAACCTCACAGGCGCTGCAGGATGAGGGCTGCGTCCCACAGCCTGGCAGGGGCACGGGGTCTGGAGCACACATGTGGGCAGTGGCTCGGCCCTGCTCACCCCGAGGCCCTGCTGCCGGTCTGGAGCCTTCCCCAGGCCTCCCCCAGGGACCAGTCCCACCCCGGGAAGGACCCCGCAGGCCCTGAGATGAGGCGGTCAAAGACGTCCCCTCATTCAAGCTCAGCCCCACAGGGCAAGCCCCGCCTTCCTGCACAGCCTCATCTGGCCGTGTCCCCACTTGTGCCAGGCCCCCTCCAACTCCAAGACTGTGCCAGGCCCCTTCTCGGCCCTTTCCTTGGCCTTTACCATGCAGCCTGACTCCCGAGACGGCTGGGGTGCCGGTGGGGGTCTGAGTCCTCCCTGCCTGGCGTGCAGCCCACACCCGCACCACCAATCCGGGCCCCCTCTGGTGCCCCACCTCATCTGGGCCCCCCACAGAGCCCGGGCTCTGGTCTCCGCATCTCGTGGCCTGCAGGCAGCTGCTGCATGAGACAGCACGTGGGAGAGGGCACAGGGTCCCCCAAGGTCAGGATCTGGGGTTGGAGCCCACGTTCGCAGGCCCCCAGCTGGCGTCTGGCGAGCTGTCCAGAGCAGGGGCTCAGGGACGTGAGCTGAATGGCCTGTCTCGCTTTCACCTCGGCCCTCTGCCACTCTCTTCCTTCTCGTTTTCCATTTTTGGCAGGACCTGGCCACCCTCACTTGTCCTCTCACTTGGGTGGGGAGCCTTGTGAGAAACAAGCTTGTGTTGCCTGAGAACCAGCCGGGCTGTGTGCACAGACCGCAGTGCACAAGGAGATACCCAGCGAGGCCCTGAGGATGTGAGGGGTGACATCCCAGGGGATGCCAGAGAGACACCCCAACACCTGCCCCAGAAGAGGCAGAGGGCCAGCAACAGGGCCGTGCCTGGGGTCAGGGAGGAGCGGAAGGCCAGGGGCCATCACTCCCTTGTCACCACTAACAATGTGCCTCGAAGCCCTCAGGTGCGTATCCAGGACTGGCACTGCTGGCCACGTGTCTCCAGCCAGCGCTGTGGCTGCTTTTCCAGGGCCGGGGCTGTGCGGCGTGCCGGCTTAGCCTGGAATCCCCGCGCCTTTGCTGACAAGCTGGGGCATTTCAGGCAAGTCTCTGAACCCTCCTGTGCCCAGTGTTCTCAACAGGAGCAGAGGGGTCGTAACAGTGTTCACCTGCCCCCCAGAGCTCCTCTAAGGACTTGAGCAGCGAGTGCGGGCCCAGGGACTCAGCCCAGTGCCTGGTACATAGTCAGTACTCAGAGATGCAAGCTTTTGGGTGTAGGGCTGACCCTTCTCCCAGGCTCCAAACCCTTCAGCACCTTTGCAGTGCTACGGGGCCATTAGTGCCAGGTTTCTGCTGTCCCTTGTTTCACCAGGTGGGATCATGGCTCTCAGACTGCCTCGCGGGACTGGAAGTAAGGTGCGGTATTGCCATGAGCAGTGCACAGAAGCACAGTGTGGACGGCACGCAGCGTGGGGATCACCCTGTGCAGGGCCCAGGTGGCCATGTGCTAGGACACCTGGAGCTGGCCTCAGGGAGGAGGTCAGGGCCCCGTCTTCAGCAGTACAACGTGCCCTGGAACAGCGCCACAGGCCACGAGGGTACTCGCTGGTAATCTGGGCTTGCTGGCAGCCCTGGTGGAGAGGAATCTGCCCCAGCCATGCTCTAGCATAGGAAAGCAATCTGTTGAAGGGGCTCATCTTCCATCTTTGTGATGGGGACCATGGCTTGCAACGAGGTGCTGGGGAGATAGAGAGCTAAAGCTTTCTACTGTGAGATAGACAGCCTTGAGTTTGAGCCCAGGTGGGTAGCTGTGGAAAAAGCAGGGCAGCCCGAGGTGCTGACAGCCAAAGTGCTCACAGGAACCACCCCCGAGTACAGGGACAGCAAGCTCAGGCTCTGGAGGCAGGCCCTGCTCCAGGCTCCAGGAGGAGGACGTGGGGTCTGGAGCAGGACGGCGGCCTTGAGAAGGGCTGCACCCCAAATGATGGGGGCTTCAAGTGGGGAAAATCTCAGAGGGCAGAGCCAGCTCCCGGGCACGGGGCCCCCCTGGATACGGAAGAATTTGGGGTGCACAGCTCTGGGGGCCCCCAGCAGCCAGGGGATGTGGGTCTATCTCCCAGGCCTGGGGAAGTGGCTTGAAATCACCTGGTCTTTGAACCTTGCCTACTGGCCCTAGGCAAAGGAGCCAGCAGGTGGGGGTGGGGTCAGGGAGAGGGGTGGTCCCACTGAACAGGCAGAGGAAAAAGGGAGCCGATGGGGGAAGAGTGCACATTCCTCTTTCCAAATCCTCTCCCTACCAGGGAAAGGCTGGGAGGCAGGGGCCTCCGGGGGCTGGGGGCGGGGTCCTCTCTCTTCTGTGCCAGGCCCAGGAGGAGGAGGGCTGATTCCCAGGGTCCCTCTTGGGTCAGCCTGCGTGGGGGCTCCGGCCCTCCTTGGGATGCCCCTGCCATGGGAGAGGCGGGAAAGTGGCTGCCCCTCGCCACCCTAGGAGGACTCAAAACCACCAGCCACCCAACACGCACACACACCACTCCCACAAGTACACACTCAGACTCACCTGCGAGCTCTGACACACTCTCTTGCACACTCCCACTCACTCACACACACTCACACCTGCCCAGGGAACACGTAAACACAGGTACGCTCTGAATAAGGGAGAGACGAGGGACCGGCCCCCTCCCATCCCCTCTCTTCTTGTCCTGCCCCCAGAAGCTCAGGGGCTTCTGGAAAGGGGCCGGTTGCCATTGCCCTGCTGACGGTCACGGGCCCCACATGGGGCCTCTCCTGGATCCTGCAATGCAGCATGATGGGACACATCCAAGTGTCCCCACAACAAGGGACCAAGCCCATTGGGCCGAGGAGGCTGCAGGCATGGCCCTCGGGACCTCCTTCCCAACAGCACCCTGCAGGGAGGGGCCCAATCCCTTGCTCCCTCCCCCAAAGACTCTGAATCCTTTCAAAGGCAGATGGAGGGCAGCCCCCAATTTGCACCGGGCTCATCCATTCCCTGGGGTGAGAAGGCAGGACCCGGGCGGGGGGGGGGGGTGGCGGGGGTGAGGGATGTCGAGGAAGACGGTTCCTGGCTCCTAACCCGATGACAGCCGCCACCGAGAACTGCCCCCCAGGCTGCGGCCCTCTGGGAGGGGTCTCCCGGATCAGCAGTGCCTTCCAGCCTGGCCGATGCCCTCTTCAGGTGGCACAGAGGGACCCGGGGGGTACAGAGCCAGCCTCTGGGCAGGAAGGGGTCATCCCGGGGCCCCATCTACAGCCTCCCACTCACAGGACCCCAACCCCCCCCCCCCGCCTCCTGCCTGCTCCCAGGACACAGGAGTGATGCAGGGAGTGGGACAGGGAGGGGGCGCCCCTGCCCCTCGGGGGGCCGCCCCGCCCGGGACTTAAAGTGGAGGACAGCTCTCCCTGCCTTTCTGTGCCCCCACCCAGGGCCTGAGGGCTCTGCAACTCCTGCTGGGCGGCCCTCCTTCCCTCGGCCACCCCATAGCCCCAGGTCCCCAAACGTCCCTCAGCGCCTAGACCAGGGCGGGCCGCTGCGGGACGGCAGGGGTAGACGGATCTCAGGCAGGTGGGCAAATAACCCCCACCCCGGAATCCTGCACTGCGTTCCTGGCAGGGGCCTCTGACCTCACGCCCGGACCCTTCTGTGGCCGGCTGGTCCTTGGGAGGGCACACGTGACGTCTCTGAACTCTCTGGGTGCCCCGAGCCCCCACAGAGCTGCCAGGGATCCTGGAGCTTCCGGTCCTGCCTGCCGTCCCTCCCCCTCCCCCTGACACCGAACCCACTGGTTCCCGGGGACCCCCTGAGTTTCCCGGGGACCCAACCAGCCATGGCCCGTGCCCACAAGGCCCTGCCGCCCTGCTCCATCCAGCCGAGGAGACCACATGGACCCTCTTGGACCCTGCCCGGACCGTACCTCCGTGCCGACTCGGGGTGCCAGGCCACTGCTGCTGCCCCCAACCCTGACCCCACCACAGCAGCCCCTTCACGCCATTGCCCACAGCAGAGGCCAAACTCAGAAGAAACGTTCAGAGAAATTTATTAAACAGAAACATTGACTGAAACCATTGAACACAGGGCATAACAACACACAGAGGAACTTCTAACGGCCACCGGAGCTCACGGGTCCCGGCCCCACCCAGGGTCCTCAAAAAGGTGCCTCCGCTACACCCCACCCGGCGGCCCTCCATCTCCCCACAGTCTCCCTTCCTGAGGGCCCCGCGGGTGGCCTCTCGCCAGGAAGATGGGCGCCGGCCATGCCCGCTCCCCCCAGGGCAGACCCTCCATTTCTGGCCCACATGCCCGGGGCCTGGCCCTGCCCTACGGTGGGCACAGGACAGTCCCACAGCAGGGCGCACGCCACCAAGCCGGGGACGTGGAGTCCCGAGGAACAACGGGGTGACCCAGCAGAACACAAGCCCTGGGGGGCCTCCCGCAGACCTCCTGCAGCCCCGGTCAAGGTCTTCCTTCTGAAGGTCGCAGGTGGGCTCCCAGGTCCTGGGGTGGGCGCTGGCTGTGACCTCGTCCATCCCGTCCTTCCCGCCGGCTCCTGGGACTGGGCTCGGGGTCTCCACGCCGCGCAGGGGTTGGGGGAACTGCTCAGAGGATAACACATGCACATTTCCACAACAACAGGCAGCGCTGGGCCTGAATCTATGCCCAGAAAGCACACGTTGAGCTCACGACACTGGCCCACAGAGACCAGAGCCTTGGCTGGCACGTGGCGCACCTCAGGGCTCTGCGGGGGCACGATGGCTAGGGTGTGTGTGTTGGGGGGAGGGGAGCGGGGGCTGGGGGGTTCCTTGACACCTGGGTCCCTCTGGGGCCTACAGGGACACATTTGGGCTTGCCAGTACAGGGAGCAACCTGCCCCAGGGGATGATGAATAGGGGTCCCCTCTCAGGAGGGAGGCCCAGGCACCTGGAGTGGCCCCTAACGACTCCCAGGCCAGTGTGGGTGGCAGCCATCTGCAGGTGCCCCTCACCCAGGCCGGGGCTGGCCACTCAGGGCTGCTCCCAAGTGGCAGGCTTTGGGGCTGGCCTTGGCATTGGCAGCTGTGAGCTGTGGTTCTCCAGGCCAGTCCCACGTCTCCAGTGGCCATGCACAAACCTAGGGAGAACTAAACACTCCTTCCTCCCGCCAACTAATTCTCTTGGACCCTGCCCGGACGCCCTCCCCCTCCCGCCCCTCCCCCTCCCCTCTTCTCCGAGTCTCCCACCTCCGTCTCCTCCTCCTCCCTCCTCCTCCTCCTTTGGAACAAACGCTTCCCTGCACCCCCACTCACACCAAAGCCAGTTGTGGGGTACTGGGCAACCAGGGACTCAGCGCCCTGCCTGCCAAGCTGACCTGACGCTCTCGCGTGGGATCGTCTCCTCAGTGTCTGCTGTCCTTGCCCCTACTGCCCTTTCAGGCTGCAGGGGCAGGAGACTTGCTCCTGCCCTCACCTGCGCAGAGGCTCCAGGGTGCTGCCTTCCCGGGGCTCCCCTCGAGCGCTGTAGATGATCGTGAAGTTGGACCCTGCGGTGTCCCTCCGGGGCATCTCCTCTCTGCCCCACAGCCCTTCCTCGCCAGGCCGGCTCCTTCTGGCAGGGGCGGCCCCGGGGGAGGCGCCTCTAGGCCCCGCGTGGCCTGGGGACCCATCAACACCCTTAGCTCAGAGCCCCCAGGGTGGGCGTTTGAGGGTGGCCAGAAGACAGGACTGACGCCAGAGCCCCCGACTATACCTTTGTCAGCCTCTGCTGTGCTGGGGTCTGTGTCTGAGGCTCGGGTACGCCTCGTGCTGCGTATGGCGGCTTCCCGCTTGTGCCGCCGGTGCCTCCCTGAGCTGATTTCGGCTTGCTTGGTGGAGTCCCTAACAGCTGGTGGACGCTGCGGGGGCTGGGGCGGGGCCTCGGCCTGGCTGCCCTGCCCCTGTGCCCCAGTCAAGGCCCCCACTGTTTCTGTGGGCTGCCCCTTCCCCTCGTTGAAATATCTGTGTTGCCTGCTAGGGGAGGGGGTGCCTGGATACCTTGAGCCTACGCTTCCTGGGGCCTGGGGTGGCTCCCGGCCCCAGCCCGCATCTCGTTTCCCGACTCTTCTGCTGCAGGCTGAGGCGCCTGCTTTGCCGGGGACTGGTCCTCGGCCCTAGGACACGCGGCCTGGCTGTGGCCTTCCTCCCCAGTCTCGCAGCAGCGTGGCACCTGCTTGCGCTTCAGTGACAGGGTAGCCCCTTCCTGGACGGTCTGAGTGCTGCTGTCATGGAACTGCCCTGCCCGCACCATGACCGGACGGACCGGGACACTGGTTTCTGCCACTACCTGGGTGCCAGAGGCCCTGTGGCCCCCTCCTACCTGCCTCTGCTTCTCCCTGGTCACTGCCGCGGCGGTCTGCCACTCCTCCACGTCTCGAACGAGCTGCATCAACTCCAGGAAGGGGGGCGCACAGCCTCGCTGATCCAAGACCATGAGCTTGTCCCGGAGGCCGGTGCTCACGTGGGCCTGGGCTAGGGTGTATTTCAGGCGAATCATGTCTGCGCTTCTCACTGGCAAGGGGCTGTGCCGCACAGCGTTCTGCAGCACGGGCTCTAGCCGCAGCAAGAAGGCAGAGACTTTCCCTCCGGGCTTCTGCAAGGTCTGGAGCAACTGAAAACGTGCGGTTCTATAGTTGTCTTTATTCCCGAAGATCTGCTTCAGGGCGTCCAGGCACTGTGCCACGGTCATGGAGCCACTGTTGGCCCGGAGCATCCGCACGATGGACAGGGCGGGGCCGCGCAAGCTCTCCAGCAAACGCCGCTGCTTCTCTACCTCACACACCCGCCACATCTGCATCATCTGCGTCACCTGCTCCAGCCAGGCTTCAAAGTTCTCTTCGCCCGGGCCTGGGGAAGTGCTTCCCGAAAACACCTTCAGTTTTCGGTACCACATGCTTTCTTGCAGAGGCTGCGGGTCTGGCGGCCTGACTTGGGCCAAGCCTTTTGGCTGTCCCTCCTCAGGGCGAGTGATATACCCCAGGGTTTTGACCACATCTACCATTCTCCGGCCCTCAGCTTTCAGGAAGTGGTTCAGTCTGTTGATAAGTTCATCATCTGGGTTACGGGGCTTCACCACCACTTCCCAGGTACCTCCCTTTCCTGGGATCTGACTCGGCACCGTAGCATAATTGACCTGGGCGGCCAATCCAATGAGAACTGCCTTAGAGCTGTCTTCCCTTCTGAACATTCTGCCCAGCACCCTGTAGGCACACAGGGGCTGTAAGCCCGCCCTCAGGGTCTCTTTAATTTCCTCTTCACTACACTCCACAGGGACGCCCACGATCAGCAGGGCCTTCCTGGGGTCCAGGTCCATGCCCTTGCACCAATCCTCCAACAGATTCACAGGCATTGCTCCCACTGTCTATGGACTGATCTAACACTAGGGGCAGTAGTCAGCTCACAGAGTTGGACCGGGACTCAGGGAATTCTGAGTCAACGCCGAGTATGGAGGCAGAATCGTTCCGGGTTTGCACAGCCTATAATGCAAATGGGGTGAGAGCATCATTCACGCGCACCCTCCCACCCCGACTAAAAGTCCACGCACTACCCCCACTTCTGGTCACAGAGATCCAGGCCCTGCTTTTCAGAGCTTCCCCAGTCATTTGCTGGAGAGGTGTCTTTAGGCCAAGCTCCCCTCCCTGCTGACCTCGGCTTGCCGTGCACTCCTCCTCAAAGTCCAAGGACTCCTCTGTGTGTACTGCAGGTGCCTGTGGTGAAAAGGTCAGCGTCAGGAGGAGGGGCCTGACAAAGCCCGCCAAACGGGAGAGGACAGCAGGCTGTCCCACTCCCTGCCTCAGGGCTGTTCAGGCCCAGGGCACCCGGTATCCACTTCTCTGGGGCAAAGGTTGGAGGACGGAGATGTGAGTTCCCTCCTTTCTCAGAGAATGTCTGACAAATGAGAAAGATGGTTGGAGCTCTCTCTGCACAAGGCAATGAAACTGGTGGGTGTGGAGAACGTGTGACAAGCTGCAGTGTTGCCGTGGATACTGAGAAGGGCGGGGACCATGGGTTTCCATCGCAGAGGGGTGCTATGTGGTAAAGGTTAAGGAGCAACAGGGGATGTCACTGGCCTCCAACCAAAGAAGTGTCCTGTTGTCGCTGGAGGGGAGGGGACATGGGGGGTGGGCGGCAAGGATCACGTGCTGAAAAACAGTAGCCTACCGTTTCAAACTGTGTGGAAGCCAGAATCAGGGACAGAAAAGGGACCCAAAAAGGGTCTACAGTGCCACACCGCTGAAACAGACAACCCTCACCCTAGGTGTGACCCCACCCTGTAGACCCTGGAAACCCTGGCAGGCAACCCCACCCCTCCGGCTTTTTGCCAGGAAGTTACAGAAGCCTCTCCCAACATAGGTCTACGTCACAGCTGTTCACCGTGCTGACTAGGGACCCACCGGCAGTGCAGATACGGGGATTCCACCCACACGCAACACTAGGCCTGCCCTCTAGCTCTGCCCAGAGGCAGCTCCCGGTGCTGGGAGGTGGTACTGCCTCACTGCATCTGTCCAAGGCGAGGCAGAGGTGCTGTGCTACGGTTCCACCCCACACGGCCCTGCTCAGGCTGTGCCCATTCTGAGCCTACAGAGGCACTCTGGTACAGGGATACAGGAAACTGCTCAGGGGGCGGGGGGTGGTGGTGTGATGAACTGGGCCATTGGGATTGACATGTATACGCTCATGTGTATAAAATGGATGACTAATAAGAACCTGCTGTAAAAAAATAAATAAAATTCAAAAATTCAAAAAAAAAAGAAACGAAACTTCTCAACTGGTGTACAGTGCTAGTAGGGGAGGGATCCTACAGTATGATTATTGCCCCGCCCTCCAATCCACCCCCTCCCTCAAACTCTGCCCCCACTGACGCACGACGGAGGACTTAAGCCCCACCCCTGACGCCAAGCCTCCCCTCACGGAAGTTTGAGCCCTGTCCCCCCTCCAAGTCCCACCCCCACCCAAGCGCCACCCCCACCTAAGCCCAGCCCCTGACGCCAAGCCCCACGCTTATGGAAGTCCGATCCCTGCCCCCACCGAGCCCCACCCCTTCCCATGTCCCATCCCCCACTCAAGTCCGATCCCTAACAAAGCCCTGCCCCCACCCAAGCCAAATCCCTGCCCCCACTCAAGCCATGTCCCCCCCCTTCCCAAGCATCATCCCCGTCCCAAGCCCTGGCCTCACTCAAGTCCAACTACTGTCCCCAAGCCTCCCGCCCTCATTCCCCTGTTGCCCCCACCCACACCTAAGCCCTCCTCCCTAAGTCCCCACGACCCCTCACACACCCGCTACCTCAAACGTCCCTCATTCCAGAGCAGGAATACACGTGGTCAGTGGAAGTTGGTGGAGGCCAGGGGAGGAAGGGCTGAAGCCACTTTCCCTCTAGGATAAGGCCCAGAGCCACTAGTCCTGACCGCAATGGCTGTGAGCAGGGTTAGGTGTGGAATAGGTTCCCCTGCAATTCCTAGGCTGGTCGCGGTGCCTGGAAATGGCACGGAATGGATGCGGTGCCAATGCCTGGTGTAGTGGGATCCCATTTCCAGGGGAAACCTGTAGCCACCAACCCCTGGGACGCCAAGGGAGATGGCAAGGGTCATTGTGCGGAACCTCACGTGGTTTGGATGGCTCTCTGTACCTGCTGGAGGTGCCTACAGGCCGAAGCGCCTGTGCACCACGACCACCACGCGTCCGGAACCACGGCTCGCGCGGTGCACACTGGGCCGGGAGCCCGTGGAAAGGGGCTGTCGGGCTACAAACTCCCCGCCCCCCCGCCCCCGCTCCCCCCGCTTCCCGCCCCCGCAGAGCTGCACACGGCCCACTCGCGGCTGCGCCCTAGCAGCGTGGCGCCCACCGTTTCCCCTCGGAAGGGGGAGACCTCGCCCCGCCCTGCGCCAGTGTGCGCAACTACGCGGACGGAGTTCGAATTAAACCGGGGCACCTTAAACTGCAGAGCTGGACAGGATCCAGCCTTGGACTGTGAGCGGGGTTAGGTGTGCAATAGGGTCCCCTGCAATTCCTAGGCCGGTCCCTGGAAGGAGACCGCCAGACCCACCACGTGCCACGCCAGGCCCAGCAGCCATCTTGGCTCTTGTTTAGCATGTCTGTTCCCCATTGAGCGGGAGCTGTGGCGTGACAGTCACCAGTCGCTCTCCCTATTTGAATATTCCAAGAGGTCAGCGCAGGGCCGGGTGCAAAAGTAAAAGCCCGGTGGGTGCTTACTAAATGAAATCCTGATCGTTTTTTTTTTTTAATTGTTGTTTTCTAGAGGCGGACAGCAGAAATACAGCTGCTTCCGGGAAAAATGCAAGGGCAGGAAAAATTTTCGTATTCACCAAGAGACCGAAAACTTTGAAAGGATTACATTCTCCCATTATTCCCTTGACTTCACAGCCTAGTACTACCCACCTAGTACTGCCCACCTAGTACCCAAACTGCTTCCCGCCCTTTTCCAAAGAAAATTTCTTCCACAGAAGGAAGACTGGAACATTTTCCCTGGGGCCCGCGGGACTCTTAACTGGCTGTTCCAGAGAACGGCGTGGGGGGAGCTCAGGTTATCGCACTGGAAGTCTGCAAATCTGGTAGATCTTGGTAAAAATGAAAGTTCTGATTCAGGAGGACTGGGGTGGGACTGAGGTTCTGCGTTTCTCGAAAGCTAGGTGACTCCCATGCTGCAGGTCCCTGACTACGCTTGGAGTACCAAGGCTCTGAAGCCTGTAGTCACTTTTCGGACCAGAAGTTGTGGTCATCTGGTGACAGAATAGATTTCTTTTGCTTTATTCGGGACACAGAAGAAGAGGCTTTTCGATAACGTTTTAATAAAATATTAAAAGCAGACAAAAACGTTAAATTAAAGATTACCTTTAAGTCCAGATATTTCCTATATCAGAGAAGGAGAACACAGACCTGAACATGCCTTACTTAATTAGAACGTACTATTGAGAGGCTGTTAAATCATTCTCCTTCCATGCCAAGAAAAAGGGGTTACCTGCTGGTGTCAGAAAGTCTCCTGCAGACCTCCTGCCATCCCGGTCCAGTTTCTGTAACAAGAGAATGGGAGTAATAATAGTACATGCCTCAGGGTCATTGTAAGAATAAGATGAGATAGTATTTATAAAACAGTGCCTAGTACATAGCAAACAATCATCAAATAGTAGCTTTTGATATCAGTTCATTATTTTTTTAAATAAATTTATTTATTTATTTTTGGCTGCGTTGGGTCTTCGTTGCTGCGCGCGGGCTTTTGCAGGAAGCGGGGGCTACTCTTCATTGCGGTGTGCGGGCTTCTCATTGCGGTGGCTTCTCTTGTTGCAGAGCACGGGCTCTAGGCATGAGGGCTTCAGTAGTTGTGGCGCACGGGCTCCAGAGCACAGGCTCAGTAGTTGTGGCACATGGGCTTAGTTGCTCCACGGCATGTGGGATCTTCCCTGACCAGGGCTCGAACCCGTGTCCCCTGCATTGGCAGGTGGATTCTTAACCACTGCACCACCAGGGAAGCCCCTCAGTTCATTATTAAGATGGATGTGAAAGACTAGGGAACAAATTTTAATCCCTTAACCACCAGACTGGAACACAGATGTATTCATTTATTTAAGAAATATTTTTGAGCACCTATTATATGCCAGACATGGTTTTTGGTTTTACTGGGAAAAATAGTATCTGTGACCTTAAGATCTAAACCTGACATTAAGAACTCAAGGAATCTGTGAACTTGGATGGGGGAAAATTCATATTTATTTTTACTCAAGCAACTAAAATATAGCATTTCCTTCAATTATGAATGTGGACAGCAAACCACAGTACTATTAGCAGTACGTTACTTCATCACCAACAAAAATAAATATTTCTATATCCCATTATAGTTACTGCAGATATCTAGAAATATTTACTGAAAATAGCATTACCTCAAACTTAGACAGTCGGTAGACCAGTTTTAGATACTGTTATATTATGTGTTCATGAGGCATATATAGCACTGTAAAAATATAATTATATAATTATATAATTATGCCCTTAAGCATATTAATAATAGCGGCTTGGAAAATATTGTCTGTGAATTATGATATCAGGGTCAGTTTCCCTTGAATGTGTTTTTTCTTGAGTGTCATCACATTTTCTTGTTTCGTCTAGTAATTAAGCATCATATCCTGGACATTGTCAATAATGTGTTCTAGTGGCTCTGGCTTCTTGCTTTCTGTTGTATTTCTCCAAAGAGGTGTTATTGTTGCTGCTGCTGCTGCTGCATTAGCAGCCAGTTAACTTAGCTAAACTCAGACTGCAAACTCTGTCTCCCATGTTGAACGTCATCTGATATCTCTGCTCAGTTATTTTCTTAGAGTCTGCCCTGTACATACACATCCCAGTGTCACCAGAGATTTGAGCAGAGTTTATATGCCAAAGTTGGGTTCCGTGCCTCTGGTTCTTTCCTGTCCAGGGTTTTCCTTCTCACTTTCCCTCCACTGTGGTCACCCTGAACTGTGTCCTCTGGGTCTCTGAAGTTTTAGCCACCCAGCATGACATCCTCTGCAGCCTGCCCTCACATGTAAGCAAATATGCAAGCGGGAATATCAAATTCTACAAATTATTTAAGGAAGAAATAATGTCAATACTACACAAACTCTTCCATAGACGTGAGGAGGAAAGAATACTTCCAACTTATTCAATGAGGCCAGCACTAGCTTTATATCAAAAAACCATTCAAAGACATCATATAAAAGAAAACTACAGACTGATGTGTTTCATGAACATACATGCAAAAATTCTAGACAAAATTTTAGCAAATGGAGTTCAACAAGATACAAAAATGATAACATATTATGACTAAGTAGTCTATAATAAGAATACAAGTTTAGTTTAAACATTTGAAATTTTATCAACATAACTCAGCAGATTAACAAAAATAAAAACAATATGACATATCTCTTAGTCTATTCAGGCTGGTATAACAAAATACCACACACTGTGTGGCTGATAAACAACAGAAATTCATTTCTCACAGTTCTGGAGGCTGGAAGTCCAAGATCAAGGTGCCAACATGGTTGTACCCTGGTGAGGGCTCGCTTCCTAGTTAATAGCCAGCAACTTCTTGCTAGGTCCTCACATGCCAAAGGAGCAAGGCATCTCTGGAGCCTGTTTTATAAGGGCATTGATCCCATTGGGACCTAAATACTTCCCAAAGGCCCCACCTCCTAATACCGTCACCTTTGGGAGTTAAGATTTCAGCATATGATTTTGGGGGGGGGGGGGCGGGGGGATACATTCTGACTACAGCAATATTCTCAATACATGCAGAAAAAACATTTGACAGAATCCAACATCCAGTCATGATAAAATAAAATTAAAAAACTCCCAGTAAACTAGGAATAGAAGGGAACTTCCTCAACCTGATAACTGACATCTATAAAAAAACCTACAGCTAACATCGTCCTTAGTGGTGAAAGACTGAGTGCTTTCCGCCTAAAATCAGAATGAAGACAGGGAAGCCCCACTCTTACACTTTCTATTCAACACTGTGTTGGAGGTTCAAGCCTGGGAAATTAGGCAAGGAAAAGAAGTAAACAGCATCCAGACTGGAAAGGAAGAAGTAAACTGTCTTTGTTCACACATGACAAGATTATCTATTTAGAAAATGCAATGGAATCTATAGAAAAGTTGCTAGAACTAATATGGGAGTTTAGCAGGCTGCAGGATATAAGATCAATATACAAAAATCAATTGTATTCCTATATGCTAGCAATGATCAATCAGAAATTAAAATTTTTAAAAACAATACCACTCACAATAGCATCAAAAATGTGCAGTACTTAGGAGCAAATCTGGCAAAAGATATGATAGAACAGCGCATTGAAAAATACCAAATATTGGTGAGAGAAACTATAGACCAAAATAAATGGAGAGAGACCTAGTTTATGGCTCAAAGAACTCAATATTGGTGAAAAGATGTCAATTCTCTCCAAATTGATCTACAGAATTTAAACCAGTACCGATCAAAATCCCCAAATCCCATTTTTGGGAATGCAAAAAAACCTAGACTAGTTAAAACAACACTGAGAACAAAGTTATAGAACTTACACTATCTGATTCCAAAGATTATTACAAAACACTAATCAAAGCTTCATGTTATTGGTATAAAGATAGAAAATACATCAATAGAACAGTATAGACAGCCCTGAATCCACAAATTTCTGGAAAACTGATCTTTGATATAGGCAAAAAATTACAGTAGAGATAGTCTTTTCAACAAATGATGATGAGATAATTGGATATCCACATGTACAAAAATGAACTTTGACCCATATCTCACAAAACACACAAAAATTGACTCAAAATGGATCAGAAACCTAAGTAAATATAAAACCTAGAACCATACAACTTTTAAAAGAAAACAAGATCTTTGTGACCTTGGGTTAGACAAAGATGTCTTAGATATGACACCAAAATCACAATCCATAAAAGAGCAGATTGATAAATTTAACTTCATCAAAATTTAGAATTTGTGCTCTTCAAAGGACAAGCTACAGACCGGGATAAGATGTTTGCAAAGCATACACCTGACAAAAGACTTGTATTCCGAATATATAAAGAGCGTTTGCAACTTAATAAGAAGACAAACAACCTGATAATAACACTGTAAAATGGGCAAAAGGTTTAAGTAGACACTTCACCAAAGAAGAGTAACAGACGGCTGACATCAATATCACTAGTCAGGGAAGCTCAGATTAAAGTCATAATGAGATTACACTACATACCTATCAGCATGGCTAAAATTAAGACTGGCTATACCAAGTATTGACAAGGGTAGGGAACAACTGGAGCTCTCCTACACTGTTGGTGGGAATGCAAAATGGCACAACCATTTTGGAAAACGATTTCGTAGTTTTCTTTGAAAGTTAAACATACCTCTACTATATTATCTAGCCATACCACTCCTTGGTATTTACCCAAGGTAGAAGGAAATGTATGTCCATATAAAGGTTTGTACACAAATGTTCACAGAAGCTTTATTTATGGTTGCCCCAAACTGGAAACTACCCAAATGTCCATCGACCAATGAATGAATAAACCCACTATGGTACGTTAATGCAATGGAATATTATTCAGCAATAGAAAGGAGTGAACTGTTGGTACATACAACAATATGGATAAATCTCAAAATAATTTTGTTGGGTGAAAGGAGCCAGATACAAAAGTACACTTATTATACGATTCCATTTACATAAAACTCTAGAAAATGCAAACCACCCTATAGTGAGAGAAAGCAGATCAGTGGTTGCTTGAGGACAAGAGGAAGAAGACAAGATAAGAGAAAAGGACACAAGGAAACTTTGAGAGTAATGGATATCTTTAATTGCCTTGATTGTGGTGGTGGTTTCATGAACATATATATATATATATATATATATGTCAAACCTTATCAGATAGTACAGCTTAAACATGTCCAGGTTATTGTTTGTCAAATATACCTCAAAAGAGCTGCTTTTTTAAAAAAAAATACACCTACAAGTAAATAATAAAAAGACAAATAACGCATAAATGTGGGCAAGCTATTTGAACAGACACATAAAAACATCACACGCAACATGATTAGTCATCAGGGAGATGATAATTAAAATCACAATGAGTTACCACTTCACACCCACTTAAACGGCTAAAAATAAAGGCTTACAACCCCAAATACAGAGGAGGATTGGAAGGAAAAGGAACTCTCATACGTATCTGTGGGAACATAACTCGTACAACCACTTCGGAGAACATTCTGGCAGTTTCTCATAAAACAACTCTACTGTGATGTGGCAATTCCCTTTCTAGGTAGTTACCCAACTAAATGAAAGCATATGTCTACACAAACTTGTACACGAATGTTCACAGTAGCTTTATTTATAATACTCCAAAACGAAAAGAGACCAGATCATAAACTGGTGAATGAATAAAAACCAACTGGAATATATCCAGATAATGGAATACTATTCAGTTATCAAAGGAAAGAAGCAACACATTAAACAACATAGATAAATCTCAAAATCGTCATACTGAATGAAAGAAACCAGACACAAAATAGTACATACCATATGATTCCATCCATATGAAGTTCTCAAATAGGCGAAAGTAATCTAAGATGGAAAAAATTTAGAACAGCGGTTGCCTCTGTGTGGAATTGTGGTGGGAGCTGACTGGGAATGGGCACAAAGGAGATTTCTGGGGTGTTGATAATGTTCAGTATCCTGACAAGAGCTTGGTGTATGCATTTGTCAAAAGTCACTGCATGGGGCACTTAAGACTTGCACATTTCACTGTATGTAAATTTTACCTCCAAAAACAACAAAAAAACCCCCAGTAAACAGGTATTGATCTCTAGGTAATGCTATGCGTGCTGAAGTGTTAAGGGGTGAAGTGTGCTTGTATGTCTGCAACTTACTGATACTTTGAAATGGATCAGTTAAATAAGGATGACCATGCAATCAAGCAGGTGTAGCATAATGCTAATTGTAGAATATTGGTGATTGGTATATGCGTGCAAATCTTTCAATTGATCTGTATGTTGCAAAGTTTTCATAATAAAATGTGGAAGGTAAATAAGAAAAAAAGTTGGTAGCATCTAACAGATAAAATTGTTACAAGAATATTTAAGAAGTTGGTTATAATCATTATCACTAATAAAACAATAAATGTATATTAATAAAAAATGAACAAAAAAGTTAGACCGTGTCCTTCAGACTTAATTTCAGTGCCCAGCTAGTGTGGCTCCTTTTCCCTTGGCTTACTGCTTTCCAGCATTTTCCTTTTGATCCTAGAATATGCCCAGTTGGTTCCTACCACAGGGAATTTGCACATGCTATTCCTTTTACCTGTGGATGCTCTTCCTATCAACAACCTTCACACGGCTCAGTCCTTCTTGTCATCCAAGTCTCATATCAACCATAGTCTCACTGAAATTACCCACCCATCACTCCCAAACACCCCCCTAATTGATGTTCTTCACAGTTCTTGTCATTCTTGTGTGTTGTTTGTTGACCCTTGTTTATTATTGTATTCCTTACGAAACAGGAATCTTCAAGAAAGCATCGATGGGCTTAGCACACTGCAGGGTGCAGCAGCTTCCTAGATCTTTGTTGACTGGCAGAAATTCCTCTGGAAGTGGCTGTCACTACTTGCAGCACCCCCTATCCAAGAATCCTGTTCTCTTCTCTTCTTAGTATGACCTGCCATTTTGAAATTAACTCAAATGACTTTCCCCTCCACCTTTACCCGAGCACGCGGGCGCGCGCGCGCGCACACACCCACACACAAACACATACTCACAGGAGCTCTTGGGCGCCAAATGCGCGCCCCCTGAGGGCAGGGATGCAGCCTGGTTTTGCTCACAGCTGTATTCTCAGTGCTTGGCACGGCGAGAGCTCACACCTTCCGTGACTGAGCGAGGCGCTTTGACCCCTCCAGTGGGGGCTGGCTTTGCTCTGCGTCGCCCTCCGTTCTCATTCCCCCACCCATATTCCCGTCCTAAAGGCGCCCAAGGGGGAGGGGTCCTCTCCATTCCTTCGTTCCCTCCTTCGTGGGCTTGTTGGTTCATTCGCTAGTTCATTCATTCATTCATTAGTACATTCATTTTACTCCTCCCGCCTCCACCCGAGCACCTGGCCCCACCGCGTAGCTCCCCTGGGGTCTGGCCTGACCCACCCACCCAGGGCTCGGCCACGCCCCCTTCCAGCCCCGCCCCCTCTCTGGGCCAATCGAGACCGGCGGGCCGGGCGGGGCCGGAGCCAGGGTGGGGCCTCGCTCTCCCACTACCCACGGCGGCGCCCGCGGCTCCGGAAACGCGCCGTGGGGCTGCTGGGCTCAGCCGGGTGCTGGCGGCTCCGTGGCGCTTCCTGCCACGCCGGGCCTGGGCCGCGCCAGCGCCGCTCCGCCGAGGACCGCGCGTTGGCAGCCGCTGGGCCGAGGTGAGCGTGCGGGCCACAAGAGGATGTGCGCGGATCCCGGGAGGGTGTGCGGAGCCCGGGAGGGTGTGCGGGGCCGGGATGAGCGCGCGGGCCGCCAGAGGATGTGCTGGGAGTCGCGGATGAATGTGCGGGTCCCGGGTGATCGTTTGGGCCTCGGGAGGATGTGCAGGGGACGGCCCAGGAGAGTGTGCAGGACTGGGGTGAGTGTTCCAGAAAGTGTGCGGTGGGGGGGCAGGGGGCGGCCAAGCTTTGTTGGGGGGCGTCTCTGTTCCCGCGGGAAGCTGCTCGGCCCTGGGGCCAGGTGGAGCGGGAGATGGGTCCGGGATGGCGGGTACGAAGAGGCCGAAGGCCTTCCCGTGGCGGACAGGGGGCGACGGTTAGGGGCGGGAATCGCTGGACGTGCTGAGGCCTACGCTGCTTTTGGGGTGACGCTAAGGGATGGGAACCGGTCGCTATGGGAAGAGGGGGCCCCCACCCCAAGTGCAGAGGAGGCCAAGTGGGAGGGGGCGTTGGGAGGTGTTAAAGGGCTTTTCCCCAGTCTGGGGGAGGGGCTGAACAGCTGTCGGAGACGCGGGGTAGGTGTACTGGGGACTTCCTGCTGGCGGAGTCTCTCCTTTCCTTTTGGGTGGGGGTCGAGCGTCAGCTTGTCGGGGAGGATGGGGGGGCAGCCTAGAGCCCAAATGCTGTGAAGGAGGGGGAGGGGCAGCCCTTGCTGGGTGAAAACGAGCTCAAGGCCCTCGATCTGAACAGTGCTTTTTCTGTCGCCCTTCTGGGGCCACCATCACCCGCTCCAGTGCCCCCCCTTAAACTCCTTTGCTGCCTCCTCTAGTCTATATTTGGGTGATTAATTACATGTCTTTTTCCATCCTCCCCCCGACACAGTCGCCTGCTGCCCGAAGCCCATGGTCCCTTTCAAACACCAACCCCGCCAGAATCCTGGCCCTCTTCCCGGAGGTCCCACCCTGTTCCAACTGACACCCTCCAGCCAACGTTGGCCCAGCTGGGGGCCACCAGCCCCCTTCAGTCTCCTTGGTCAGTGAAATATTTCCTCTTCAACCTCAGACCCGACATTTTTCTTTTACCAAAGGATTTCAGATGGGATTGCTAGAACAGCACCCGCTCTGGGTACTAATGCTGCCTCGCCCCATCCCCCATCCTCCCTCCTGCCCTGGGCCTTTAAGTAGAAGCAGCTTGCACAGTGCCTGACACAGTCCAATCCATTCCCCCCAAATGCCTTAGGATCTACATTTAGAATCCTATCGAACAGTGATTTTCAGCCTTCTTTGGGTGAGGAGACCCCTTAGAAAATCACTAGAAACTGTGAATTCTCTTCGCAGAAATCTGACAGTCAGCACAGAGAGTGGGATCCCGTTCAGGAGGCTCATGGGCCAGAGTCCTGTCTGATGAGCCCTGGAGGTGAGGAAACCTCCAGATCCTAGACGGGCCCAGTGCTAACCAGGCACAGAGCAGCATCCCAGTTTCCTGAGTGCTGGTTGAAAATGCAGATTTCTCATCCCCACCTACACCAGCTGCTCTGTCCCGAGTTCTTAGGAAACCCCAGGCCAGGGTTCTAACCCACCCATCCAACCCTGGCCCTAACCTGCCTGGGCTCCCCAACTGCCCAGGGCCCCTTGGGATTTGCACAGCATTCCCCCACCCCCATTTAGAATCGTTCATATCCTGGGCAGTGTGACTTAAACGAAGCTATACTTAAAATTTATTTTGATTTTCAGTAAGAGAGCATGCGTCTTCTTGGGGAAATGGGAACATAAACCTTCCCTCAATTAAGTACAACAAACACTACAAAATCCCCTTCTGGTCTACCTTCTGGCTTTTTATAGAAGGCAAAGAAAATGGAAACCTAAACAGAGAGAGACAGGTGCCCAGGCAGAGAGACAGGAAAACGGGGAAGACGGAGACAGATGCCTCCCACCCACGCACACAGAAAAAGGCACACACAGACGCAAACATCCCGAGAGAAACAGACTTTCCTGGTGAAACACCCTCTCTTTTGGCCCTTTAGGATTCACTTCTAGTAGCGTGCATTTTCACAGTACAGGGTGGGCCCAAAGGGGGCCTTTGCAGCCACATCCTGGCGGGACGGGTGGAGAGCTGCCGAAGGCTAAGCCCAGCTCCAGCCCAGGGGCTCGGCTTAGGATCCCAGGCTTGCCTGACTCAGGTGGATTGGGGTCTCAGCAGTGTGTTCAGTCTCACAGCCTGTCCTTTGGTTGAGCACTCATGACCCAAAAAGACATGTTCCCGGAAGGAGTACCCAAGTCTGCTTCTGTCCCCCCAAATTATTTCAGTCCAACAGGTGGGATCTTACCTGCCTGACTAATCGCTCAGAACTGTTCTGAGACATGATGCCATCCCTGCATCTCTCTTTGGGGCAAGTCTGGATGTTTATAGACCATGTCTGCTGGCCTTAAAGCTGGCCATGCTGTTAGAAGACGCCATGGGGACGCAAGATGGTGAGAAGTATTGTTTTCGATTCTGGAAGCACTTATATTTTTATATATGCCAGTGTCGTTGAACCATCTCTGCCCAGAGATAGTTCTCTCGATCTAAACAACACAACTCAAGGGAGAACAGATATCCAGTAAGGAGAATTTTGAATCTAGGTAATTAATAGGCTGATTTAGGGTTAGGGCTAGGGGTGGGAGAGGGCGCTGAAGGCACCCATCTGAATTAGGTGATCGAGAGTGCAGTCTCTCCTGTGACCTGTAAAGATTCCCTCCAGGGCATTTTTGCTCCGGCCCAGAACTGAAATGCACACCAGGAGACACCTGTTGTCTTCTGGGGCCTGAGGACATTCTGTTTCAGGTCCTTATCTAGATGCTCCAGGGAGTCCAGGTGTTTCTGGCACCCGTTTGAAGTTTCTGGAAGCTGCCAGATTGGTCTAGTTTGGGTGGCCTTGCTCCCTCTCCCCTGCCCCCACTGCCCAGGGAAGGATGGCACCTGCTGAGAAGGTTGCTTGGCCACTTGTGCCATGGAATTAGTCTAACACTGATCTTTTAGGCTCAGAAGTGAGCTTTCCTAGTAGCGAGACATCCTAAGGAGGGGTCCCGAGCTCAAAGGTGACCAGAATACACCTAATTATTCACTGTTTTTTTGTGACAGCTGTTGGCTTTTGTCTCCACTGGGTTCAGCTGTTAACTTCTGTTCTTTCAAGTCAAAGTGAAATGATGGGTTTGGTTCTCAATGTTTCTGATTCAATATGGAAAATTGGATTTAAATAAGTTGGTTAAAATTTACATTGCCATCTAAAGCACATTTCAGGAACATTTGTTCACTCACGTGAACTCTCATGTTTTAGGAAGCATGATTTTTCAGAAATGTGTCTGTGAAGCAGCTGCAGTGTCTGTGGCACTTGGCTAGGTCCAGAGTGGAATCCGCAGTCAGCTTTGATAGGGCCTTCACTCTCTGGGAGCATATAGTCGTTAGACTCTATACTTCAGATCCCACTTACAGAAGGAAGATAATATTTATATTAAGAGGCAGAGATTTGTTTTCCCGTAGTCTTTCTACCGGTTGGGTGAAGAAGTGCGCTTACAAGGTTTGGGGCATGCTTTTCCATGGTGAGTGCAAGTGCCTCACATTCAAGGTCAGGATCACCCTCTGTATCCATCGGGTGCACTACAGTGGTTTTCACATTGTGCCTGGAATTGCTTTGACCTTGATCTCCCAAGGTCCACTTTTGGAAGGCAGTAGACACCTGTATGTGTCACTTTTGTCACAGTGCAGTTTCTTTTCCAGATTAGTTCCACCGTTTTAAAGTGGAGCAGTTGGGCAGTCCGGCTTCTGAATTATCAGATTGTTTTCAGGATTGATGATGATTTTGCTTTTAACTGCAGTGGGATTAATGTGTATTATCTTTTTTAATGATCTTCCCTTGCGTCTCATAAAGCTTTTACCCGATATGCCTTGTTCATTGTGCAGAGTTTAGCTTCCTTTTGTGAAAGCAGGGCTCACTTTTTCCCTCCCGTTTTTATGAGCACCTTCGAAATGTTCTCTGTGTGTCTGTGGGTTCTGTCACTGTGGGTAGTGATCTGAAGTGCACTTGGGTTAAGTCCCCTGGGCAAGCCTGGTACAGGAAGGGCCAGTCCTGTTGCTACACAGGAATTAAAGGATAATTAACAATTCACTTGGGGGTTGCGGCTCCAGGACTTCGACAGTTAATCATGCCAATTAAGTGAAAACACTTTGGTGGGATCCGCTCAATTAAATGGGAACACTTTGGGAGGACCTGCTCAATTAAACATGGGTGGCTTGGAAAAAAACATGCCTTGGCATGTTTCTGACTGGATGAAGGCCGAGGGTCTGGAAGGAATGACTGAGACATGGGGTGCAGACGTGGGTCTGGTGGGCTCAGCCAGGGACTTGGAGGGGGTTAAGGCCTTAGGTCTCTGGCCTGAGGGTGGTGAGATGAGGCTTGTAACAGACCATCTTCCTCAGGAGGTGAAGGTGAGATGTTCTCCTCTCCATTCTACTCGGCAACAAAACCTCAATGTCAATTGGAAGCGAAGTTTTTAGAATGAATTGTATAAGTAATCTATGACCATTTCATTTTGTATTGGAAGCCAAAGTCAAACCAGACATCAAATGTATAACAGGAAGAATCCAACTGCTCCGAGGGTGCCCCGCCTGGGTGACAGTGGGGTACAGAGGGCTTGGCTGCTGGGCACCTGGGGCTTCCCTCACACACTGGGGAGCACCTGTGCTGCCAGCTACTTAAAGATGGAAATAGAGTTTCCGTGGACACTGGGGCCAAAGAAGGCCTTCTGCTCACACGTGTCATGGTTCTGATAGCTTGGGGGGATGATCCCAGGAAGTGACAACCTCATGGACCTGCCTCTAAGCTGTCTAGGACTGCCCACATACTCCGGCCAGCCCTGGTCCTCTGTGCCTGCCTTGCCTGTGTGGGCACCTCGGGATGTTGCCCAGCTTCAGGGGCAGTTCCCTGTTGTCTCCTTGGCATTAGCCCTGTCCTCTCACATGCTGAGCGTCTTTCTTATCCAGAGTCAACTGAAATCTTTTAAAATTGTTGTTCCTTTCTGATTACCAAAGAAATGCAGTTTGGTTACTAAAAATTCATTACAGAAACAGAAAGCAGAAGACCTTTCTAGACCTGGACTCTACCCCAGGGTGGTGCACACTGCAGTCTCGATGTGCTCATTCACTGTGAGTCACTCTCAGTTTATTCCTTTTTTCTCCTAAAACATAAATATATACCGTTCTCTTCCCTTCTCCTACCCTCTTTGGATTTTTTCAATAAACAGTTACTGTCTGTCTATAATCTTCTTTGAAGGAGGATTCAAATTTTTGTAATCTGCTGTGTGTCATTCTGCATTGGCCACCTGTTGATTTTTTTTTTCATTTTCATTTACTTTTTAAATGTTTTCTGTTTTTTTTCTTGTCTCTTACCACCAATTGATTTTATACTTAAGCTCTCCAGTCTTCTTCCTGCTCTGAGTTGTAGGATTCTTCAGAAAGGTCTCCCTCATGTTTTTATGACGTTGGGGTTATTGAGACTCTTCCTGTTGGTTATAGTACATTGTTTTCCATCCTTTTACTTTTAACCTATCTCTGTCTTTACATTTAAACTCTTTATATTTAAAGTTTCTTGTTGACAGCATATAGTTGAGTCTCATTTTTTTTAAAAAAAAATACAATCTGATGATCTCTGCCTATTAACTGGTGTGTTTAGTCCATTTATATTTAATTTAACTATCCATATGGTTGTGTTTAAATTTGCCTCTTGGTATTTATTTCCATTTGCCCCATATGTTCTTTTTCCTTTGTGTTTTTTACCTTTCTTCTTTTGGATTAGTTTTTAGAACTGTATTTTATCTCCACTACTGGCATGCATCAGAGTCTTGGAGGGCTTTGTAAAGCACACAGATGTACATTTTATTTCTACGTATGTTATAAACCCTGCACTACCTTATTATTTTTGCTTTAAATGTTCAGTTATCTCTTAAAGATTTAAAAATGAGAGGAGGTAAAAGTGTTTATATTTCTGCACATATTTACATTCTTGATGTTCTTCATTCCTTTGTGATCCAAGTTTCCATCTGGTATCATTTCCCTTCACCTGAAGAACTTTCTTTAATATATCTTGTAGTACAGGTCTGCTGGTAACAGATTCTTTCAGCTTTTCTCTGTCTAAAAAAGTTTTTATTTTGCCTTTATTTTTGAAGGATACTTTCCCTGAATATAGAAGTCTCGGTTGACATGTTTTTTTTTTTTTCCTTTAGCACTTTAAAAATGTCATTCAGTTGTTTTCTGGCTTGCACATTTTCTCATAAGAAGTTAGCAGCTATTCTTATCTTTGCTCCTCTGTATACAACATCTTTTTTTCCCTCTGGCTGCTTTAAGATTTTCTCTTTATCACTAGTTTTCAGCAATATGATTATGATGTGTCTTAGTGTACATGTGTGGGGTTGTTGGGTTTTTTTTTTCGTTTTGTTTGTTTGTTTAGACTTGCTAGGGGGTAATTGGGCTTCTTGGATCTAGATTTCGTCAAATTTAGAAAACAATACATTTTAACCATTATTTCTTCAATAATACTTTTATCCCCCTCCTCCTTTCCCTCATCTTCTCAGATTCCAGTTACATATGCGTTAGACCACTTTCTGTTATCCTCAAGTCACTGAGACTCTGTTTTTTAAATATGTTTTTCTTTCTGATCTAAATTTGGGATAATTTCTATTGCTGTGTCTTCAAATTTTCTAATTTTTTAGGGAGGAGAGGGCTGTGTCTAATCTGCTGTTAATCACATCCAATGAAATTTTCATTTTAAATATTACAGTTTTTACCTCAGTAAGTCCCATTTGGTTCTTGTTTATATCATCCATTTCTTTTATTATGTTCCTGTTTTTCTTTAAATACTTATACATTGTTAAACTAGCTGTTATCCTTGCCTGTGAGTTCCGTCAGTGATCATTTCTGAGTGTTTCTATTGACATTATTTTCCTTTCCATGAGTCACATTTTCCTGCTTCTTGACATTTACTTAATTTTTTATTGGATGTTGAACATTGTAGAGATTATGTTGTTGAGTGTCTGTATTTTGTTGTTTCACTGTGAAAATTGTTGGACTTTGTTTTGGGAGGTAGTTATTTGTGGAATAGTTTCATCCCTTCAAGGCCTACTTTCAAGTTTTTCTAGAGCAGATCCAGGGTGGCTGTGGCTCCAGGGAATAGATCAGTCCTACTACTAAGGTATGGCCCCTCTGATTCTCTACTGACTACCCCACGTGATCACTGAGGACTCCCTGCTCTGGTTGGTTAGACCCCGAACATCTCCCTACCTTTGTGTGTCCTAGGAATTGTTGAACTTACAGCTTCCTGGTCATTCTTTTCCTAGTCTTTGGGAGTTTCACTCTATGCATGCATGGCTTAGTAGTTAAGAAAGACTAAAGGGGAGCCTTGGACAGATTTTTTGGAGCTCTTTTTTTCTGTATGGCTCCCTCCTTTCTGGAACTCTCTTCTGCCTCAGCTTCCCTGAACGCTGGTCTGTGTTGATGATAAAGCCACCAAGCTCTGCTTGGGTTCCCCTTCCCTATACTCTCAATCTGGAAATTGCCTCCAGGAAGAGATCTGGGCCACTGATAAAGCTCCCCTCATTTGTTTCTCTTCTCTCCAGGATCATGATCCTGTGCTGCCTGCTGTCCAATATCTAAACACTGTTGTTTCACATCTATTTTGTCCAGTTTTCTACTTATTTATGGCACGACATTAAATCTGTTCCTTGTTACTCCATCATGGCCAGAAATGGAAGTCTCTGTCCAACCCTTTTAATATAACATCTAATTTTATGTAAAAGTATTTCTGGAGTATCTGGGTTCTGTACTCCTTGAGCTAGTGTAAAAATGCTTCCTTTTCATATAACTGTGAGCCGAATTGACCTGACATCAGAATAGAAACTGTGTTCCTGTTTCTGTGAACTCACTGAAGTGGGAGGCCTGCGGTGCATGCACACCTGTGGTGGGATCCAAAAGACAACGGCAACTTACACATGTGGTTCAGATCCTTTTTTTAGCAACTTAGTCTTTGAAGATCTTTTGTTTTTTTTGGAGGTGTCTTTTTCCAGGTATTTTGTTCAACTTTTCATTTTGTAAATATATCACAGAAACATTCTTGTCTGCAAGCTGTCACCTGGTGAACTGTTTCGGTGGGGTGGAGTGTGGCCTTTAGACGGCCTTACTGCTAGTCAGGAAGCCCTGACTCCTGCTCTGTTATGTCTCTTCCCTCCAGTAGCCCAGTCTGGTTTTTTGTTGCCCCTACCAAGTTGAGAAGGATCTCTCACTTCCTAGTTATTTCTTCTGATGTTCTTTTGGGGATGCTTCCTCCCTGTGCAGTGTGAGCATTGAACTCTACAAGGCCTACTGCTGGGAGGCCTGTGGCCGACCTGTCTCTGAGAGCCAGTCTCCCTGCCACTGGCTCTTCGTCTGAGTTTGTCTTCTCCTGCCTGTGCCTGGGCTAACATTCATTTGTCTTGTGTGGGTTCCCTCTGGCCTGCCTGTATCAGTTCTCTGCCAGCCCACTTTCCCCACTGTTTGGGATGCATTTTGTTAGGTATATCCGTGCTCTGGCTTGTCATTCAGCCTCTGTGCAAGAGAAGACTCAAGAAAATTTAAAACAGGGGAAAAGGAAATCACCAGTCTCATCCCACGGGACCCAGAGGCAGGGCTGCTGTCACTCACGGCTCTTTTCACTTTCCTTAGCTCTGCCTGCCCCACAGGGTCTTGCCCTTCCACAAGATGGATTCCTGGGAAAGCAAGTCCTGGCAGGCCCCCTTGGGGTGCTGGAGGCCCAGGTGAGCTGTGCTTCCTTCAGTCTGGCTTGGGAATCTGTCACTGCTCCCTGATTCTGGCCTTGGACTCTGCCTCTTGCCCCAGCATGACACACAGCAGGGCCTGAACCCCCCTGCTGCCTTCCCTCCCTCTCTCTGCTTCTCTCCCCGGAGTCTGCCAAGGAATGGTTGCCTGCCGGGCTTGTAATTCCCATCGTACTGATGGGGGAGCTGCGTTTCAATCCAGGAAAGTGATTGAACTGAAGTCCCTTGGGAGGACAGTGGGAGCCAGGGCCACGGCCCAGGTCTCTTGGTACATGGTCAGGTTCTCTTTCTAGCACTTCTTGAGGCTTGTAGTTACATTTCCATGTTAGCAATGCACGCTCACTTCAGACTCTCACCTCTCATCCCTGGGGTTAGTGGCACTGCCCTTGCCTCATTCTAGAGTGGATGGAAGGACAGATTATCCCTGGGAATTCTTTCAGGATCCGGTGACATTTGGTGACGTGGCACAGTACCTCCTCAAAGGGAGTGGCTGAGGCTAGATCCTGAGCAGAGGACACCGGCATATTGAAGGAATGTGACCTCTGTGGGTAAGGATGCCCCCAGCCCTTCCACAAGCTTTGCCACCAGCTTCACGGTCCTGCGAAGCTGGGAGTAGGATAAGGGGCACCTGGCATAGCGTTCCACAAGCTCACCTTCCAGGGGCTTATGCCCCTTGGGAATGGGCTGTGAGGAAGTACAGAGGGTCTGCTACACCCGACATCTCAAAGTAGCAGGTGTCCCTCCCCACTCCTAATGGCATGGAAAGAAGCCCCCTCAGTCTTTCATTGGGAAAGAAATTAGAACAAACTAGCCACTAGCATTAAATACTTATTTTACATCTTTATTGGAGTATAATTGCTTTACAATGGTGTGTTAGTTTCTGCTTTACAACAAAGTGAATCAGCTATACATATACATATGTTCCCATATCTCTTCCCTCTTGCATCTCCCTCCCTCCCACCCTTCCTATGCCACCTAATTAAATACTTTTTTAACCCACAAGTTATATAAATTTCATGGCAACTTTACCGTAGTTTACCGTTGAGAGAGGTTGACGTAGCAAGCTCCTTTGCACCATCAGGGGCTGCACGTGGGGAGGTGGGGAGGCTTCTTCGGAGGAGAGACTGCCAGGGGTCAGCTTTGACAGTTATGGAAGAACCCCAAGTTCAATGTGCAGACCTTGAGGAGGGCGGATGGGGGAAAGGGAGGATCAGCTCCTCAGGAAGACAAACTGGCACCCAGATGGGCCCAGAGCTTGCTTCATCCACAGCCCCTGGAAGGAGCCGACTGTTGGGAAAGGCATTTTAAATGGAGGAATGACTTGCCTAAGGGAACAGCCAACCCAGCCTTTGGGGATTGAAAGGCTCTCCCCTTCAAAGGCCCTGAGCCATTCCTCCTCGATCCTGATGTCATCTCTGGCTGCTGCCATAGCTTGTTTCCTTTTCCGCAAGCAGGAGTTCCTGTTCTGAATCCTGACTTGGTCTCTCACCTGGTGCAAGTCAGACCCATCCCCTCGCGTGGACCGAGCTGAGCATTCAGGTGAGTAAAAAAGAAACCTGAAGAAATGTCAGGGCATCATTGGGGAGGCCCAGGTGAGCCCTTGGGGTGGGAGTGGCGTGCCTGCCCCTCAATCACCTTGACAGGGAGCATCCAGCAATCGGGCCCTTATGCCCCTTCCATCTCCCGCGCTTGTTTCCAGCTGGGCGGGGAGCCGCCATCCCGCCCCAGTGGCCCCAGGCCCGGTGCTCGGCGGCTGTCTCAGGAGGAAAGTGATTGTTGACAGAGGAGAGTAACCTCCTTCCTTCCGCCTCGGCAGAGTGCAGTGTCTTGTGGTTTTCATTTCAGAAAGCATCTGGGTGACCCAGCCGCCGAGGATGGGTGAAGTCGCCCAGTCACAGGAGATGGCGTCCACGAGCTCCCCGACGGCCAGCGAGCACAGCCCTGAGGTCAAACAGAACGGGGACTCTGAGGGGAGGGGAGGGAGCCCCCAGAATCTGCCTGTAGAACATCATTTTGCATGTAAAGAGTGTGGGGATGCCTTTCGGCTTAAGGTCCTCCTCGTGCAGCACCAGCGAATTCACAGTGAGGAAAAGGGCTGGGAGTGCGGCGATTGCGGGCAGGCTTTTCGCGGGGTGTCTGAGTTCAACGAGCACCGGAAGAGCCACGTGGCGGCAGAGCCCCGGCCGGGCCCCAGCCGGGCCCTTGACGAGGCCGTGGAGAAGAGGGAGCAAATGGAGAGGGAGGCGAAGCCCTTCGAGTGTGAAGAATGTGGGAAAAGGTTCAAGAAGAACGCGGGCCTCAGTCAGCATCTGCGCGTCCACAGCCGCGAGAAGCCCTTTGACTGCGAGGAATGCGGCCGCTCCTTCAAAGTCAACACCCACCTCTTTCGCCATCAGAAGCTGCACACTTCGGAGAAACCCTTTGCCTGCAAGACGTGTGGCAGGGATTTCCTGGATCGCCAGGAGTTTCTCAAGCACCAGCGGATGCACACCGGCCACCTGCCCTTCGACTGCGACGACTGCGGCAAGTCCTTCCGAGGGGTCAACGGCCTGGCCGAGCACCAGCGCATCCACAGCGGGGCCAAGCCCTACGGCTGCCCCCACTGCGGCAAGCTCTTCCGGAGGAGCTCAGAGCTCACCAAGCATCGGCGGATCCACACGGGCGAGAAGCCGTACGAGTGCAGCCAGTGCGGGAAGGCCTTCCGGCAGAGCTCCAGCCTCCTGGAGCACCAGCGCATCCACACCGGGGAGCGGCCCTACGCGTGTGGCGACTGCGGCAAGGCCTTCCGGGGGCCCTCCGACCTCATCAAACACCGGCGCATCCACAGCGGACTGAAACCCTACGAGTGCGACAAGTGCGGGAAGGCCTTCCGCCGGAGCTCCGGCCTGAGTCGCCATCGGAGGACCCACAGCGGGGCAAGACGCTGCGAGTGCAGCGAGTGTGGCCGCGTGTTCAAGAGGCGGTCCGCGCTGCAGAAGCATCAACCGACCCACCGCGAGTAGGGAAGGCCCGCGGCCCCGTGGCCGGCAGCGGATCCCCTCGGGGCCCGGGGCCCTAGAGGGGGAGGGCAGGGTCAAAGGAGATGAACAGTTTTGTAGCGCTTATATATTTTCTCTTCAGAAAGGTTGAAACCAATTTATACTGCCACCAGCAATTTATAAGTGTTTGTGTTTCCCATCTTGCCTATCGAGAGTAGCTTCTACCATTTTGATTGAGTTTTGGCTGGTTCAGCTGGAATCGAGTACCTTCAAGGTATTTAAATGCACAGGCCTTGAATTGGAGAACGAGAGAAGAGAAACCCGGACGTGGGGGTGGAGCTCAGGATGCTTGGTCCTCTCCTGCAAGCTCCCCCTTCAAGGAAACTGAGACCCAGAGCTATTCAATGATGGTGTCCACAGAATGTGATCCCGACTTTCCCCAACAGAAGATCGATGGCCCCAAACTTTTTTGGCCTACTTGAATTTATAAATTTTTAGGGTTGTAGATAGAATAATCAAATGTCTTATAATATTTAATTTATTAATTTAGTTCTACATACATATTGCAAATCACATATTATATAGAATAATATATTAATTTAGAAAAGATTCCTTTTCTCCCTAGCTCCACTCCATGAGATCTTTTTATCCTAATTCCTCGTATGCATTTCTAACCTCACCGTCTTCACCAACCTCAGAGGCCCTTTGGAGTCATCATTTTCAAAGCACACATCCAATGACTTCCATCCATCCGAACTATGTGCCACGTAGCACTGTGACAATCCCTGCACAAGGGTCTCACTAGAAAGCGCCTCCCAAGCCATAAGTACAGGTTCATGTAACATTAGAATGATGGTTGTCGTTTTCTAATTTATTCTGTAGCTGTACAATGCAACCACTTAAGGTTTTCCTTTTTTTAATGACCTTTAAAAGGCTTTTTTAAAGCATCGAAGACTTGTCATTGTGAGGTCATACTCTTAAGAAGAAGTACTGAATCTGAGTTAAATTTCTTTTGTGTCCTTTTTTCTTAAACCAATTCAATCTGGTGACTCCCAGGCATATCCAATACTAGCGTCGAATGGGGTTTGTTTCAGGCTAATGGGTCTTGTCCTCAAGCAGCACTGTTTTGTTCAAAATCAGGTAGCTGAGAGAGCATCCCCGTAATAACAGGGACGTCGCAAGGACTCAAGTGTAAGGTGACGCCTTCCCTTCGGGAACGATAGCCTCGCATATGGGGCCTAGATGGTACTTCTCCAATCCTCCGTTTCCACCTCTGTAAAATGGGGATGATCACAGGACTACCTCCTAAGGTTATCGCAACGACTGCGACGCCGTGCCTGGCGTGGAGGTTCACACTCAGTGAAGTCATCTGCCGTCATCACCATGGTTATTGCTGTTCTGTGACTCATTAGTACCCAAACTGAGGATGGACCCAGGCCTCCTGACTCCTAGTCTCATCTTCTTTCTCTCACGTGATGACTTAAAATACTGTTTCCGTTTTCGTGCATGCAGAGTACGTTCATCTCCTTTGACCAGTTACCAAGTTACCTTTGGATATATTGACTTTATACAGCAGTTCTTTCTGTATCGATTGTGATGATCTCTTTTCCAGTTTTATTGCTTTGCTCTTTGTAGCAGTTTTATTACATTTTTGTTGTGCAAGCTTTTGATTTTTACGTATCCAAACATTCACTGTTGTCAGTTAAGTCTTAACTTCCATTGCTTCAGTAGTTAGAGATGATGACATTTTCTTCTAGAATTTGAATTACAAACGAAAAGTTGAAAACCCTGCCCCACCAAAAGGTGGATGCTCCAGGTGGGCAGGCTGGATGGAAATGGGCCGGAGACACAGGCTCACTCCTCATCCAAGATGCAGACTCTGCATGTCTGTGGGCGGTACTTGACTATCCAACCTGGCCACTCAGGCACTCGAGAGGAATTTCCATCTCGGATTGGCCAGAACACTCTGACTGTTCCTCGGTATAGCCCTAACCTTCAGCAGCAGGGCTGGGCCTCACCTAGATCAACGGGGCGGTCCGAACTTGGTCTTGCCAGCTCCCGGGAGCCTTGGCCATGCTGAGCGTGGACTCAGTGCCTGAGCAGCAGATCCACCCGAGAGACATCTAAAACACAAGAAGACTTACCCGACTGACACCGTCGCGTGGATGGCGTCCTCCTAGCGAGTGATTCTGGAACTAGAAAGAGGTCGGTTTAGTGGCTTCTGCTTTTCGCAACTAGGGGGAAATTCACCCATGTGTTCTGACGTCACCTCCTGCAGCCACACCTAAGAGGGGCGACAGAGCAAAGGCTCGGAGACGAACCGTGCCCCACTGATGGCCACACCAGGCCTGGGCTGTGACTTGTAACAGCCTTGCCCAGGAGGGGCAGTACAACAGGGGTTTGGAGGGCAACGATGCCCTTCTGACGACGGCCCACGTGGCATAAAAGTAGAAGTTGGTCATCCTGGGGCTGGCCTGTCACTTTCAGCAGCAAGGGCTGGCCAGGAACCTGGCTCCTCCAGTGGCCCGCAGAGCCCACAGATAGAAGCTGGCCTCACCGGGGCTGTAGTGTGACTTCCCAGCAGCTGTGCCTGGGGTAGAGGCTGGGAAGCAGGGTCCCACAGTGACCCTTGTGACCTTAGCCAGAAGGTTCTCTGGAATGGCCCCCAGGCCACGCCAGTGGCTCTCTGTGACGTCTCCATCCTGACCCCCGGGCTGGAGAGAAGCTGACAGCACTTGTTGCGTAGTGATTCTTTCTGCTCTGGGGGCCTCAGTTCTTGCAGTAGTTGTGAATCTGTGTGTGAAATCACTACTTCCTTCTCTCATGAGTTTTCTCTTTTCAAGCTGTTATGACGTATTTGCTACAACTGTTATTTGGTAAGGAATGTTGGCGTCCACGGGGGGGCAAGTCTGGCACCTTAACCTGGAAGTACCTTGCCATGTCTTGCCCGGGTTTTATGAAGGATCCAGATGCAGTATTAACTCAGAACTTAGCGTCGCCGTCACCGCTGTACTTGTCCCCAGCTAGGGCATGGCATCTTGGCATCCCGTCATGCCCTCCTTTCCTTTGTTCCACTCTTGGTTCTATGATTTTCTCTTGAACAGGCCGTCTGCCAGAGTGAACACGTCTTTTCCGTCACTCTGTTTGCAGGTGAAGTCCGTGCTCTCTCTGTGGCTTTAATGTGTGTCCTGTAGTTGCACCGAGTTCAAGTGTTTGCCTCTGGTCCCTGGGGGGTGGATTTCCTTGGACTCTCTAGGTCTGCTGCTACGTCAGATGCAAAACGTGATCAGACTTGCTGTCGTGTGTGCTTGTCTATGCATTTGTGTATCTACCTCATTTCATTTTTCTTTCTAATCACGCGTATTCCTTTTGCAAGGCAAATGGAGAGCAGGTGGGTTATACAGAATGCTGGCTCTCCTTCGAAATAGGCCCTTTTCTTATATTCTGAAAGAAACCCTCCATTGCTTTTATTAAAGTTTTGAATACTTGCTGAAATTTTCAAAAGAAAGTAACTGTTTACCACTTGTGCTGCTTAATAAGATTAACCGTGTGGATTAGTTGTGTCATACCCATTAGTTGTGTCATTCCAGACTGAGCCCCACCGGTTACGGTGGGCGTCAGTCTCTCTCGCGTGGGGCTGCATTCCACGTGCCTGGGGCTCCAGCCCCATTGTGCGCCATGTGGCCCCCACCCCGTCTAGGCCACATTAATTCAACCAGAACTGAGCACCTGACTCAAAGGCAGCAACCGGTCCACAGCGCTGGAGACATGGACCAGACCTTTCAGGTTCTCCAACTGTGAAGTACAAACAAGGAAACAGAGAGAAGTTTCTAGTTGGTGCTGGAAGAAAGAGGGAGCCACCTGGGATTTAGAGGAGTTGCCCCCATGGGCAGCACCAGCTTGAAGATCTGTGGGCTCCGGCTGGGCACCCCCAGAGCAGCCTCAACCCCAGCACCGCAAGGGAGGCCTGACTGGGTTACCTTCTGGGATGTCTGGCAACTGCCCTCACCGGTCCACTTGTGTCCCTGCCATAGACTCCCTTGACCTAGGCCAGCTTGAGTGGGTCTCTGCTTTTTGCAGTCTGTCAAGAGCAATTGCATTGTCCCATGTGGCTGCTTCCTGAGAAGAATAACACGGCTCGCTTTCCTCATGTCCTACCTGGCCCTCGTTCCTGGCCCAAGGCCCACCTGACTGTCGTAAACACCTGTTTTAAATGTGGTACTGTATTCTGTTTGCTAGGGTGGGTGCAAATCTATGCCTCCTAGTCTCTGAGTTTGACCAATGCTTTTCTGTCTGGGCACTGTTCCTGTACTGACCCCATGTTTGCCCCAGGAAATGAGTTTAAGTCACCGCCCACCCTGTTCTTTATTTTGGAAGTGTCTCGCTACTCGTAGCAAACCCGTCAGATTGGGGAATTGATAACTTCTGTATGACTAGTATCCTTACGTTGTGTAGTTCTCATTGTGTCGGTTGGGTGTTTATTTTCAAGAGTAGAAATGGTCTCTCTAAACAAAAATGGCCTTCAGCACTACTTGCAGATGTGAGGACAGCTGTGTCCTGCCCCAGCTTGTATTTCGGTTGTTGGCACTATTTCTCATTCCTCCCCAGTCCCCTTAACTTGTCCGTGTTATGGCACTTACTATAACCAGCTTTGCACTAGAGCTTCTGCCTCCCACCCTCCCCGGCCCATTAGATTGTGAGCTCTTAGAAGACAGGGTGACCCTTCATGTCTGATTCCCCTTCCAGATCCAGCACAGTGCCTTGCATCGAGTAGATTTCAATAAATGTATGTTCAATGGCATTGGTCTTCCTTGACTTATTTCGTCAAAGCTTGCTTTATCAGTTCTCCCCTTCCTCTTTTCTCCACGCTCTGGAGTTCCGCCCCTGCCTTGCCCCCCCCCGCCAGCCCCTGCAACTGCCTGCTGGATGCCTAGAGGGGAAAGCAGGTGCCCTGAGAGAGAAGGCTGGTTTTCCTGGAAGTTTAAGCTCTCCCTTGGCAGAAGGGGCCTGTCATTCAGCCAGTTGCCTCCCTCCACTCCAGCTGGAGCTCTCCCCTGGGTCTGAATTCCAAGTGGAAGCAGAAAACCGGCTTGACCCTGAGCTTCTCCCCTAGGAATCAGGAATGGGGTGACAGAAGTGGCTTCTGGGACTTGAGAATTGGCCAGCCTCTCTGGGCTGCGTGGGAGTGGGGAGGTCAGTCTTCTTGGTGGCCAGTGGCTGGCCTTCTCTGTCGTGTCCATAGCCTCAGAAAAGGCAGGTGACAAGGACAGGCTGCTGGCTTCCTGACCCTCCCAAATGCAAACAAACAGAGATCGGCCATGGAGTCAGCTGCCCCATCCTGGAAGGCCAAGTGTAAAGTGGGCTCCAGGAAGTGCTTGGGTTGGGCCCTTCTGGGCCACGATGTGCTCCAACAAGAGGAAGCCACATCTTGGAAAGGTGCATGACTCCACCCACCAACCCAGTCTCCCTGGAGGCGCCCAGGCAAGGCCTATGTCATCTTTCCCCCATGGTCCCATCCTCACCACGCTGTCAATTATTCTTCTACCCAAATGCAGTTTCTAGCAGGTGGCGTGATGCCGCCCTGCCCCACGCGCAGCCCAGTTTGGAAAGAACCATGCGTTTGCTTTGCCGGTTTCATGATGTGCTTGCTACTAAGAGTTTCACCGAGTTCTCCTTAAAACATGTGCAAGCTCTGTTCTGGCAAACTTCCCTGTGTAAAAGTCAAGGCCACAGGTCCACTTGAATAGCTAATAATGGGCCCAGGGGAGGGGGGACAGCCTGGGGCTTTTCTCTTGGGGCCTTGTGGACCTCCAGGGCTTCTCTCAACACCACCCTCCTCTGAGCGCCCCCAGAAGTCTTTTGCTTACCTGAGAGTTCACAGTCCCCAGACCCCCCACCTCATGGGCCAGCGTCTGAGCCTCCCTCATTGCTAAGGAGGCTCCCACCCACGGCCCTGTGCCCCAGCCCACTTCTGCCCAGCTCACGGACCACCTGGGAGGGGCCACAGTCCATTCAGGCTGCTCTAACAAAAATACCATACACTGGGTAGCTTTTAAACAACATATTTATTGCTCACAGTTCTGGAGAATGGGAAGTCCAAGATCGTGGTGCTGGCAGAGCTGGTATCCAGCGAGGACCTGCTTCCTGATTCATAGATGGCTGTCATTTAGCTGTGTCCTCCTGTGGTGGAAAGGGTGGGGGAGCTTTCTGCGGTCTCTTTTATAAGGGCACTAATTCCATTCATGGGGCTCCATCCTTATGAACTAAAAGCCCTCTAAAGGCCTCACCTATTAATCCCATCACATTGAGGGTTAGGATTTCAATGTATGAGTTGGGGGGGGGCGGGCACAGACATGCAGTCCATAGCCAGCATGTAAGTAGAAAGGGGATACTTCTGCTAAAATGCAGAATACTCCCAATAGTCTCCTAGCCCACTAGGCTGAAGCTTCCAGAGCTGTATCGAGGTCCACCCTCACCAGCTCCTCCGAGAGATGCTGAGCATCGGCTGGGTGCCAGCCCCGCTGGCCCAGGTCATCATCGGAACACTGGGCTAAAATGCATTTCATTCAAAAGACTGACTGCTGGGCTGCCACTAGCCTCACATTGAAGTGCACCGTTGATGTGAGTCTGAGGTGGTCCAGCAGGACTGGACTGAAACTGTCACACTGGTGATGAGAGAAAGAAGAAAGAAGAAGAGAGAAACTCGTGGGCAAGGCTGCCCTGCCCACCATTAATGGAGGTGAGGGGACTTGGGCTTCTCTTGGATTCATGCATTTATGAGTTTGACTTATACTTTGGTGACTGCTTGACCTTTTCCCACTGAGCACATATTACTGCTTTAATTAAAATATTTTAAAATATATAATAAAAATATGGCCCCCAAATTTTTTCAGGCAAAACAGCTTAGAAAAAAACCCTGTACTCTCTCACCCCTCACCCCTTTTCTGACCTTCATTCAACAAGCATTTATGGAGGACCTTCTGTTTTCCAAGTCCAAAAGAGAATGACGTAACCCCTGCCCCGGGGACAGAGCACTACAACGAGACAGACCCATAACCAAAATGCTACCACAAATGGGACCCAAGTTCACAAAGCTGGGCTCTTAGGATTTGTGCAGTTTAGTGGATACCGGTTACACTTGGGTTAAAAATTAAAAAATAAATTTAAAAAAAACACTGCAGAGCCAAACACAAGCGCATAATATTAGCAAATGAACCACCCTCCCTCCATCCTCATGTCCTGTTGATTTTACATCACAAAGACCTTCCTGTCTGGGGCCCCGGCCTCAGAGTCCATGGCGGCGCCCATGATGCAGCTCAGCCTGGGCCTCCCCTCATCCCTCCCCAGAGCGAAGCGGTGGAGATGATGGATCAGATCGTGCACTGGGTGCGGGAGGACCCCTCTGGGCTGGGCCGGCCCCAGCTCCCTGGGGCCCCGGCCGCGGAGTCCATGGCGGTGCCCATGATGCTTCTCAGCCTGGTGGAGCAGCTCGGGGAGGCCGACGACGAGCTGGCGGGCAGCTACGCGGAGCTGGGGGACTGGTGCGCTCAGAGGATTCTGCGGCACGTGCAGGTGGGGGCAGAGCAGCGGGCGGACGGCGGCCGCCAGACAGGGCCTGGGGAGCTGGGGGGCAGGGCGACCCCCTACGCCCCACCCCCGGGGCGCCTCCTCCGCCCGCACCCACCCCCGGAGCCGGGCGCCGGTGGCTCCCTTTACAGACTGGGGAGATGGGGCGAGGTGCGGCCCAGAACCCTCGGGAAGGGAAGGAGGGCCCCGGGGGAGCCGGGGTGGGTGCCAGAGCCCCAGGCACGTCAGGGAGCAGGAAGCCTGGCCGGACTCAACTTCGTTCCACTTGAAAGTCTGGTTGGACATGACAGGTGAGTGGCACGTGCCCGGAGGATGGGAATGGATGCAGCCTCAGCCTTGACTCAGAAGCCCCACCCCCCAGACCAGGAGACGCCTGCACTCTGGGAAGCTGAATGGGAGGTGCTGAATTGTTGGGGGTGGGGACTGCTGACCCTGAACCTCTAGAAGCCTCACAGCACCGAGCTGGCACGGAAGATGGCCAAGGCCAAGTCCCAAATCTCGCCATCAGAGAATGAACTTCTGAGATTCAGTAATTCTGAAATTTTCTCCAAATGTAACTGTTATTCCAATTTCGTTACACACTTTCATCCTCCGACTTTCAGGACCGATGCTCTCAGTTGTCTGTGACTGGTTCATTGGGTCCTTGTGCTGTGCACTTGCCTCCGCATGACCTCATGCTTTTCGAGGATTTGAGAAGAAAGGTTTCGGTAGTATGTTTTCCACAAGGAAGTTTGTACTGATAAATGGAATAGTTATAAATGGAATATTTCCTGCCATATCAAGAAACAAAGGATGTCACAGTCACCAACGATTGCAGCCCTCCAAAGTGAGCTGGTGAGCCCTGAGGAAACTCCGGGCTGAAAAGAATACCTGCCATCCAGCAGCCGTCAGACTGCAGCCACTCCCCACGGTGAGCCCTGAGGAAACTCAGGATGAAAAAACACAGGATACTGGCCCCAGATAGCTGAGGTACATGTCAAAGGAATGATTTCAGTGAGCCCAGACTCTTGCATCTTCCCAGACATAGAAAAGCACTAAATTCCTTACCTTGAGATATCTGGTTTTCTTTACTTAACAATAATTTTTTGATGTTCCCAATTACCTGCTCTTCATTGCAAAACTCCTATATATCCTGGCTCCTCCCCTCGCCTCCTTGGAGCAGTTTCTCAGAGTTATCTGAAACGCTGTCTCCCGGGCTGCAGTCCTCATTTTGCCTCAAATAAAACTTAACTCGCAACTCTCACGTTGCGCATTTTTTAAGTCAACAGAACCTAGGATTAACAGTTTGGTCAAGTCTCAAAAACCCATTGTCTTTAGTCACTGAAAACTGTCGGCATCTATAGCAGTTCTTGTGACAAGATTTCCTTGAAATTTTTTAGCAATTTAAGCATTTTGTAAAGTCTGGTTTGACGTTTGTTTAGTTGAGACCAAATTGTTTTGTTTTGTTTTGTTTTGTTTCTAGCCTTCTGTTTATTTTCTTTAACAGCTTTATTGAGATACGACTCACACATGATACAATTCACCCATTTGAAGTGTACAATATGATGATGTTCAAAACCATCACCAGTTAATTTTAGTACATTTTGTCAGGTCAAAAAGAAACGCTAAACCCTTTAACTATCACCCCCCCCCACATCAACCCCCATCCCTCCTGTTTTGAGAGCCTCGTTTTTCTCTAAAACTTGATTCTTTTCTTCATACCTTCAATTCTTTATTATTTCAGGATCAGAGATGATTTATCAAAGACAGAGTTGTATACAACTTTGGAGATTTTCCTTCTGGAAAATCTTACAAAATGAGAATTCCCCGTAGGACTTTTTCTGAAAATATTCATGACCTAAATGGAATCAAACAGCTGAGTACTAAATTTCATTCTTAAAGTTCTTTTACTCAGTGCAGTGAATGCTGTGCTGGTACACCGAACCACTGAATGACGTTATTATTCTGTATTGTATTATTATTTTAAAATGTATAAATGTTCTGTATTTTATATTCTTTTAAATTTATTTTAATTACACAAGCAAAACATGGGTATAAGCTCATTTTAAAATATTAAACAAATAGGGGTAAAATAGAGGCCCTTTTGGCCACTCTCTAGGCCCCTCCTAATCCCCCCGAAAGGATTCTTCCTGACATTTTCCGCACATTCACATGCATATAGATACATATACGTGGGAGAGTTTCTCACACTATATGATTATTCTGCAGCTTACTCTCTTCATATAATGAAGCATGCCTGGGATAGAGCTTCTAACTACAGCTCAGTATTCCACAGCACAGATATAGCATGCTTTGTTCCCTGCTTCTGCTCCCTGGTGCACATTCAGGTGTCTTGCAGGGTTTTGGAAACAATGCTGCATGGGCAGCCTTGCCCCATCACACAGGACAGGATGGATGCTGAGTCAGGTAGGGCGGCACTAGATGGCTTCAACAAAGAGTCCACCAATAATGTGGTGGTTTACGGAAGACTGAAGATTATTCCTTGCCCACAGAAGTCTGAGCTGAGCGGTCCAGGTTGATGTGGCAGCTCTGCCCCGTACAGTCACTCAGGGACCCCGGGTCCTTGCATCTTGTTTATTCTGTCTCCTCCAGACCAGCTTATATGCCCCCCCACAATCCACAGCAGACCAAGACTTCGGTAAAATGCAATAAAGACGTCATGGCGATGTTGAATTGCTATAACAGCTTCATAACACTTCTTCCTGATGTCTGTACTAGCCTCATCATCGACCACTAACAGACAGCTAGTGGCTGAGCAGTGGTCCAGGGACCATGCCCAGGAGCTCGGCTCAAGGACATTGCCTTGACTGCGGGGTCAGCTCCTGCAGTGGCACACCCGTGCTCGGGCACCAGTGAAGTGAAGGGGCCACCACACCAACCCCATAGGAGACTGGGAAACCGTCTAGCTGAGCTGCCCAGCGCCCAGGAAAGACAGCCTCAGGTGGGGACAATGAACAGTCTCCTCCACAGATACTCAGAAGTGGCATTTACTGGGTTCAAAGGATATGGGCACTTAAAAAAATAGATACTGTCAAACTTCCCTCCAAAAGAGCCTGTATCAAGAGTATATACGAGCTCCCACTTCCCCCCACCCTTGCCAACACTCATGGGAAAATGGTATCTCCTTGTTATCATTAGCATTTTCCTGATTACTAACAGTCAGGTTGAGCACCTTTTCAAATACTTATGGGCCATTCCCATTGACGCTTCAGCAAACTGCTTGTTCATATTCTTTGTCTTTTTTCCTTTTGACTTGTAGTTCTTCTTATCTGCTTGACATTAGCCCTTCATCTGTTATACGTGTTGCATATGCTTTCTTCCACAGTTATTTATTTTTAACTTAGTTTATAGTACATTTATTGTGATGCAGAAGTTGTATTTTTATCCTTATGCCGTCAGATGTTAGCGAGTTTTCCTTTTGTGGTGTCTGCATATTTGCTTAATAACATCTTTATCCAAGGACTAGAAAGATATAGTCCAGTTTTCTTTTTATAAATCTGTTTTTATAGTTTTACTCTTTTTTTGCGGTACGCGGACCTTTCACTGTTGTGGCCTCTCCCGTTGCGGAGCCCAGGCTCCGGACGCGCAGGCTCAGCGGCCATGGCTCACGGGCGCACCCGCTCCACGGCATGTGGGATCTTCCCAGACCGGGGCACGAACCCGTGTCCCCTGCATCAGCAGGCGGACTCTCAACCACTGAGCCACCAGGGAAGCCCGGTAATTTTTGTATTAAAGAAATTTTTTTTGTTTGTTTTTATGTATTTAATTAGGATCCCTTTTCTTTTTTGGCTTCTGAGGTCTAAGTTGTACTTTAAAAGTTGTTCCCTCCTCCAACATTATATTTTAAATGTACCATTGTTTCTTCTAGTAGTTTTATCATTTTGCTTTTTTAATCTTTAAATCTTATCCATCTGAAATTTAGTTTGCTGTATGAGGTAGGGATTCAACTTTATATTTTTCCGAGATGGCCACTTAGGGGTCCCAACACCATTTATTGAGTGACTCATTTTCCCCTGAACTGAAATAACAGTTTTATCATATACTAAATTCTTATTTCTATTCAGGTGTATTTTAGACTTTCCTTTTTTTCCTATTCTGTCATTGTCTTCATACACCATTACCATACTTTTTAAATTACTGTACGTTTATTATGTTTTAATATCTGATGGCTATCTTCACTCCTTTAGTTTTCCGAAGTAATATATGAGAATCACCTCGACAAGTTCCAACAAATTATATCTTATTTTTGAGATCATTTTTAGTTTATAGATTGATGTAGGGAGATTTTGCATCTTTTTGAAGTTAAATTTTCCTGCCTGAGAACTTGGTAGACCTTTGCATTCAGTCAGGACTTTTTTTTTATGTCCCAGAGGAACATTTTAAAGTTTCTTTTCATAGGTCTTGCATATTTCTTGTTAAGTTCATTTCTAGATATTTTATCTTTTTTGTTAAATGGAGTTTTTTCTTTCATTATGTCTTCTAGTTTGTCATTTGTCTAAATGATTCTGTACCCAGCCAACTTAGTGCATTCTTCTTAACTCTTTGTAACATTTTAAAGTAGATTCTCTTGGATTTTCCAGATATAGAGGCATATCATCTGCAAATAGTCATCATTTCAATTCTGTTTTGTAATGTTTTAACCTTTCAAATTGTGAAGTACAACACAGATGCGGAGAACGGTGTAAATCATATATGTTTTTCATGCATTTCCTGAACTTTAAATAAAGTGAACATGCTTTTAGGGACTTCCCTGGCAGTCCAGAGGTTATGGCTCTGCGCTTCCACTGCAGGGGGCATGGGTTTGACCCCTGGTTGGGGAACTAAGATCTCATGTGCTGTGTGGCGCAGACAGAAAAAAAGTGAATATACTTTTATAACCATCCCCAGATCAAAAACTTAGAGTCCTACCCTCTGGCCCCAGCATGTCTGCTCGAAATCATCTCCCTCTCCCTCCCTAACTTCTATGGTAACCATTTCCCTGCTTTCATCAGAGTTTTGCCACCTGAACATACATCCAACCATAAAAAATGTGCTTTAAGTTTTCCTCTTTTAAAACTTTATATTAATAGAATTGTAATTTATGTATTCTTCTGTGTCTTGCTTATTTCACTCAGCACTGTCTTTAAAATTCACCCATGCTGTAGTATATATAGAGTTTATTCTCATATTTTGGTAGGGTATTCCTCTGTATAACTTTTTATTTATTTATTTTTGGCTGCATTGGGTCTTTGTTGCTGCACGTGGGCTTTCTCTAGTTGTGGCGAGCAGGGGCTACTCTTCGTTGCGGTGCACGGGCTTCTCATTGCAGCGGCTTCTCTTGTTGCAGAGCATGGGCTCTAGGCACACGGGCTTCAGTAGCTGTGGCATGTGGGCTCAGTAGTTGTGGCTCACAGGTTCTAGAGTGCAAGCTAATGGCACATGGGCTTAGTTTCTCCACGGCATGTGGGATCTTCCCAGACCAGGGATCGAACCCATGTGCCCTGCATTGGCAGGCGGATTCTTAACCACTGTGCCACTAGGGAAGTCCCTCCTCTGTATAACTTTACCATAGCTTATATATCCATTCTATCCTCGCTGGATAGTGGATTTGTTTTCAGCACCCAAATGCTATGATGAACCATTGTTTCAGTTCCCTGTGACTGTCTTAACAGTACCACAAACTTGGTGGTTTACTACAATAGAAATTTACTGTGTCACCGTTCTGGAAGCCAGAGATCCAAGATCAAGGTGTCAGCAGGGCCATGCTCCCTTTGAAGGTTCTAGGGGAGAATCACTCAACCTCTGCCCCTGATCACATGACCTTCTCCTCTTCTGTCTATCCAAATCTCCCTCTGCCTTGCTCTTACAAGAACACTTGTCATTGCATTTAGGGCCCACCCAGATAACCCAGGATGATCCTATCTCAAGATCCTTAACTTCGTCACACCTGCAAAGACCCTTTTTCCAAGTAAGGTCCCATTCACAGGGTCTGGGAGTTAGGATGTGCACGTATCTCTTGTTTCCTGGTGCCAACGTACATAAGTTTCCCCAGAGTTTGTATACTTGGCAATGAAATGTTGGCTCATAGAAGTATGCCTTCAATCTTCTTACAAAATGCCAGCCTGTTTTCCAGCACACATTCCCGTCAGCAGTGTATGAAATTAATTTTCCATTGCTCCACAGGTGTGCCAACTCTTAGAATCGTCAGACTTTTGGGTTCCCACCAATCTGGTGGGTGTGTAATGCGAAAAAAAATGTCTGTTCAAAACTTTGGCCCATTTTCATACTGTGTTATTTGTCTTTTTCTTGTTATTTTGTTCCTTCTATCTTCTAGTTAGGAGAATGTTGGCAGTGATGTGTGTTTCCCTTCTCTTCTCCAAATCTCCCATCAGAATCTCTTATGTGGCCCACCCTAACTGAAACCTATAGGAAAGAGAATTCTGGGAAATGTAGTTCAGGGTACTCAAGATGACAAATTACAAAACCACTCCAATCCCTTTATTTAACTCTCCTCAAATTACTTAGTTTGCATGCACCGTCTGTTTCCTGTCAGGCCACTGACCAATTCAGATGAGTGTAGTATTTTTTAATCATTCGATGAAACATTACCTAATTTCCATCATGTTGTTGTCTTTGAACGCTGGGTTATTTAAATGTGTATTTCTTCATTTCTAAACATGTGGGGATTTTCCTAGTAATCTTTTTGTTATGAGTGTCAATATGCCCAGAAACAGAACTGTAGATGAACAAGTTGGGCCTATTACTCTCTGTAGTGAGTGAGATGCACGTCATGGGGAGCTGTGGGGTGTCTCAGAATGAATGTACTAGAAAGAACCTATTGTAATATTTGGGCTTTAGTTGGGTGATTTGGGGGAGAGTCCAAGGAACTGAGGGTTTGCTTTAGATGCAATCAGAAAGCAAGGGCAATTCTGTGACTGAAGATGTCAGTAAATCTTCTCTACAGAGAGATCAACTACGGTAAGTCTAAAGCTGTGATTGGGAAAGTCAGGTAAGAGGGAAATGTTTGCTATCTGCCGGTTGCACATTGACCTTGGTTTTATCTGTGCTTAGAAAAAAATCATGAAATGGCCTTGCTTCATCTGACTTTATCGTGGTCTCAGAGTAACCTTGTCTAAGCTTGCTATTCCACGAGAGGGTTTACACCCAGTCAAAGAACAGCATGGCCTGGCTATGAGAGCCAGGCCAGCTTACAAATGGCAGGGGCTGCTGGTTTGTTCTTTTTTTCCTTTCTCATGGGTTTCTAGCTTAATTACACTGTGGTCAGAGATCATGCTATGAATAATTTTGATCCTCTGAAACATGTTAAGACTTGCTTTACTTCCAGTATGTGGTCAGTTTTTGTAAAGTTCCCTTGTGTGTGCAAAACAGTGTGCAGTCTGTGGTTGGGTGCAGTGTTCTGTACATGTTCACTACATAAAGCTGCCAATTACTGAGAGAAGTGTGTTAAAGTCTCCCAGCTCCACATATGAACTATTCTTGCTAAAAAAAAGGAAAACTTGAACCCAAAGCTGGTCAGCCCTCTAGATCCAACTAACAATTTACAGGAAATAATAAGCTCAGAGGAACTTGTTAAACTACCCCCACAGGGATGCAATCATCAACATACAGACCGTGCGAACTCTACAGTACAAACAACACAGTTTTCTCAACAAATCAATTGCAAAAAAAAAACCCCAAAAGAGCTAGAGGAAGAAACTGCAGTTTAAAAGACACTTGAAAACAGGGCTTCCCTGGTGGTGCAGTGGTTAAGAATCCACGTGCCAATGCAGGGGACACGGGCTCCAGTTCTTGTCGGGGAGGATCCCACATGCCGTGGAGCAACGAAGCCCATGCGCCACAACTACTGAGCCTACGCTCTAGAACCCACGAACCACAACTACTGAGCTGGCGTGCCACAACTACTGAAGCCCACGCACCTAGAGCCTGTGCTCTGCAACAAGAGAAGCCACCACAATGAGAAGCCCACGCACCACAACAAAGAGTAGCCCCCACTCGCCACAACTAGAGAAAGCCCACGTGTAGCAATGAAACCCAACGCAGCCATAAATAAATAAATAAATTTATTTAAAAAAAACTGAACGCACAGAAAATCTGAAAACTATAAAAAAAAAGACACTTGAAAACATATCATTCCACTTGACCTCAATTGGTTCCTAATTCAAACAAAAAAACTACGTATAAAGAAAAAATGTGAAAATGGAGAATCTGAACACAGACTGGATATTGGACAATAGTACAGAATTGTCGTTAATTTTTAGTGTGATAATGATATTATAGTTATGTTAATAGAATCCATCTTTTAAAGGTACATACTTAAAAGTTATGCAAGTGACAACCCATCACCTGTGCTACATCATAATATTTTATAATCTTGATGCTGTTATAAATTAAATATTTTCCATTTTTATTTGGAAATCATTTCAAACTGACAGAAAAGTATCCAGAATAGAATAAAAACAACCCATATACACTTTAACCAGATTCACCTACTCTTAACATTTTGCCCCATTTACCTTATCATTCTCATCCTCTCTTTCTATCTTTGCTACTAAAAGCAAGAGTCCTGTCCATTTGTTTATCCATCGATTTATCTCTTTATCATGGGTGTGGGCTCACAGGTTTCCATCTTTCAATGTCTTATAATTCATTACTTTCCTTACTTATTTGAGCACTGCCTTACTTTCTGCCCCAGTTCTGAGATCGGCTATTTCTCTGAGGAGCCCTGGTTTCTTTTAGTAAAGAACGATATTAGGGACCGAGATCTGGGTGTTGAGTGTATTAGTTGCTACTGGGCTTCTTTCACTGAAAGGAGCTAAGAAACATATCCATGTACTTATTTACATGCATGCATATTCATGTGCACATTTGCATGCATGTACATGTGTGCCTTCATTCCACATTCATCCCCCGGGCTTCTCATTTGTCTTCCTCTGTTCCTTATCTGTACCTCGCTTATTCCAGTGAGAACCCTTACTCCCAACAATGACACATTCAGTCACACATTTGCCCCAGCCTGTAATATAGCCGACTTGCTTCACACTTCCGCTGCCATAAACAAACCTACTAAGAGCTTGGGCCTCTTGGCAGTCCCCCTTGGCCCAGCAACCTTGCCCAATACTGAGGTTAAATAGTCAAATAAGCTTTTTTTTAAAAAAAAAAAATATATATATATATATATATTTTTTTTTTTTTTTTTTTTTTTTTTTTTGCGGTACGCGGGCCTCTCACTGCTGTGGCCTCTCCCGTTGCGGAGCACAGGCTGCGGACGCGCAGGCTCAGCGGCCATGGCTCACGGGCCCAGCCGCTCCGCGGCATGTGGGATCTTCCCGGACCGGGGCACGAACCCGTGTCCCCTGCATCGGCAGGCGGACTCTCAACCACTGCCCCACCAAGGAAGCCCAAAAAATAATTTTTTAAAATGGTGTTTATGAGTTAGTGTTTTATTTCCTCCTCAATGTGGTTATAATATTCAGTTGACATCCAATCAGGTTCGTTTGTTTTCTGTTTTAGGGTTTTTCCCCCCTTCCTATCCCTCCCATACCCCTTCTGCTCCATTTCCCCCACCTCTTGTAGATAACCAACTTCTTTGTTTTCTGGGTTATCCTTCCTGTCTGTTTTTATAACGATTAGCACGTGTGTGTATATTTCCTTATTTTCACTTCCTTATTGTACAAAAGGCACCATACTATATATTCTCTTTGCACTTTGCTTTTCCCACCTAACAATAACTCCTGTAAATCACTTTACATCAGTGCACAGAGCTCTTCCTCGTTCTTTTTTTACAGCTGCATAATACTCTATTGTGTGTATATATCCTAGTCTCTTCAATCACTCTCCTATGTTTAGACATTTAGGTAGTTTCCAATGTTCCAATATTTTTCAATTACTAGTAAAGCTGCAATAAGTAACATTGTACATATGTATTTTCGTATCGCTAAAGGTATATCTCGAGAGTAGAGTAGATTCCTAGAAGTGGGATTGCTGCATTGCCTCCTCTCTCAAGACTGTAAGCTCCATGAGGGCAGTGACTTCATTTTGGTCACTAACTGGAATATGACAGAATTAATGAATCACTGTGCAGCATTTGATCATATATTTAAAACTTATTTACATGTCTTATGAACATGTCTATTCTCTTCCTCATGGATGTTAGGATTGTTTCCAATTTTGCCCTATTATTTAAAAAAATGCCTCAACGAAAATCCATGTATATGTCCTCATGTATACATAGACAAGATTTTCTCAAGGGTATAGCGCCAGGAGTAAATTGCTGAGTCATACAGTGTTCATTCTCATTTCACTTGTTATTGTCAAATTGTTCTCCAGAATGGATCTATCAATTTACACCCCCATCAGAAACATAAGAGAATATAATTTTCCCTACGCCCTTGCCAGCATTTGAAATTTCTTTGGTCAACTTGATAAATAAAAACGGTACCTTGTTGATATCTTAATTTATATCCCCATGACATCTAATCATATCTAATATCTTTTATAGATGTGTTGGCCATTTTTATTTCTTCTTCAGTGAATCTTCTGCTTTTATCTTTGCCCATTTTGCTGTTGGATGATTTGTCATTTTCTTCCTGATCTGTAGGAATTTTTTATAAGGTCTTGAAATTAATTCCTGGTCTGTTTTATACATTGGAAATATCTTATTCCAGTCCATCGTTTGGTTATAAACCCTGTTAATTGTGACTTCTATCAACACAGTTTTTAATTTCGATGTAGTAAAATGTGTATTTGCCTTTGTGCTTTTGTGTCTTACTTAAGAAAGTTTCAGAAAATTTCCTACTACAAATCATTTGTCTCATATTTTATTTTAATGGTATTTGAATTTTGTTTTTCACATTTATATCTTTAACTCCTCTGGAGGTGATTTTTGAGAATAATGTAAGGTAGGAATCTATTTTCTTTTTGTCCATGTGGAGCGCTGAATTTTCCAATCACCATTTATTGAAGACACTCTTCTTTCCCACTGGTTCGTGATGTCACATACCAGATGTCATATACTAGATATGTAAAGGTCTCATCCTTTTTCTGTTCCATTCATCTGTCTATTCCTGAGCCAATACCAGGCTTCTTTAATTACCAGAGCTGAAAATGTCTTGATATCTGATAAAGCAAGTACTCTTCTTTGTTCTTCTTTTTAAAAATATTCTGCACAGTCTTTATTCATCCATGTTAATTTTAGGACCTGTTTGTCAGGTTTTTACAAACCTATTGGATTTATATTTGATTCAGAGCTTAATTTCTAGAAGAATTGTCATGTTGGCAATGCAACACCTTCTCCTTCATGAGTGTGGTATATCTCTCCATTCACTTAGGTAGTCTTTTCTACTCTTCACTTACTTTTGATAATTATCTCCATAAGGGTGTTGCACATTTGTTGTTAGGTTTACTCCTAGATACCTTCTCGTTGTTATAGCTTTGTGAATTGTATCTCCTTTGTCCCTATCTCATCTCCTATTTGGTGATGGATAGGATATAGGAATACTAATGTTTTCTATATGCCGACCTTCTTACTGGCTACCTTGCTACACTTTTTATTAATTTTAGTAAGTTGTTCATTGATTCTCTTTTTTTTGTAATATAGAATCCATAATCCAACAGTCCTCAAATACTGGTAATTTAGTCTCCTTTTTTCTAATCTCCATCCTGCTCATTTCTTTTTCTTATTGCATTGGTTAGTACTTCAGATGCAAAGGTGAACAGTGGTAGTAGTAACAAGCAGAGGGAATTTATTCTCCATTAAGTATGGTGGCTGCTGTAGGTTTTGTGGTAGCTAACCTTTATTAGGTTAAGAAAGTTGTCTTATATTCTTAGTTAGATAAGAACTCTCATCAGGTACAGGTGTTGATTTATGTATGGCTAATCCCTTTTCTGGGTCTATTGAGATGGTAATATGATTTTTCTCCTTTAATCTGTTATGCAGATTATTGTTTGCCTTTTTTTTTTCTTGATCACTCTTGTCTGAAGTTTGCACATTTTATTAGTCTTTCCAAAAAATCAGCTTTTGGTAGTGGTCATCGTTTCTGCTTTGTTTGTTATTTCATTATTTGTTTGTGGTTTCATTAGTTTTCACATTTATCTTTATTATTTATTTCACTCATCTTTCTTTGGCTTTGTTCTGTTGCTCTTTTTCTAGCTTCTTAAGCTGAACAGTTGCTAATTCAGTTTCATGATCTCTTCTTTTTAAATAAATGCCTATAAAGCTATGCATTTTCCTCCAAAAACTACCATAGCTGAACGCCACAGATTTTGATATATATCAAAATTTTCATTTCATGATGTTCAGAATTTTCCATTACCTCTTTAATGGATTATTTGCAAGTGTGTTTTAAATATTTGTAAATCTATGGGAGAGGGTTTTTTTAGTGATTTCTATTTTTGTTGCACTGTAGTCAGAGAACATTTTTGAGGAGACTGTGGCCTAATGTGTGCTTGAGTTTTACAAATATTCTCTGTGTGCCTGAAAAGCCTTCTCTGTTGGGCACAAGCTTTTGTGTGAATGTATGTGTGCACATTCACATGTGTCTAATATATACTTATTTTTATGTTAGATTGTTCTTATCTTTTGTAGATTTGGCCATTCCCTCCAATGACTGATTTTATAATTTTTAGAGATAGATAGATAGATGATAGGTAGGTAGATAGATAGATAGATTGATAGACTACATTGTTAGAAAAGGAAGGATAGCATAGCAGTTAAAAATCATAAAATCTGTATTGGACTACGAATGTCAAATCCTGGATCCTCTCTATGATTGACTTGATGTTTGTACCTCAGTTTCTTCATCTGTAAAATGGGGATCACAGTAGTACCTTCCTCATAGGATTTTTGTGAGCACTAAGTGATTTAATAGTATAAGGTACTTAGAATTGTAAGTATCTGCTATTATTAGTTACACATAGGCTAATTCATTTTTTTAATGTCCAAAGTAGATTGTTTTGTTTATCAATATAAATGCTTCTTCTACCTCTTATTTGCCGTAAATTCTATTTTGTAAGATAATTAACATTATAATAGTTCTTCTCCTTTGGTTAGTATTGAGTTGGTTCATCTTTTTCTTTTCCTTTATTCTCAGTCTTTCTTAACCACTCTGTTAGATGTATCTCTGTTTTATCTATCCAATCTGAGACTCTATTTTAATCAATTATTTAACCTACTTACCCTTATTGTGATTCTTGAAACATTTGGGGTTTACATCTTATTTCATATGCTGTTTTTATTTTTCCTTTCTTGTGGTCTACTGGATTGTTTACTTAACTTTTTCCCTTTATTTTCCTTTACTAGTGTGGAATTTATACATTTTGTGTCTATTCTTTTAGTGATTATCCTTAATTTTAATATACATGCCTTAATTTATATCTTTTTTTAAGAAAGATTAAGGTCAGTCACCATCTCTAGCCTCTTTCCAATCAAGATGAGAACTTTCATGCATTTTAATATCCCTCCCTACCCCTACTTCATCCTTAGTGTTGTGTAAATTTTCACCACCCCTCCCCAATACTAATTTACATTTTTCAACATCTTTTGCCAATTTATTTGCTCACTATTGCTTCTCCATACAACTCTTTACAGGATAAGTTTTATTCTTACAGGAGTACACCCTTTAGTTGTTGTATAAGTAAAGACTATGTTTGGATGCTTGTAATAAGGAGTCCCAAGTCAGCGGTCCAAGATTAGCCCTGCTGCTCAAGGACTTTTTGAGGACCCAGGTTCCTTTTGTCTTCTTTTCGTGTCATTCCTGAGCATGTGGCTCACATCTTCATGGTAGGAAGATGGCCTCTGAACCTCCTGAATGGGGTGAAAATTCCTGGCATAAGGAAGGGAGACAGTTGGAGAGCCAATATGCATGTCTGACTCTTTCCAGCCGAAGGTTGCTGAGTAAGCAACTAACAGTAGCTGCCACAGTAGTTCTTTTAGATTTGTCTGTGGGTAGAAGAATCCCTTAAGCTTGGTACATCTGGCCTTTCCTTTTGAGTGAGACTACACGGGGATGTAGAATGCTAGGTAGACAGCTTTCTTCCATCAGGACTTGGAATTCCTTTATTGTTGTATGATGCATACTTACTATCAATCTGTCTTTTCTCTTGAATGAATTTGAAGATTTTATCTTTGTCTTTGACGTTCTACACTTTCACCACAATGTGGCTGAGGATGCGTTTTGTCTTTTTTTAACCTTGTTTGGCTCTTGGTGAGCTCTTGAAATTTGAGAACTTGTATCTTGATTCAAATCTGGAAAATTTTCAACCATTAGCTCCTAGAATATTTGATCTGTCATACTGTCCTTTTTTTTTTTTTTTTTTGTGATACACGGGCCTCTCACTGCTGTGGCCTCTCCCATTGTGGAGCACAGGCTCCAGACGTGCAGGCTCAGCGGCCATGGCTCACGGGCCCAATCGCTCCGTGGCATGAGGGATACTCCCAGACCGGGGCACGAACCCACGTCCCCTGCATCTGCAGGCGGCCTCCCAACCACTGCACCACCAGGGAAGCCCCGTACTGTTCTTTCTAATTGGATATCCTATTCTGTCTTGGAGGGTCTTGACTGATCATCATCCATGTCTCTTTGTCTCCCTGTGCTATGCTTTAGGGGCAAGAAGTTCCTTGTTCTATCTTCTGTTATGGACTGAAGTGTTTCCTCCCACCCCCAAACTTCCTATGTTGAAGTCCTAACCCTCAATACCTCAGAAGGTAACCTTATTTGCAGACAGGGTCTTTACAGAGGTAATCAAATTAAAATAAGGTCATTAGGGTGGGCCCTAATGTAATGACTGGTACACTTATAAAAGGGGGAAATTTGAACACAGACATACACGTAGGGGAAAGACGACGTGAATACACAGGGAGAAGACAGCCATCAGCAAGCCAAGGAGAGGGGCCTGGAACAGATCCTGCCCTCAGAAGGAACCAACCCTGCCCACACCTTGACCTTGGATTTCCAGCCTCCACAACTGGGAGACAATATGTTTCTGTTGCTTAAAACTACCCAGTTTGTGGTACTTTGTTGCAGCAGCCCCAGCAAACTCTGTCTGCTCTGCTACTTGACTCACCCAGTGAAATTTTCTTCCATTGACCATTTTAAATTTCTAAGCTCTTACCTTGGTTTTTCATCTGTATCTTCCTGCCTTTGTTTTATGACATCCTGATCTTGTCCTATGGGTGCTGGTCCTTCCTTTATCTCTCTGAAATGATGGAGGGCTCTCTGGCAGGGCTTTGGGCTTCTTGGTGTGTTTTATGGTTTTACTCTGTGAGTTCATCCTCAGAAGGAATACTCTCCCACAGGAGTTCTGAGCATGGCTGATGCCTGGCTGGTCTGGCAGTCGCTTTGTTAGTCTCTTGACTCAGGAGAGTACCCCCGTCCCATGCAGGTGATGCGTATTTCGGCCGTACATCACACATGATGCTGGCTTGGCGTTCAGTATTCCCTGTCTAAACTATTCTCATCTGGCTTCCATCCCCAACTCTTGTCCCGGTCATCAATGGCCTCCAAGTTATTAAATCCAATGGACGCATTTATGTCCTCATTTCACTCAGCCTCTCTGCAGAATTCAACACAAGTGGCAACTTTTTCCTCCTGGAAACACTATTCTCTTGGCTTCTGTGACACTACACCCTCCCAGTTTTACTTTAGGCACTATTTCCTACCATTCTCCCCCATGTTCACTCCATTCTGGCCTCACTAACCTCCTTCCTGTTCTTGCCACAGGGCCTTTGCACTGTTTCCTCTGCCTGGAACACTCTTCTCCCAGACAGACAAAGGGCTCATATCTTAGATTATATTCCCCAGAGCAGACCCTGAAATGAGGATTTAAGTGAAAGTAGTTTATTTTAAAAGTGACCCCATGAAGGCCAGTGGGAGAATGGGGAAGTGAGGCAGGGAAGGAAGGATGTCAGCACTGGGTATGTTATCAAGCAAGTCACCACTGTGTACAAGTGAATCTCAAGCCTGAGATGCAAAGGAGCTGAGGTATTTATCCTCCAAGTCTCATCTGTCATTGTTTGAGGGCTGCTTCCAGGAGCGTTGACCCTTGCACCTCCATATGAGAATGCAGCCAGCCAACACCTTGATTACAGCCTGGCAGGATCTTGTGCAGAGGACCAGTCAAGCCCAAATACTAACCCAGGGACTGGGAGACTAAAATGTGTGCTGTTTAAAGTTGCTAAATTTTTGGTCATTTGTTATGCAGCAATAGAAAACACACACCTGTTGTAGAGAGTTGACTGGTGGCCTCCCAAAAGACATATCCACGTGGAACCTGTGAATGTGAGCTTATTTGGGGAAAAGGTGTGATTAAGTGAAGGATCTCAATATGTGATCATTCTGGATGAGGGTGAACCCTAAACCCTATGACTAGGGTCCATATAAGAGACAGAAGACAAGATGCAGACACAGAGGAGAAGCCCACGTGAAGATGAGGGCAGAGATTGAAGTGATGTGGCCACAAGCCAAGGAACACCAAGGATTACTGGCCACCACCAGAAGCTGGAAGAGAGGCCTGGGACAGATTCTCCCTCAGAGCCTCCAGAGGGAACCAACCCTGCCCACACCTGACCTCAGACTTCTGCCTCCAGAACTGGGAGAGAATGCATTTCCATTACTTTAAGCCCCCCAGTTCATGGCCCTTTGTTATGGCAGCCCCATGAAACCCATACCCTTGTGAGTGCACCAAGCAGTAGTGCCCGGGGCAGAATGCAATGGAGATCCAGAGTCCAGTAGGGATGGGAGTTGAATCGGGCTTGATCCTGAGGAAAAGGAAGGCTTTGAACAAAGGAGAAGTGTGAGAGAATGGCGAGTTCACCAGGGTGGGTGTGTCCATCCGAGAGGCGGTGTTCACTCTGGTGACTTTTGTGTGCAGAAGGGTGGGGGGACGTTGAGGAGATGGGGCCAGTTCTGCTGCCGACCTTGGCCCCTCGGCTGGGGGCAGCAAGGGGCCACTGAGCGGCTTTAAGCAGGTGAGGGCGAGATGTGAGTGGCACTTGCCAAGGACCGGTGGAGGAGACCGACCTGGAGGCCGGGAGAACCACAGCGGGCAGTCCCCATGGTCCAGAGGACAGAGGGCACCTGCGAGCTCAGCCTGGAGCCTGCTAGACCGAGAGAATGTGAGGCTGACAGGAAGGACAGAGCCCTTTCGAGACCAAAGAGGGGCCTCGGATTCACACATAGTAGACTTTGCTTCCTGCTCAATAACCCAAGGAAGCGGGAAATGCGACCACAGCAGGAAACCAGGCAGTATGCGAGTGCCCCCCGCCCCCGCCTGTTTGAACCATCAGGTGGTGCCCAATGGACCGATCAATCCATCAACTTGTCCCTTTTTTTTTTCTACGTCTTTATTGGAGTATAATTGCTTTACAATGGTGTGTTAGTTTCCGCTTTATAACAAAGTGAATCAGTTATACATATACATATGTTCCCATATCTCTTCCTTCTCGCGTCTCCCTCCCTCCCACCCTCCCTATCCCACCCCTCTAGGTGGTCACAAAGCACCAAGCTGATCTCCCTGTGCTATGCGGCTGCTTCCCACTAGCTATCTGTTTTACGTTTGGTTGTGTATATATGTCCATGGCACTCTCTCACTTCATCCCAGCTTACCCTTCCCCCTCCCCCTGTCCTCAAGTCCATTCTCTAGTAGGTTTGTGTCTTTATTCCTGTCTTATCCCTAGGTTCTTCATGACGTTTTCTTTCTTAAATTCCATATATATGTGTTAGCATACGGTATTTGTCTTTCTCTTTCTGACTTACTTCACTCTGTATGACAGACTCTAGGTCCATCCACCTCACTACAAATAGCTCAGTTTCGTTTCTTTTTATGGCTCAGTAATATTCCATTGTATATATGTGCCACATCTTCTTTATCCATTTATCCGATGATGGACACTTACGTTGTTTCCGTCTCCTGGCTATTGTAAATAGAGCTGCAATGAACATTGTGGTACATGACTCTTTTTGAATTATGGTTTTTTCAGGGTATATGCCCAGTAGTGGGATTGCTGGGTCATATGGTAGTTCTATTTGCAGCTTTTTAAGGAACCTCCATACTGTTCTCCATAGTGGCTGAACCAATTCACACTCCCACCAGCAGTGCAAGAGTGTTCCCTTTTCTTCACACCCTCTCCAGCATTTATTGTTTCTAGATTTTTTGATGATGGCCATTCTGACTGGTGTGAGATGATATCTCATTGTAGTTTTGATTTGCATTTCTCTAATGATTAATGATGTTGAGCATTCTTTCATGTGTTTGTTGGCAGTCTGTATATCTTCTTTGGAGAAATGTCTATTTAGGTCTTCTGCCCATTTTTGGATTGGGTTGTTTGTTTTTTTGATATTGAGCTGCATGAGCTGCTTGTATATTTTGGAGATTAATCCTTTGTCAGTTGCTCCACTTGCAAATTTTTTCTCCCATTCTGAGGGTTGTCTTTTGATCTTATTTATGGTTTCCTTTGCTGTGCAAAAGCTTTGAAGTTTCATTAGGTCCCATTTGTTTATTTTTGTTTTTATTTCCATTTCTCTAGGAGGTGGATCAAAAAGGATCTTGCTGTGATTTATGTCATAGAGCGTTCTGCCTATGTTTTCCTCTAAGAGTTTCATAGTGTCTGGCCTTACATTTAGGTCTTTAATCCATTTTGAGCTTATTTTTGTGTATGGTGTTCGGGAGTGTTCTAATCTCATACTTTTCCATGTAGCTGTCCAGTTTTCCCAGCACCACTTATTGAAGAGGCTGTCCTTTCTCCACTGTACATTCCTGCCTCCTTTATTATGGTCATCAACTCGTCCCTTTTAGGTGACTGCAGTGGCCCTTCCCTCCATGGGCTGTGATTCTGAGCTCATTGGACCCCAGCTGGGCCAGGACCTTTACAGTCCTTCCCAGTTCCTGAGTAAGCATAATGGAATTCTAGGTACGAGGGACTTGTACAGCCCTTACAGGGATTGAATCTTCTAGGCCGGCTTCCCAGTTCTTACATTCCATTCGGATTGTGCTGTAAATCCCAGCAGAAAGCAGAATTTTCCAGAGGGCGCAGACTCTTCCCTGGCTGTGCTCCAAGGCTTCTGCACCTCCTGTACTGCTGAGAGCCCCTGTAGCCAAGGGCAGTGGACTTGTGGTGGCCCCCAAAAGATGTCTACGTTCTAATCCCTGGAACCTGTGAATGTGACTTTATATGACAAAAGGCACCTTGCAGTTGTGCTCGAGTTCAGGATGTTGAGACCGGAAGACAACTCTGGATGATCTGGGAGTGCCCTAAGCGGTCATGTGAATCCTTATAAGGGGGTGATCTGAGCCGCAGAAGTGAGAAGGCAAAGTGATGGCAGCAGACAGAGTTAGAAGATGCTGCACCGCTGGCATCGAAGATGGACGAAGGGGCCTCCAGCCAAAGATTGCAGGTGCCTCTAGAAGCTGGAAAAGACCAGAAAATGGATTTTCCCCTAGAGCCTCCAGAGGGAGCACAGGCTTGCTGACACCTCGATTTTGACCCAGTGATACTGATTTCAGACTTCTGACTCCCCCGATTGTATAAGCTCCTTAGCATAGGCTCCTTCTCAGGTCCTGGGAGGGGCACTAGCAATATTGTATTTGTAATTTTATGTTGTTTTTCTTAAACAGGGCCCTCCAAATTGCATAAGTTTTAGGCCCCACAAACCCTGGATGCACTCGTGGCCGTGCCGAAGCGCCCACTGGCACGTGGAATGAGACCCACATGAGTGACTCACTGTGGCCGGCAGAATTCCTCCTCTGAGCACTCTTCCCCACAAGGCCTCAACCTTGGCTGATAAAGACTTGAACAAAACACTAACACATGATGGGAATGTAAATTGATACAGCCACTATGGAGAACAGTATGGAAATTCCTTAAAAAACTAAAAATAGAATTACCATATGATCCAGCAATCCCACTACTGGGCATATACCCAGAGAAAACCATAATTCAAAAAGACACATGCACCCCAATGTTCATTGCAGCACTATTTACGATAGCCAGGTCATGGAAGCAACCTACATGCCCATCGACAGATGAATGGATAAAGAAGATGTGGTACATAGATACAATGGAGCATTACTCAGCCATAAAAAGGAAATAAATTGGGTCATTTGTTGAGACGTGGATGGATCTAGAGACTGTCATACAGCGTGAAGGAAGTCAGAAAGAGAGAAACAAATATCGTATATTAATGCATGTATGTGGAACCTAGAAAAATGGTACAGATGAACCGGTTTGCAGGGCAGAAATACAGACACGGATGTAGAGAACAAAAGTATGGACACCAAACAGGGAAAGCGGCGGGGGGGGGGGGGTAGTGGTGTGATGAATTGGGAGATTGGGATTGACATGTATATACTGATGTGTATAAAATGGATGACTAATAAGAACCTGCTATATAAAAAATAAATTAATTAAATAAATAAAATTAAATTAAAAAAAAAAAACACTAACACATTTTCTGACGGCTCCAGTCTGCCTCCCTAGAATGACCCTAGCCTCCTTAGAGCGCTGGCCTGAGAAAACTCAAGGCTGCCAAAAGAACTTGCAGTTTGTTCTAGCCCACGCCTAAAGATGGGCCCTGATCTCCCAGCCTCTGTGGGATGGCAGGAGCCTAACTTTGAGAAGCAACAGTTAGCAAAGCCATGCAGGTTTCACGTGGACCAGCCCCACTTAAAACTCCCAGTCCCCTCTGTACGGATTGGAGTTGTGTTGAGTTCACACTGGGCTCTTTTCCCCAGTGCAATAGTATATTACTGATTAACACTTGTTCTTGCCTCTTTAACTAGGGTTCAGCTTTGAGTTTTCTCTGACATACCCCAAGTCCCAGCTCCTGTGTGATGCCCCAGCCTGCAAATCTGATGGGCCACCGCGCCCATGACTGGGTTATGTTCTAGGACACAGGTGACTTTAAGAAAGAGAAATTATCCCCATTGGACCTGACCTGATCCCAGGAGCCCTTTAAATCTGGGTCTAGTAGCCAGAGACCAGGAAGTCAGAGATTCAAAGCATGAAAGGGATTCGATGAGAAGGAAATTCTCCTACTGTCTTTGAAGATGGAGGGGGCCATGTAGCATGAATGCAGGCAGTCTCGGCGAGCTGAGAGCAGCTCCCAGCTGACAGCCAGCAAGGAAACGGGGATCTTGTTCCTATAGCCACAAGGAGCTGAACGTGGCCAATGACCTTGATGAGACTCCAGGCTAGAAGGCAGCCTGGTGACACCTTGAGGGAAACCTGTGAGACCTGAGAGAGGACCGAGCCATATCATTCCTGGAACTTCTGACCAATAGGGCTATGAGCTAATAAGCGGCTGTTGGTGAAGGCCACTGAGTTTGTGATAATCTGTTACGCAGCCGTAGCTAGCTAATACACTTGCCAATCATGATTTGGTCCCTGGCTGAACACATGGCTGCAGCAGGCTAACACCCAAGAGAAGGGACTCTGCTTCTCCTCTTCCTGGAGATCACAGCATAAAAGTCACTTCCTCGAGGCCTCTTTTCTGCCCCCTTTCCTCCTAGACTACACTTGGACCCTTTTGGGCTCTCAGGATGCCTGACGTTTTCCTACACAGCACTTTGTCACCATTTGTAAGCGGTTTTTTAACTGTGAGGTGACTTTCCTGTGTCTGGACTGTGACATCCATGAGGGCAGGGAACTGGCTGATCTGGGTTCCCGGCTCTGTCTCAGTGCCTAGCAGAGTGCCAGGCACACAGTTGGTGCTCAAGAAATGGGATGAATGAGCAGCAACGTGGGAGGCAGGGGTGCCGAGGAGGTGGTCAGGGGCAGCCCCGAAATTCCAGGCAGTGAAGAAGGGGAGCCCAGAAGGGGCTGGGCTGGTGCTGTCTCCCATCAAGGTCACGGGAGGGGGGAGGAGAGGAGTGGGGGGAGGACAGAATGAGGAGGTGCTCGGCTGTCAGGGAGGGGGCAGGCCCAGGGTGTACCCACAGAACAGGGAACCAAGGGGGGCACAAGCAACAGGGACACTCGACACGCATCTGACTAGAAGGGCCAGAGTGTATACACAGGCAGAGGAACGCAGGTACAGGAAGTGACTCTGTAGGTGGGAAGACAAGAGGAGTGTGAGGTGGTGGCCCCTAGAGACACACGTCAGCTGAAGCAGGAGCTGGAGGAGAGGGGGTGCGGGCTGGAGGAGGGCACACTGGAAGGCCTGGGGAGGGCACAGAGGAGACGGTGGAGGGAAGTGCAGGGAGCGGGGGGTGGAGAGGAGGCTCAGGGAGCTGGCAAGAGTGGGCGGTGAGGCTGGTGGGCTCAGCTGCAGCCAAGGTTTCCAAATGGATCTCGGGGCTCCCTGGTGGCCCACTCTCGGGCCTCTAGGTGGGGGTGTGGGGCCCCCAGGGAGCTGTCCCGCTCCCCCACCAAACTCCGAGTTCCATGTCTGTGCCCAGAACTCCTGACCCAGGCGGGCCAGAGCGGGTGTTCCACGAACTTCAGTGTCCTAGAACGACACCTGCTGTGCGCAGGCAAAGGGCAGGGAGCTGGGGTGTCTGGGGAACCACACGTTCCCTGCCCTCACGGAGCTCGTGGTCATGAAAGGGAAATAGTCACCCCGCCAGGAAAGAAGTGGGGTCATAACAATGGTTCTGGCAAAGAAAGCCTCAGTTTCCCATCGTGTTCCACATTTTGGGTCACATGTGCCACACGAGGCCTTGGCACGTGTGTCTCACTTCCATGGAACAGCCTCCTGCCCCTACTGCTTGTCCTTCAGGTTTCAGATTCGAGGTCACCTGCTCAGATCGCCTTCCCTGACCCCACCCCTGTTCATCTCTATCCTGTCTGTTCACTTCGGGGCACTTCTCCCAGTCCATTCTTTTCTAACGTGGGAGTGGGATCTTCCATGAATGTCCACCTCCCTGAGTCTGTCCTCTGGGCTTTCACGTGCCCCAAGACCTAGCCTGGCGTTGGCCGGGCCTCAACGACCACTGGCAGAATAAGTGAAGGGAGGGGTTGTAAAGATGAAATGAGGTGAGCTGTGGAAAAGTGCCCAGCACAGCATCTGCTACAAAGTGCTTTTGGTATTTCCTTGAACCGTGAGATCCGAACAGAATGTAAGTTTCGGAAAGTTGGTAACCAAAGCAGTGGAGTGAGAGAGTTTCCTGTCAGGCGGGCTTTGATCACTTGACCACGTGGCTACAGAGGTTGCCTCCAGCCCTTCCTGGGAGACCCTGGCCTGAGTCACGGAGCGCTCTAAGTTAGAACACATGTTTCCATCAGCTGAGCTGCTGATCGAGGACAGACCTTGTCAGCACTGGCCACTCTCCCAGACCCTGCCCTTGGAGCTGTGCTCACTGACTGCGGGCCAGTTCTCGACCTCGAGGCCTTACAGCTCTGAAATAGAAGTCACCAAGGTGGGGCTTCTGGAAATGGCGCCTTCGGGTGGAAGAGGGTCAGTTGGGCTCTGAGAGGTCCCCAAGGGAGGCTCTCAGGCCAGCAGGTAAGACAGAAGTGGCCCATGAGGTCACAGGCTGTAACCGAGGCAAGGCGGGAGACCCCTGGAGAGGGTGCTGTGGAAGGCGGGCTTCAGAGTCTGGTCCCAAATGTGGAGAGACAGCCCTGCCTGGGGAGGAGAGGGCACGGACGGCCAGGGAGGGATGCTAGCATGCCAGGAGCAGAATGTACCTGCGGGCTCCTCTGTGCCACCTTCTTTCTGGTTGGGGCGCTCAGAGACACAAATAGAAGGCAGTGGTACTTCTCACTGCATCTCTGCTCCCGAGGGCCCCTCAGAGACCCCATCGCCCGCCCTCACCTAGGAGGGGGACTTGAAACTGGCCTTCAAGGCCTCAGGCAGGACCCAGGGCCCCAGGAGCGCTGAGGGGGCCCCTCTTACGGCCCCTCTCTCCTGGTGCTGCAGCTTCGGGCCTGCCACCCTGTACGTTTCACGTCATCTTGAGACATATGTCCTGCTTTCAGCACCAGAGAAATGGCTGCCCCGCCCATGCGTCCTAACTTGAATCAGGGTCGGGGGAGGCCCACATGACATTCGAGGTTGTCAGAAGCGTGCATTTTTGAGGACTCACTAACCCAGCATGGTTACCTGTGCGTTCTCACTGACCAGGGTGGATGCGAAGCCACCCGGGAGCTGGTGTTACACCTAATGTTTCCTTTTGTCCTGGTGGCCTTTTTTAAAAATGTCACTGCTGTGGGACCCCATTACCCCAGTTCAAACACCTGGCACCGCCTTGGGATAGACAGCAGAGGGGACACGGACTTGCTGTCCCGAGTTCTGACACCAACAGCAACAGTAAGAGTGTGTGGAGTCCGCCCCCTCCCCACACCAGCTCCCCCAACGTGGACCACCATACGCGCACCCACCCCAGTTCCCAAGCTCTCCTTGATCATGGCCAGGCTCATGCCCAGGCGGTCCTCTTGCCCTCCTTCCTGCCTGTGTTCTCTTTCCACCCTTTTCTCCCCGAGGCCAACAGCCAGTCCCCTCCATGGGGCTGGGGGTAGGGCAGACCGTGCGAGGTGACCTTCACCTTCATGAAGACCTCAGCCCATGGGGCCGCAGGGCTCCAAGGCTCCGGACCTGAGCTCAGACTCACAGACTGCATGGTGCTCCCAGGCCCACGCTTACCAAAACAGAGGGAGCAGTGCCTCCTCGCTCTGATTTCAGGGGCCAGAGATGACAGCCATGAGCTAGGAGGTGACTGACAATTGGCCTTGGGCCTAAAAATTAGGAACAGGATCAAATCTTAAGCTACAAGGTTTTGTTCTAGAACCTCTGTTCATCAGAGCTATTCCGTCCGAGACCCACCAATGGCGGGCGGCTGCCTGGGTCCCACGGTGAGCTTGACTTGGGGCAGCACGGAGCTTGTTTGCAAAGGGCAAGGTGACCTGTGTGGGTTTGCAGACTGAACTAAGCCCCTGAAGCCAGGGCAGGTAGAACGATCCTGCTGTGACACATTGGTTTACCAGTGGCACCACGTGCCTGGCTGGCTCTGGCAAATTACTTACGTCAAACTTCCAAGGGCCTCTGCACCTCTTAAGGACATGGGTTCCAGACTCCACCAGGGTGAAGCCTATTTCACGGTGCAGGGTAACCAGGAGCCTGCGACAAAGAAGCTTAGCTCAGCGGGCAGGGAACTAGCGCTCTGCACGCGGTTTTCCTTGCAAATCCCATCTCCCGTGTCAGATGAGTACTCTGCTGTTGCCGTGGTGAATTGGTATTATACTGTGACCTTGATTCTGAGCAGAAATGTACGTTGCCTTGACCATGATTAGACAAAACTGGTTGTCTGGGAAACAGCACAGTTCTGAGAACAGGAAGGGCTAGATCATTCTTAGCTTTGACTGGAAGCCACACAGGGTTATGTTGTACCCAGTGAGGTCTCGGCTTTCCTCAGGGGCCTCTTGGCTTCGTGTTTGTGTGTGTGACACAGAGAGAGGGAGAGAGAGGGGTGGGGAGAGAGACAGAGGCAGACGGAAAAGGGGGTAGCGCTAGCATCCCTCTGTACCCTGGGAAGTTTCAAGCCAGGACAAGCCTCTGCAGCTGTTTGGAAGTGAAGGGGGCTTGCAGCACCCTCTCCCATCTCTTACTGGGAGGCTGCTGGGGAGGGGAGCAATACGTCTCGATACTTCTGGCCTCCTGCCCGTTCCCTTTCACCCAACGCAGCTCCAGAGCTGGGGAGGCGTTGCACTGGGGGAGGCCCCTACCGGGCTCTGGGACACAACCGTTTCCCATAGAGGGTGCCTGTCTCCATCTACGAGAAGCTCCCCCACATACTCACTCACACACACACACACACACACACAGCGCCAAGGGCCGATAGATGTCGCTTGTTGGGACTTGGATCTGTTTCTTTCCCCACCTGAACCACGCATGCTACTCACAGCTGGCTTCCCAGGCCAGCCATGAAAGCCACCTTGACCTAGAAGGAAGCCTTGGAGGATACATGCTACCAGCCCGTGGGCACAGATGCCAGCGTGGCAGGGGAGGCAGCTTCCAGCAGGGCACACTGAGTGAGGACCCGGCAGAGGCTGCGTGCAGGGTGATGTCCTCCTCAACCTGTGCCCTTCCCTCTCCCAACACGAGAGCAGCCCAGGTTAGGAGCACATCGCCTGCCCCCTGATGGACACACCTGCTGACCGGTAACTCCCATCCAGTTGCCCAGGCTGAAAACCTCCCCATCATCCTTGACTCCTCCTTCTTCCTCAACCACAAGCCCATGCCCCTCTCCAGTCCATCACGAACCCTTGTTTTCTCAGCCCCTCGGTCGATCCCCGGTCCAGCCATCCACCCCTTTCCATTATCCCTGCCGATGACTCCAGCCCAGGCCCCATCCTCCCTCGACTGACAAACGCACACAGGAGGGGTACAGTAAACACTTCTCAAATAAATAACTGAGCAGGACTTGCTTTATTGAAATATTCACTTATCGAGGTAGTCTGGAACCGAACCCGAGACGTGTCTGATGTATGCCTGCATTACACTCATTTAATTTGATTGGGAACAAAGAAGAAGAAATTGCAAGAAACCTGAACTTGTACTAAATGTTTCTTCACGAGGAGTGTTAGTTCCTAAAAGATCTCACAAAAGTTAAAGAGTGAAATATTATGTTTTGGGGGTTTTTTTGAACTTTAATCTTTATTTATTTATTTTATGTCTTAGGTCATGCCTTGCATGGCATGTGGGATCCTAGTTCCCTGACCAGGGATCAAACCCATACCCCCTGCTTTGGGACCTCAGAGTCTTAACCACTGGACCGCCAAGGAAGTCCCTGAAGTATTATGTTAATGATATATTCCAACACAGTATCCAATGACTCTCTGCTCTAACAGATGAACAAATCATTCCACACTCTTCCTGCCGCCCCCTCAGTCCTCCACCTCTGGTTTTGGTTAGATTATTACTTTTACATTGTCAAGATTTCTGAGATTTCCGTTCTGTCCTATAGTAGAGTAAGTATGAATGCATAATTCCACAGTTATGGAATATTAGTTCTGCATATAAATGGATTCAGTGGTCAGGATTGTTCTTCCATTTCTAAGTTCTTTGCTTCAATTCATCTTTTATTTGGCTAGCCTTTATTTTTCAGTGGTAATTTTAACTTTCCGCTTTTAGACTTGAAGGACAAGTTGGATGAATGGAACATTCTCGGAACAAACTGTCTTCCTCAGAAGTTTGGAAAACTTTTCCCACTGGCTTCTGGCAAAGAGAACGGATTCAGAGAAGTCTAAGGCCAGTATGACTTTTCCCAGGAAGATATTGTTCTCTTGGTCGTTCTCTTTTTTAGGAAACCAATTATATATGTGTTGCAACTCCTTTGCTATCTCCCAGATTGTCGTCTGTTCTGCAATCTTCTACTCTCTCCCATTTTGTATTCTGTGATTTCTTCAAGCCTAATTGCTGTGTCCCCAGGTGGCCATTATGTACGTGGTCTCCTTGGTCACATTTACTTGAATCGTTATTGCTCTCAGTGTGGCTTTCATCTCAGTAATATTTCTATTTTTCTCTTCTAGTTCTTTTCTGAGTTCTGCTACGTTCCTTCCATCTCCTTCTGCCTTCCTATAGTCTCTTCTTTGAACCCTACATCTCTTCTTCAAATTTTATTCTGAGCAATCATGTTTTCTGAAACTTTTTTGCATCTATGGAGTTTTGGGGTTTTTTTATTTGTTTTCTTTTGTTTTCATCTAGAGTCTTCCTGTATTATTCGTGTAATTCCCCTTGTGATGTGCTTTCCTTTTCCTGTTTGCTTCCGTTCCTTTCCTCCCCTTATTATTTTTGTAATTGTTGCTGTTTCCCTTTTATGTATAGGGCCCATATTGGGCTGTGAATGCCCTTGATTTTGCCAACATGTCCACATCTTCTCCCTGGGTCTCCACAGTGACATTCTGCTGCTCCGGTGCTCTGTGTCTTTAATTTTCATTAATCTAACCAGATCTTCCGGACTGTAACCTTGGACTTAGGGGCAGTCTGATTCCTGCTCCAGTTCTGAGGATGCATTGCTGGCCCAGCTTGCTCCCTATCCCTGTCCAGACATAGCAGTGTTTGGTTGGAGAGCTTCCTAATTTGTGGTCTGGGGTTGTAGCCATTTTCCTCTTTGAAGCCAGGCCAGCCCATCATTTTTCTGTTAAACTGGAGGGGAGGAAAGCCCAAGGCTTTGAAGGAATTTCCTTTCTTAAGTCGGTATGTTTCACAAGCAGCTAAGATTCAGGCAGGAGCACAGAGCACCCAGCTCCGCCAGCTCACAGGCTGTCGACTGGGGAGGGGCCCAGGCTGGGAAGACCTAGCCCGTCCAAGCTGAGAGCTGCTCTATGCGGAAGAAGATGGGTGAGAACTGTCACCCAGCCCAGCCCTCTGCCAGCCATCATACTTGTGAGGTCATATCCAATGTGTCTGTTACATGTCACACTAGATCTTTGGGAGATGTGTCATGGCTGGGAGCCAGCCCTCAGCTGGCTGCCTCTCAGGGGCCTCACAAGGGAGCTGAAGACTAGCATAGAAGGAGATGTCTGATATCCCAACGTGGCTGGACGTGGCGAATGGGCTCCATCCCTTTGATGACCAAGTCGGGGGTCTTGGGCAATCCCAAGACTGAGTGGTTCCTTAAACCGTGACCCAGGGCATTAGATGGCAGACCTTCCCAGCCCCCTGGGAAGAAGTTAAAGAGAAAGTGGCCCGAAGTTACTGCTGAAAGGCAAAGGCAATGAGGATGGCGAGGCACCCCAGGAGGACAAAGCGGAGCAAGGGGCAACAAGGAACCAGCAGCCTGTGGTCAACCCGAACCTGGGACCATAAAGAGCAGGGAATTCTGGGAAAATGAGTTGCAGTTTACCCCGGGCGACACGGTACACTTGACAAGTGCTGTCTCCCAGCTGGGGATGCCTCACTGCTTCCTCCACCCCTCCCCGCTGCCCCTCTATGTGCACCTGCAAACATCCACCTTCTGCTTTAGAAGTACACGTGTGCCCTTGGGTCCCTGAGCCCCCCAGCCCTGAGGGCATCTGTGTCCATGGGCTCCAGAGGGCAGGGCTCGGCGAAAGGATCACTGAGGGGAAATTTCTGGGGCCTGACCTCTTGGGGACCCTGCAGGGCAGCACCGCCCTGTAGCAGTGCTGGCAGCCAGCACGAGTTCCTGATGCAGCCCCCAGGGCAAGGTTCTCAGATCCCCCAAGAGCTTGGAATGAACCAGATGTCTGGAACACACCAGATGGAGAGACTGGCAGCTCACGTGGCAATGATTGAAGCAGCCTCTCCAGCCCAAAGTCTTCAAAAAGACCAGGCTTTGGGGTCTGCAAGGCGGCCACTGGAGTGCAGGCTCACAAGCTCCCTCAAGGCCAACCTGAGCCCAGATCCCTGCTCACCCAGAGGTCACTGGCTCCTTGGGGGGCCTGGCTGCTGGCAGAGTCCCTGGAGCCCCGCTCTGGTGAACTTGTCCCCCAAAGCCCAGTGTGACCACTAGAGTGTGTCTGCAGAGCAAGGCTTAAGGTCCCACACCAAGCCCCTGTGGGGAGCTGCTCAAGGCCAATTCCACAGTGCCCCCCAAGGGACAGGCACCGAGGTGCCGACCCAAGCAGCCGCTCCACAGGGGGGATCTCAGCGGCCATTTGCTAAATACAGTCTCCCCTCTGCACACGGGGACTGGGCTGGCACCTGGGGCTCCAGGGAGAGCCGTCCACACGGTGAGCGGCCACCCCGCGGCTGCAGAGCCATGGACGTAGCCCTGTCTGCTGGAGAGGGCGTGGCAGGGGGTGGAGGGCGCCACTCTGTGGGCCTCCGCCGGCTGCCTCGGGTCCCCGCAGGGCCAGGAGGGGCTAGAACAACGTGGGCTTGGACTGCGGGCCAGAGACGGAGAAGGAGATGTGAAAGGATGTCAAGGCCTGTGGAAACGTCTCCAGCCACTCCATGTGGGACATGAGTAGAGCACCTGAAGCTTTGGGGAATGGAGACAGGGCAGGACATTGGGGACAGGGTCCCCCCCAACCAGTCTCCTTGGCCCCCTCAGTTGGAAGGAGTCAGCTGTGTTCTTCCTCCAGTTCATGGGGAAGAGGGAAGCCACTGGAAGTCTCAGGCTCCCGTCAGAGAAAGTAATTCAGCCTGAGTGCTCCCACACTCACACGTTCATAAAACCACACACACTCACACACACTCACACAAACCCCACACAAAGTCACACACACATTCACACATATTCACAGAAACCATTACCGTGGACCACACACACTCACCCACATATACACCACATGTGTGCACACTCACACACACACACACACACTCACACTCACTGAAGCTGTGCCTCGAGACTCCCGGTCCCAGGGCCTCCCCACCCCTCCTCACAGGCTCCTCTCTCCACTGCCGACTCCACCTGGGCCTGGACGGGCTGCTCGGGCAGTGGTGTGTGCCCTGCCTCTGACCACAGACCACAGGCCCTGCTCTCGCCATCGGACTGGCTCCCCCTCACACTTCAGTTCCAAGAGACAGGAAGCAAAGACCCGGCCCCCGACCCCATTCTCCTATGGCCCCGCACCTTAAGCCCCCCCACCGCCCGCTTTCCCCCAGACTTGCCCTGCAGGTATTAGCCATGACCTTCCAGCCCCCGGCCACCCAGCAGGAGCTTGGGGGCTGGGGCTCCTTTCGAGGCGTGTCGTTGGGAGGCCCTTGTACCACTTGGAATCTTTAGCCGTCACACCTCACTGTGGCCAATGGCAGCGCAAAGGGAATTAGCTGAAGGATGGCAGCTGGGACGAGGTCTCCCTGGAGAGTCTCCCATGGCCTGCTGTAAAGTGCCATTGAAGGGTCCACCGTGTCCCTACAGGGCTAAGGCCGGGGGCGAGGGAGTGAGAGGAGGGGCCAGCACACTGACTGGTGTCAGCTGAGTGAAATGCGGGTGTAAATTTTCAGTCCTGGGGCTGAAAGGAACACAGTGAGTATCAAACTGAAAGAAGACCAGTGTGGCAGGAGCAGAGAGGGAGAGAGGGAGGGAGGGAGAGCGAGAGCGAGAGCCACACACACAGAGTGCCACAGAGAGAGAACACCACGTACTGAAGCTAGAGGACAAGCCGTGTAGGCCTCGTGAGCCTCAGGGAGGGGCTGGTCTTTACCTAAGAGTTAGGAACCCACTGAACAGTTTGAAGTCAGAGATGCAAGTGCACTCGTGTGTGTGTGTGTGTGTGTGTGTGTGTAACATGAGCACGTATTTTCAGGTGTTTTCTCTTGCTTCCTTGTGGAAGAATTATGGGGGGGCAGGGCACAGAGTGGATGCAGAAAGTCTATCAAGGGGCAGTTGGGGTTGTCCTGGGAGAGATGGTGGTGGCCTGAGCAATAGTAGTGGCAGCGTCATAGAGTTGAGCCGATAGGGCAGATATAACAAACCTAAAACATGTGGAGAACTAAGCAAACACTGTGGCTGGTCAGATGTGGAAGGTGAGTGAGGGACGTGTCTCTGATTTCTGGCCTGTGACATGGGTGTATGGGGGCTCCAGTCACTGTGGCTGAGGACTCAGGAAGAGCATAGAAAATCATGAGTTCTATTTTGGACATATGAGTTGGAAACATCAAAGTGGAGATGACAAGAAGCCAGCTGGATATAAGGGGCAAGGGCTCTGAGGAGAGGTTTGGGCTAGGGACAGAAATAGGGTAGCACGGAGAGCTCCCAGAGCCCCCCCTCCCAGCCTCAGGCCCTCACTCCCTCCTTCCGTGAAGGTTGCATGCCAAGGCTCTCTAATAATTGCCCAAAGCCACAGGAGTTGCCTTACCCAGGGCTTGTGGCCACATCCCTCCAGTCTCTGCGTTTGTCTTCAAGTGGCTTCTCCTCTGTGTCTGTGTCTCTCCTCTTCTATCTCTTATAAGAACACCTGTCATTGGATTTAAGGCTCACCTGGGTCATCCAGAATGATCTCATGTTGAGATTCTTAATTTCATCACATCTACAAAGAGTTTTTTCCCGGAAAACTCACATTCACAGGTTCTGGGAGTTAGGGCGTGCACATATCTTTTGAGGGACTATCGTTCACCCCATTATACCTCTAGAGCCCAGGACCAGGCCTGTCTAGCCAGACTCCTGGCGAGAGGACAAGATTGGGCATCAGAGCCCACAACCAAGGGCCACAGGGGACCTCCCTGCCTCTGCTCCAGGGGAGGGCCCCTGAAGCTGTGCTGCATTTGGCCCCCTGAGAACCCTGCTCCCTAAGGCCAGAAGCACCCTGAGTGGGGATCCCAGCTTCTCCCCTATAAGCCAGGGGCAGGCAGCTGCTGTCCTGGGAGCATCAGCATGGCGGGGGGTTCTCACTGCAGGCCTGCACTCTCCTGGTCAGGGCCCATTTGAAGAGAAGATGCCTGAGCTCTGGTTGCGTAAGGAAAGGTACCCACCTTGTGCTCAATTCCCAACAGCCAGGGCGGGGATGGACAAGAACACGCCATCCTGCTGTTTTTCCTTGCTGCTTTTCGTCCACAGTGTTTTTCCCATTCCTAACTTTGGGAGGAACTCATCACTGTCAACGGTAGGCATGTTCCTGTGGGAAAATGCAGACCCCAATGCCTACCCTGTGGCCCGGTTTGACAGTCACATGGGGGGACCAAGGGAAAGACCAATGCACCCAGTAGCTCTTCACTACTCCTTCTCCATCTGTCTGCACACCGCTCCTCCCCGACTCCCCTCTCACTGCCCTCACTTTCTTAGCTTTGCCCTCCTGACTCAAGTGGGCTGGTCCCTTATTGGGGTGCCATGGCTGGGCCACATGGTGCTGACTACGCCGCAGGGATCCCGTGGGTCCCAGATGGATGGACGGATGGATAGATGGACGTAAAGTAAAGCCCCAGAGTCTGAGACGTGCGAGGTGCGCAGCCAACACTGCCCCTCCCCTGTCCCCTTGGGGGACTGCGGTGGACGGACCACTGCGACCCCGAGCCCTCGAAGCAGCCCGGACTGAAGGCGGAAGTGCCCCGGGGTACGCAGTGAGCCAGGCCAGAACCCCCACGGGGCGCGCCGGGGCGGCACGGGCCGTCCCTTCCTCCCGCCGCGCCGCGCATGCTCCGTGCCCCCACCCCACCCCACCCCCGCGCCCCGTTCCCACGCCGCCGCCGCCCCGGCCCCGCCCATGCCTCGGCCCCGCTCGTCCGCTCTGGACTGACGGACTGCCGCTCAGAACGCGCCTCCCGAGCGGCGCCCAGCTGCGAGGTCGAGACGCAGCCAGGAGCCCCGCCGCCTCCCCTCCCGGGGGCGCTGACCCGGAGGGCTTCTCGGAGGTGGCAGCCTTGACCTCGAGCCTGCCCGGAGGCTGGGGCAGGGGGAGGAGGGAAGGACAGCCCAGAGGCCCGCGAGCCGCTCTCGGCAGGTGGCCGAGGGTCACCCTAGGAGGTGGCGAGCGTGAGCGCGGAGAGCTGCTGGCTGGCCCTCGGGGCCGCCCCCTTCGCCCGCCGGGGAAGGGCAGCCCGTGTTTCCCAGTTTCTCTCCTCTGACTGCGGTTCGCCGCTGATTCTGGGGCTGGCAGGAGAGCATCCCAACGCCAGGCTGCCTGGTAAGTTTGGATTTCGCGCCTCTGCGTGAGGTCGCAGCACTCCTGCCCAGGGGCACCTGGCGAACCGTCCGCAGGCATGGGCCCTGAGGGTGCCCGGACGTGCGCCTGCAGCTCTCAGGGTTGGGGGTTTGTGCCCCTTGGTGGTATGGAGTGTTGGCGGGGACGAGCACGCCAGGGGAAGGTACAAGAAGAGGAGGCCAGGGGCCGGACGGAAGGACCGCAAGGGCAAGAGCTGAGCTGGCCGAGCGGGAAAGTGTGCGGGGCTGCCATGCAGGGCCAGCTGTGGCAGCCCTCCCGTCCAACAGACAGCTGCGAAGCACGCCTGCGGGCCAGGCTGTGGGCACTGCAGATACTTCCTCAGGGAGCAAAACTGCAAAGCCCTGCTCGGGGGTCCAATTCTAGTGGCAGGACACAGGCAATAAAGAGTCAACGTTTCGGGGCTTCCCTGGTGGCACAGTGGTTGAGGGTCCGCCTGCCGATGCAGGGGACGCGGGTTCGTGTCCCGGTCCGGGAAGATCCCACATGCCGCGGAGTGGCTGGGCCCGTGAGCCATGGCCGCTGAGCCTACGCATCCGGAGCCTGTGCTCCGCAACGGGAGAGGCCACAACAGTGAGAGGCCCGCGTACCTCAAAAAAAAAAAAAAAAAAAAAAGAAAGAAAGAGAGTCAACGTTTCAAATTAAGAATTACAGAGTACGTTAACCAGGGGGAAAAATGGAGCAAGGGAAGGGAGGTGAGCGGTCGGGCTGCGAGTTTAAGTAGTGTGGTTAGAAGGCAACATTTCCAAAAAACTTGAAGGAGGTGAGAGAGCATTCTGGGCAGAGGGAACAGCCAGTGCAAAGGCAGGAGTGGCCTGGTGCGTGGCCGGAGCAGGGAGAGCAGAGGAGGGCGAGGTCAGGAGATGGACACCCCAGGAAGGGCTGGTAGCAGGTGGCCTCTTTCCGTCCGGGTCAGCCTCTGCCCCCGGAAGGGCAGGGCCTGGAGACACGGGTTTCAGAGTTGCTCCTCAGAGCGCTTTGCTTGGCCGGGCAGCAGGGATGGCCCTGGGCTGACCTGGGGCCGCTCCCAGGCTGGATCTCTGCTCCGGGCTGAGGCTGGGCCGCCCACGGCCTGGGGCCTCCGGCCTTTCCACCAGGTGGGTGGCAGGTGACACAGGTCTCAGAGAATGCTGCGTGGGGCTGAGAGGAGGCAGTTGGGGTCTTGAGGTACCAAACACCAGAGGAAGTCGCAGCAGGAAGGAGGAAGCCCAACCCTAGTGGCCCTGCTTGTCCCTCCTCGCAGACGAGAAGGCCCCAATTCCCGATCCGGCCTCAGTGGGCTTACTAGATGCCTTTCCTGTTGTTGTTTGTTTGTTTGTTTTCTGTTTTCTTTTTCTGGGGAACTAGCCCCATCTCGTGGTCTTCCAAAGACATCAACGCTGAAGCCCACTGGCTTCTCCCTTTGGGGGCCACGTCGTTTCAGGCTCTCCCCATTCCCGCCGCCTCCTCCGCGTATACTCGGCTTTACTTGGGCTGGGCTCAGCGAGCGGCCTGGGAGTCTGCTCCCCTCCGTGGGGCGGACCGGCGTGGGGGGAGCGCCCAGTTACCCTGGCTCCCGGGGCCTTCCCAGCTTCTTGCCCCAGGTGCTGCTCTCTGAGGGACCCTCGCCTGCATGCCCGGTGTCCTACTTCAGAGAATCTGAGCGTCAGGGCCTAGAATCATCCTTCAGCTTCTCCTCCGCTCTGGAGGCCCACCGACGTCAGAGGCTCTCAGGAGAAGCCACTCTCCAGTTCCACAAGCTCCTTCCATATCCTTCCTTCCATTCCTGCTTGGGAGCGTCTCCCTGTTACCACCCCGGGGGAGATCGGGCATTAGGGTCTGTGAGGACAGGGCTTGTCGCGTCTCTTTCCAGGATTTGAAATTATGCTGCCTTTGGGGCATTAGGTCTCAAGGATAGACACTGCTGTGTGTGAGCACCTCCTGGCTGGCACCACCGATGGTCTCCGTCTACAGGCGAACCCTGCCCGTGGCGTTTCTCTCAGCAGTCACAGCTCAAGTTTCTTCTCTCTTGGGGGCTTGCACTGCAGCGTGTTTTGGGATGGGGGATTACAGAATAACACCTCTTCTTTTCAGCTTTTCTGTATTTTTCAAAATGGATGGTGACCTGGCAGTACAGTCGTGATAGAGAAAAAACAAGCTTGTGATGTGTTTCAAAACAATTTGATGCTAGTCTAAAAACCCTTGCTGTTATCAGTATTCTTCCCTCCCCACACCTTTAGCTGGTGCAGGTCCCCCTGTGACTGGTGGTGTGTCCCAATGAAACATGTCTGGCCTGTGGACAAAAGGATGAACACTTGACAGCGACGTTAAGTATATTTGCAACTTTGTGCAGCCACCACCACCTTCGACCTCCCAAATATGTTTATCACCCCAAAAAGAAACCCTGTCCTCATGAAGCAGTCACCCCCCCACCCCACCCAGTCCCAGGCCCTGGCACCCAGATCTGCTCTCTGACTCTCTGGATTTACCTAGGACTCTCTGGACATGTCATGTGTTTTATAAGATTTAAAGGTTTTTTTTTATAGCGAGCCACAGGACAGTGGCACTCTGGAGAGATGACAGGCAGAAGGAGGGACGGCTGCCACGAGGGATGGCGCACCTGGGTAGGGGTAGCTAGTGGTCCCTGGGCAGTGGCCGGTTTGAACAGTTTCGCAGGCTCTGGTGCGTAGGACCTGTCCTTGGTTGTCTGGTACCTGGCCACTGAGTGTGAGACCCCGATAGGAGGGTTTGGGGCGTGGGTTTAGTGGCCCCAGAGAGAGGGGCTTTGATACGGGAGGTGGGTGGTGGGGGAAACTTCCCAAGTTTAGCAAACTGCTTGCGAAGGCCAAGGAGAAAGAGTTTCTAGTCATAACTTCAAAAGTAGGTCAATAAAGCCCTTGTGAAATATTGTATTACATCATATAAATAGAACCATGCATGTGTGGCCTTGTGTGCCTGTGTCTGGCTTTTCTCACTTAGCATCGTGACACTAGGTTCGTCCACACGGTAGCGTGGATCAGTGTTTCATCCCTCTTTGGGGCCGAATAGTATTCCATCGTGCGTCCAGACCATGGTTTGTTATCTGCTCTTCTGTTCATGGACGTTTGGGTTGTTTCCACCTTCGGGCGGTTGTGAAGTGTACCGCAGTTCATTCACATGGATGGACGTTTTTGTGAGAACACTGTTTTCGATTCTTTTGGGCATATACCCAGGAGTGGTTTGCTTACTGAAGGACCACTAGACTATTTTCCCTTGTAATTCTGAACACTGTCAAGCAAACAGACGAGTAGAGAGAATAGTCCAACCAAGCCCGCGTACCCACCTCCCAGGGTTAGCAGTGGCCTCCAGCTCCAGCTTGCCTTATTTGCTTGGGTCCCCCCCACCTCGCGCGCTCTCTCTCTCTCTCTCTTCCTCCCTCCCTCCCTCTCTTTCCTTCTGTCTTTTGTATTTGCTGAAGCACTTTAAAGTCACTTCACACGCCCTTTTCTCCCCAAATGGTGCGAATGTGTCTCTTGAAAAGGACATTTTCTTCCATGACCTGGTGCCACTACCCATCCAACACATGGGCAGCAGTGGCCCCGCTCTCACCCTCCACTCTCCACAATGCCTTTGACTCCTCTTTTGTTCACGCCAGCATCTCATCAAAGACTCCCATTGCACTTGGCTGTTGTCCCCTTAACTCTCTTTTCATCCAGAACAATCTCCCTACCCAGCCTCCTCTTTCCCCCGTGACACTGATTTGCAGAGGAGACCAGGGAACAGCCCACCTTCTGCATCGGGTGCCTCCCTTGTGGTGCCTTTAACTGGTCTCTCTGTCCCCAGGGTCCTCTGTAAACTGGATGCTGGGTCCCAAGGCTGCATTAGAATCAAGTCAGGCTTTGGCAAGAGCCCTCCTGGGCATCCCCACCAAGGGGATGTCCCACTTCCGTCCCACCATTAGGTTCGCTTCCTCTCTTGTGACCAGCAGTAAACGGGGAAGACATCATGTGGCCGACCCTTCCCCCTCAGCCTTCATCTAATGGTTTTGGCATCCAAAATCTCTCTGATTAGTATAAACTTCTCCATCAGACATGCATTCATTTATTTATTCTGGGCTAGTGTTAACTGACAGCTCATCACAGGTGATAAGGGAATTTGGGGCGATTTAACTTGTTCTGAGGACCCCATCCCCTTGCCCTCTCTCCTGGGGCAAAAACAGGCCGTGATGCCCACTCCGCCCTCCCCCCGCCACTGCCTGTCTCCTCCACTCCTCCGCCCGTGACTCCCATGTTGTGGCCGCCAGTTGTCTTCCGGCATTGAGGGCTGGTGTGGAGAAATCTGGTTCTGTCCACTTGGTTGGTGACACGCTCCTCCTGCCTTAGCGTGAGCCCCGGGCAGCCTCACCTTCTCCCCCTCCCACCCCCTCACCCCGCTCCAATTTTCAGCACCATGACCGTGCAGCTAGGGCCCCTCTCAGGGCCGGGTATGGGCCATGCCATTGGCCAGCTACTCTCTTTATTCACCCCCAGCCTGCAGCTCTCAGCCTGAACGCTATCCCTCCCCCAGCGATGGGGGACCCTCCCTCTTGGATCCCACTAGCTTGGTCTTTCTCTTTCCTTGAGAGCAAGTCTGTTTGCAGGTGAAGGAGGTATGTGTGTTTGGAGTTTTTCTTGTTGCTGTTTTTTTAATTTAATTTAATTTAATTTTTGTATACAACAGGTTCTTATTAGTTCTCTATTTTATACACAGTAGTGTATATATCTCAATCCTAAACTCCCAATTCATCCCACCACCATCACCCTCCCCCTGGAGTTTTTCTTTAAGAACCCCGACCTCAGGGGGCAAGGGGGCAGCAGTGGGGCTTCCAGGGATGGCTAGAAAGTCAGGATTGGGGTGCTGGTCACGTGGGAGGAGGGCTGAGAGAGGAAGGAAATGAGAAAAAGGAAAGAAGAAACACACTCCCTTGAAAGCCTGACTAGGCAGGCCCAGCACGAGGAGACAGAATCCTTGTCTGGTGAAGAGAGGGGACAGAAGCTCAGTTTGAGAAAGTGTTATGGATTGAATTGTGTCTGCCCCCGCAAAAGATATGCTGAAGTCCTGTCCCCCAGCAGCTCTGATTGGGACCCTATCTGGACAAGGTCACACTCGGCGCATGGGCTCAGCTCACACCTGGCTCGCTCCGCATTAGTGTCTCTGCGCCCCTGCGATGGCAGCCATGCTCCTGATGGCCAGACGCAAGGTGAGTGGGGCTCCCTGACTGTGGGCGGCATCTCCCCCAGCAGCCTCTCTCTGCCGCTTCCTCCTGTCCCATCCTCACAGCTATTGCCGAGCTCTCCAGGGACCCCCCCACCCCATGTTTAGTTGCTACCAGCTCATCCTGGGGCCCACGGAGGTGAATTCCCCTGAAGCCCCAGCAATGGGTTGTTTTAGGTGCCAGTATCTTTTGAGGACGTGTCTGTGTACTTCACCAAGACAGAATGGAAGCTTCTGGATCTCAGACAAAGGATGCTCTACAAGCGAGTGATGCTGGAGAACTACCGCCACTTGGTGTCACTGGGTAAGGGCCTCACACACAGCCAGGCTCCCGCCCTGTGTCTGAGCTGTGTATTTCTGAGCGTCTTTGCTAGTTGGTTACTGTGAGTCCAAGAACACGTGCATTTCCCCATCAGGTCAGTAACCTATTGATGCCCAACTTTTACCTCAGTAGCACAGCGTTTAGCTAAATGGTCTGGGCTTGAAGGTGTTTTAGGTAAATGTGTGGGCCCCCGTCAAACTTATTTTGATATAAAATCACGAGTTAGCTAAATCTCTTCTACCCAAAAGATAGATGCAAATTAGCCTTGAATATTCATATACATCAAGGTGTACTTATTCCATTTTTACCAAGGTTGCCTTTTACGTTCGTTTCATGTTCTAGGGTTTTCAAGCATCTGTTCCTTGCATCAAGCCACAGAGAGCCCAGGACATAGAGGCCCAGGACTTGGAGAAACGGGAAAGAGCTGGGGCAGGCTCCCCCACTGCGCCCCTGCCTTCGGGGTTGAAGGGGATCCTTTTGTTCTGTTTCTTCTTTTAAACTCTACAGATTCCACCTCAGTCATCTAACCCCACAGAAGGAGACTAGCTTCTTCCCCTTGGTTGTTTTTGGCCCTTATCAGGCAGATCTGGGGTTCCCCAGGGAAGCTGTGGATTCCTCAGTGGAGTCTGGCATAAGGAACAGAGACATCTACTGTGTTTGATGGTGAAACAGGGGGCTTTGGCTTTCGGGACACAGGCAGCCCTTCAGCTCTGTCTGCTTCTTGATACTCCCTGGGGCCTTGCTCCAACCCTCTGTTTGTCCTTCAGGGTCTCCACACTGATCCCCCATTTCCCACAGGCCATCCCGTCCTGCAGGCCAAATAATAACATCATTATCCTCTTGGGCTGAATCACCACCTACTTAAGATTCACCATGCATGCCTGGCCCCTGTACACTCAGAGCGCCTTTCGTCCTTAGAGGGACTCTGCCGTTTCTCTGGACCTTCCCAGTGGCACTTTCTAGAGAGTTCTTCATTCTCTGTTCCTGAAGATATTAATGCTGGACTGAGTCCAGGAGTGACTAACCTGCTTCCTTTCCATGGACAGGGTTTTCATCCTCCAAGCCTCACCTGGTCTCCCGGCTAGAGCGAGGAGAGGGGCCCTGGGTAGCAGACGTCCACAGGATGGGGACCACCACAGGGATGCAGGCAGGTGAGTGAGGGCCACTTTGTCAGCTTGCCGAAGCCATTGGCAAAGAACAGCAGCTGATGGAGGGTGGCATGGCCACTTCGGGTGGGACATTCTCTTTCATGGCAGATTTAAATCTGTCATGGAGTCCCCTGTCTCATACCAGCTCTGATATTTCTAGCTCGTTGCCATCTCCTCCCCTCTTGCCCTCCTGTCTGCTGACGGTTATCTTGCTTCTTCTCCCTTGTCCTCAATTCCTGGTTCAGCTCTTCTCAGCCTTGGAGTGAGGGTGAGGGTGAAGAACCAACCTAAATAGAGACCCAGGGAGGGAGTGACACTGGTTGGTGCTCTCTGTCTTTACAGGTGACAGGATGAAGAGCAAACCGATAATTTCAAAGCAGAAAACTTGTTCAGAAGAACTCGCAGGGGCTGACCTTCAGGGTGGCAACAAGGGCCAGGTAGCCGGGCAGTCAGAGGAAACACTTGAGCACAGACGGAAACATGCTTATTGTCCACAGACAGCTTTCAGCAGGGGTGACCCTCCCATGGAGAAAGGCCAAGGCAGCTCCCCAGGTGAGGAAAGAGAGATACAGAGAAGTAGCTGCAGAGGTAGACAGGGTTTGGTTCTAAGGCAGCAGGGTTCCAAAGGTGCAGAGAAACAGTTCCTGTGTCAGCAGTGTGGGAAATCCTTCAGCCGGAGCTCCAACCTCATCAAGCACCGGATCATCCACAGTGGCGAGAAACCCTACGAGTGCGGCGAGTGCGGCAAACTCTTCCGGCGCAGCTTCGCGCTCCTGGAGCACCAGCGCATCCACAGTGGTGAGAAGCCCTATGTGTGCGGCGAGTGCGGGAAGACTTTCACACGCAGCTCCAACCTCATCAAGCACCAGATCATCCACAGTGGTGAGAAGCCCTACGAGTGTGGCGAGTGCGGGAAACTCTTCCGGCGCAGCTTCGCGCTCCTTGAGCACCAGCGCATCCACAGTGGCGAGCGGCCCTACACGTGCAGCGTGTGCAGCAAGGCCTTCAGCAGGAGCTCCAACCTCATCGAGCACCAGCGCACACACAGCGGCGAGAAGCCCTACACGTGCAGCCAGTGCCTGAAAGCCTTCAAGGGCATCTCCCAGCTCATTCACCACCAGCGCATCCACAGTGGGGAGAAGCCATTCGAGTGCAAGGAGTGTGGGAAGGCCTTCCGGGGGCGCTCGGGCCTCAGCCAGCACCGGCGGGTGCACAGCGGCGAGAAGCCCTATGAGTGCAGCGAGTGCGGGAAGACCTTCAGCCGGCGATCCAACCTCTTCAAGCACCAGGTGGTGCACAGTGAGGAGAGACCCTACAAGTGTCAAGACTGCAGGAGGGCGTTCCGCAGCGGCTCCGTCCTCCTGGAGCACCGGCGCACCCACGGCAGCCTGCGGCCCAGCGCCTGCGGCCACTGCGGCCAGGCTTCCAAAGGGAAACCGCAGCTCGGCCGGAAGCCAAAAACTCACTGCAGAAGGAAGCTCTCGGAGGGAAGCAACTCAGAAAAGGCACCGGCCTGCCTGGCCCTCTGGAGAGCCACTGCGGAGCCCCGCCCCGAAGACGAGAAACTCCGTCCAGACTCCGCCCACGCCACCGCCCCCAGCTCCTTCTGACGGGGTGCACCGTGGGAGGGCTGGCTTTAAAATGAGGCCCACGTTCCCCACCTCAACCCCCTCCCTTTGCTCGTTGATGCTGCTGCAATGGAAGCACCTAATGCGCCGCAGGCAGACGGGCCCCTGTGCCCGTGCCAGCTCCTGTGCGGTGCGCACGGGCGTGTGTGTGCCGCCAAGGTGCACGCACGTTTGTATTCCACCCTGGAGCCGCTGAAACTGCTCTTGCCCCATGTGCCTGGGGCCTGAGTGCTGTGGGTGGGAGGGAGCGGGTGCCTTCAATTAGGGAGGAGTGGGGGCCTTCACTTCACCCAAAGACTTGTTAGCGTTTCCAGGTAGAAGACACGAAAAGCACTTTAATCCTTTAATAGCTTAATAGTGGGAGGGACCTGAGGGCATTCAAAATTTGTGGGCTCCACAGCGAGGCTGTGGCTGGACTGTGACATCACCTAAAATTCATCAAGAAATGGTCTGCAAAAGGACTCAGGCAACTGCGCGTGCTCGCGTCGGCAGCCCCCGGAGAGTGGCATCTCCTCGGCAGGAAGGCACAGGACAGCTCGCTTCTGGGAGGAGCGGCCCCAGACCCCATCTTCTGGGAGCTCAGGGGATTCTGCCAGATGGCTGGCCTGGGCCCTGCGGAGAGGCTGAGGCCTGGAGACTCTCGGCTTCTCCGCCCCAAGAGAGGAGCCCTTTGGCTCTGGTCCCTCCCAGCTGCCACCAGCTGCCCTGCTGCCTTTGGTCTCCTCCCCGCACCCTGAGCCCCGGAGCTCACCCCACCTGCTGCCTTCAGACTCTGCCTGCAAAGGCCGCACTGGCCTCTCTGCCCCTTCTCTCCACCCTCAGTGCCTAAAGCTCCAAAGTTAGCTGCTCCCCCTGCAGCAGCCGTCCCTTGTGGCTGGTGCCAGATCAGGAGGAAAGCGGCCGGCTGAGGAATTTGCACAGAGCGTGCCCAGTAATGGCTCTCTCTCCTCAGCTCTCTTTCATGTGACATTGCTTAAAATATTAGAGGTTCAGTTGCTTTGAATGTTTTTGCCTTCAGGGGTAATGTAAGTCAAAAATAGAGATTTTTGCCATATGGAAGTGTCAGGTAATCACTCCTTAAATAAGAATCTGTCCAGCTCTCTGAGAAGGCCTCAGGCAGGAGAGAGGGGGCCGCCCCAGGCCTGACACCAGTTAGCATGCTGGCCCCTCCTCTCACTCCCCCGCCCCCGGCCTTAGCCCCGTAGGGACACGGTGGACCCTTCAATGGCACTTTACGGCAGGCCATGGGAGACTCTCCAGGGAGACCTCGTGCTGCTGTGGGGGGGGGGGGGGCAGCTGCTGGCAGGTTCCACCCTGTCCTGCTCACACTGTCCCCAGAGCTGGGACCAGGAGCTCTGCCACTTGCCATTCTCAGCCCGGCATCCCAGTTGGCTCGCCACCTCCTTCCAGCCCCCTTCACCACCGCCACAGGCTGCCCGAGGGCAGGTGGATGTGATGGGGGCCCCCCACTGGGCCTTTGAGAAGAGCGCACTTTCCCTGCCAGACAGGGAGGGCCAGACACCATCAGGAGGGTGTGGGAAAGCCTGGGAATACAGGGCTCCTTCTGCCCGTGCTGCTTGGAGCTCCAACTGCTAGGACAACTCCAGAAGTGAGAGAGACAGAGAGAGAGATCGAGGAGTTTTATATAGATAGAGAAGTTTTATATAGATATATTAAAATGACTGTACACACTTGTGACTTACGGAAAGTTCCAGAGTTGTAACTTGCTCTTGTCTCATAGCCTCCTTGTGCTGTGCGTGTCACGTTTTCTTTGAGCCCAGAGCTTGGCACTTAGTAAATACTTGTGAAATGAGTGTTGCTGCCTTAGCACATTGAACTCAGGTTCTAGACCACAGTCGGCTCCAGCCTTACCTTGCAGCAGTGGAAAGCATCTGCAACCTTGGGTTTTCCGATAGTAAAAGAAGTATTAGGAGCGGTGTCTTTGCAATCCATGGTAAGGTAGCTGGGAAGCGTGTGTTTATGTGAGGTGCCCACAATGTTTGCTCAGCCGGCGGCAGGGCTTCAGTAAGCCAGCCCCCACGCAGGGCAGGGGATGGTGCCTGAGGCCTTGTGCTCGGGCTCCGGTCTCTTTTTTGTTCAGCCGGAGCTGCTTAGGATTGGGGCAACAATTGCTACGTGACAGACCCCGGTAAGAGCATAGATCCATGCGCACTGCTGCCCATTTCCATCGCTCTAGGAAGTGAACAGTTTCGCTCTTATGGGCCAGTCAGTAACCAACTTTTAATAAAGAAGAGTTGTATCTCCCCAGCATAGCATCATCCCATTGGTTCTACTGGATAAGCTAACTCGATTTTTAATGTAAGTGCCTTTTTTTCACCTTGGACCCACCCAGAGATGACTAGATACTGGGGGCTGGGGTCGTGATGTCCAGTGCTTTCAACAGAAAGTGGACTTGCCGGGAGAGATGCCAGGCACCTGCACTCCGGTCTCGGAGTGCCCTGAAAGGCTCCAAGGTCTCCAAATGCTTACCCGGGTACATGACATTTCTAATAGTAATGCAGCTTTGGTTTGTCCGTTCTGCATCTAACCTCACTCCTGATCATTAGATGTTTACTCTGATGCAGGTTTTTTTTTTGGTTTTTTTTTGTTGTTTGTTTTGTTTTTGTTTTTGTTTTTGCGGTACGCGGGCCCCTCACCGCCGCCGCCTCTCCCGTTGCGGAGCACAGGCTCCGGACGCGCAGGCTCAGCGACCACGGCTCACGGGCCCAGCCGCTCTGCGGCACGTGGGATCTTCCCAGACCGGGGCACGAACCCACGTCCCCTGCATCGGCAGGCGGACTCTCAACCACTGCGCCACCAGGGAAGCCCCTGATACAGTTCTGAGTATCGTCTTCTTTTAGATGTGGTCATCAATCAGATGTGCAACAGGGTGTGAACGGGTGTCGCATGGGATCAGCCAGAGAGTGTCTGGAGAGGACGCTTGCATTTTTCCCTCTACAGTGCCTTGAAATAGGTCTCCCACCAGGCAGGGTGGGGGACTGTGATGGTGGCCCACACTTGCTTTCTGACGACGACTGGAGTATAAAAGCTGAGACTCTTGGGGGATGTCCTGTCTGCTTTCCAGGCCCCCGCCACCACCACCACCACAACATCCCTGGATGCCAGCCCCTTCACACTTCTGGACTGGGCTTCCGCTCCAGAGATGAACTTGCAGGACGCTGGACCAGCCCATAGCACATCATTTGCTCTTTGAAACTTCGGACACTTTTCAAGAGCTGTTTAAGTGCCGTGGCAGTATCTTCACGTAACTGTTAAACTGTCCCACCTGAATTCATTTACTTTGGGTGCAGACAAATAAGGAATGTCTGGGTGTTGGCCTTGAATGACACCCTCTGGTGGAGACGGCATCTATTGCGGTTTGAAGTAATGGCTAGCAATTGGGTGAAAGGTCTCAGGAAAGGCCGCTGACCTAGACGTGGGGGTGAAGACGAGAGAGCATGTGGGCGCCCCTTGGCCCCTGCAAAGGGAAGGTGGGAACCCTTGAAGTGGAGCTGCACGGGGACCAAGGGCAGCCACCCTGAAACAGCATGGATGGTGTCTTAGGACCTTTGCTTAGATTGCCTGCAAGACTAGCTCTACTTTGTGAAGCTGCCAGGACCCCCCCCCCTTCACTCCCTTCCTCAGTGGCGGGACACAGTGGCTTTCAGTTGGGGCTGCTAAGTCTACGCCTGGCTAGGTAGCAAGGGGTAACACGCCGTCTCTGGAGGTCAGGGTAGGACTAAGTAGCAGGTGAACTCTCAGGACAGGAAGCAGAGGTCGAGGGACTTCCAGTGGGTTGGAGTAAAGCACAGGGAACGTGTGGTGCTTTCAGGAACCCTAGAAGGACAGAGGGCTTTCTGTAGGGCAGTCGTAGGGTAAAAGGTCATTAGAACCAGAGGGCAGAGAGCCAGGGATGCCAGATGAAGAAGTTTGGTCTCTAGCCGGTTCCTGAGGAGGAGCAATTTTTTTTAAAACATGAAAGAATTATTCTAAGATCAAGGAGGAAAAAAGTTGACGCAGATGATAACTGCTGGAGTGTGTGAATTTACACATGGATGACCACCAAGTATACACACTAGAGTCACCTAGACAGCTCTGATGCTCACTGGCTGTTCACCCACGGGAATGAATGGCGGCAGCCCGCCACTCACGATGCTTTGACGTGAGCAACCTCAAATGGCACTTTGGGGAACTCCCACTTGCCCTGGAGTTATGACAAATATCTGGAAAACTTAGATCGTTTTCTCTCATGCTAGCCTCAGTGTGTGCATGACTTCACAACACAGGGGCCCTCCAGGATTTGAAGGTTGCTGTTTCTTCATCTTTCTTGACAGCCTTATAGACGTATAATTGGTGTACAAGAAACTGCACTATTTAAATTGTACAATTGGATGAGCTTTGACGGGTATCCACCTGCGAGACCATCACAGCAATGAAGACGGTAAACATACGCCCATCACCCTGGAGCGTCGCCTTGTCCCCCGGGTGAGCCCTCCTTCCTGCCCCTTCCTCCCCCCAGCCCGTCCCCACAACCACTGCCCTTTCTATCAGTACACATTAGTTTGCCTTTTCTAGAATTCTGTGTTAATGGAATCATGCAGTATGCACTCTTCTTGCCTGGCCTCTTAGTATAATGATTTTGAAGTTCATCCTGGGTGTCGTGTGTATATCAATCCTTCGTTTTCTATTGCTGAGTACTATTCCATTGTGTGGACGGACCACAATGCCTGTTGAGGGACATTTGGGTTGTTTCCAGGTTTGGGCCTTCACAAATAAAGCTGCTGTGAACATTTGTGTGCAAGTTTTTGTGTGGACAGATGTTTTCCTTTCTCTTGGGTATACAGCTAGGAGTGGAATTGCTGGGTCACGTGGTAACTCTGTGTTCAACTGGTTTCCAAAGCAGTCTCAGCATGCTACCTTCGCACCAGCAGTGTATGAGGGGTCCACTTTTCCATGTCGTCCCCAACACTTGTTTTTGTCCATCTTCTTGATTCTAGGCCTCCTGGTGGGCGTGAAGTGCTATCACGTTGGTTTTGATTTGCATTTCCCTGCTGACTAACGATGTGAGCACCTTTTAGCGTCCTTGTCAGCCACACTCACATCTTCCTGGGCGATGTGTCCCATCAAATCTTTCGCCTCCTCCTCTGTGTCTGTGTCTCCTCTCCTGTCTCCCGTAAGGATATCTGTCATTGGATTTTGGACCCACCCAGCTAATCCAGGAGGACCTCATCTCAAGATTTGTCGTATGTCTGCAGAGACCCTTTCTCCAAATAAGGTCACATTCACAGAGTCCAGGTATTAGGACATGGAGGCCCCCATTTAGAGACAGGAAGATTCCGAAGCCCAGGGAGCTGGGGAGGGAGGGGGGCAGTGCGCAGGGGCGGCGTGTAGGGTCAGAGGCCATGACGAGAAGAGGATATGCCAAGCATCTAGGCCAGGGTTCCAAGCAGCAGGAGCTGTATCATAGCTGACGCTCACTGCCCAGCTGCTATGTGCCCAGCCCTGGGTGCGATCCATCCTCCTGGCACCACTGTACTGTTTCCATTTTACAAAGGAGGAAACTGAGGTTGACCTGTGAGGTAATTCTTCCGGTCACAGAGTTGGGGAACAGGGTGGGTAGGGGCAGGGCCCAGCACCCAGGCTCTCCCACGGCAGAATCTGCTCACATCACCAAGAGCCGAGGCTCCCTCCCGACTGCCCGGGCCAGGGTAGGCACATGTGAGGGGAAAGGCTGATTCCTTGCTTTTTCTCCTCTTTCTCCACGAGCAGGATTTCCAGGTTCTCTACCTGACGTGCCCTGGCGGGCAGGTGAGGTGCTCCAGGTACCCAAGCTGCCGGGGTCAGGGAGTGAGCGAGCAGAGAGCTTCCAGCTTTCCAGCCTCCTCCTGCCTCCCTCCGCCTGGCCCGCTGGCCCATCCTCCCCAGCCGCCGCCGTCACCAGCCATCCTTCTGCGGGGCTGGGCCTCGGGGGCTGCCCGGTCCTCGTGCCCGCACTCCCGGCCGGCTCTTCGCCACGTGGTTTCCAGCCTGGAGCAGCTAAAACAACCAGCCACGCCCTGCCCCCACCCCGCCCCACACCTCGGCCGACACGGATGGGGTCCGCTGACCCCTTTGGGTGACGGCCTCGCGCTAGGCCTTTCTAGAGACGACCCATCCCGTCCCGGGAAGGCTTACTGCAGGCTTGCCGAGAGCACTTCCTTTCCGCAGAGCCCCAGTGGTGCTAAGCTTGGTGACCGTGAGAAGCGACACTCCACCGTGAGCCCTTCACCAAGCAGGGAGCTGCCCTTGTGAGGGAGAGGCCACGCAACTCATCAGACTTCCGAGTGTCCCCGGAGAGGCGGGTCCGGTGGGGCAGCACCTGAGGGTCCACAGGGCGGCCGAGGGGGGACGTTGTGCAGCCTTCTGCCGGAGCTCCCCCGTCACCGGCCCATCGAGCCCACAGGCTGGAGGCCTCCGAGGGCCTGAGGGCCGGCGCGGGGCTGCAGGAGCCCTGCAGGCTGAGACCGGCAGTGGAGAGACTGGCAAAGCTTCAGCCGAGCTGCTGGAAGGAGACCTTTCTCACCTCCCTGTCCTTAGAGCTCTTGGGTGAGCCCCGCCCCCTTTGTGAATCAGGGAGATGATTTACATAACCTCTCAAACGGCCACTTGAGATGTTTGTAAATCTTTGTAAACCTAAATAAGCCTCCTGCCGGCCTTACAGCCCAGGAGGGCTCTCCTTCAGAGCCCCGGCACCACCTCCTTGAAATGCAAACCTTCAGGAAGGTTCCCTAGCTCCCCTCCAGGCCAAGAGAAAGCTTTCATTGTCCTGAGGATAAAGGGCAATTCTCCAGCACTGAGGGCCACCCTGGTTACCAGAACTTGCCCTGAGCTAGGACGGGCGATCTCAGGAAGTACTGCCTGGCTGGATAAAAGGCTGAGGCTTCCTTCTGGCCTGGCGATCTCACGAGCGGTGGCCGGAGATGGGCATGGCAGGCAGTTGGGTTTAATGCTTAATCAGTAGTGAAGCTGTTTGCTTTCTTTTCCGCTTTCGTGGAGAGGACTCTGGGTGGGCAGGGTCCACGGGGAGGGGGCCTAAGTGGGAGGACGTGGATCTGAGGTCTGGGGCAAGGACCGACGCCAGGCAGAGCTGGGCCCACGGAGTTGCGGGGCCCCGCCCTCCCCTCCTGGCCTCCCTGGGACCGTGGTCACTGTCACAGCTCACCCCTCGTCTACACAGTGGGTGGGCTCACCAAGCTCCGAACCAGTGGGTGCCTGAGGCCCAGGCATTGCCAAGCAAACATTCCTGAAATCCCAGGAAAACAAGAACCTCTTAGAAGCTTCCGAACAGAAGGAACCAGCCACAGCAGAAATGGATTGTCGACTGAAAAAAAAAAACAAAAAAAACCCACAACCTAAAAGTTGAGAATTATGTTTTATTTGTGGGCATTACTGAGGACTGTAGCCCGGGAGACAGGCCTTCAGAGAGCTCTGAGGAACTGTTCCAAAGAGGTAAAGGAGGAGCCACGATATACAGGAAGTTTTGCTTTAAAAAACAAACAAACAAAAAACATGTAGTCTAACGTCAAAAGATTACTGCTAATCACAAAACCAGCCATCTCAAGTTAACGACGTGCTTTTCTACGTCTGGGGAGATTCAAGAGTCTGGGCTCACTGAAATCATTCCCTTGGTATGCATCTTAACTATCTAGGGTCAGTACCCTGTTTTCCTCCATCCTGAATTCCCCTCAGGACACTCCGTCGGGAGGGGGGCAACTCTGGAAGCTGGAATCTGGAGACATGTGCAGGTCAGGGGCGCTGCAGCCAGTGGGTCCTGTTCCCAGCCACAGCCACTCACCCAGCAGGGAAAAGAGAGTGAGGACGCAGAAACTGCCTAGCACACCACACAGGACAGAGGCCTCAGGAAAGAAGAGGAGATGAAGGAATCAGTGGTGGGCGGTCACTTTGCAAAGTGTGCGGGTCCATCTCCACGGATGAGGTCATTGTGCTGGAGGGTTTCTGTGTCAAGCTGGCTAGGCTACGGTTCTCAGTGTTCAGTCAAACATCCGTCTAGATGTCACTGTGAAGGGATTTTTTAGGTGAGATTAACAGGGAAATCAGTAGACTTTGAACAGATCGCTCTCCATAATGTGGGCGGGCTGCCTGCAGTCAGCTGAAGGCCTTATGACAAAAGAGGAAGGGATTCTGCCTCCAGGTGGCCTTCGGACCACAGCTGCATAAGCTGATTCCATACACACACGCGCGCATACACACACGCACATCTATAGATGTCCTACTGGCCCTGTTTCTCAAGTCCTCAGCATGTGACCCTTCTTTGCAGACCAGGATTCACAGAGGTGGTCAAGTACAGAAGAGGTAAGGTGGGCCCTAATCCAATAGGACTGGGCCTTTATAAAAAAGGGAAATTTCTTTCCAATTTGTGGTACTTAGTTACAGCTGCCCTAGAAAACTAATGAAGCCCCCCCAAAAAAACCTTAAGCAGCACACCCTCAGACCATTATCCAAAACAATTAGAAATCCACAATAAAAATGACCACAAAGTCTCAGCAACTTGGAAATTAAGACAAACTCTACTATGCAAGCAGTAGATGGGTGAGGAAATGCAAACTGAAATTAGAAAACATCTCCTAATGCAAAGCAAAGAGGAACATTTAATGGCAAACCTATGGGACGCAGGAAAATCTCCTTCAGGGCAAAACTGCAGCCTTTGAGCGCCTTAGTTATTCAAGATGGAAGCTGACAAAGGAGGTTAGTGTTTCTCTTAAGAAATTAGGAAAAAAAGAACAAAAAGTGACCCAAAAGAAGACAGACAGATGGGATTCATAAAGATACAAGCTGAAGTCCTGCGCACACGGTGCCTCACGGCCTGCGGCTCCCCGAGGAAACACGCCTCCAGGCTGCTGCTCCAGGCTTCTGCATGGCCTGGTCCAGATTCTGTCCTCGTCGCCTTGTCCCTCTGCCTGGATAGTTCTGTTCTCAATCAGGTATGCTCCTGATCACAGCTTCGTCCCCACTGGCAGACACGGATGTGGTTGTGAGCCAGTGACGCTTCTTGACGAGGGGCAGGTGGCCGGCCAGGGCGAGCTGGAGCCGTGGAGTTGACTCTTTGGGTCTGGCCCTGACGGGCAGCGTAGTCACTGTGAGTCCCCTCAAAGTGCTGGGTCTCAAGAGCTCAGTCTACTGCACAGCCACGTTCGGCAGCGTGGATACATGAGGTCCCTCCCCCCATTCACCGGCCCAGGGACCCGAGGTGGCGATGACTAGAGCTGCCATGAGCAGAGGTATACGAGTCTTTGTGTGGACGCATGAATTCATTTCTCTTGGGTGAATAAATACCCAGGAGTGGAATCATTGGGTCATTATGTAGGTGCATGTTTAACATCTTAAGACCCAGCCAAACTGCCTTCCTAAGGGTCTGTCCCGTCTCCCATCCCCACCAGCACTCAGTATGGCCAGTCTTTTGTATTTTAGCCATTCCAATAGATGTTAAAAGTTCGGGAATTTAAAAAAAAAAAAAAAAAAAAGTTCGGGAATTTTGAGAGTTGATTGTTAAACACCACCATGATTAAAAATTAAATTGTATAACCTTTCATTTAAATTGTATTAAAAAACCAAGGAGATACTCAAAATTCATCATGCCTTATTTCCCCCCTCGCACCCATGTCACAGCGCACCACCCAGAATCTCTTCTCAACCACATGAGTAGCCTGAACGTGGCCTGGTGGGAGGATTTACCCCACAGGAATCAGCACAGCCTACAAACCAGGGCTTCATCTCTTATTGTTCAGTTGATTGTGTAGACTTGAGTCTGTAGCAACTACACTGTGAATAGCAAAAAAAAAAAAAAAAAAAAAAAAAAAAGAAAGAAAGAAAAGAAAAAAGGAAAAACTTCCAATATCAAAAACTACTATCCAATTCGGCAGAGAGTTTGCTCACGTCACCAAGGAACATGCGAGGTTCCGACACACACCTTTGTTGTTTCAGTTTTGTCTTAGTAAGATCAGTGAAAATACCAACCAGCGTTTATGTGGGAACCGCACTCAGCCATCAGTTGCAACCGTGGGTCAGGTACAAATACAACAGTTTGTCAAGTCAACTGAAGGGGTTTTGGTGAGACTCAACTGGCCATATGGAATTTACAAACAGTGTATTGTATATTTTATTGTATATTTTATATAAACTGTAGATTTTATTTGTAAACTGTGTGCTTGCATCCTTTATGTCAGTACAGTTTATAATAAACTTACATACGTCTGGATGTGTCTGGATGTATCTGTGCGCATGTGTATAGAGACAGACACAGAGAGACAGAGAAATAAATACACCGCACACACGCGTGCGCACGCATGCACACACACACACATAAACAGGCTTACGCTTACTTGTCACCATGTATCAGCACATCACAGCTTTCAGACAGCAGGGGGGCAGGTCCCAGCCTGTCTTCTCGGCGCAGAAGGCACACGGCTTGGCCTGGCCAGTCCGAGCATGGGCTTGGGGAGGGCACCTGAGGCCAGGAGAGCGGGGACTGGTGAGGGAATAGCACCTGGGCCCTCAAAAGGTGAGAGGGCACGAAACCCGAGACCACAGCGGCAGTGGCCACAGATCAGGCCTTCGACCCGCCCACTCGGGCCTGGAGAGGCCCTCTTGGCCTCAACCGCTCATTGAGTCGGTGGCCGGGAGCCTGCCCGGTCAGATAAAGGAAGCGGGCCCTGCCCGGGCACCAGGGGATCTGAGGGGCCCTGGCCGCCTGCATCCTCACGGCGCCCCTCTCTCGGTTCCACCTGCCACAGGCTCCTGGACCGAGGCCCCGCCTGGCCCTCTCCCGGGTGGGTGCTCTCCTGGGGCAGGGGGCAGTGCACAGACCACACTCCCAAACTGTTCCCTGTGGCTCTTTCCCTTATGGCGTAGCCGCCCCACCCCTGCCAGCCTGTGTCCTGGCCACACCAGTCTGCCACCTTGCACACTGCAGCGGCTCTAGTCACTCTGACCCACTCAGTGTTCCCGGACAGCCCGGCCGGCTCAAAGCTCAAGGCTTTGCTCGTGTGAGTCACTCCTGGTCGTGGCTGCCCCACCCCACCCCCGCCCCTTCTCACCTGCTCTCTGCGTCCTGGACAGCCCGCCCCTGCCTTCCCCATCCTTTGGTGACACAGGTGGGGCCCCAGAGGCAGGTTAGCCGGCTCCCCAGCTGAGGCGGCTGCCGAGAAGCTGACCTCGCACCGAGCAGCCTCGCGGCCCTCCTCGGGCTGTGCCACAAGGCACACGGGGCCCAGAACGGGCTCCTTCCAAGCTGTCGCCCTCAATGCGCCAGCCAGCCACCTCTCCTACACGCTCTGGGTCACCTGGAGCGCGGGGCAGCCTGGAGCCCCCGTGGTACCCACCCCTCATGCTTGACGTGTGCCTTTCAGGCCCTTCCCCAGCACCTCCGCCCTCCCCCCGGACCTACCGTATCATTTCACCCTGCTGCCACTCGCAGAGCTGGGACAGAGGCTCCAGGAAAGGAAGGAGTGGGGCTTTGCCCCTGGAGGCCGGGGCTGCAGCTCCCTCTTCCCTCTGTCTCCTCGACACAGATTCGGGCCACACAGATGTCCCTTAGGTCCTGCTCGCTGATTTCTTAGGTCTCTGGGGTGACAAGGCAGGGAAGGGGTGATCATCGATGGCACAGTAGGAGACCAGCCAGGGCAGAGGCCCATGGCCTGAGGTCCACAGCCCCAGCCTGTCGGCCCCTTGGACCAGGCTGTGAACGCCGACGGCTCCCCGACCAGGCTCACCGCAGAGATAGGCCACAAGGGGGCAGCCCTGGGGTGCTCTGCTCGTGCCCCTGGCCTGGCTCCCTCTTGGCCCACTCCGGGCAGGGTGTAGGGAGGAGAGCAAGCGAAAGGCAGCTGGTGAGCGGTTGTCAATGTTTATTGAAAGACGGGGTGGAGGGTGGGCGCCAGCGGCAGCAACCTCTACCAGGGCACGGGCCGGGGGAGGGGCCGGGAGGAGGCTCTAGGGCTGAGGGGCAGGTTAGGCCAGGGCCAGGGAAAGCCCGGCAGGCGCACAGGCCCGCCAGGATGGGCGGCAAGGCACTGGCCCAGGTCCAGCTCCGGGCCACACAGCCCGGCTGAACGGCGGAGGCTGGCACTGCCCTACTGCAGGGAGTGCGCCTCGTCACCCTGGGCAGCAGCGTTACCGAGCCCCTGGCTCAGGCCTTGAGACTCGGGCCGTCGGGTGGCACGTCCATGGGCTCGACACGGGCCCAGCTAAGGGCATATGCTCATCAGCCCAGGCGAGCAGCTCGGCGGCGCGGTGCAGAAACCATGAGCCGGGTGTGCACGTGGCCCTCGGCTCCGCCTGGACGTAGCAGCGGAAGAGGCTGCCCAGGCTGTAACCCTTGCCGCCCTGGGCCCGGGTGCCATGGCTGTGGGCATGGTCCAGGCCCCGCGGCACCGGCAGCGTACCCAGGCAGCTCCGGGCACAGCAGGGGGAAGTCATAATCGAAGCCGTTGTGCGCCACGAGGCACAAGGGGCCCTCCTGGTAGCTCAGGAAGGCCTGCGGTGTACGCACCACAGCGCTGTCAAAGCCGGCCTCCTGGCACCTGGCCAGGCCCTCGCTGCTCACGCCGGTGATCTCGCTGGCCTTGGCAGTGAACGGGCGCTCCGGGCTCATGCAGAGCGTGAGCTCATCCGGGACCTGGGGCAGCACCGGGGCATCAGACTCATCGCGCTTGGGGTTCTCCAGCGAGGAGCGGTGGATGGCAAACGGAGATCTCGGCGATCTTGGGGTCCACACTGGGGAGCCCGGTGGCTTCCAGGTCCAAGAAGACGCAGGTCTCAGCCTGGGGTCCCTTGGACATGGGGATGTTTTCACAGGGACAGTGAAGCCTACAGCTGCCCAAACAAGAGGCACAAAACCTGAGGGCCAAAGAGATGGGGATGCCTGGAGTTGGCCACCCACAGCCGTGCCCATGGCCAAGGTTCCAACCCTTCTGGGTTCACTTCCTGCCACTTCCCAAGCTGGGACCCAGAGACCAGGCCCTGTTACTTCTGTCCAGGATGAGGTGTCCTAGGGGGCTTGTCACCCCATCCATTTTGTCCTTCAGTCCCTCCCCGACCATCCCCACTACTACCACCTAGTAAACAGCATAAGGAAGGCCTGATGTGCCCAGACCCCAGCCCAGAGGCCTCTGCCTCTTGCCTCCAGTATACGGACAGGAAGACCATGCCAGGTCCATGTCACTGGGGACTTGGGGAGGTGCAGCCCAAGACGGTATGGTCACGGACACACAGTGGCCAGGCGCCTCAGGCACAGCACCCCAGGTACACACACACAAGAGGGCACCTGAGAAAGCCCTCCCGGTGATCCCCAGCCTCCCTGGCTTGGCCTGTGCCCTGGCACGCGGGTGCTGGCCCCAACTCAGCCCCCCGCCTGTCTCCGGGCCGCCGGCAGCTGCCACGCTGGCTTACCGGGAGCGGGCGCTGCTCGGCTTCCTGGGCTGTTGGGCAACCGGCTCCACACAGGCTGCTCCGAGCGGCCTTTAATCTGTGGCCGCGCCCCCCTCCCCCCAGCTGCCTGTCGGGCAACCAGGAGGCCTGAGGCTGCAGGACCTGTGTGGCCGGCTCGCGGCCCCCTCCCTTGCCCACAGCCGCTGGGACACATGCCCCGTGTTTACAGATCGGAAATCCAGCTCCTGGGCCGCAGGCAGGGTCCCAACAACGAGCGAGCAGCGCAGCCCAGGCCGAAGGAACGTGTTGTCACAGGCACGAGGAGGAAGCCCGAGCCCTCCGCCCAGCCCTGCCTCCCAGTGTAACTTAGGTTCAACACCCAGCCCCAGGCTGGGGCATCTCCCACGGGGGCATCTCCAAGGCACAGCTCCCCGCCGTCACCAGTGAGCCGGTTGCCCCTCGTGAAGCTGAAGTGAGCTGTGAGGACAGGCCTTGGTGCGGGCTCATCTTCCACCAGGAATGGGAGATGGTATCTGTTTCTCGGATATAAGGACCCAGAACTTCTCAGGAGCCTTTAGCGGAGGCTGCCAGGGAAGGAGCAAGGGAAGCGAGGCAGGCGGAGGCAGCCCTCCACCGAGCCCTGTGAGATCGGGTGTGGGGGCAGCCCGGAGCCACCCAGACCCCAGGCTCCGGGGCCTTCCCAGCCCCAATGGCTCAGTCGAGGGTGAAGGGCACAGTCAGAACAGGAGGGGAATGAGACGGCCCTCCGTGGTCCAGGAAGCGGGTGACCTCATCCCCGGGACCTCCTCCCGGGGCAAGACATGCCAGCACTCGGCAGTGGGCGCTCACAGGCCCAGTCTCCTGCCGCAGGTCTTCCAGAGTCCCCTGGTCTGTAAAGCTGTCAGTGAACCTGGACTGTGGTGCCCAGGGGCCTGCCCGTCCTCCCACCTCCCAGGGCAGCCATCTGGGGGATGCCCCAGGCAGGCAGGGGACCAGGCCTGGGGGCTCTGGCAGCCCAGGTGGGAGGGGGCCCAGCGCCCAGCCCCTGGAGCCTCCTTGCCTGCAGCAGCCACAGGGTCCTTGGGGAAACGAAGGTGCAGATGCAGGGGCAGGGCAGCGTGGGCGCAAGCGAGGCGGCGACCAAGCGCCGAGGGATGCCCCTCCCCCACGGCCTTCCGCCTGACGCTGGGCTCAGGGAGGCGGGGCCCCACCAGTGGTGCCGGCTCCCGCGCTTGAAGGGAGGGAGGTGGCTGTGAACGGCGCCCTGCTCACGGGAGATGCAGAGAACAGCTTCCTGGCCAACCAGTCAGGCCACCGGCAAAAATCCCCCAGGCCAGTGCCGGGCGACCTGGGGAGGAAGGAGGAGGAAGCACACGCTCCACTGGCCGCGACCCAGACGCAGCGGGCGCCAGCGGCCAGGCCGTGGGGCAGCAAGGAGCCCTCACGGGGCATCCCCAAGGCCGGCCCCAGGGGAGGCAGCGGAACGGGGCAGGGGGCGGGCGGGGAGCTCTGGCGGCATTCAGCCAGAGGTCGTGACGAGGCATCACCAAGCTTAACAGGCAGTGGCGGCGGCTCGTGGGACAGGCAGGATGGGGCAGACAACCGAGCAGCCCAGGCCGCACAGACGAGGGCAGGATTCACTTCGTGATACAACAAAAACTAACACACCACCGTAAAGCAATTATACTTCAAGAAAGATGTTAAAAAAAAAAAAGTAGGCTGGAGGCAACTTCTTAGAACCTGAGCTTTCTTTTGTCCCCAGCTCACACCGCCCCGCCCCACCTCCGGGCCCTCGTCACGCCCCCCCCAATCGCTGACGGTACGGAGCACGTGGCTACTGCAGGCCATTGGGCAGGCCATCGTTGAAGACCTTGTATTTCCAGGTTACCCCTCCCATTCTGATGGCTGCAGAGAAAAGAAAACAGCAAAGTCAGTCCAGCACTTCCCAGCCCGTCTCTCCACTGGCCTTCCTCAGGTCCCAGGCCCCACCCCCACCCCCACCCCCGAGCCAGGAGCCGTCAAGGGAGCCAGGGCCCGGTGAGCACGGCTGGAAGCCCCCGCGGGCGCCAGGCCGAGCCCCAGGCCGGGGTCCACTCGCTTGGCCACGTCCCTGCCCACCCCCGTCCCCGGAGCCCAGGAGCGAGGGGCTGTTCTGATTTTGATGCTGTGTGGATTTTAGTCAGACCAGCAACCGGTGCACACCCGTCCTCTGCCCTCCCACACAGCAACGTCGGCAACCGGCATTTGGTTGCGCCCACCCCAAGGGCGACTCTGAAGTCAGGAATCATGCGGTGGGCCTCAGCCACCCTCCCTACTCACCATCGACACTCCCTCTGGGGACGGTCACGTCTCTCCGCAGATAGGATTTGGGGGTGTCACTTGCCTTTACTAAATCCTCAGGTTTTCCCAACCTCTAGACGCCCCAGCCCCGCTCTGCTCCCGGGGCTCCCCCGACCCCGGGCGCGTCCTCAGCTCACACGTCTCTCCTTTGTTCCGGGCCCTCGTCCTGCCTTGCCTTCTCTTGGCTCAGGGCTTGGCTGGGTCGTGTTGTCTCTGGAAGCCTGGGCCCTGCTGCTGCGTCCCAGCTACTCCAGATTGCAGGAGACTAGGCCTGGGGATGCGTCTTCGCGGTCCACCTGCTCTGTACTCAGCCCTCAGCTCTGCGACCTCCGCCCTCCTCCTTCCTTCCTTTCTCCGCATCAGGCCTCTGTGCTGCTTTTCTTTGTCCTTGTTTTGTTTATCCGCCCCATTCTTAACTTCCAAGGGTGCCTGCTTGCGCTTCTCCTTGTTGGTGTTTCCTAGGTATGTTTGGACAAGATACTATGTTAATTCAACTTGGCTGGAAAGTTCTGTTGTCTGAATGACCCATGAGGCCTACTTTTCCAGGTCTTTCTTCTCTCTTCCATGGTGTTGGTCCAGGCTGGGGAGAGGAGGCCCTCAGAGGCCAGAAAGAGGTGGCTTTCACCTGGCCACCAGCCGTGTCAGGAGCCCGAGCTTGCCATGCATGTCGATCATTTTCCTCACAGAAGAGCAGGCTAGTCTCCCTGGGAGCGCCAATCTGTACGGACCTGCTCTGCTCACGCCCTCCGCTTCCAGCCCACCTGCCACCGTCCCCGCCCTGGGACTGCCGGCCACACCGCCGTGGGGCTGTCCTCGTGGTTGCGGCTTTCTCCCCCCATTGCATCCATCGAATTGCCTCCATGGACTTCGCTGCTTCCAGAAACCTGTTTGTTTTCAAAATGCATTGATATTTTGATGGCCTGGGAGGCAGAAGGGGCTTTGGGTCCGCCCAGTCGAGCCGGTGACGGGTGAATGACGATGGGACGAGCTGCCCACCCACATCGCCAAGGCCCTGCCCACACACTCGAGGCCACGGCTCTGGGCGCCAGCCCTGTAGGCGCACCCAGTCCCCTCACTCAAGCCCCTCACTTCAGGTGTGGGGACGTGTGACCAACATAGCCTGGCTACTGGCACCCAGATCGGTGGCCTAGCTTCTTATACGGGGAGGTGAAGTAGCACAGACACACGGACCTCCCACAGTGGTGGGCCCGAGGCCGCAGAGACCAAGGCCCTTACTCTCTCAGGTAGACACAAGGGAAACGCCAAGGCCCTTCCAACTGGCCCCTGGCGTGGAGTTGCCAGGGGTCATTTCTCTGCTGTGTCTATAGCCCAAGAACGAGTCTCAGACAACACGAGGAAGCGACGCTGACCACAGCGCTTGCACTCTAGACTCCCTGGATTCCATGGCGAGCAGACACTTCTCTGCAGGCACAGCAGGGGAAGCAGAGGGGTTCACGCAGCTTAGACGGGAAAGGCGAAGGCTGCCGCTGTCCTGTGAGCACGGGGCAGGTGGCGCGCCGTGGAGAGCACTCGCGGTCACTAATGTACTAACGAGAGCATGGGCTGCAAGCGCAGTACTAACAACAGCTACACACACGGGGTGAGACTCACAGCAACAGCGGTGATGAGGATAAACGTTAGGATGGATGTTTAAATGGAGGCTTCTGCTGCAGTTCAGTCAGAAAGAGGCACTCCTGGGTGCCCAGGTATACACGTGGTGAGCGCGTGCACGAGGCCAAGAGCGGCGAGAAGGCCCGCGAATTCACGCAGACAGCCCCCCGAGGGAGGGCTCGGGGCTATGTGGCCTGAAGCCAGTCCTTGGGGGTGCACTGGGTGGGGGGGATTGACAGGCAAATGCTGGAGTCGCCGTTGCCTCAGGCGGTGGATAAGAGTCGGGGCAAACAGTAGACCAACCAGAAGGCGCAGAAGGAGAGGATGGGAAAGGAGATGCCCACGAGGGCTCTGCAGAGCTCTGACAGTCCTGGGAATCTAGAAGGCCACGCGCACGCCCCGGGGCTGTGCGGGCACCCAGGAGAGACCTGAGACGGCCCTGAGCCGGTGCCTCTGCTCGGCCTCTAAGAGGGTGGGAGCAACAAGAAGTGAGGCGGAAGGAAGAGTCGTCAGCCACCTGGCCGAGCGTGGATGAGAAACACGAAGCTACGTATACCCAAGGAGCTCAAAAACCTCCAAATGAGAGAAACGCAAAGCGACCCGCACCAAGACACACTATAATCAGACCGCCAAAAGCCAAAGGGCAAGAGAGGTCGGAGAACGGAAGAGAGAGGGGACTGTGCAAGGGCCTCGGCTACGAACCGATGAATGTCAGCAGATCACAGACCCCCACGTGGGCGGTGGGCGCACAGGGAGAGAATTCTCAGCGGGCAGGGACAGCGCTTGGTCGCGGGCAGGCAGAGGTGGTGGGAGTCTCTAGCGTGCGAGGCATGTTCCATTTCTTAGCCGGGGTTGTGGTTACACAAGTACTGGCTTTAAAGTCATTGGAACTGGATTGAAGGGGAAATATCCAACTTTTCACTTTTCTCTCTCTAAGACTCAGAGAGAGAAAAGGCCCTTTTTCTTATCACAAAAGAACAACAACAACAAAAACCTTTTCTGAGTGTTTTTTTACCTAAGAAAAATAGACTTACTCAGAAAAAAAAGTTTAAAATTAAATTCAGATACAACTTTGCCCCTATCCAACAGCAGAAAGGTTGGAAGGTTCAAAGCCAGCGCTGACGAGCATCAGTAAGATGGAGACCGCTGGCCTCACTGACAAGACAGCGGGAACCCCGCCTCGGGATGGAAGCGCAAATGTCGAAACATGTTCACTGCGACCTTTTTTAAACATTGACCATCAGAGGAGAAATTCTCTGTGTAATACATGTTCGCTGGGGAATACGTGAAGGCTGCAGAGCAGGATAAAGAAAGACTAAACGAACTAAAACACCTCTGATTCCAACACAGAGCAAACCAGCGTCCATGTTCTAGCTGAACTCCTAGAAGGGATTCTTCTACATTTTTTTCCCTTTAGATAAGTGAAATCATACTGTATATTTCTTTTTTGTGTGTTTTTTTTTTTTTGCGGTACGCAGGCCTCTCACTGTTGCGGCCTCTCCCGTTGCGGGGCACAGGCTCCGGACGCGCAGGCTCAGCGGCCATAGCTCACGGGCCCAGCCGCTCCGCGGCATGTGGGATCGTCCCGGACCGGGGCACAAACCCGCGTCCCCCGCATCGGCAGGCGGACTCCCAACCACTGCGCCACCAGGGCAGCCCCTGTATATTTCATTTCTAACCTGCATTTTCCTTTTAACATTACACGATACACACTTGCTCATGTCACTGTAATCAAGTTTTGAAACAACAAATACCGTCCCACCATATTCACATACCAGAATTTACTCAAGCATTACCCAAGGGTAAAACCTTGGATTGTTTCCATTTGTCACTATTGTAAATCCTGCGACAGCATCATGTGAAACGGTATAAAACTAAAAATGACCTACAGGGTCAGTAGTAGAAAATGTTAAGTAAATTATAGCAAATGCCTGAAAGGAAGTGTCTGATGATTAAAAATGTGACTTCAAGAACATGGGAAAACGCTTAAAATGAGATCCACGGGAAAGAATATAATAGTGTACACATGTTGTAATTCTACTCACCTTACACAAAGAAATAAAAGATGACGAGAGGAAACGGAACAGAGGGAAACAGACCAAAATATTAACACCGACCATCTCTGGGCCACCACATTACGTAATGTTTTTAGTTTACCTCTGCACGTCTTTACGTTACGTCTTTACGTTATCCCAATTTCCTACAATTAATGTTTTTATTTTATAATCCGTCAGAAGAGTTTTCAAGGGAAGGAAAACCTTAAGCATTGGAAAAAGAAGAAGAAAAGTGAGGGGCCAGTCCCCAAATGCGGGTCAAGCACAGAAGGAGGCAGGCACTAAGCGGAGGTGCACCATGAAGGCCCTGTCCCTGCCCACCAGACGGGTGGCCACAGCCACAGAAAAGTGGTGACCACATACCTAGACTCATCACAGAATTGCTGCTGCCCCAACAGATCTGCTTGCCCTGCTGCTGCTTCGCCATCCGCACGGCTTTCACCGAGGTGTCAGTGACCTCCACGACCGCTTTCAACAGCTGGGAGGGAGGGAGGAAGGGAGGGGACTTGTGGGCTTGAATGCTGGTGGTCTGACCCACAGAAGGTGTCTCCTGCTTCCCACCCAGGTTGACGCCAAACATGTGCATCCACCCACCAGCCCAGGGTGAGGGCAGGTCTCCCAGCTGGAGACTCACCCATCAGAGCTCCCCAGGCTAGCTCCTCCCCCCTGGCCCAGCGGGGACGCCACACTATCACGGACCCCATCCCACAGAGGCCACGCAAAGCCAGGGTCACGGTGGGAAAAACACTGTCCCAAAGTAAAAGGGCATTTCTGCTGGGAGAGGATGTGCCCTAGCTCAGCCTGTCGGTAGAACTGCAAAGGACAAGCCGGTCAGAGGTTCGGAAGTCTAGGAGCTTTTTTGTTAAAAAACCAAGGCCAGCATCATGGAAGCCCTGAGCACATGTCAGAGTTCCACGCATGGTGACTGTACTCACAACCGTAACCAAACCTAGCATTCCAGGCCAGCCTCTGGGGCTCTGAGTCAATACTGATGTAGTCAGCGCAGCAGCGTGAGGCCACTTTTTCTCATCTGTCTGAACCGGGTCAAGGGCACAGACAGGCAAACTTCTGTCTATCTGTCTGGCATAGTTCTTGGCCACACAAGAACGAACAGGCTGTGATACATTTGGGTGTTTCGTGAAGACAGAGTGAGGCCAATACAGGGACAGAAGCTGGAGGCGGGACGAGGGTCTCCCACATTCAGCTAGGACCCAGTGCAGGCCACGGCACCGTGAGAAATGCCTGCCCCAACCCGCCACCCACGCGCAGGGAGTCCAAGCCTGTCCAAGCCCTCAGGCCCCTCACTGGGGGCTAGGGTGGCGCCTGGGAGGGAGAGGGAGGGGTGAGGGTGACGCTTACTTGGCTGCATGAGGTCAGAGTCTGGTACACGGCCTGGATGATGGGGCCGCACGGGCGGAGGTTGGGGCCTGGGCGCTGGCAGCAGTCTCCCAGCTCATCGTCATAGACTTGCAGGAAAGCCACGATGAGCTGCCGGAAGTCAGAGATGACCAGGCGCAGCTTCTGGTCTAGGGTGCTGGCATCGGCCCCACCCACAGCGGCTCCTTGCTTGTGCTGCGCAAAGCACTGCAAAGCCAGAGGCGGAGGGTCCCTTGAGGCTGCCCTGCCTGTCGCGGGGCACCAGGTCCCTAACCCACTTTGTGAGGCAGGGTCTGCCGCCCACTCCATGCTTCCCCGAACTGGGAGACAGACAGAAGACCAGAGGCCTGCATGGGCCTCAACATCCTCCTCGCGACCTCAGTAATGAAGCTGGGTCCAGGGCTGCGGGGAGGGCCACACGCCGAAAGCCCACCCGAGGACGGTCCTGTCCACTCCTCAAAGAGCCTCCCCACTCCTGCCTTCACGGAGCCTGAGTACCCATCACATTCTAGAAACTGGTGGGCACCCACCACCTCGCTTAGGCCTCCCGACACACTCATCGTAAAGACGGGGTGTCTGAGGCTGGGGTGGGCGACGTGCCTCGCCTTAGGACATGTAGCGGGGCCCCTGCGCCCCTGCGGCTGGCGCCTCACCTCCACCCTGAGCGACTGCAGCTTCGAGGCACTCTCCTGCAGCTGCCGGGCCAGCTCTGCCACCTTGTCGTCCTCTGACTCGATGGAGGGGCTGGCCCTGCAGGGACAGAAGGGGGGACACTTCTGCCCTGTGCCATCACGGGCACTGGGGCACCTGTGGGCCACGCACAGAAGGCCTGTCCCAGGTAACAGACCGAGCGGGGCGCGTACCTCTGCCAGGCATCGCTCTGCTTGTCGAGAAGTGGCTGCACGCCCAGGGGCCACGCGTCACACTCGGGGCTCAGGAGCATCTGCAGGTGGGGGCTCAAGAAGAACTCCCCCAGCAGCGCCTCATTCTTCTCCCGGGTGTCCTCGAAGTGCTCTTTCACACTGCAAAGGCAGCCCCAGGGCCACGCCATCACCGGCCAGAGACCCAAGAGGCCAGATGAGACCGGGCAGAGAGGCCAGGAGAAGGCATCTCCTCCAGTCTCCGAGAGCCCACCCACGTGTGGAGACACCGCGGGTGCCCACCCTCCGCCGAGGTCAGCCCGTGTTCTCCGAGGCCCGCACCACACCTTCATGCCGACAGCCTGGCACCTCGGGTGGCACCCCGGGGTGGGGGTGGGGCTTCCTGCCTAGGCTTGCGGCCCACAGCTCCTGGGCCAGGGAGCAGCCGCCTCTGCGGGAGCGGGGAGCAGAGCCCCAGCCGGAGCTGTGCCCGGGGCTGGGCCCCTAGCCCCTCCAGCGCCAGACGGAGGACCAAGGGCGCCCACCGGCCGTTCCAGGGAGGGCCCGTCCCGAGCCTTTACCTGTGGCAGCTGGAGCCTCCGATAGTCAGGGTCCGGACCACGTCCAGCAGCTGGTCCATGAAGCGCAGCTGCTTCTGGGCACAGGCCCGGCCCTGGGCAGGAAAGGCCACATGCACTCACTGGCCAGGCATGCCACGTGCCCCCAGCCCGCAGCTGGCCCCTACCCAGTAGCCTCGTGGACTGGCCTGGGGCCCCTGGCACAGCAAGACAGGCCATGGCTGTGGCCTGCGCCGAACCCACTCCTTGCGGGGAACAAGAGCTCGTCCCCAGGGGGCGGCAAGCAGCCAGGCCTTACAGCCAGGCTTCCCAAGTGGCAGCCGACTCAGCCCCCTGCCCCAAAGGCGGCTGGGACTCCCGGCAGGGAGCTGTCTGGCCAGGAGCTCAACTCCTTCCTCCTTCCAGAAAGGGGAGGAGGCTCACGGCTGATCCCCATGATGTAAATACAACCTGAGGGGCCCAGCCTGCTCCCTAGAGCCCTGCATAAGCAAGGATGCTGGGAGGTAAGCTGGGCCCGGCTCTCCGCTCGAGCTCCTCGCCGGCCTGCCCTGACACCAGAAAGATGCGCTCAGCCAGCATCACCGGTGACTCAGTATAAAGCCCTCCAAGAAGCACCTGCATTTAAAGTGGGCTGAGAGCTCGGTGCTTTGTGACCACCTAGGGGGGTGGGAGAGGGAGGGTGGGAGGGAGACGCAAGAGGGAGGGGATGTGGGGATATATGTACACGTATAGCTGATTCACTGTGTTATAAAGCAGAAACTGACACACCATTGTAAAGCAATTATACTCCGATAAAGATGTTTAAAATAAATAAATAAAGTGGGCTTAGAGGGAGAGGGCTGAGAGGCTCCTGGTGGCATCTCAGGCCGGGCAGCCCTGTGCGGGGAGCAGATCTGGGGACAGGGCCACATTCTGCTATCATGTTTGCAGCTCAGTTCCCCGTTCACGAGTCTCACGGCTGCGGCTGCCTGGCTCTCGGCTGTGTAGCCAAGAGCTACCTCCTGCCAGTGTCCTTGCCCAAACAGGCAAGGACACCACCTATACACCTATTCCTGGGAATAGGAGGTGGGAGGTGGGACACTGTCTAGACAGAGGAAATCCTGGGCTGAAATATGAGACCAAGCGCCACTCAGGATCTCACAAAGCCTTGACCAGCGCCAGGGTTGCGTGCCGTCCCCTCCTCAACAGACCCGGCTCCAGGAGACCCCCCCAAGCCCAGGAAAGGGTAAGTGTCCCTCACAGCCTGTACACTGAAAGCTACAAAACATCTCTAAGAAAAACTAAAGAAAACCTGAACACGTGGAAACACAGCCCATGCTCAAGGATAGAAAGAGTTAATATGGCTGATGGTAATACTTGCCAAGGTGATCTACAGATTCCACACAATCTTCATCAAAATCCCGATCGGATTTTTTGCACAAATTGACAAGCTGATTCTAAAGTTCATATGCAAATTCAAGGGACCCCCTAATAGCCAAAACAACCTTAAAAAAGAGCAAAGTTGGAGGATTCACATGTCACAATTTCCTACAAAGCTACAGTGATCAAGGCAGTGTGGTACTGGCATAAGGACAGACATATAAACCAATGGAATAGAGTAGAGAATCCAGAAATAAACCCTCACTTTTACGTTAACTGATTTTCCACAAGGATGCCAAGGTCTTTTCAACGGTGCTGGGAAAACTGGATAGCCACATGCAGAAGAATGAAGTTGGATGCATACCTTACACCACACATAAAGCTAACTCCAAATGGGTCAAAGACCTAAATATAAGAGCTAAAACTATAAAACTCTTAGAAGAAAACACAGGTGTCAATCTTAATGGCTGGATTTGGCAATAGATTCTTATATATGAAACCAAAAGCACAAGCAACAAAAGAAAACTAGATAAACTGGATTTCAACAATGCTAAAAACTTCTGTGCTCCGAAGGACACATCGAGAAAGTGAAAAGACAAGCCACAGAATGGGAGAAAACATTCGTAAATCGAATATTTGATGTGACTTATATCCACGATATATAAAGAGTTCTTACAACTCAATAATAAAAAGACAAATAACCCAATTAAAAAGTGGGCAACGGAAGCGAATAGAGACTTTTCTCCAAAAAAGATATATAAATGGCTAATAAGCACATGAGAAGATGTTCAACATCATTAGTCATCAGGGAAACGCTAACCCTTCACACCCACCAGGATGGCTGGTGTCAAAAAGACAAGAACAAGTGCTGGTGAGGATGCGGAGAAACTGGAACCCTCGCACATTGCTGGTGAGGATGTAAACAATTGTAAAATGGCGGCTCCTCAAAAAGTTAAACAATTCCACTCCTAGCTATATACTCAAGAGAACTGAAAACACGTCTTCTGTCACAAACATATAAAGAACAGTCACAGCGTTGCTTGTAATAGCCAAAATGCGAAAATAATTCTTTCAAATATTCTTTTTAAATTTTAAGGGTAGGTGCAGGGTTTCTTTGACTGATATGGGGGTGGGTTAGGCCTGCCTCTGCATGGAAGCCCACGGGTGGGCAGCACATGGGGGAAAGTGCAAGGGCTCAGGAGCCAGAAGCCTGGGTTTGAGGCCAGGCTCTGTCACTGGGTAACCTTGAGAGACTTGTCTGTCACCTTCCCCATGAGATGGGGCTAAGACAAGTACCTCCTGCCAGTGCGGGTGTGACAGTTACTGGCATGTAAAGTACTTACCACGGTGTCGGTGTGCATGAAGCCGTCCACCAAGGACAGGATGTGCTCCTGCCCCTTCGGTCATCACAAGCCAAAGATCCTTCCCGGCCTCCTCAGCCACCCTCCCCTCTCGGCGCTAGGGATGACTGGGGTCTACCCAAAGGAATCCTAGGGGTTCCTGCCCCAGGGGGCTAAGGAGCGGGGACTGTGGGCGCTAGCTCCTGGGCCTGAGGGAAGAAAGCCCTCCCATGCCCACCCCAGCGTCACCGAGGCCCCCGGCCCATGCGGACAGAGGGCCTTCTGTTACCTTCAGGAGCTCGTGGTCATCCAGCCCACACAGCATCAGCTCATGGCCCAGTTTCACCATCTCTGTTGGAACACAAGGACCCAGTTACCACAGACACCCACCCAAACAGCAAGGACACCACACACCCATGCAGGGTGCCGAGTGCTTCCCTGGTAAGGGTGCTCCTGCTGTAGCGTCAGCGGGCCCAGCACCCATGAGGCCGGGTTGGGCCTGCAAGACCCAGGTATACAAGGATGCAGGTGGAGGACACACCAGGTGCCAGGACTGCCTCTTGCTGTGTGACCTATACCCAGTCACTGCCCTTTTCTGGGGGCCAGTTTCCTCACCTGAAATAAGAGGTCGCACTCAGTGCTCTTCCATATAGGGAACTCTTGCTTCTAGCAGAAGCCAGCCAGCTGCCTGAGGAGCCCCCAGAGGCCAGGGAACCTTCCAAACATGCTGTGTGTCACTGTTTCAGAGACCTCGCCAAGCCAAAGCAAAAGGAACCATCTCACATTTGTCAATCTCCTGCACACCTTTCATGCCAGCATGTCCCTTCATTTTGCTGGCAACCCTAGGAGATGGCAACCCTTTCATCTCACAAATTGGGAAACTGAGTCCCTGCGTGGTGCAAGGAATGCTGGGCCACGGCTTCCAGGGAGCCCCGGGCATTTTCTGAGTAACCACCTGGTATACGAAGAAAGGCCAGAACTTGGAGCCAGAAAGCCTGGGGTCAGTGCTCGCTCCATACCCCTCCCCCCAGCCCTGCAGCAATGCCCTTACCCTCACAGCTCCCACCCTCATATGCCTCAGTGGCAGGACACACATCTGCTTTGGAAGGTTTGCTGCTAGAAGCAGAGCATCTCCAGTCATCCTGGAGACACGGTACAAATGCCAGTTATACCCCCAGCACACGTGCTCAGCCCACACCCCTTCACCCCGAATCCTTGCGTACGCCCTGGCCTCCCTCTCACTTAGCCCACATCCGAGTCTCATCGTGGCCGGACTCGTGCCCTGTTAGACCCAAAGGCAGGCTGCAGCCCTCCTCAGAATAAAGGCCAACATCCTTCTGCGGCCCACAAGGCCGGCCTCATCTGGCCCCGTGGCCCCTCTGACCCCATCCCAGCCCTTGCCCTCACTCTACACCCTACGTCAGCCACCCGGCCTCCTGGCTGCTCCTCCAAGCTGCCAGCCACACACAAGCCTACCTCAGGCCCCTTGCGCTTGCTGTCCTCCTGCCCTGAACGCTAACCTTCCTGATACCTGCCTGGCTCCCTTCTTCCCTTCCTGCATGGCTGTTTTTTTAAACAAAGGCCTTCCCCTGCCACCTTGTGTCAACAGCTCCACCCTCCTCCCAACCCACCCGAGCACCACCTTGCCTTCACCTGGCTTGTTTGCGGCGCTTCTCACCATCTGGTGCACTGAGAATTGGCCGCCTTCTGTGCATCAGCTGTCTCTCCCAGCTAGCAAGTGAGCTCCGTGAGAGCAGCACAACTCACTGCTGCACCGCCAGCACCTAAAACAGTGCCGGGTGCACAGTGGGTGCTCCATAAACACCTGTCACGTGAATTTGTGGCTTCTAACCCCCCTACCTGTCCCGGTTTCTCCCAATGATACTCTTTCACAAGCACTCGTGTCTACCACCTGCTCTGCCACTCAGCACACTCCCATGGGGTGGGCAAGGCTGAGCACCCACACTTTACAGAAGAGGAAACTGAGGCAGGGAATGGAAAGGGCCAGGGTTGGCACCTGTGCGTGCATGTGTGTTAGAGGATCCAGGTGTGGCCTGATGACCAGGCTCGCCCGGCCTCGACACGGTCCCATCAGGAGGAAAGTGGCGGACATGACAGTGCTGGGGAGAAGGGCAGTGCCTCTGTGCAGCCCAGGCCGGCCCCCAGGCCAGCCCCGCAGGCTCCAAGACACAACCCCTGCTCTTCTGGCCCACTGCAGCCTCAGGGACAACTGTCCCCAGATAACTAACTTGGCAGTGCCAGCAGCGGCACGGGTCAGGAATCTGGGGTCCAGTTAACCCACCCTGGAGCTGGTGGGGGGAGGGAACACAGGCCCCTGGAAGGATGGACCTTTGGAAACACTGTTGCGTGGGCGGAGAGCCAGCCACCATCTTGAGGACTGCAATGCACTCCCCTTTACCTAATGTTCATGGCTGGGTTAAGGACAGTTTCTGCCAAAAAGCGATCAAAAAGAAGCGGTTCCAAGATAAGGCCCCACAGGCCCACAGAGCGCTGCCCAGCGCGCTCCCGGGAATGCCTCATGTCGCGTGCACGCACACACCCCAGTGCAACGCGGACGGACCGCTGGTGGCGTCGGCGAGAACGGCTGTCTCTGCCCCCAGCACCTCCGTGGATGGGCTGGCAGGGTCTCCTTCACGTGTGCAAGGGAGGGTGGGTCCTAGCAGGCTCTGGTAATATCCACGGAGTGCGCACCATGCAGGAGAAACCACCAGTCCAATGGGAAATTCGCGACCTGCTAAGGAGGCCGTGCACCAGGTGAGAATGGCCCCGAACCCGCCATTCAACACGAGACTCCCACAGCGGAGACCCACCTTGGATCTTCACCTCGGCTGAGGCCCCCTTAGGTGAGCTGAACCTGTCTTGCCAGGAGGGACAGACCCTGCAGGGAAAGAGCAAAGCCCAGTCAGGCCTGAGTGGGCTGCAGGGGCCCCTCACACCCCTCCTTACACATGCTCTCAAAAGCGAATCTTTGTGCCTAGGTGCTAAATACCACTGGAACACTCACTTTAAAATGGATAATCTCATGTGATCTCAACTCCGTAAATTATCAGAGAAACAAAAAACCAAAATATTTCTGAACGCTTACCTCAGAAATGTGAATGTGAATACTGAAATTAAAATTCTCACAATAAGGCTTCCCTGGTGGCGCAGTGGTTGAGAGTCCGCCTGCCGATGCAGGGGACGCGGGTTTGTGCCCCGGTCCGGGAAGATCCCACATGCCGCGGAGCGGCTGGGCCCGTGAGCCATGGCCGCTGAGCCTGCGCGTCCGGAGCCTGTGCTCCGCAACGGGAGAGGCCACAGCAGTGAGAGGCCCGCGTACCGCAAAAAAAAAAAAAAAAAAAAAAAAAATCTCACAATAAAAGACATGAAATGACTGCCCAAGAGAAAACACTGAGTTCCTCAGAGCACTGAGCTCTTTATCAGGAGGAACCCGGGGGCTGGCTTTTCTTGCAATCATGGCGCAGGTCTATTTGGAGGATGTCCGAAACGGCCTTCCCTGCTCTGGCGTCCTTGCAGGCCTGGCTTGGGCCCCCTCTCGCACCCCTACGTGTGTGCCTGCCCTTCTCCGCCTGCAGCGCTTTCTTCCCGCCCAAGCCAAGCACACCGAGTTGGCTCCAGCTCATCCCATGAAGCCCACGGCTGACATCACCGCCCCAGGGAAGCCAGGGGCGGGCTGGACATGCCTGCAGCCAGCTTGGCATCCTTCCGTCACTGCGGGGCCTGGGAGCTGTCTTTCCACTGCGCTCTGACCGCCCAGATTTCAGGCTCACCGAGGTCAGGAGCTGACTTTCTGTTCTGTATTTCTAGGCCCTAACGTGGCAGCCAGCACTGAAATGGTGGCCAGCGGGCATTAACGAACGGATGACCACAGCCCCATGTCACAGAATAATCTGCCATTAGTAAATGCCCATGCTGAGCTCTCTCAACAGAGGGAATGTTTTTAAACTAACATAAGTTAACAGGAGATGATGCTACCCCAGGTCACAGCTTTGAGCCAGCCTCCCAGGTGGGCAAACAGCAATCCCAGCTGTCCCCCCGGCTTGGTGGAGCCCCAGCCTTGATGATGCCACACAGATAAACGGGACAGTGGCCACCTGTAAGCATCTTGCCTTAAGATGCCCAGCTGACGGGCAAGACCATTTCCAGACACAGAGCACATCCAAAGGCAGTAAGGGGTGCGATACACTGGCAGGCGTCACAAGTGACGCACAGCACAGGCCTCCCACTGGGTCTCTTCCATGAGGGGTGCAGTCTGAGCGCCGCGTCCCCAGCCCCAAGCTCCACGCCTGGCACAGCACCGAGGCCATGGGAACTTCGCTCCAGCTGCTTGCCAGGGAGCCCCAGGATGACTGGGGCCAGGACCCCGCCCTGCTATGGCAGTACGGGGGACCAAGCCTCAGCCCCAGGGACCTGCTGACTCACTCGTCACGGTGGGAGAGGGCAGGGTCGGTGTTCGGTGGAAAAGGCTCACTGTTCCTTCCCTGTTCCTTCCCATGCCTCCAAACGCCTGCATCCCAGGTCACACCGGCCCCAACTACGCTGGGGCCCTGGAAGCTAGTGGAGCCGCCCTGACCCGACCTGAGGCACCAGCCCCCCCCCCTACTTGCAGGACTGCAGGGAAGAGGGGGCGGGGCAGCCACCCGTTCTGCCAAAGAGGGCTGGGCGAGTAAGGGCGGGAGGAGGAGCCCCGCTGTGTGAAAAGCTAGGAGGCTGGCCCTGGGCCTGGTTGCTAGGCAACCTTCCCACTCACAGAGCACCAGAGAGCAGAGAGCGCTCAGTGATCCATCAGGCTGGACCTCAGCAAACCACTTCAACACGCTAAAGAATAAATCCCCGAAAGCCTGAGTGACCTCACTCGAAAGGGCTTTCATTAGAGTTGATTTTCCTGAAGCAGCAGGGAGCAGGGCAGAAACTAACGGTGCTCAAGGCCTTGAACGCAAGCACAGCTCTTCGGGAGCCTTAACCTCAGCAATCTAGGGGCCCCACGGCTCTGCCCCGCCCGTGCTGAGGGCCAGCTTGGCATAGAGGACCCCAAGAGCCACCACGCCCAGCCCCCCAGCCAATGCCGCGTGCAGTTTCCAGGTTCCGCCCAGACAGGGGTGAATAGGTGGCCCTAAAGGAGGCTGAAGTGGTGAAGCCACGTGCAAAGAAGCCAGCAGGAAACTGGGAGAAACCGGACTGTGCAATCCTCTGGCCATCGAAAGGCCTACGGCACTTCTGCCAGCTTGGGAATCATAAAAAGCAACCGGACATTACCTGGTTGCTTCTTAAAAGGATTCTGTTTCTTGTATTTAAAAAAGCACTGAAAGCATTTGAGGACTGCAGCCAGAGGCTCTCACCCATGCCCCCTATGGCCAGCAGAGGGACCCAGTCCCCAGCTTGCACCTGGGCCAGGCAACTCTGGGCTGCCTCCCACGAGAGCCTCTCTAAGACCTGACTCTGGCCTCCCTCCGCCTGGGAGCGTGTTCAAGACCCCCGAACTAGCCCAGGCTATCCCCACTACTCTCTCTCCTCCCAGGTCCCTGGACCAGGCGCTGGTACCTCCAGGGCCAACAGTGCCTGTCATGAGAGCCATTGCCATTCCAAGCCAGGCTCCTGCCATCTTTTCCCAGGGCTCTTGCAGCAGCCTCCGTTATTGGTCTCCCTGCCTCCAGCCTCTCCCCTCCAAATCCATCCACCACAGGACTCCCAAGTCACCCTGCCAAAAATGCCAATTTCAGTATGGCACTCCCCTGGTCCCGTGCCTGTCCTGCCCAGAGCGTAAAGTTCAAAGGCCTTCACGTGGCTTGGAAGGCTCCACGTGAGCTGCCCTGGGCTGCCATTCAGGCCACTGCCGCCCGGCTCTCCCTCCCACACCTTGACTCCCCGCTCCTGTGGAAACGAGTGCCCACCATGTCTCGTTCCCTCCCAGATCAAATGCCACCTCCTCCCTGCCAAGGTCCACAGCACTCAAGACTGCAGAGGTGCGCCCAACACTGGGATCAGTGCCTGAGCCTCTGTGGCCACTGAAGTCCCAGCTCCTTGAGGACACCCATCCGTGTGTGGGGCACCTGGAATGGAACCCCGGTAAGCACGTGTCTGTGCACCTACTTGTCACCCCACAGCCTGGAGCATGTCTTACATATGTTCAACGCTGCACTGCGACCTGGGGCTGATGGCGGGGGTGGGGGTCCCACCGGGTGCCTGCCCTCCAGCAGCTCCCAGTGCTCTGGAGAGCCAGACAGGACAGCAGGCCAAGACCCAACCAACAGGCTGAGGGCTCTGGCAGGGGTGCGCTCAAAAGGCTGTGGGTGTCCCGAGGAAGGAGGAATACGTTTTGCCCCGGGAACTGGAGACTTCTGAAAAGGAGACAGGACGTGTGAGCTGGGTCTTTGAAGGCTGTATAGGAGTATGTGTGACATGCAGACGCCTGGGCAGGCTTTGCTTCCCTTGCACGGTGCCAGGCACACACACCCAGCTGCACCTTGACCCAAAGGACTTGGAAATGGGGTCTTGGCCCTGCCTGCCACTCCTCGGTGGCAAGACCTGAGACAGTTCTCGACTCCAGCCTGACCCTCAGCTTCCCAGTCTGAAAATGAAAGGACTGAAGTACATCATTCCCCAGGTCCCTGCCAGCTCTGAAACTAGTAGTTACAGCAAGAAAAAACGCTCAGAAGCCAAGCTCAGCTTCTGTGAGGCGGCAAACAGAGGAGCTGAAGCACTTCGGGGGCACTTTCTTCCCAGATCTGAGCACGGCTTCACTTCTTATCTAAGCAGCTGCTCTCACAGTGACGGGGGATGGAGGACAGCTCCTCAGATAAAGAACAACCCCCATCTTCCCCCCAGCGGGTTGAGTGGTGCCCGTGTACCCCAGGGGTGGGGGAGGAAGAAACCAGGCTGTTACCGTGCATACATCCACTCCAGGATTTCCAAGCGGTACTTCGAGGGGCTACACAGCAGTTCCTGAATGGTCTTTGGTTCTGTGATATAAAGACCCTGGAGGAAGGGGCAGCTGAGGTCCTAAGCAAGGAAAGGGAAAGCCAGGAAGCTTTAGAAAGCCAACATCAGCGAAGGGCTGAAACGCACATCTGCAGTCAGGCTCTCAGCGCACCTCCGTTCACGCACGTTCCCGGCCGCCCAGCACCCACCAGGAGGGTCACACACACCCCACCACCCCCGCCGGGCGCGCCCGGCACACTGGCAGCGCTGTCGATCGCGCCCAGAGTTCAGTCCCCCTCATCCGCGGCTCCGGCCGCCCGCCACTCCCCGTCCTTTACGGACGCCCCCTCGGAGCGCAAGCGGTAGTTTGATTTGGTAGCAACTAGGGGCTTCGGAGAGATTCCGATCCCGGCTCCAGGCTGTGGGAGCAAAGGGAAAGGGGAGGGAAAGGGCCGACGGGGCCGATCGCGGACGGGAGGGAGGTGTCGCGGGGCGGGGGGGAGAGGAGAGGGGATGAGGGGAGAGCCGGGACGGGGTGGGAGAGGGGAGGGGCGCGCGGGTAGCGGCCCCGGGACCGCTGCCTGACCTCGCGGGGCGGGCCTCCTCACCACCGCTGTCACGGGCACTGGCCGCTGACTCGGAGGGGGAGGCATGGACCCCGCCCATCTGTCTCCTCCGGACCCCGCGAGCTCCTCGAGTGCCGGGCCTGTGGCCCCCGACCCCCGCCGCCCGCCCCTGCACTCACTCCGCGCGCCCGGCCGGGTCTTGCAGCGACAGAAGCTCAGGTGCGGTAGGCGCATGGCGCCTGCCTGAAGTACCAGGCGGTACCAGAATGAAGGCCTGGAGCCGCCCAAGGAGCCGAGAAGGACGCCCCACAAGCCTTCCCCCGCAGCAGGACACAGGGCGCAGCCTGCAGCGGCGACTGGGGCGGCGCGCCGGGCGCCGCCGACTTCCGCAGCAGGCCCTGCCCGCCCCGCCGCCCGGCCCCGGCCGCCCCGGGGCGGCTTCTCGGCCCCGCAGCACCTTCAGCTTCGCGAAGACCTCCACGGCCGCCTCGAACACGCTGTCGTCCCCCTCCTCCTCGTAGCCTCCGCAGCCACCGCCAGCACCCAGCAAGGCCATGTTTCGCGCTCGGAGCCGCGCCCCGCCCCCACGCCCCGGGCTGACTGGCCGGCCCAGCTGCCAATCAAGCGCCAGCCGGTGCTCCTCCCGCCCACCCGCCTTCACCGGGGCCCGGGAGCGGCCCGGAGACGCGGCCCACCCCTCCCCCACTGCGCCTTTCCCTGGGCCGCGGCTCCGCCCAGGAGGCTGACCTCAAGGAAGGGGACGGAGCTGGGGCTGGCGCTCAGTAGCCCGCTCTCCCGCCACCCTCCCGCCCGCGGCCGGGGCGGAGGACTCGGCCGGGAGAGCGCCTTCCAGGAGAGGGCGCTCCTACCCTAGTCGGTTTCTCCGCGGGAGGAAGAAGCGGGGCCTGGGTGACCGGACAGAACTGGCACTTGAGCGCCCCATCTCCCAGCGCGGGGCTCTGTCTCCGTTTTCCCACACTCACAACTGTAGTCAGAGGGAGGTTTCATGGGTTCGAATCCGGCCCCAGCTGTGTGACTTTGGGCGGGTTACCTAACCTCTCTGTGCCTCCTTACCCTCACCTAATGTGGATAATGAAACCACTTACCTCCTTGGGTTGTTATGAGGATGGAATGAGGTAATAATTCCTATAAAATACCTAGAACAATACCTGGCATGCAAAAAACACTATGTACGTGTTCACTATTATTATGCTGGGCCCTGCTCCTTCCACCTACCCTTCCTCCAGTCTGTCTTCGACCTTCTGGAAGGTTCTGTGCCTCCTTCCTGCCCTGTCCACTTACAAATGTCTTTGCACCTCTCATGCCCCTCAAACTCAATGAGTCCGAAATGACATTTGTCAGCCTGTCCTCTCCACACACCTCCAAAACCCCCAGCTCAGTGAATGCCCCCATCCCCCGGACCTGCCGATCACATGAGGTAGGAAGGAGCTGGAGGGTGGCTGGTGCCCAAGGAGTGGGGAACCAGCAGCAGGCAGCTGCTGCCAGCCCTCCTTGATCCTCTCCAGAGTCTGTCCCTGCTCTGTGCCCCACCCTGCCATCTCCTGGAGGGTGGGATCGGGGCAGGTCTAGAGGCGAGGAGACATAGGGACCTGGCAGGAGGCAACTGCAGTCCTCTGAGTGACAGGAGAGGACTTAGCCCTGTTCTGGGAGAAGGGGATGGGCAGGCGTCTGGGCTAACAGGAAGGGACCCCAGGCCGGCCTTGCGGGGCAGGGCCTGATTCCCTACTGAACGGTTTGGAATTGCAAGCTAGTCTGAGGACACAGAGCCTCTGAACTTGAGCTGCAGGGATGCCCCAGCCCAGGGACCCAGGGACCCAGAGACTCGCAAAGCAAGTCTGCTCCGACGTGGCTGCCGACTTGGGCCCTTCTGGCAGCTGAAGGCTGGAGGGGTCTTTGGGTTGTTTTGTTAAATCTTTTCTTCCCCTTTTCTGTTTTTGTTTTTCTTTCTTTTTAAACAATTTCATTTCCATCACAGCCCAGCTCAGACGTTCAAATTCTTGTGGGTTTTCCTGTGGAGCTTTCCTAGGACTAGGGAATTTGGCGGGAGAAACCATGGCAGTGCGGTGGCCTTCCCCACCCTCCGCATATCCTCTGCTCCTGAGGCTCGGGGAAAAACCAGCCCCTGTGTATTCTGGAAGAAAATTCCCCTTCTCCACCCAGCTCCACGGAGCCAGTAGTCTAAACAGCCCTTCCCCGACTCAGCAGCTCTGTCTATGGCACAGGGTGGGACTGTGGGATTGTCAGGGCCTTGATGGGAGAAGACCATCTTAAAGGGTCATGGGCTTCGTCCCGTGCATGGAGAACCCGCTGGCCAGCCCTAAGCTCATGGACGTGGCAGCTGAAGACGCAGCAGCAGGCCGCAGCCTCCCCAGCCCCGAATCGTGGTGCCTCCCAGGCGTCCTCCACCGGAAAGACTGGAGGCTGGGATGGGAACAGAGACTACTGGGCCTCTCTAGGAGGGGGGAGAAAGGGCTGCCGAGTGGTAGAAGCTTCTGGAAATGTGGACTCAAACTCAATACAAAGAAGTGCTTCTCTCAGAGGGCACTGTCTAAACACTAACTGGCTGCCTGGAAAGAGAGGAGGAGCTCTCTGTCTCGGGATGTATGCAAGCTCAAGGAGGCAGGGAGGGATGTGGGGTGGCTTGCTACGGCGAGCAGGGAGTGGACAGCTCTGTAGGGCGCATCCCTGCCCAGAGCCCCTGGCTTCTGTGAGGGAGGCCTGGGCCGGTCAGGGGCTGAAAACGGGGCTGAAGGACAGGTCCACCTGGGAGGGGATGCAGCTGGGGGGCAGATGTCAGCAGAGGCTGTGGGGCCCTGAGCAGACCCGAGCACTGAGCCAACCTCCTGATCATGGAGGAAACTTGGCCATGTGTCAGTGCTTGGAAAACAGGTTGGAAAATGAGACCAGTTGACAGGTACTGGCCTCACTGTGTCAGGGATGGGCTGGCAGCAAGCAGCGGTGGCTGAGGCAGCCAGCCACGTGACGCACCTCGCCTGGTGCCTCGGGCACAGGAACGTATAGCCAAGCAGGTGGCTTCACCCCATGGCCTCGCTGCCCTGGAGCAGTGGACTGTTGGCCAGAGGTGCGCAGGTCATCGGGCAAGAGGAAGGGTCCCTAGAGCATCTCAGCCCCGACGTTCCAGCTGCCTTTAGCAGCAGACCCCAGGGTGCTGGGGGAATCTGACCCCCCAACAGCCAGTCGAAGAAAGCTGAAGTTCAAGTGTTACCTCTCCAGCAAGGAAGAGAAGGCGGATTGGCTTCTGCTGCATCTGACAGGGGTTGAAGGCCTTGTTCCCAAAGACGGGAGCTTTTGAGGGACGGGGGGGGGGGTCCCTCCAGCTCCCACTTTCCCCACCCCTGAGATTCCCCAGTAAGAAAAGGAGATTAAAGGACTCCTCACCACATCCTCTGGTGAGCACCAAATGCAGGCTCCTGGAGAAAAGGCAGGTGGAGAGCGTATGTGTGAGAGAGAGAGGGACAGAGGGAGAGAGGTTTCAGGGGAAGAATTCTGTTAGTTATGGGATGAGAAGCTCTATGGGAGAAGTAAGTGGCAGGGCCTGGCACTGGATCTGGGGAAGAAATGATGCAGGGTAATGAGGCCAGGCTGAGGGTGGTCTGAGTTCAAGGTTCTCCAGGAGAGGCGAAGTGAGAGGGCTGTCTCTCCCCTCGCTCTCCCCCGCTCCCCCTTCCCGAACCTCTCTCATCTGCTCGAGACTGAGCCGCCAGGCTGGGCTGTTGGTCACCCATCCACCCAGGTGCCTGGGGCTTGCAGCCAGCCCACGCCATCTGTGCCAGCCGGAAGCCCACTCAAAAACAAACCATCTTCACGCAGATGGGAGGAGGGGTAGAGAACAGGAAAGTGAGGGGCGCTTGCAAATGAGATTGGGAAGAGCCTCAAGGCCGCAGGGACCCCAAACTTTGACCTGAGCAATGAGACCCAAAGGGTTCCAGGAACAAGAATGACACCAACTTTCCTTCGGGTGGCTGTCATTCAGCATCCCAGAGGCCCTGGGAACTGGCCTGGCCAAGCACAAGCTACGGGGGTGGCAGAAGTCTGGAGGGCCCCAGAGCTGCCACTATGGGCCCGACAGACGTGGGCCTGCCACGAGGGTAGTCTTGGGGGCAGTCTAGTGGTCTCTGGTCCTAGCACTGGGTGGATAAGAATGTCAACCTAGGAGCTGCCTGGTGACTGCCAGTTCCGGAATGCTCTCATTCTAGGCCTGTGTCCACACTGAGAGACTACCGGCACAAGAGGATGGAGAAGCAGCCCTGGGACCTTGGCCTCCTCTTCCTGTCGCGTCTGATCCCTATGCTGGGGCAGGGACCACAGCAGCCCAAGGTAGGGGCAGCTGAAGAGCCAGCCCTTGAGAGGGGCAGGTGGCTCCCTGCCCATGGGACACCTAGGCAAGGCTGCCCTCACAGCAGGTCAAACCCTGGACCTCCTGCTTTAGGGCCCCACCCCCACGTCCTGCTGCTCAGGGGCCCTTGGGAGCTCAGAGGACCCCACACGCTCCCAGGCCACAAGCTCCTGCAAGAGCACGTTTCGTATGCCCAGGACCCGGATCGGATCCCAGCCCACTCCGAGGGGCTGCGAGGGTCTGCGGGTCCGCTTGGAGGCCCGAGGCGCTTGTGCCGGTGCGGACGCAGCCAGGCTGCGTGGGCGGGGCTGTCCCCACCAGGTCGCTCCCGGCCCTGGTGGATCCTGGGGTGAGCCACCGGGGAGGGGGGGGGGCTGACCGGGCCTCTGGGGGTTTGGGGGCTCCCCGCTCGCGCCCTCGCGCTCAGGGTCTCTGGCGATCCAGGCGCACGCGCCCAGCGCAGAGAAGGGTGAACAAGCCGGGGCGCGTGCACGCGGCGCGGGCGAGGCGGGGACGCGCGGCTGCACATGCGCTGGGGGCTCGGCGGCCCCCGGGCGGCGGCGGAGGAAATGGCGGGCGGGACGGCCCCCTCCACGGGGAGACGCTCGGGTCTAGACGGCTTGGCAAGACCGGCGGGGCTGAGTCACATGCGTCTGGAGCTGGAGACGCGGGCGCCAGGACTGGAACGTGAACGTGCCCACTCGGGAGGGCCGGCGGCGGGCGGTGGACCTCGCCTTCCCTCTCCCTCGCCCCCAGCCCTCCCTCGAGCCCCAGTGTCTGCCCAGACTCTGTCCCATGTCTGAGGCCCCTCCATGCCCACCTGGAGGGGCAGAGGCAACTTCTACAGGGAGTCAAGCAGGGCCCACGTTATTGGCAAGAACCATCTGGAATTTCAGACGGGAAGGAGGATGGGAAAGCGGCCTTCACGTGCCCCTATCCCAGCCATGGCCCTGCTCCCCCGACCCAGCCACATCGGCCACCTGGGACCTTTTTGCCCCCAAACCACTCTTGCTGCTTTCCACCTCCTCCGGCCCACCTTCCACTGGCACCCTCCCCAGGGATGCCCACAGCCCAGCAGCTGAAGGTGCCGGCTTCTCTCCGCTGACCGCCAGGACTTCTTACTACCCACCACTGCATCCCCAGCCATCACTGGGGTTCTGTGTTCCCTTTTCCTCCCTCTTTCTCTGTCTCTGCCTCAGTGTCTCCCCCCGCCCCCCACCTCCATGGCTTGCTCCCTCAGGAACGCTAGGTCTCAAGCAAGGAAGCATGACACATGAGTCCGGATCGCCTGATGTATTTAGTTTTCACAAAAGCATCTGCAAGAAAAGTTGTTTAATTGGGACCAGATCCTCTGAGGTTTTAATGGCATTAAAACAAGATGGGTTTTCTCTAAGGGAGCAACTGCTGGCAACAGGAAGAGGGCATGGAAAGTTTGGCTTTCTTCTTCTCCAAGTCTGAAGAGGGAAAAAGCCACTGTACCTTTATTTATATACAATAGATGCCCAAACACATGCTGCAGAGACCCTCCCACATACGCCCCCCACGGGTAGACCTGGCATCCATGTGCACATCTGTACACACACACGCACACACACACAGGCTTTGATGTTACTGGGACACATTGTGGAAGGCACAAGAGCAGGCCTGTTCCCTTGCTCTGGGGGTCACCCCAAGGGTGTGTCTTTGGCTGCAGAGCCACTGTTCTGCCCTGGGCCCTGGCAGAAGGCCTGGTACATAGGAGGGGCTCAGTGAACTTGTCAAATGACAGACAGCGGGAGGGCAGGCCTGCCAGCACAGACCTTGGCCCTGAGCTCCAGATTCATACACAGAACTGCCTTATAGATGTTACCGCTTGGCTGTCTGATCACCAGCTTCCCACCTGAGAGGTCAGGAGCTGGCCTCCCCAGCTTCTGCCCCACGCTCGCTCCACCCACAGCGTTCTGGCTCCACCCACTTCTCCCACAAGCCCGCCCCACCCTGGGCCAGACACGGTGACCTCTCCCGTGGAGGGTGCAGCTGCCTCCACGCTGACTCCCTCCTTCTGCCCTTGTGCCCCCAACAAGTCTGTGCTCCACCCTGTAGCCCGAGGGACCCTTTTACAATATAAGTCAGATCACAACCTATGGACTGGGAGAAAATATTTGCAAATGATGCGCCTGACAAGGGCTTAATATCCAAAATATACAAGCAGTTCATATAATTCAATAACCAAAAAAACCAACAACCCAGTCGAAAAATGGGCGGAAGACCTAAATAGACAGTTCTCCGAAGAAGACATACAGATTGCCAATAGGCACATGAAAAGGTGCTCATCATCACTAATTATTAGAGAAATGCAAATCAAAACTGCAATGAGGTACCACCTCACACCAGTCAGAATGGCCATCATCAAAAAGTCTACAAACAATAAATGCTGGAGAGGGTGTGGAGAAAAGGGAACCCTCCTGCACTGTTGGTGGGAATGTAAATTGATACAACCACTATGGAGAACAGTATGGAGGGTCCTTACAAAACAGAACTACCATATGATCCAGCAATCCCACTCCTGACCATATACTGGAAAAGACAAAAACTCTAATTAGAAAATATACATGCAACCCCCATGTTCATAGCAGCACTATTCACAATAACCAAGACATGCAAACAACCTAAATGCCCATCGACAGAGGAATGGATAAAGATGTGGCACACATATACAGTGGAATATTACTCAGCCATAAAAAGAATGAAATTCTTTGCAGCAACATGGATTTGCAGCAACGTGGATGGACCTAGAGATTATCACACTAAGCAAAGTAAGTCAGAGAAACACAAATACCATATGATATCACTTATATGTGGAATCTAAAATACGACACAAATGAACATATCTATGAAACAGAAACAGACTCACAGACATAGAGAACAGACTTGTGGTTGCCACTGGTGGGGGAGGGGAGGGAGGGAAGGATTGGGACTTTGGGTTTAGTAGCTGCAAACTATTATATATAGGATGGATAAACGACACAATCCTACTGTATAGCACAGGAAACTATATTCAATATCCTGTGATAAACCGTAATGGAAAAGAATATGAAGAAAGAAAGAATATATATATGTGTATCTGAGTCACTTTGCGGGACAGCAGAAATTTACACAACGTCGTAAATCAACTAGACTTCGATACAAATTTTTTTTAAAGAGTCAGATCATGTGTGACTCCTCTGCTCAGAAGTCCACAGTGGCTCCCTGCTTCCCTCAAGGTCAAAGGCAAAGTCCACCCGCCACCCTTTGATACCCTATCAAGCTGGCCCTCCTGCCCTTCCCCACCCTCACCCCTCACTTAGCCCGCTCCGCCTCACTGGTCTCTTTGCTGGTTCTCAAATTGGGCCAAAGCTTTGCCTGCCTCAAGGCCTTTGCACTGCTGTCCCTCCTTTTAGGAGGGCTCTTTACTGGAGCCCTTTTTGCGTGGCTATCTCCTTTTCACTCACATCTCCACCCAAATGTCACTTTCTCACAGTCCTCATCTGATCCCCTGTCGAAAGTGTTTCTTCCTGCAGTCACCCTGACCAGCCGTTTCCTTCTGATGGGGTCCTCGTGCACCCCACTAGACGGCCAGCTCTGTGAGCACAGGGGAGCTGGCCATGTAGTTCACCATTGTACTGCACGCTGTGCTGGGGAACGGTGCCTGGCCCACCACAGGGGCTCAGGAATGTTCTGTGAGCAAAGAATCCATTCTCCAATCCTCCCTTGACAGGAGGGGAGCTTTCCGCTGTGCAGTTCTCAGGAGGCTTAAGGGACAAAGGGCATTGCTTTGGCATCCTCCGGGCTGCCAATTGTGAGGGAATGTGTCCTGACTTGTGAGGGTACGTGTGTTCTTGGGGGGCAAGAGTGTGTGGACAGTGGGCCACGTGTAAGGGAAGGACAGGAGGAGAGGGGGCAGGAGTCCCTTCCTAGCCCTCAGAACCCTGCGATTGTGCAGCCAGAAGCAACCGTGATCATCTTATGCAGCCTCTCTAGGCCCCTTCCAGTTCTCAGATTCTAGAACTTTCTAAGCAGCCCATAGCCACCACATTGAGACGGGGAAACTGAGGCCCTGAGCAGGGAGGCTTCCTCCTGACGTCACATGGCCAGGCCGTCCAGGGCAGAGCTGGGAGCCCAAAACCCTTCCAGCAACACCCAGGCTGCAGCTCTGGTTCCTGGAAAATCCTGACAAGCTTCCCGCCCTGCGCTCCAGACACCAAGCTCAGGGTTAGTGTTGGCCAGGGGCCCTGCCTGTCACAGCCCAAGTCCACGACCAAGCTGTGTGTGCAAGAGGGGCGGGGCAGGACGGCACCTCTGGTCCTGCTGAGCCTGCAAGCTGGCTTCGCTCTGTGCGGGTCCCCACGATGGCCAGGCGCCCTGACACTGGACCGAGTAGGGCCCCCGGTGGGGGAAGGGCAGCGAGGACAGGACTCCACAGGACCTGGGGAACTGAGAGTGCTCCAGGCCTCGCCCCTTCCTGCCTAGGTGGGTAGGAGCGGGGGTCCCTCCCTCCTCCAGGCCACTGTGCCAGAGAAACCTGGGAGTAGGCCTCCCCCACCTCCAGCCCTGCTAATGGGAACCAGATGGCAGGATGTTTAGTCAGCGCCTGGGGAGCGGCGCGAACAGGGGAAATGGGTTGGGGGCCAGGATTCCAGAATCCATCCCTAGGCAGGGGGAGGGTCAGAGCCAGGGCTCCCGCCACAGTCCAGCTACAGGGTCCCGCACCAGGCTGGGTCCTACCACCTCCTCAAGTGATGCCCGACCAGGAGGCAGGAGGCAGGGGGCCTGGCGTCTGGCATCGGAGTTGGGCGAGCCCTACCCCCTCGGTTCCTTTTGCGCAAGGGGGGAGGGGGTCGTGCTCGCTCGTCCAGCACATCCTGTGTCACCCACGGGCGCGCAGGCAGACGGTGGCTTCATCCCTGGCGCCCAGGGGGCTTGCTTACAATCCCCAGCCGGGCTCTGTCTCTGGTCTGTGTGCGGCGCGGCCCCAAATTCAGGCCTGAAACCAGAGACCTGGACAGGACAGGGGAGGGGGTGCCGGCAGACCCTGCGAGTCCCTGCCACACCCCGGCCACAGTACAGCTGGCGCTGGGGACTCTGGCTGATCCCCAGGCCCACATGGGCAAACGCTGAAGACCCCAACGAAGACCCGCTTGTGGGGGACTCTGTGCCCTGCCCCCAGCCCTGTCCTGGGTCTCACACATTCCTCTGTGGCCCCGATGGTGCCTTGAACCCCAGATGGCTACGGGACCCGCTTTCTCCACAAGCTTTCCTGGCCCTGCTGCTCACTCCCCTCCCCCTCTCCCCTCCACCCAAGCCTTGCCCACAATTAACTCATTTTTTAAGATCGCTTCCAAACATAAGTCAATGCTGGACAGAGCTGTAGGAAAAGCTTCCTCAAGGCTGGCCCCAAAGAGCCATGTGGTGAGACCCGGCCTGTTTGCCAGCCCCCGCCCGCCCTCGGCTCCCACAGCTGGGCCTGGGGCTGGGCCCTCTGAGGGCGGGCGGGGGGCCTGCAGTCAGACACCCCTTCTTTGCCGCTTGCTGCAGCCCACAGCCCCTGTTCTCAGGCCCCACCCCGACCCACAGGTACCCCTCTGCCTGAGAGGGCACCCGTGAGGCATAGGGGCGTCTCGGGCAGCCGTCACAGAGGCCTGGAACTCTCAGGCCACCCGAAGCCAAGTGTGCCCGAGGAACCCGGCCGCCCCTGGCCCACACAACTCGGCTGTGGGGGGAGGGAGCGTGGGAGGTGGCATTCAGGACGTACACCTGCTCACCATTCTACAGAGGAGAAAGTGGACGCCTGGAGGAAGGGAAGCTGCCCAGAGGTGGGCAGGGAGCCAGTGGAAGGAGCAGGGGCTCAGCTGCATCCTCCAGCCCCGTCTGAGGCACGAGGTCTGTGCCCGGGCGGCCCTGGGGCCCCAGGGGCTGGGGTCTACGCTAGCTACCCCCGTGTTCCGTTTCCCCTGGAATTGGAAGGCCTCTGCACCGGTGCCTGTGGTGGAAGCTCACAGGCTTGGCTGGCTCCAGAGGGGCCGGAGTCGCCGTTGTCCCGGTGGCCCTGGCACCTGCCCCCTCTCCCGAGGACGCTGGAGGTACTGGGGCCTGCGGCTTGCTCTCGGGGCCCGGCGCCTCTCCTTTCCCAGCCGCCGAGGAAGGACCTGGCAGCCTGGGGCGGGCAGCCTGCTCTGTGGTGGGCCTCACAGGTCCCCTGTGTGTGGAGACAGAAGCCCCATTCACGGGGGCCACTGGGCCGGCGCCAGTGGAGAAGGAACACAGGCCTCTCAGAAAAGGAGCGAGAGAGCTCGGGTCCAAGAAAAAAATCAATCTCTCTTTCTCCTCAGGTGGGAGCAGGGGACCTTGGGGGGAGTCGGGGGCAGGCCTGTGGAGGCGTTAGTTGGGGGGAGCCTTCCTGGGGAAGGGCCGGGCTGGGTCTGGGAGGATCCCAGCACTGTAGCTCAGGGATCCGGACTGTCACTTGCCGCCGCCCTGGTGTCCCATCCTGCCGCGGCCGCCGCTGCCACCCCTCCCTGCCCTTCATCCCCTCCGCTGGCCCGGGCGGCCTGCGCATGGTGGCCATGCAGAGCGCGCTGCTCCCTTTCCTGGCCCTCTGGGCGGGCTGCTGCCCTGGAGGGGCCCTGACCAGGCAGGGGCCGGGCCTGAGAGAGCCCGTGCTGCAGCCAGCCTCCACAGGGCTTCCCACCCTGCGGCCGCTGCTGCCCAGCCCGTCTGGGCCCCCCGACGGTGAGTAGGGAGCACCAGCAGGGAGGCTGGCAGGACGGGACCCTGCCCCGCTAGTGGGACCCCCCGTGGCAGGGGCAGAGGGAGAGCGAGCGGGTCACCCTGAGGCTGCCCACGAGGTGCCCCCCGTGGGTGTTCGGTTCAGGACCAGGAGGGACCCATGAGCCTCAGGGAATCCTCCCTGGGGGGCGAGGGGGGACTGCAGACTCTGGGAGGCCCTCGCGCTGGTTGCCCAGGGTGGGGGCGGGGGAGGGGAGACAGCCCCCTAGGAGGGGCCACTGCAGCTGGCGCTGGAAGTGAGGGCCCCGCCCAGGGGTGGGGTGGGAGGGGCCGGTGGGGGGACCCAATTCCCCACCCCCTGTAGACGGCAGGCCCCTGGTCAGTGCTGCTTAAGGAGGGGCTCCATGCGGTGGAGGGGAGGCCCAGGGCGGGGAGCCGCTGCCCCTCCTTTGCAGCGGCTGAAAGCCCCTCAGCGTGGCCCCGGGGCTCGCCTGGCCCCTAACAACCTGCTCTCGCAGCAGCCACTGGGGCCGTCACCTCCACCAGCGACTCCTTCATCTCCCCAGAGGCTGCCCACCGCTCCTTGCCCAGGAAGAACCCACAGGGAACCAGGGGGCACAGGAACAGGTCCCCCCTCATGAGTCCAGGACCTGCCGCTGCCTTGTCCCAACAGGCCTGAAGGGTCCCCAGGAGTTCTGAGAGGCAGGCAGGGCGACCCATCCTGCCCTTGACATTGAGCTCTCTCCACTCCCCCTCTCTCCCACTCGGGGTCCCCCACTCTGAGACCATGAAAAATCGGGGAGGAGATCAGGGAATCTCTGACACTTGGTGGCCTTGGGGGTCGGTGACAGAAGGCTGAGAGCCCCTGAGGACAGAAGAGGGCAGAAGTGAGGCCTGGGTGGACAGAAGGAGGGAGGCGGGCCGGCCGACAGCTGATCCCCTGCTCGGGAAGGAGGTGCTGCCTCCCCGCCACATAGCGGTCCAGGCACCCCAGCCCACACCGGCTTCTTCTGCGGGTCGAGTGCGACCCACCCCCGGAAACGGCGGCCCGGACAGCCCTAGTGACGGGCAGCTGGACAGGCCATGGCTGCGGCCCACCTCCGAGGAGGGAGCCCCTAGAGCCCCCAAACAGCCCCCAGCCCCGCGCTGGAAGGCCCCCGCCAGACCCAGGCTGGCCCAGAGGAAGGCGACGCTGCCAGCAGCCTGGGGGCAGGAGCAGGGTCACAACCACGGGGCCGGCGCTGTGCAGTCCCATCTCCAGGCCACAGCCGCAGCGGGGCCTGGGGCGGCGAGGCCCCGGGCTGCCGAGCTCAGGCCCTTGCAGGCAACCAGGACCCCCCGAGCCCAAGAGGGGACAGTGGCTGCCGAGGAGGGCCAGGGCAGGCAGGCAGGGGGCCAGGAAGCCAGGAAAAGGGGCCCAGAGCCTAGAAGGCCCCCCAAAGGTGAGGACCAGCTGGGACAGGCAGCCCCCATATGGGCCCTGCAGGGGGTGAAGTGGCCGAGGCAAGAGCCAACCTCCGCCAATCATACTAACGTCCCCAGCCACTGAGACCCCACCGCGCTCTCAACGTGCCCAAGCTGAGCGGCCCCGTGTGTGGGCAAGTGGGGAACCCTCCCAGGGCAGGTCCCCTCCCCCAGCCTCAGGGCCCCGATCTGGGCCTTTGCCCTTGGTGCCAAGGGAAGGAGGCCCAGCGGCCTGTTGTCCCAGCTCAGCTGGCCAAGTCACCGGCAGGTCCAGGGAGCCCCGGGCAAGCCCCTGCCCCTCGGCGGGCCCCTGTTTCTATGTGGCCAGGCTGGGGCCTCATCTCTCATCCTCCAGGGGCCTCCCAGCAACCCAGCCCTGGAGGCTGGCGTCGAAAGAAAGATCACACCCGAGGCCAAGGTGGCAGCGGCAACTCGGAGACCACAGGTCGTGGGCGGAAAAGGCCTGGAAGCAGGCAAGGGCACGGCCATGGGCTTGCAGACCCGGGCGCTATGGAGCAGGCCATGCCCTCCCTGCCGGCCTCCTGCCTCCTGGCCCAGGCGGCCATTGCCTGTGGCAACGTCAAGATGAAACACGTCCCTGCCCTGTCCGACCCCAGCCTGACGACGCTCTACCTGGCAGGTGGGTGTCCCCTCTTCCCTGCACCCACTCCCGTGGCAGGGGTGAGAAGGCCATACACCTTGGTCCCTTGGCCACTGTGGCTGCCACGCCACCGCGCCTGGGGTCGGCCCGCCTCCCCTCTGACCTGGGACAGTCAGAAGAGCCAGCTCCTTCAAAGAGTGTCACTGCTGCCTCCGGCCCGCGTGGGAGAGGTAGAGTGGCAAAGGGGAGGGGGACAGAGGGGCGTGGAAAATGGCTGCCCCGTGTGCGCACAGAGAATGAAATTGCCGAGATCCCGGCCCACGCGTTCCTGGGAGCGCCCAACCTGGAGTGGCTGGACTTGAACAAGAACAAGCTGGATGCCCTTGGCCTGCACCCCGATGCCTTCAAGGTGCGTGGCAGCCCCTCATCCTGCTGTCCTGGGGGGTGGCGCGGGAAGAGGCCCCGGGCATCCTCTGCCCGCCCCCCTGCCCTACCTGGAGTGGGAGCTGTGCAGAAACCCAGCGCCGCGGGCTTTGATGATTTGGGGTAATGCGGCCCATAGCTACGAGCATGGGGAGCAACACAGATCCTTGGGCCCCACAAGGAAGCAGCACTCCTGGGAGAAACTTAGGGGAGTCCCCGAAACCCCCAGACAGGCCTGGTCCAAGAGGGAACCAGGAAGCCACAATGCAACCAAATAGGGGGCTCCCTGGGCAGGATGAGCCCAAAGCCATGCCCGGAAGGCCTAGTGCCAGCCAGCAACACCCCAGTCTCCAGCGCCCTCTTCTCCCCCAGCCCCCTAGAGTCTGCCGCGGCTGACGCGGCTGAACCTGGATGGGAACTCACTCTCCACGGTGCCGGCCTTGCCTGCCTCCCTGCAGGAGCTCAACCTCAACAACAACCTTCCGCAGGGCCTGCAGCGCAGCAGCTTCCGGGGTGCGGCCAGGCCCCCGGGGACAGGGGCCAAAGGGGCTGGGCCTGAGCAGCCACGGAGGCCGAGGGCAGCGGCTGTCCAAGGCGGCCTGGCTGGAGGGCAGACGTGGGAGCGCCAGCCCAGGAAGGCGGCCCCGGCTCCGAGGGCCGGGGGGTCTCTGGAGCTGCGGTGGGCAGCTCCCAGCAGGCCTTCTGAGCTCGGCGGTCAGCTCACCTGCCCCTCTACCCGCCGTCCGCAGGGCTCGGCCAGCTGCTCACACTGGAGGTGGAAGGGTTCCCATGGGCTGCACGATGGGAACCTCTCCCCGCTGGCCTTCCAACCCCTACGCAGCCTGCTCTACCTGAGGCTGGACCGGAACCGGCTGCGGACCATCCCGCCCGGCCTACCAGCCTCCCTGCAGGTGAGCTGGGAGCCCCGAGGCCACAAGAGGCAAAGCTGTGGCCGAAAGACTGGAGCGTCTGCCCACGCCAGCCAGGCCGGCGGGTAGAGCTGCCCACGGGGGGGAATTTTGACGATAAACCCACAAGGCCTGCGCACCAAAGGGCCTTTCCTCCGCCTGACCTGACCTTCCTGGAGCCCAAAATTGAGGCTCGAGGACTGTCCTGGACCCGCTGGGTGTCCCTGCACACGGCTCATGGCCTCTCTGGGCCGCATGATCCCCTGTGCTTGGCGGTACTCTCTGAGCCTGTGTCCTGTGGGGCTCTGAAGAGTCATGACAGGGCTTGCGGGTGTCGCTGGGATCCTTTGCACAGCTGGCCATGGCCCTGAGAGGGGCAGAGACGGAGGGACCCAGTGGAAGGGGGCAGGGGACCCGGCCAGGCTGCCAGCGAGTGGTGGGTGGGGCGCTCACCCCGAGCCCTGGCCCTAGGAGCTGCCTTGGGCACCAACGTCATCGAGGAGGTGACAGAGGGCACACGGAACCGCAGCCGCAGCCTCAGCGTGCTGGCTCTCAGCAACAACCGGCTCCAGGAGGACCGGCTGGCGCCCCGCGCTTGGCTCGATCTCCCGTGAGTGCGCTGCCATCCACCCTGGCACCGCCCGAGCTCCGCCCCCATGGGCCGAGCTGTGGAGTCCAGAGAGAGAGGATGCTCCCTAAGGAGGCAGAGAGTCAGGAGGGAAGGCCGCGAGGGCTGAGGGAGGGCGCTGTTGCTCAGGCCTGGTCTCTGGTGGGTCACCAGGGTCACCTGCCTCCCTGCCCAGGGCTCAGGGTGGCCTGGGCCCTCAGCCACACCTGCTCCTCCAAGATTTCCCTCTGTCCCTCCCACCCGACAGAATCCCCAAGACCACAGAAACCCCCTCCCCTGCCCATGCCCGGAGGTGCCGTGGGCCCAGATGGAGGGGCAGGCTGGGTGGTGGGAAGCCACATGGGCAGGAAGGGGCATGGAGGAGATGGCAGCCATGGGAAGAAGGCATGTGAGTTTCCCAGGGCAGCCGTAACAAAGTACCACAACGTGGGTGGCTTCAAACAACAGAGATTTATGGCCTCACAGTTCTGGAGGTCAGAGGTCCAAAATCAAGGTGTGGCAGGGCCGTGCTCCCTCTGCAGGCTCTAGGGGAGGGTCCTTCCTGCCTCTTCCAGCTTCTGGGGGCTCCAGGTGCCGCTTGGCTTGTGGCCACATCCCTCCAGTCTCTGCGTTTGTCTTCACGTGGCTTCTCCTCTGTGTCTGTGTCTCTCCTCTTCCATCTCTTATAAGGACACCTACCATTGCATTGCCCATCCTAAACCAGGATGATTTCATCTCAAGATCCTTCACTTACATCTACAAAGACCTTTTTGCCAAATAAGGCCACATTCACAGGTTCTGGGTAGACATATCTTTGGGGGGCCACTATTCACCCCACTACAGGAAGAAGGGTCCAGGATGAGTACCCATGATCTCATTTGGACTGCTGAGTCGGGTCGCTGGCAGGAGGGGCCCAGGAGGAGACAGGGCCCTTACAGGCACTGCCTAAGGAGTCAGGATGTGACCCCGGGAGCAGCTGAAGTGCTGGGGAAGTACAGTCCATGGGATCTGAAGACCACCGAGGCAGGGCAGGGGTGGGGGGCTGGGGGGAGGCAGGGGTTGACAGTCCAACCTGCCATTCCAGAGACTGGAGCCTCCCACCCTGCGTCCTCGTGTTCCAGGAAAAAGTTACCAGGACGTTTGGGTTTAATTATTCCTCTTTCCTCTCCCCCTCTTGCCAAGGGGGCAAAGGAAAGCAGACAGTAGCCTAGGGAGGGGCCGCCCAGCCGTGTTCCACTCCCGCCGCGGGGCCTGGGCAGGGGGCTGGCGGCCACCCAGCTTTTCTCCAGCTGGTAGACGGGGAGCAGGCCGGTGGCTCGGCAGGCTTGGGAGGCACCGGAGCCCCTGCCCCCATGGACTGAGGACGGCTCCCATCCCAAGGCCAAAGGGCTGACCCCACCCACAGGGGCTGGGGGATATCACTGAGAGAAGTCACTTTCCTTGCTCGGACCCGTTCTAGAAGCATCACCACCCTCTGCTCTTGATTTCCCACCATGGAGTGACCTGGGCTCACTGCCCGCCTCCCCGATCCCTCAGGGTTCCCTGGCCCTGACCCCTCAGAGCCTTATTTTTCTGCGGTGAGCTAGGTAGGACCCCTCAGACTCCTTTTCCCAGCCTCAGCGGACAGAGGAGAGCACAGCTGCCATCTGGGGGCAAACCCTCACTCTCCCCTTGGGCTGTGCCACTAGCTACCCCCACCCCGACCCCTGGGCCCGCGGGAAGCTGGAGGCCTTGGACTTGTCGTACAACCGGCTGGTGCACGTGCCCTCCTTCTTGCCCCGGGGCCTCCGCCGCCTGACACTGCACCACAACCGCATCGAGCGCATCCCCGGCTACGTGTTCATGCACATGAAGCCGGGCCTGGAGGTCCTGCATCTTTCCCACAATAGCTTGCGTGAGGACGGCATCCGCGGCGTGTCCTTCCTGGGCCTGCAAGCCTCCCTGGCCGAGCTGCTCCTGGACCACAACCAGCTGCAGGCCGTCCCACAGGGCCTCCTGGGCCTCAGGGCCCTGCAGGTGCTGAGCCTGAGCCACAAGATCAGGTAGGGCCGTGGCCTGTGGCCATCCTGCTGTCCCCCCACCCCACCCGCGTCCCTACCGCCAGCCCAGGAGGAAGCTCGGCTGAAGCCCGGAGGCCCAGCCTGGGAGGTTGGCCAGGTGCTCTGGCCTGTGGGCTCGTCACCCAAGGGCCTCAGAGGCTGAGGGCGGGACTGTGGGGGGCATCCTTCACCACCCCCACCTCCCCATCTTGGTCGCCGTGACTGGAGGCTGTAGCCGCTGGCAGGCCCGGGCAGCCAAGGTGGACAGCTGCAGACAGCAGAATCTGGGCAGGGGGTGGGCGGGCGGAGGTTGGGAGGGCTCTGGCCCAGAGCAACAAGGGCCGAGCCCCGAGTGGGCAGGTGGCAGGTGGTGGCAGCGACCCGCCTGACCCTCCACCCTGGGTCTGGTGTCTCTGCCTTGGTCTCACCACCCCCTCGCTGTCGGGCTCCTCTTTCTCTCCTCTCACCTGAGGCCTGACTCTCCTTTCTGGGGTCTCTTCTCCTCTGCCCTGCCCTGCTACCCCCACTCCACAGGCACGTGCCCCTGAATTCCATCTGTGACACACGCGTGGCCCAGGACTCCAACCTCATCTCCACGCACCTGGAGAACAACCTTATAGACCGGCGTCATATCCCACCCACCACGTTCTCCTGCATCCGGGCCTACCACAGCGTGGTCCTCCAGCCCCAACAGGGGGAGGGGGCGTCCGCCTAGCCCCATCAGCCTTCCCCGCCCCCTGCTCTTTTGGGACTGGGTGGGTGGCGGGGCATCTTTGCACCACTGGGAGAAAGATCTAGAAGACCCTGCTGCTTCAGATGCACCCATGTCCCATTGACTGCTGAGGCCCCTTAACTTAGTAAATGACCCAGCCTGGCATGGCGCTGGTTTGGACTTGCACATAATAAATGCATCTCATTCAAGCCCGCTTGCCTCCACCAGCCTCCCTCCCTCCTGGATCTAAGCCGCCTGTGCACGCTGGCACTCCGTTGTGCATGGAGCCCCCAGAGCCCACATCCTGGACACTGCTTTGTCAGCAGAGGGTTAAGAGGGCCTGGTTCTAGAAGTTTCTCCGAGAGCCTCCCCACCCCCACCCACCCTGGCCAGGGTTCTGAAGTCCCAGCGTCACCACCCTCTTGTCCAGGACGCATCCCTGTCCCAGGAGTGGACGCACGCAGGGTGTCACCACCCCCTGACTGGAGTTGCTGACTGTCTGCTGAGCCCTAAAGACAGGACCCATCCTCTGTGCTGGGTGGGGACGCAGGAGCTGCGGAGCCCCCTGAGGCCCCTGGAACAGTTGCCCTGCCTGTGTGAGGGGCCCCCAGGAACGGGGCGTGGTCAGTGTGTCAGCCTCGGCAGCTGTCACCGCGCCCAGTGCTGGGGAGGGAGAAGGACGGTGGTATGGGGGTGAGAAAGACAGCCGAGTGACAGGCATGGAGGATGCGGCCGATGGGGATGGGCCCCGGCCTTCAGTGCTGCTGGATGTGGGCGCAGTGAAGGAAGCAGGGCCCCAAGTGCCCACTGCCGACACCTTGCCCCGCCAGCACCTTGGGCTGGGGTCTGGGCCTGGGAACCGTGAGTCTCGCTTCGGTCCCATTCTGTAGCCAGTCCCCCCACCCCCCCTCCGTGAGTTCTCAGCAGAGAAAAGGCCAGACTCTGGAAGGGGGCGGGGAGAGGCCTGGGAAGCTGGCGGAGTGTTTGCTTTGGACTCATCCCTGCATTCCTTCTCCTCCGGGCCCACAGATATGACACTTCCTGTTTGGACTGGGTCAGAGGTCAGCAGCCCTTGAGGCGCTGGCCCTGAAGGAGCGCCCGCTGCTTTCCCAGCTCTCACGACCCCTCCTCCCCAGCATGGCTGCCTGGCCCCGGGCCCCCCTGCTCCAGGGCAGTCAGCCCCCAGCCCCCTCCCTGCACTCAGGGGTCAGGCCCCCACCGGGAGGCACAGGAAGTTCAGGCTGGGCGACCCCACCCCCCGCCGCTCGCACTTCCCCACTGAGCAGGCCCTCTGGGTTAATTCCACTGCAGATGGGGGACTCAGCCCTTGGAGCTGCCAGCAGGTGGGCAGACAACTCCTGCACAGCCGGTTCGAAGCCTTCCTCCCGCCTCATGCCCCACATCGTGGCCTGCAGGAGAAACAAGCCCAGGGAGGAGCGGAAGAGAGCGAGGGAGGCAAAGGACGTGTCAGTGAGCAGTGCCACCATGACGGGCATGCGGGGCCAGTCCAGAAACCGCCTGGCCCCCCGGCCCTGCACCTGCTCCCCCTCGTGGCCCCCACCCGAGCCTCCTGGCCCTGCTGCTGGGGGCTAGCCTCCCCCAGGGGAAGACCACGGGGCCCCGCGCTTCATGGCGTCCCTGCGTCTTGCTGGCTTCGCAGGAGGCCCACAGATGCCTCCCTGTGGCACAGCCCCCGGTCCAGCTTCCCTCGTCTGGCCACACCCAGAGCGTGCCTCTCTAAAGATAGCTAGACACAGGCCGGGCCTCCACGGAGCCCCCTTCGAGCCCTGAAATTACAGCCCTGGCGGCCCGGGACATAGAGCCGCTGTGTGATTATGTCCTCAGGGGAAGGTCAAAAAAAGCTCTGGCATAGAGAGTGCCAGCTTTCACCGGCCACGCCTCGGCCATCAGCGCTGGTAAACTTCCAGAGAGCGGAGGCTCGCCTGCTCCGCAGCCGTTCGGCTCCCGTTAGCAGTATCCTCATCCAGAGGGTCCCCTGAGCACACGTTATACCTGCTCCAGGGTGCCATGACTCTGGCCTCAAGGAAGCAGTGAGGTGCGAGGGGCCGCCCCCTAGTGACTGTGGGCCTAGCCCCTGCCCTGCCCCTGCCCAGCCCCTAAGGGTGCAGAGATCGGGCGTGGATGAAACCAGCAGGCCGTGAATTCGGGGGTGCCAGCTTGGGTTCCGGGGTGCAGCGCCTAGGAGCCTCGAGGGCCCTCTCCAGGATCTCAGCTGAGTTCTAGGCAGGGTGGCACGCTCAAGAAGTGACCTTGATGTATGTGTGTGATGTGTCCCTGCCTGGAAAGTGGTCCTGGAGGTGGAAGGGGACTCCCGTGGGCAACGCCTTGCTCTGGGCTGGCCGCACAAGAGCCCTGTGGGAGCACTCCAGGGAGAGGTCGGAAAGCAGCCCCAGGGCGCCACTGCAGAGCCGCCGCCTCCCAGAACTCCCCCCTGCGCCCCATCCGGTGTGCTCCAGGAGAGTGAAGGGCGCCAGCGGAAGTTGAGGCTGATTGGCTCAGTGCCCGGGGAAGGGACAGACCATGCAGAGGGGAGACCTGAGAAAGGAGTGGGGAGCCCAAGACAGACAGGGGGAGTGATGAGCAGAGGCAGAGGGGAGTGAGCAGGGCACCAGCCAGACATAGCAGGGCAGGGAGGCTAGGAAGGCCCTGGAAGGGGTCTGGCAGAGGGCCCCTGAAGGTCAGGGTCGGGCAGCTCTTTCTCGGGCCCAGAAACTCATGGGCCGAGCAGCTGGGTGGGCTGGAGCCCAGGGTTGGGGGTGATCTCTGTCAGCTGCTACCACCTCTATAGGGGCTCCCTCTGAGCCCCTGGAAGCCCTGCCCACTGGGCCACCTCCCAGGCTCCCAGGCTCTGCCCTTCAGGGACCCGCATCAAAGGCAGGGTTTCGTGCCCACAGGGGATCAGAGGCTTGAGGCCTGCCCTCTGGGTGCCCTGCTTCTGTCCTGGGGCCTCCCCTTCTCGCTTTGAAGCCAGGGCACCAACAGCTGCAAGCCAGAGGGACGGGCTGCAGCTGACTCCGGGTCCTTCTCCACACGCAGGCCTACAGGATGGCAACAGGCTTAGATGGCCCTGCCTGGGGTGGACCCACAGCTGCCCACCAGCCCTGCCCACCAGCCTGCCCAGCCCTGCCGCCCCTCCTCTCAGCCCCCTTCCGCCCTGCGCGTTTCTCTCCCCACCACCGCTGGCTTCTGCCTGCCCCGCACCCCTGCCCCACTACCTTTCAGCACCTGCCCTGGGCTCTGGGGCTCTGGGCTGGGCACCAGGGTGTTGGCAGGGGCGGCAATGACCCAACAAGGCCTAGATGAGGGCTGGCTGCTCTGCGCCGGGACACAGCAGTGTGGCCTGAGGACCCGGGCAGGGGCACGGGTGGGGCCCCGGGGCAGGACGCTTTCCTGGGAAGCCTGAGCCGGCCACCAGGCTGCTTCTCAGGTCAAGAGAGCCGCGTCTTTACTCTTTCTGGCAGAGGGGTCTTCTGCCAAGGGGCCTGCTGGGGTTTCTGGGCTGACGGGCGGGCTGGTGCCGGCAGGATCACCCAGCCCTCCGAAGTACCTGGGGGGAAGAGTCCAGGCTGGGGCTTTGGGGGCCTGTCCAGCGGTGTCCCAGAGGCGCAGGGCATGCTAGGAGAGGGTGCTGCCCCCCCCCCGCCTCCCCTGGCCCCACCTCTAATCGCTCGGCCAGCCCTGTCTGCCACTGGTTCTTGTGGAGCTAAGACAGCTGTGCATCGGCCTCCTCCAGGGGCCCGGGGGCCTCAGGAAATGCCTGCTCTTCCTTCCTGCCTTGCCCCCCATGCCTGCCCTCCCCTGCCTCCTGCTGCCGCCTCGCAGCCCTGAAAGGCCAGAGGGCAGGAGGCTGCGGCTCCGCTGGCCAGCAGGGACGTGCTGTTCTCAGCGCCGCTCAAGCTGGGGTCCAGGTTGTTCCCGCACTGCAGCCACAGAGAGAGCTGAGGCCTGGGGAGAGGGAGGGGGAGGGGGAGGCCCAGGACTGAGGTGCAGGCCGGCTGGTCTGGGAGTGGCCCCCAAATTAGAGGGCCACTCCCAGTGACTCAGTGGGCCTTGGCCCGGGTGTGCAGTTATGGCTTATTGCAGACTGCAAACCACAGACACAAGAGCCTTCCAGGCGCAAGAACCGTACTTACGGACGTATTGCCCCAGACGTAGCCCCCAACTGCGGGAAAGAGCTCCAAGGCGCAGGGCGTTGCCTCACCACCGCCCGCAAGCTGCTCCCTCCAGGAACGTGCCGGCCCACCACTCGGCCTTCCCACCTCACTGCGCCCCTGCTCCCCACGCCCTCCACACCTAGCCCTGGGCTCTGCCTTCCACCAACACCGTCCCTCTTCCCTACTTGTCTGCTCTAAGTCATCTCCTCCAGGAAGCCTTCCTGAGCCTCTGGTGCTGTGTGTGGCCCTGGCATGCCCCAGTCCCCTCCTCACAGAGGGGACCTTACTCAGTAAGCGACTTGGCTCCCTGGGCAGTGGGCATGCCTTGTGCCTATTTCCTTTCATTTGAAAATTTTGTAAACAGCTTTATGGAGCTAAAATTTACATACCATACAATTCACCTATCTAACGTGTACAGTTCAATGGTTTTTACTTAGCATATTCACAGAGGCCGCAACATCATCATAGTCGATTTTAGCACATTTTCATCACGTCCAAAAGAAAACTGATACCTTTAGCTGTCACCACTCTATCCACCACCATCCCCCCGGCCCTAAGAAACCACAAATCTACTTGTCGTCCCTGTAGATTTGCCTGTTCTAGACATTTCACGCAGAATCATGTAATATGTGGTCGTCTTCAACTAGCTTCTTTCGTGGAGCAGTGTTTTATACGTGGGTTGGACCCTCTTTCCCCTCCTCCCCAGCTGCGTCGGGGGACGCTGAAGCTCAGTGGGGTGACCCAGAGATGTTTGACTATGTCGCCAATAAACAGTAAAAAACAAACAAACAAACAAACAAGCAAAACTGACTCCCCGTGTCTGGAAGGGCACGTGTTCTCTCCAATCTCCTGCTCGCAACCATCTGCAACTGCCTCACCCAGGAAAACAAGAAGGATTCGGAGCTCCCGACCTGGCCCTGCTTTTCTTACTTCTCCCTTGGCCGTGGCCCAGCCTGGAAGCTTCTTGCAGGCAGGCGGCTTGGTCAGGCCACCATTGTGTCCCAGGTCTGACCAGGGGTCCCTGAACTGATGCTGGTGAACAGAAGAGGGGTCTGGGCGCAGCCACTCCCCCTGGCAGAACTTTCTGGACCCTGACCTGCCTGATGGCCTGAAGCTGAGCACCAAAAGCCTAAACAGCAGCTGGCCGGGTGCGCGGGACCCTCGGGCCTCACCCCTGCTCTCCTTTCACGGCCCCGCCTCTCCCTGGCCCGCCCTCGGCCTCTGCCCTGTTGAGCTGTTTCTCTTTCTACGCATCTTTCTTTTCCTCTCAGTGGAGTTCTGCCCTGTCTCGTGTTGCCTGCCTTCGTTTCTTCCCTCTTCTCCTTCGCAGATCTCAGTGTCGCTCCCTGCCTCGGTTTCTCACCCCGTCTAAACCCTCACGTTTGTCTCCCCAAAACTGCTCTTGCAGGAGTCTCCCCATGACCGAGGCTGGGTACACGGGCCGGGGGAGGAATGGGACCCCACCCAACGGGAAGGAGGTGTCGTGCTATGGCCCTGGGCTCATCTGGGCCCTCAGGAAGTGGCTGAGCTTCCAGTGATGGCGTGGATGCCAGGGCTGATGACGGCCTCTTCCTGGGACGCTTGGCGGGCTGACCCAGTTACCCCTGTAAGTGGCCAGCACAGGGCTCAGCCCCGAGGAAGTGGCCACCCTCAGAGCAGTTATTGCACCCTAGGGGACCTGCTCAGATGGAGCAAGGATGACTCGCTGGCTCCTCCTCTCTGAATCAGCTTCTCTGAGCCTCAGCTCGGGGCAGGCAAGCTGGGGAGGACCCCCAGTATCTGTGCTGCGTCCTGCCAGCCCCCAGCTGAGTCCCAGCCTGAGATCACACAGACAGGAACGCTTCCTCTTTTTTAGGGAAAAGAGGCTGCAGTGGGCTGGGAGGTGGGGCACCCGGAGTGCCCGGGAGCCTAGATCAAGCCCTTCCAGAAATCCACAACAGCTGCCACCCTGATCCCTTTCCAGGCTGAGGAAGGCTCAGGACCAAATTCCGGGGCCCCGTCCCTGGACTAGCAATCAGAGGCCACCTGCCCCTGGTCTCCCCTCCACTTCTGCCCTCTCCCTCTCTTCCGCCCGCCCTAACACCCGCAAGCCAGCTCCCGCCCCTCTCTGGGCCTCAGTGGCCCCATCCGGATAGTGGAAAGTTTGAATCTCTGAGGCTGCGCCTGCCCAGAGCCGCCAAGGGTCCTTGTGTGAGTTAGACTGTGTGTCCCTTCACTGTGTGCCCCAGGGTGTAGAGGGGGGGGCAGGCAGAGTGGGGGGAGTCCTGGGGGGCGCAAGGGGGAGGGGTGCAGCTAGCCCAGCCGTCTACAAGAAAATTACTCCCTCTGAAGCTGCCAGGGGGGCCGGGAAGCCTGCCCCCTCCCTCCCTCCCTCCCTCCCTCCCTCTCTCCCTCCCTCTCCACGCCACCAGCCCCCTCCCTCCTTTCCTCCCTCCCCGCCCCCTCCCCGCCGTCCCCTCCCGTCGTCGGCCCGCCCGCCCAGCCTTTAGCCTCCCTCCCGCCGCTGCCACCGCCTCTGTCTCCCTCTCTCCACGAACTGCCCAGGAGTGAGCAGCTGCTCTCCGACGACCCGACGGACCGACAGACGCACGGACTGCCCGACCCTCAAGACCGCCAACCAGCCAGCCTGTGCCCGCCGCTTCCCCTCCTCAGGTAGGGTCCCCCCCTCCACAAGCCCCGTAGTGTCCCCGCTGTTCCTACGCTGGCCCTGAGCTGCTCTCACTGCCTAACCCCTGGGTCCGCTGCCCCCTCACCGCCCTCTCCCGCCCCTAGGCTGCTTGTGGATTCCCACTGCACGGCTGCAGGCTCCTGGTCCGCGCCCCTTCGTCGCCACCCTGCGGCCCCCTGGGTCCTTGTCCCATTTCTGCGTCTTCTCCCCGCTGTCCTCCAGGCACCTTCTACATCCCCTTCGTTCACCCCTCTGACCTTGCTCGGCTCTGCTCCACATCTGCCCTCTCTGCCTCCCGCCTCGGGGTTCTTCCCCTTGGCCGCTACCCCAGAGCGTCATCCAGGCATGGCTGGGCGGCTGGCACCCTCACTCTGCCAATGGCCCCCTTAGTTCACTGCAAGTCCCGGGTGCACTTTGCACTCGGCCCTGGTTAGGAGGACCTCTGGGCGGCCACCCAAGCTCGTCACTGGGGAGCGGTCCCCACGGCCTGGGGCTAGTCCACGGCGTGGGCTCAGAGACTCGGTTTCCCAGGCACACCCCAGGCTCCCTGCCCAGATATTCCATGCTTACCCACAGGCCAATGCCGTGCCTCCACCTCCTCCCGGGCGAGGTGTGGGTCCACAGAGTCCTGGCTGGGGGGTCCCCGGGCGGGGCTGCCTGGGCAGCTCAGTCCGCTCTGCCCCAGAGCCCCCTTGGACTGAGGTTCCAAAGCGGGGTGCGGAAGGAGACTCAGGCAACTGTGCTGTGTTAGCCACAGGCAGGCTTGGCCTGTGGCCCCGGAGGGCTTCTGGGGACCACGGGTAGATGCGAGGACACCATCAGCCCAGGATGGGCACCTTTAGGAAGGGGTGAGGTTCAAGAGCTCCCAGGCTAGATGCTCTGTCCCCCAAAGGCCGCCCCCCACTGGTGCCTGGGGGCATCTCAGGAATGGAGAGAGAACTCCAGTTCTGAAACAAAGTGTAGCGACAAGGTTGCCCTCCAGAGCCGTTTGGGAGGGGAGCCGTGGCCCCTGCTGGTCCCACTCCCACCCCATCCATTGTACAGAGGGGGCAACTGAGGCCCAGAGAGGGGCAGGAACCTGCCCACAGTGGCACAGCCAGTCAGGGGCAGAACTGGGGCCAGGACTCAGAGCTCCTGACTGACAAATCCAGGCTATTGACCCCGTAGCATCCAGGGAGCCCGCAAAGTCACTTGCATGTTAACGATGATAGCTTATGGTCAAGTGCAGTGCGTGGGGACTGGAGTGAGAGGGGGCAGGCCCACTGGCCCCGTCCCGCAAGCTCTCAAGATGGCTGGCATGCTGAGGGAAGTGCCGAGGGACCCAGGAGAGGAACAAGGGAGAACGGAGCCCTCTGTCTGGGTGTGCCACTGAGCATCCTGGAAGGCTGGGGGATGGGAACAGCACCTCGCTGCTCCACGGGCGGGGCGGGGCTGGGGCCTGGGCACCCGGTGGTGAGAGCTTCCCGCGTTGCTCCGCTGAGTGCAGCAGAAGGCCCGGGGTCCTCCGGGGCAGGGTGCTGGGTGGGGCGGGCGGGGCAGACCTCGCCCAGGCCAGGGAGATCGTTCTCACGCAGCTGAAGTCTTCGTAAGGGCCACTCAGGTTGCCGATTCGGTGGCCAGTCCTGCCCTCTGGGGGCTCCTGCTTCTGTGAGCTCACCCCTCCCTGGCCGGCCAGCTCTCCACGAGGTAGGGACTGACTGAGATTGAGACCAGCTGGAGATGCTCAGGCCCCCCTCGGTGCCACCCACACCCTGGGAAGGCTGGCGGTTCGGCAGAGGCGCCTTTCTGTGCAACTTCCGGTGTCCGGCTGCCGTGGGCCAGCGTGGGTGAACCTCTCAGGGCAGTTCTCTGTGCGTGCATCGAAAGGAAGCCATGGCACTGTCTCCGAGCCGCCAAGACCGGGCGGTGGGAAGAAGGCCGGGAGCAGGGAGGGCCCCCACGGCGAGGCAGCGACCGGCCCACTTTCACGTCCCAGGACCCGGCTCACAGAGGGCATTAACCGTCCGACCGCTTTTATGCCCTGCCCTGGAGCAGGGACCAGGGACCCCACTATGTCGATGGGGAGTCCGCGGCCCAGCCCCTTCACCAATGGGTCTGGTGGCAGTTCTGTACCAGCTCATTTTAGGGGCCCAGAAATCTGGGGTGCTGGCCCTCTGACTGTCATGCAGGGTGACATGCAAGCATTGGCCCCAATTTCTCCCCAATCCCATCAGTGGCCCTGGCCCATCAGAGGAGCGTGAATGGGGAAGGACCGGAAGAGAGGGTGTGTTCCTAAGACAAGAAAGCAGTTCCTTTCTTTAGCAACATTCCTTAGTCATTCAGGACCACAGAGCATCCCTTCCAGCACCGGCGTCGAGTCCCAGAGGAGGGATCTGTCATGAGCCCCTTCCCAGGCCCACCCACCACCAGCTCTCCTCCACTCCCTGGAGAAGCCCCAAGGAGACAGGCCTGTCCCAGCCATCACTTGTCCTTGGCCTCCTGGGGATGCAGCCGGAGGCCGTGGCCGGCCCCAGGGCCAGCCTTGGAGCACGTGAGCTGCGGGGCGGCAGCCCAGCTCCCAGACTCCCAGTAGGGCCCGGCGCTGTCTGGCTCGCCTCCGGGCAGGGCCCCAGTCCCAGCTCGGGGCCTCCAGAGCCCCACCTGCTAGGCCACTGGGCTGTTTGCCCTTTCAATGGCATGTCTGGAGCCCCTCTCCTTCCCTGCCAACACCCTGGATTGTTAGAAAGTTCTTCCCCAGGGTTGGAGAGCTTGGTCCCTGCCCTGAGCTGCCCACCCCTCCCTGTGCCTGTCGGCCCTGCTGGTGGGAGGGGACACACCAGCCCAAGGGCTTAGCTCAAATCCTGGGGCTAGAGGGTGATGGTGACTGTCCTGGGGCGCCCTGCTGTGAGCATAGGGTGGGGGTGAACATGGGCCCCCTCTGGAGGCAGGCACCCCCGGGCCCTGCCAGCTCTGCCCCCTCTTGTCCTGTCAGCTGGTGCCCGGGGCACTCAGTTCTCCTCCCACCCCTCTGTCCCCTCTGCTCACATACTGGGGCCCACACCTGATCACCCATGAAACCTTTTCTGTGAATCCTATCTTCAAGGAAGCCAGTGCGGGGAGAGGCAGAGGTGCCTGCGCTGGGAGGACGGAGACGGAGTCTGCTTAGTCCTGCCCCAGGCCAGAGGCTAACTGGTAGCCCTAGAGCCAGGCCCTTCTCCAGGCTTCCAAAACCAGTTTCCCAGTGCTCCCTGGGGCTGTGGTTCATCTCCCCACCTTCCAGATGGAAGGTTCTGGGGTGAAAGCTCTCCCCTCACCTGGAGTCCCCAGCCCCAGGGTCCCCCAGGACTTCCTTCACGCCCTCTGGGACTCTGTTTGGCTTGTCCCCCACCCTCTCTACTCTGGGGTGGGGCAGCTCCTGGGTGCCTATGGGAGCTGCCCACTTGCCCACACGCCACCAGCCTCAGCTCCTCCAGAGGCTGCTCGGCCCCCATAGCAGTCCGCAGAGCAGCCCAGGTCGCGCTCATTGGCAGGCTGGTATCGCTGACGTTCCCAAGCCCAGTGGAGGTGCCAGGGACTCAGACGACTCATGCCTGCCCCTCCCCATGGTGACACATCGTTCAGGTTTAGGGGACTGGGGCTCTACCCGGCCTCCTCACAGCCAGCTCTCGTGATCCACGGCGTCTGAAGGCCAAACTCGGCAGAAACCCCAGCCTGGAGCAGAGCTGCAGGACAAGGGGCAGCGGGCTGGGGGTGGTCCCAGGTTCCATGTGACTCAAGCGGCCCCTGCTTCTCCCCCACCAGCTGCCTCTGGGTGGCTCAGATGGCCAAGAGGGACACAGCAGTCAGAGGCCCGAGTGGCCATGGGATCGGGGATTTGGGGAACAAAACTAGGACCTGAAGGAGAGGGGCAGAGGGCAGACAGGACCTCAGGCTCTGGGAGCCAGGCTGAGAGCATCTCCCTGTGGGGTCTGGCACCTGCTGGGACCTAAAATGCTTGGGGGAACCTCCCGGGCCAGGCTGGGATGATGGCTTTTCCAGGCCACTTCTGTGCAGCTGGAGGCGGAGGCAGAGGGGCTGGGGCTGGCCTGATGGGTGCGCTGGGGCCGAGGAGGGGCATCTGGCCCCGCGGGCTGAGGGGAGCTATGGATGGTGGCAGTCAGAGAGAGACGCCATGTTTCTAGAGGATTCGTGATGCAAGCCAGGGGGCGCAGGACCCACAGGGCAGGGCCCTGCTTTCCGTCAGTGTCACCTCCCAGCCAGAGTGGGGGAGATGCAAGGAGTCTTCTGCAGGGACCGGGGGCTGGTTCGGCCCCCTGTGCAACCCAGGGAGTTCGGGATTCTGTGACTTTGGGCTCTGCAGCAAAGTGTGCGGGGGCAGAGGGTGGGGCAGGGCACGTGTGCCCCCCTCCCATTTCCTCACAGTGTGGCCTTGGGCAGGAGTTTCCTGCTGGTCCTCAGGAGGGCTGTGCTCAGAAATCCCTTGAGTGCCCTGTCCCACCCTGGGAAGGGATAGAACACCTTCCCCCGCCCTCAGGGTTTCTGCAGCGAGCCTTCGGGGGTGCGGGGGGGGCAGGGCACCCAGCAGCCCAGGACCCCCAGCTGACCTGGCTCATCTGCCGCCTGACTCAGGCATGGCAGAAGGCCGGCACTGGAACCGCCGGCCTTCCAGAGGTTTCCCAGAAGGCTGGGGGTGGAGGTGATGGCTGTCCTCAAGGCTGTGGGGAGAGACGTCCGGCCTGGTCAGTACCGGCCGCCTAGCCACTTCCCCGGTGCCAGCGCTCTGCAGCAGACGGGCTGGCTCCCTGTTGGCCTCCGACACCCACATCCAAGTCAAGTCTGTCCCTGAAGGCTGCAGGGGCACAGGACCCAGCTCTGTCCGGTCACCTCAGCAGCGCCAAGACCCCAGCAGGGAGGAGCGCCCTGGCCAGCCACGCCTGGATGTCTGCTCCCCTCGTAGCTGGAAGGCGTGCCGAGGCCGTGGCGGTGGGCTCGGGGTGGCTGGCGAGCAGACACCGATGGCGCGGGGCTCAGGGCCCACCCCAACCCCTGCAGCCACGACCCCAACGCGCGTAAGCCTCAGGAGACCCACGGATGGTGCACGTCTCCCCTCTCAGGGCCCGGCAGGGAGGCGGCGAGCAGCCGGGCGTCAGCTCGCAGAGCAGAGCTCTGGGCAGCGCCCCTGCCTCTGGCCTGCTAGTAGAAGCTGGGCCTCAAAGGCTTTGGCGGACAGAGGGGAGGGGGGAAGCGCAACCCGCAGTCCCAGGGACCACGGGCCCGCGCGTCCGGGTTCAGGTCGGGCTGCTCAGAGGGGCCAGACACCCGGGCCGAGGCTGCGGAACAGCGTCAGGCGTCCGGCATCTGCGACTTGGCAGCCGCGGGCCGCACATCTGCAGGCGAGCTCCCAGGGCCTGCCAGACCTCAGGCCCGCTCCCGCCGCCCTTGGCCTGGCCTGAATGCCTGGCACGGCCCCTCCGTGTTCTCAGGGGCTGCCAGTGTGTCTTGTTTGGCTGTGACCTGGAGCAGTCCCAGTTGGAGGACTGTGCTGGCTTTCAGAGGGCCAGACAAGGAGAGCCCTATTGGGTGGGCGGCCCTCACTCCACCGCTTCTTTCCTTCGCTCTGAGGAGGAGGGACCCATCCAGCTCAGAGAACACTTTGATGGGGCTCGAGGCTGCCTGAAGTCCTTGGGGACACGCCCAGGAGGCCCAGAGGCCTGGGTAGTGTGGGAGGTGGGGCTGGCGGGACTTGCCGTGGGTCTCACAGTACCTGTCCGTGGGGGCTCCCGCTTCCGGGGCTGAGGGCCCACCCCCCTCCTGCACGTGTGTGCGGTGGGAGGGACCCGGTGTGAGGTGGGGGGAGGCAGCCCTGCAGCTCCGCTTCCTCCCCCAGCCTCTGTGCCCTGCCCACACTCAGCCGGCGGGCCAGAGAACTCCATCACCCCCGGCTCCTTCTGGGTCTGTTGCGGCCCCCGGGGGCTCGGTGTCCAGTCGGCCCCCTCCACTCTGCACAGTTCTGGCCGCTGAGTCTCCTGCCAGCTCTCCGCGGGGAAAGCAGGGCTGTGCCGGAAAGTGCGCCAGCCTGCCCACTGCCTGGGCCCAGCCAGGAGCCGGGTGAAACCAGCCAGACCTTGTCCTGTGCTGTCACGGGGCCCTGGGGTGGGGCCTCCAAGTCCTCAGCCTCCCTCCCCCCAGAGTGAGCCTGCACTAGAGCCAGCCCTTCCCCTCTCTCAGCCACTCTGTGGGGCCCCAGACGCAGCGACATCAGAATATCAGGCACGGCGGCCCGGAGCGGCTCACCTCCTCCAGAGCCTCCGTCCCCCACGGAGGGTCCCGTGAGCCCACTTGGGGCCCCAGTGGCTAGTCCTGCCCTGGTTGGCCTTCCCAGCGCCTGTCCATCCTCCCCCGTGGTGGAGGGGCCAGATGCGGGTGGAAGCGCCCCGTGGAGGCCCCCAGACCTTCCCGGTCCCACCAGGCTGGAAGAGCCCTGTCTGCGCCCACCGCCCCCCGAAGCCTCCCCCCGGCCTGGCCAGACCAGCCCCCTGCCCCCCTTGTCCAGGTGGACGGTGGATCCCAGAGCCTCCCAAGGATCCTGCCGGGCGTTCCAGCCCTGACTCACCCCCGCCCCCCACCCCGCCATGAGGCAGTGGCTTTGGCAGGAGTGCCAGGCCGGGGGGCAGTCCCCTCCCTCTCGTCCCGTCATCCTCGCCTTCCTGTCCTCTCCGCTGCTCTTCCTCCGCGCAGCCCTGGGTGTCCAGCAGCCCCTGGGCAGGGGCCCTGCGCCGCAGCGGCAAGCCTGGGAGGCCTAGGCCCACCCTGCTTTGCCCTGGGGTTTGCGAACTCGTGGGAAGAAGGAGGGACTCATGGTCCAGGAGGCCAGCCCAGGGCCTTCTCCCAACTCTTCACCAAGGCCCTCTAGGGGCTCCCCAGGTCCCACTGGGCCAGCCTGGGGCTGGCAGGACCTGGAGTGTCATCATGAGCTCTCAAGGCTTGCAGGAGCCAGGGAGGCTGGGCGCTCCCCCAGCATGAGGGACCCTCACTTTGTTGTGTGACTGCGGCAGGCAAGCATCTTTTCTGGGGCTGGCTCCGCAGCTGCGTCTGATGAACAGCACCCTGGGCCCCCGGCCGCTGCCTGCCAAGCAGACTGCGGCCCCAGCTGCCAGAAAGGCTGCTCCGGCCCCTCTCGCTGGCAGCTGCAGCTCTGTCCTCAGGATGGTGGGAGCCAGGACAGGCCACGTGCCCAGCTCAGTGGGGGGCCTGAGGAGTGCGAGAGGGGCGGCAAGATGGGGATCAATGGGAACCCGAGGTGCAGAGCTGCTGCGCCCACGTCTGGAGGTGGCCGCAGCTCCCAACCCCCGCCTGCTGGTGGGAGGACTCTGGGGCAGCAGTGCCCACCCTCCCCGGGCGGCCAGTCCAGCCCCAGGTCAACCGGGCCTGTCGGGGGCCTCCTTCCCCCTTTGCAGCCGGCTATCAGGCTCGGGGGGCTCACCCAGCCCCACTGAAGCCCCGAACAGCCTTTCCCCTGGCCAAGATGGGCCCCGAGTGAGGGCCTCCCTGGGGTGGGGCTGCTTCACGTCTGCACCCGGGGCAACCGCAGACACCCCGCGCCTGGGAGACAAGCAGGGCAGGTGCACTTATTCCTCTATAACATGGGAAAATGAGGCTGGGGCTTTCCCAGGAAAGCAGGTAGCTGGGGGTGGTAGGAGAGGCAGGGACTCCAGCCTCCTCCTGGGCACTGTCTTTCAGCAGAGGAGCCTCTGGACAAGCCTGAACCTGCCCGCCACCCTGGCAGCAGCCTGCTCCCCTCTGGTGGCCTCTCCAGGGGCCCGGGGCCGTGGGCAGAAGGAAGGGTGGGAGCAGAGGCGGGAGCCCTGGGGCTCTGCGGGCTGAGCCAGGGGACGGCTCACGAGCCAGGGGAAGGCTCGTGGGCCAGGGGAGGAAGCCACAGCCCAGGGGAGCAGAGGCGGGGTGGGGGGGGCAAGGGACGCCCCTTCCATGTCCAGGATTCCACGCATGGCCTGGGAGAATGCCCCTCTCCTCACCTTCCCTCCAGGGCTGGCCCAGCCTTCTACCCAACGTGCCCAGCCTGGTGCCTTGGCCTCTTGACTCTTAGAGAAATGTGGGTGTGCTGCAAGGGGGGCTCAGGCAGGAAAGGAAGCGACTTGTGGTCACCTGAGTCAGCCCTGAGCGCGCTCACACTGCCCTGAGCATGTGGGAGTGGCCGGGCCACAGTGGTTTCTTTAAATCTGAATTCCTCAAAGCCTGTGGGCGGCAAATGGCTGGGTTTCCCTCTCCGCCTCCTCCACTAGCCTCAGTGACCCCCCAGGCAGGCTGCAGCTGACTCAGTGGCTGGTGCGTGAGTGTGTGTGTGCTTGCGTGAGTGTGTGCTTGTGTGAGTGTGTGTGTGTGCTTGCGTGAGTGTGTGTGTGTGCTTGCGTGTGTGTTTGCGTGAGTGCTTGCGTGAGTGTGTGTGCGCTTGCGTGTGTGCTTGCGTGTGTTTGCGTGTGTGTGCGCTTGCGTGAGTGTGTGTGTGTGCTTGCGTGAGTGTGTGTGTGCACTCGCGTGGGCGTGTTGGAGGGGTACAGACTCACCAACTGGGAAGACACAGTGCTGCCCACTGAGGCCAAGTCCTGCCCGGAGTCTCCTGCCCACCCACACCTCCCTCCCGGCCCCTACAGCCCAGGGCCTGGCTGCACCCGTGAGGGGTGAGGGGCGAGGGACACGAGGCCAACACGTGCAGAACCCCAGCCGCCCGGGCTCGGGACGGTAGCCAGGCAAGGGCCCAGAAGATGGGCGTGGGCGCCAGCTGGGCACTCCTGATGGCCTCTCCTCACCCCAGTCTCGCAGGCACTCCCACCATGTGGCCCCTGTGGCCTCTTGCGGCCCTGCTGGCCCTGAGCCAGGCTCTGCCCTTTGAGCAAAAAGGCTTCTGGGACTTCACCCTGGACGACGGGCTGCCCATGTTGAACGACGAGGAGGCTTCAGGCGCCGACACGACCTCGGGCATCCCAGACCTGGACTCCCTCCCTCCCACCTACAGCGCCATGTGCCCTTTCGGCTGCCACTGCCACCTGCGGGTCGTTCAGTGCTCCGACCTGGGTCAGTCCAGTGGGGTGGACGTGGAAGCGTGAGGGTGGGGAGGGGGTGACCCCAAGCCAGCTCGGGAATCCTGGTTTCAGTGTGGGAGGGTGTCCACTGGTCTGCTTGCAAGCAGGCGGGGAGCGAGAAGCCCCTCCGTCTGCCGACTCTGGCGCTGGCCCACTGGCGGCGGAGTCCCTGCGTGCACGCGAGTCCCTGAGCTCCGCGCCACGCTGGGGTCATGGCCATGGCTCACACTGGTGACGGTGGTGCCGGCCCCCAGGTCTGAAGGCTGTGCCCAAAGAGATCTCGCCCGACACCACTTTGCTGGACCTGCAGAACAACGACATCTCCGAGATCCGGAAGGATGACTTCAAAGGCCTCCAGCATCTCTATGTAAGCCCACCCTGGCCCTTCCAAGGGGCTGCAAGGAGGTGGCAGGCCCGCAGCATGGGGGGTTGGGTCCAGATGGGTGTGGGCACATACTTGTGGAGTGCGAGCGGGGACCGGAGACCTGGGGAGTCCTGAGAGCGGTCTGGAGGCGGCTGTGGTGGGAGTGCCCAGGGTCACAGGGCACATGTGCAGGTGTCAGCAGCCGTAAGTGCAGGACAGGATCACTCAGCCCAATTCCCTTCTTGACTGAAAACTTTTCATCTTATTGACTCCTCCCAGCAACACAGTGAGAAAAGATTTCATTGTAGCCAGGGTGCAAGTGGGGAAACTGGGACACAGAGGAGCGGCAGGCTGCGCTAAGCAGCAGTGGTATTGCTGGGCCTGAGCGCCAGCTCCCCGATCTGCACTCTGCCCAGGAGCACAGACGGATCTCCTGGAGGCTGAGCTGGGGCTCAAACATCTGTAAAGTCCTGACAACTGCTAATCGCGAATCGCTAGCTCAGGTGGCAGGGATGGGGGAGAGGAGAAGGCGGGCAGGTAGGGGGCCGGGGCCTTCACCTCAGCACGCGTGCTGCCTCAGGCCCTGGTCCTGGTGAACAACAAGATCTCCAAGATCCACGAGAAGGCCTTCAGCCCCCTGCGGAAGCTGCAGAAGCTCTACATCTCCAAGAACCACCTGGTGGAGATCCCTCCCAACCTGCCCAGCTCCCTGGTGGAGCTCCGCATCCACGACAACCGCATCCGCAAGGTGCCCAAGGGCGTGTTCAGTGGGCTGCGCAACATGAACTGCATCGGTGAGCGAGATCCCACCAGTGGCGCCGTCACCCGTCCCCGGCGGTGGCAGTGGATGGGGGAGGAGGGTCAAAGGGGGGGCTCTGCCAGCCAGGGCAGCTGGGTGCTGGGCTGTCCAGGACAGCCATGGACCAGCCGGCTGGGCCTCACGGTACTTTCTGGAAGCTTGTCTAGGAGCACACCCCAGAGCTGCCAAGGGAAGGTGAAGAGAAACTCAGGGCCCATAGGGAAAGGGAAGGGAAAGGGCCAGTGCAGCCAGCCAGCCAGCCAGCCAGGGGCTGGGCGGGCGGGGGAGCCCGGCCTTGATTCCTGTCTCCCCTCCCTTTCTCCGTGCTCCCTCTGCCCCCTAAGGCTGATGCCAGGCCCAGTGCCCTTGGGAGTTAGTGGCCTCGAACAGCGAGGAGTTTGCATTCAGTCCATTAGCGTTAGTAACTTAGCGGCACTGCTTTCAGGGAGAGATGGGGGAGCGGGTAATCAGCAGGGCCCACTAGGCCAGCCCAAGCCAGGCAGCCGACAGGCTCTGGGGGCGTGCGGGCAGATGCCCAGCCCTGGCTCCAGGGCTGAGGGGGCCTCTCTCCTAGAGATGGGTGGGAACCCCCTGGAGAACAGTGGCTTTGAACCTGGAGCTTTCGATGGCCTGAAGCTCAACTACCTGCGCATCTCTGAGGCTAAGCTCACCGGCATCCCCAAAGGTAGGAAGTCAGCCCTTGCTTCCCACACTACCTGGCCTTCGGAGCACACATGGATACAGGTGGGGGGCCTGGAGCCATCTGGAGGCACCCAGTCAACTCAGGGAGGGCTTTGGCTGCCCCTCTCCCCACCTGGGGCAGAGCTAGGGTCTCTGCTCCACCAAGCATGGGACCATGCACACACACACACACACACACACACACACACACACACACACAGCATCAGCCCACACACGTGGCCTCCCCTCCTGCATTCAGCCCAGAGCATCCTCTTTTCCTGGCAGACCTCCCCGAGACCCTGAATGAACTCCATCTGGACCACAACAAAATCCAGGCAATCGAGCTAGAGGACCTGCTCCGCTACTCAAAGCTGTACAGGTGGGCTGGGGGTCTGGGGGTCTGGGGGCGCTGGGGCGACTGGGGGGGCTGGGGGCCTGAGTCCTCACAGTGCCGTGCGGCCTGCGGGCCCCACCACACCATTTTTTCTCATCCGCCCCTTCGCAGGCTGGGCCTGGGCCACAACCAGATCCGCATGATTGAGAATGGGAGCCTGAGTTTTCTGCCCACCCTGCGGGAGCTGCACTTGGACAATAACAAGCTGTCCAGGGTGCCTGCTGGCCTTCCAGACCTCAAGCTCCTCCAGGTGAGAGCCAGGGAGTGGGCAGCCCCTCAGCCCATGGCCCTCCTTGCTCAGGCCCAGCACGTGTGGGGTCTGGGTACAGAGCGGAATGGGACCTCGCTGCAAAGGAGCAGGCTCAGGGATCCCTCCTTCAGCGCCAATCACCTGCACTGAGGGAGGAGAGGGGCAGGTGGGGATGCCGCTGTGGACAGCAGGGAGGGCGGGCCCGGGGCAGCGAGGTCGTGAGGGAAGAGCAGGTTTCTCAGGTGGGTGCAACACCTGCAAGGTGCAGCCGGGCCCACGAGGTGAGGGAACAGTCTGGGCACGGGGTACACAGATCTGTGGCAAGACAGGGACAGCCCAGGGCACAAAGTGGGCTGATGAGGGATACAAGGCCTGGCCTGGGGCTCTCTCAGGGGCCCTACCCCCAGTTTGGCTGTCAGCCACATGGATGAACTTGGCCGTACTCGGCCCTGCTCTGGACCTCAGTCGCTGCTTCCAACCCATTCACACGTGCCAGGAGACCCGCCATTCTCGCGGGCTGGCCAGTCAGAGCCGAGTACACCGGAGCCCGCCTGAGCCCTGCGTGGGGACCGCCCACCTGCAGCGGCACCGCCCCCCTGGCCAAGCCGAGAGCGCCCTCTAGCGGCCGTGTCCTTGCCGCCTCTAGAGGGCGCCGCTGCAGTCTGAGCGCCTCCCTGCCGTCATTGGGTCCTCCCTCCCTGACCCTCCTGTCCCACAGCATGTGGCTTCAGGGAGCTGGGGGAGCGGGGGAGGAGGAGGCTCTTTCTCCTCTCACGCCCCTGGGGCTCTGGACTGGGAGGCTGCTTCCCTGGGGGCAGACCCACAGCCCAGGGAACCCAGAGGGAGGGCCAGGGACTTTATGTGAGCCCAACGTGCCATCCTTCCCGCATCGACAGTCCCACCCCACCACTCGTGCCCCACGTACCCCTCACCTCACACCCACACCCCCCAAGCTCCCCATCCCAGCACCCAGTCACACACCAGTGCCTTAAGGCGGGCCAGCACCCGCCCAACAACCATACCGAAGCCTCAGTTTGCTCCTCCAGACCATGGGAGGATCACCTCCACGCCCTCAAAGGGCCGTGTGGATGCAAAACAATGAAACGTGGCCCATGAGGCGGCGGGGCGGGACTCAGCCGGGAGGGAGGGCACCAGCCCTCGGGGTTCTGCCCTCCGCTCGGCCTACCCAGGCAGGGCAGACGCAGGCAGGGGGGTTGGGGCGACTGGGCCACCGCCCTGAGCCACACCCCTCTGCCCCCAGGTGGTCTATCTGCATGCCAACAACATCACCAAGGTGGGCGTTAATGACTTCTGCCCCATGGGCTTCGGGGTCAAGCGAGCCTACTACAACGGCATTAGCCTCTTCAGCAACCCCGTGCCCTACTGGGAGGTGCAGCCGGCCACCTTCCGCTGCGTCACTGACCGCCTGGCCATCCAGTTTGGCAACTACAAAAAGTAGAGGTGGCGGCAGCCGCCAAGGTGGCCTGGGCGGGGCCTCTGGGGAGCACAGCGGATGTCCTGAGGGGGGAAGCAAAGCAAGGGAGCGAAGCCAGTGCTCAGCTGCACCCGACCCAGCCCCGCCCTTGATCCCCAACCCCCTCGTCGCCACCCGACATCCTTGCCCTGGCTCCCAAGTGTGCAGGTGAGGCGTGAGGCCTGGCCCCCATCACACACCCCTTAGCTTCAGAGCTGCCCCTGCTCCCCCATCATGACCACGCAGAGGTGCCCCCATGAAGCTTTCTTCCCATTCACCCCAAAACCAAATTGTCTGAGGCTCCAGTCCAAGGAAAATGGTCCCTGGGTCTGGGGGGCCAGGGATGGAGACAGCGGACCCCGCTGAGCCCACCCTACCTGCCGGGCACACATCCCTCCTCGGCCTGGCCTGCTACCCTTCTCCTCCCATGCCCGCTGGCATCCTTCTGTGAGTTCACGGCCATCCATCCCAGCCTGTTTGCTCTACCGGCCCCTGGATCAGTCCTCTCCATCTCTCTCTGTCTCTCCATCTGTCCCTCCCTCGTCTTCCCTCTCCTCTCTCACATCCTTGGGCTGGGTCTGGTCTCTGTCTCGCTGGGCTTCTGCTCAGCCCCTACCCAGGTGGGCTGCGGTGGGGGACAGCTGCCCCCCACCCCACCCAGGCCTCGCCCCCAAGCCTGGATGATCCGGCAACCACGCGCTCCACAGGCCACGTGCTCCCAGGGGGAGCATTGGACTCAGCCAGGCCCTGAGAGTCTGTCCCCCGGGAGGGGCCCAGCACCCCGCAGAGTCCCCAGCACGCTCCTCACTGCCCCCCTTTCCCCCACGACGGCTAGGTCTCCCCTCCCGTGGCCTTCCAGCCCCTGGGGTAGTAAGGAGGGGCTGCTTCTGAGGTCGGTTGTTGTCTTTCAATTAAAGAAACACTGTGCAACACGGCTGCGTGTGCAGCCTCTTGGGGTGGACTGGGGACCCAAAGGAAACGGGAGCCACGAGGGTCCGCTGTGGCTGGCGCCCAGGTTCCGCCTCTCCGTGCCCCATCGGAGCCCTGAGCTGCCTGTTCGCTGCTTTCCCTGACTTCAGTGGGGAGCACCCCCAGGCTCAGGGCTGGACCAGAAGGCCCCAGGCTGCCCCCTTCCCGTCCCTTCTAGTCACTTCTGTTGCCCCGGCTATCCTCAGACTGGGCTCCTGCAGCAGGGCCGGCTGAGGTGGCATCTGCCCTCCCAGAGTGGAGTGTCTGCCAAGCAGCCGCTGGCTGAAGGGCACCAGGCCAGAAACTCCCCCCAACCGAGCGGGAGCCGGGAAACCCTAGGGGCCCCTGCCCGCCTCAATGGGGTTTGGGGGCTCAGCACAATACCGGATTTCGGCTGTGGTCAGAGCTGTGTGCCACACCTGTGTCAGCACCAGGGGGCGCACTCCTGTACTGGCTTGGCCTGGGCTCCCAGCGCAGCGACCACCCAGTAGGTCACCCTGTGCGCAGTTCGCAGCGTGTGGGTGCCGGTTCCCAAGAGAGGATCCAGGGCACAGCCCGTGAAGCCTGGGGACATAGGTCTGCCCCGGAAAGGGAGTGGGGGGGGAACAGTCCCCCAAGAAATGCCCCTTGGATGGCAAGCCCAGCGGGCTAAGCAGGAGACAGGCTATGGACTGGCTGCTCTTCCCTCGTCGTACACAAGGGGCCTCTGCCCCAGGTGATGGGATCCAGGGCTTCCCTGAGCAGCCGTGGGCCACCAACGAAAATAGAGCAGGCGGGGCCGCCAGGAGTGCCAGCCCAGGAGAGAAGGAGCCCAGAGGCACCGCGTGCTGGCTCCGTGCACAGAACCCTTCCGCCTGGCCCGGCCCTGGGGCACCCGGCGTCCCCAGATTTCTCCTTTTGGGGATGGGAGGCACCACTCAGTGTGGTGGCCCAGCAATAGAATGTCACCCGTTGGCATCACAGCACTATTCTGGGCCGTGTGTTCCACGGCCCGGCAATCTCTGCTGAGCTGGGCAGGCTCAGGGCAAGGGCACTGGCGGGGGTCCAGGAGTCAGGGCCTCGGTCAAGTCCCCTCGCTGGTGGGAGGAGGGGCAGCCGGCACAGGGCCTGGCGGAGACAGAAACACGGAGCCCTCGGGCTGTTTCTCTGCGGGCAGCTCTGGGCACCGGACCCTGTGGATCGCTGCCTTCCCTCCAGGCTTGCTGCCCTTCCTCTCCTCCCTGCCTCCCTCTTACTCTGGGACACCAGTGCCACGACACGCTGGTGGGACCGGTGTAATAATGCTGGTAGGCACAGAGGAGAACCCCGTGGTTGGGCCCCAGGGAAGGTGTCCCGTAGGCCCGGTGGGTCACACACATGAGAGGGGACAGCGCCATGCGGGCATGACCCACACCCTGCCAGACCCAGGGGACCACTCAGGCCCCACTGCAGGCGCCGCGGAGTTGAACAGGGCCGCACCCCACGAGGGCCTGGCGATCATGGTTGGAAAGGAGGTCTCCGTACCCAGAGCACTTGGTCAAAGACAAATGACCCTGGGCGGGGGGGACTTCCCTGGTGGCACAGTGGTTAAGAATCCACCTGCCAATGCAGGGGACACAGGATCGAGCCCTGGTCCTGGAAGATCCCACATGCTGTGGAGCAACTGAGCCCGTGCGCCACAACTACTGAGCCTGCGCTGTAGAGCCCACGAACCACAACTACTGAGCCCACGCGCCTAGGGCCCGTGCTCCGCAGCAAGAGAAGCCGCCGCAATGAGAAGCCCGCGCACCGCAGCGAAGAGCAGCCCCCGCTCGCCGCAACTAGAGAAAACCCGCGCGCAGTCAAAAGAAAAAAGGCAAACGGCCCACTTAGCCTCACTCTGGTATCGAGTGTGTTGCAGACTATGAGATGATAGTAATAACAAAAGTTGAGACTGACTGGCCTTTGAAAAAAGCCTATGGCAACATCTCTGTCAGCCAACAGTCCCTCGTGTACACTTCCCCATATGCCTTATACACCACGCAAGGCTCCTCCCTGCGGAGCCCAGGGCCCAGCTGCGGTCCCAGGAAGCCCCAGGTGGCAGAGCTGCAGGGGACTGGGGTGCTCTGCTGTGAGCTGTGGGCAGGTGGATGGGCGAAGGGGTGTGCAGTCCCAAAGCCTCGGTAACCCCGCGGGAAAGGGGCAGGAAAGATGGGGGAGGGGCCAGGTCCAGTCGACCTTGAATTGAGTAGGAGCCTGCACTTGGGTGCACGTTGGACGTGGGGTGAGAGTTAGGGAGTGGGCAGGGTGGGGTGTGGCACCCCCGGGGCCTGGAGAATGCCCCCTGAGGGCCAGGAGCATGCCGGGAGCTGTGGACGTGTGGTTGCACTCAGAGTAGGGCTCTGATCCGGAGGGTGAGCTGGGGCCGTCACACGTGCGTGCACACACACACCCAAGGCAGTGAAAGTCATGGCAGTGTCTCGCTCGGGGAGGGCTGTCCCGTGAAAGGAGAGGCCACTAGGGAGCTGACTCTGAGCGGCATGGGGCTGGCGTGGGGGACATTTCCAAGTACTTACTGCAGGTCAGGTGCCTTCTGGGTGTAGCCGGGCCCAGCTGGAGCCTAAGCTCAATCCACTGCTTGGGTTTAGACGAGTCGGGGCTTGTCGGAGGGGCAGCCAGCCAGGTGTCCTCAGGCCATGGTGGGGGCTGGGGGCAGGGCGCTTAGAGGGACAGCCCCTCCTTGAAGGGCCTGGGTGGTGGAGGGGCCCACTCTGAGAACTTGGGGGGTGTTCCTCCATTGTGGGCCCCACCCCCATGGGCTCCTGACTCTGGGCTCCAGTCTTGGGAGGACAGAGGTTTCAGGAAGAGGCAAAGCCGGCTCCACTCTGGACGCATGGGGCAGGGCATGGTCGCCAGGGGTGGCACAGGGCCACTGTGGCCCCGGAGAGCCCAGGGCAGCTCCAGCGCTGAAGGACCCCAGCTCCCGCTGCCAGCTCAGGGCTGGTATGAGTTTCCTGGGGCCACTGCTGTAACAAAGGACCACACGGGCGGCTTCAAACAGAGATCGAGTCTCTCATGTTCCTGGAGGCCACAAGTCCAAAATCAGGGTATCAGTAGGGCCGCACTCCCTGGAAAAACTCTAGAAGAGGGTCCTTCCCGGCCGCTTCCAGCTTCTGGTGGCTCCAGGTGTCCCTTGGCTTGTGGTTGCGTCACTCCAGTCCGTCTCTGTCTTCACAAGACCTCCTGCTGTGTCTGTGTGTCAGCTGTTCTTGCCTCCCTATTATAAGGACACTTATCACTACATCTGGGGTCTGCCCAGATAACCCAGGATCGTCTCCCCATCTCAAGATCCTGAACTTATATCTGCAAAGGCCCTATTTCCACACAGGGTCCCAGCCCAGTGCAGGCTGGGGGGGCGGGTAGGATGTGCACGTCTCTCCAGGGGCATTTCAGCCCCTCCTCCCTGGGCTGCAGGGGACCACTGGCCCTGGAGGTCCAGGCACGCTGGTGGCCCCCGAAGCCAGGGGATGGTGGCTGTGATCTCAGCCAGGGAGAGAGTGGGAAGAGGAGGGGGACCCGGGGCCCAGCCAGAGGGGCTCCCATTTCAGGGCTGGACTGAGGATTGCTGTCCCCGGAGGAGACGGTGACCGCCACACCAAAAGTGGCAGGAGCGAAACCGGGCAAGGGAGGGGCGACAGCTGCGGGGCCCACGGAGAGGAGGGGCCTGGGGACAGGTGGTGGCCGAGGACCTGGGAAAGAAAGAGTTTGGGAAGGGGGAGAACAGTGAGGGCTGAAGAGGCAGCCGGCTCTGAGCTCTGGGAGCAGGACGCACTTCACGTGCCAGTGCCAATGCCCCCGTGTGCACAGCAGCCATCAGTAAAATGAACACCGCCCCCAGGAGTGATAATATGTCCCCCGGTCGCTGAGGGAAGACAGTGCCACAGTCCTAAAAGGGAGTCTTCTCTCTTCTCTTCAGCCTCCCAAGCCTCCCCTCTCAGCACCCATTTCTTCCTCCACCACTTCTGTCCTCCCAGAGCCGCCAACACATGTCTGCTAAGAGGCTGGCGTTTGCTACTGGCCCAGGTTCACCCCCTGCCCGAGGGAAGCCTGTTCCCCCGTGGGAGGCCAGGAAGGGGGGTCCAAGTCTGGGGGAAGGGCTCTCGGGAGGCGACCCACCGATTGGGGCTCCTCTTCCCTGGCGCCCCATCACCCAGCCCAGTGCAGGCCCAGCTTGACCACCGGCTCCAGGTGGGGGCTGGCTCCCCTCCGAGCACAGGGGTGGCCAGGAGAACAGTGCCAGGCTGCCGGGTCAGCACCCGGCTCCAGGGCTGCTGAGGGGCCGAGGGGGTCAGAACCAACCACCAACCGGGACAGCCAGCTGGCTCTCAGAGAGCAAGTCCCAGGAAAAGCGGCCGGGGTTGGAGTGCAAGGGGAGCATGTGCGTGAGTGAGCGTGCATGAACGAAGTGTGTGTGGGAGAGAGAGAGTGTGAACAACTGTGTGAGAGGCATGCGGGAGGGTGTGAGTGTGACTGGGTGGTTGAGAGTGGGTGTGAGTGTGAATAAATGTGAATAACTGTGAGGAAGTGTGAGTGTGTGAATAACTGAATGTGTACAAGTGTGTGCAAGTTTGTGACTATGTGTGACTAGTGAGCGTGTAAAGGTGTGAGAGTAACTGAGCATGTGGGGGGGGAGGGAGTGTTCTGAGTGAGCGTGTGTCACCGGCTGTGAGTGTGTCAGCATGTGTGAGAGTGTCAGCACTGTGAGAGTGTCAGCACGTGTGAGTGTGTCAGAAAGTGTGAGAGTGTCAGCACGTGTGAGAGCGTCAGCATGTGTGAGTGTGTCAGCACTGTGAGAGTGTCAGCACGTGTGAGAGTGTCAGCACGTGTGAGAGTGTCAGCATGTGTGAGTGTCAGCACTGTGAGAGTGTCAGCACGTGTGAGTGTGTCAGCGTGTGTGTCAGCACTGTGAGAGTGTCAGCACGTGTGAGTGTGTCAGCACATGTGAGTGTGTCAGCGTGTGTGTCAGCACTGTGAGAGTGTCAGCACGTGTGAGTGTGTCAGCACATGTGAGTGTGTCAGCGTGTGTGTCAGCACTGTGAGAGTGTCAGCACGTGTGAGAGTTGTCAGCATGTGTGAGTGTCAGCACGTGTGAGAGTGTCAGCACGTGTGAGAGTTGTCAGCATGTGTGAGAGTGTCAGCACGTGTGAGTGTGTCAGCGTGTGTCAGCACTGTGAGTGTGTCAGCACGTGTGAGTGTGTCAGCATGTGTGTCAGCACTGTGAGAGTGTCAGCAGTGTGAGAGTGTCCGCACTGTGAGAGTGTCAGCACATGTGAGTGTGTCAGCGTGTGTGTATCAGCACGTGTGAGTGTGTCAGCATGTGTGTGTTCGCACTGTGAGAGTGTGTCAGCGTGTGTGTCAGCACTGTGAGAGTGTCAGCACTGTGAGTGTGTCAGCGTGTGTGAGTGTGTCCGCGCTGTGAGAGTGTCAGCACTGTGAGTGTGTCAGCATGTGTGTGTCCGCGCTGTGAGAGTGTCAGCACGTGTGAGTGTGTCCGCACTGTGAGAGTGTCAGCGTGTGTGAGTGTGTCCGCACTGTGAGAGTGTCCGCACTGTGAGAGTGTCAGCACGTGTGAGTGTGTCAGCACTGTGAGAGTGTCAGCATGTGTGAGAGTGTCTGCACTGTGAGAGTGTCAGCACGTGTGAGTGTGTCAGCGTGTGTGTTAGCACTGTGAGAGTGTCAGCACGTGTGAGAGTGTCAGCACTGTGAGAGTGTCAGCACGTGTGAGAGTGTCCGCACTGTGAGAGTGTCAGCACGTGTGAGTGTGTCAGCGTGTGTGAGTGTGTCCGCACCGTGAGAGTGTCAGCACATGCGAGTGTGTCCGCATCCCTGAGGATGTGTCAGCATGTGTGAGTCTCTGTGTGTGTGTGTGTGTACGCACATGCACATGTAAGTGTGACCTCTGCCTGCACTGAGAGGTGCCAGGTCTCAAGGGCTGTCTGTGGAGCAGCTGCTTCCTGCTTGAGGGACAGACCGTGGGGAGCTGTGCCAGTCTTCTGGCCCAGGGAAGACCCCCTGGGTCTGCAGAGCCTTCGTGCCCTTTAGGTGTCTGTCACAGTGGCACCTCCTCAAATAAGCCTTCCCTGAGCTCCCAGCACCATCTTTCGTCTCCCCCCGCCGTGCTCTCCTTGGGCCTTTACCCCAACTGCGATGCCTTGAGTTCACGCTCTGCCCGCCAGCTCCTTGTTTTGGGGTCCCTGCTGTGTCCTCGGTGCCCAGACCAGGCCTGGCACACAGGACACCCCGGGACCCTGTTTGTCCCAGGCAAGGAGCAATCAGTGGCTGTGTCCAGGCCTCTTCTACCTACCTGCTCCGGACTGGTGACGCACACCACGGGCCTGTCACTCACACTCAGCCCCCGTCCTGTGCCGCTCCCACCCCCTCGCTCTCCTGCTCGCTGCTCACGGATGGGGGCCAGGGCCTGATCCAGGTCCAGAGGCACTCACTGTCCCTGGGGCTGGGCAGCTTGGGGCTTTAAGGACCAGGGGCACGGCCAGCCAGCTCCCGCCTGGCCACTGGGTGTCCACGGGCACACACTCGGGCCTCTGTCCACGGACGTGCCTACATGTGTTTGGGCATACGGGGGTCTTCTCCACATTGGAGTTTTGTCTGTGTGTCTGTCTCCCCTTGTGTCTGCGAATGTGTGTCCCTGTGTGTCTGCTTCTGGGTGTGTCCACCTGTGTGCGGGATCTCTGCATCCTGTATAAGGGTCTTTGTGTGATAACCTTTTGGGGTCATTGACTTTGAGAACCTGTCCCAAGCTCCAGCTACCCTCCGGGAAAAGTGTTCAGATGTCTTACTCCCAACTGCTAGCAGGCAGTTTCCTGAGGATCACCAGCCCCTCGGAGGCCACGGGGCAGGGGTGAGGGTCAGAGGGGGGCAGGGACCCCACATTACAAATCAGCAACTCAGCTCCACGCCCCGTTTGACTGTCAAGGAGACAGACCCAGGGGCAGCTTGGAGAGGGAGCGGCAGCCTGCCTGCTCGGTGCCCTTTCTCTGAGCTCCCCGGTGCCAGGGCCCCCCAGTACCCAGCCGCGCCCACCCCCACCCCCCTTGGCCAGCGCCCTCCGGGGTCACCGCCAGGCCAAGAAGGGCGGGCACCGCCGCGCGTCCTGGGGGAGAGAAGGGCGCGCACCGGGCGCGTAGCTCGGGAGCCGCGTGGCTCTGGAGCCCCGCGGCCCCCGCGCCGCGCGCCGCCCCCCGCGCCCGCTCCCTCCTCCCTTCCTTCTCCTCCCCCCTCTCGCTCCCTCCCCCCTCTCGCTCCCTCCCTCCTCTCGCTCCCTCCCTCCCTCCCTCCCTCCCTCCGCGCTCAGAGCTGCGGCTGAAGCCGAGCGCGCCGCGTCGCCCGCCGCCGCCGGTGCGGAGCGTGGAGAGCACTCGGCCGCAGCCCTCGCCCGCCGCGGAGGGTCGCGCCCGCGCTGCCGGCCAGGCCGCCTGGTGCCCGGGCCTTTCGGTCCCTGGAGCGGATCGTTGTCCGCCGGGCGTCCGCCCGCAGCGACTAGCGACAGCGCCCGCCGGAACCGAGGCCGCGGTGGCGGCCGTGCCCATGACCGGGTAAGTGGTGCCCTGGGCGCTCGGGCGCTGCCGGGGTGGGCGCGGGCGCGGGCGGGGAGGGCGGCCCGGCAGGTGGCGCGGCAGGCAGGTGGAGGGACACGGATCCCCGCCCGCTGCACCTGCGCCCCGCGCCTGGCCTGCTGTGTCCTTGCGGCGCCGCGGCCGCGCGTCACCCCCGGGTCCCCAGGCCAGCGGGCAGCGCCCCGCACCCTGCACCCTGTGCCCCGCATCCTGCGCGCACGCGCATCTGCGTCTGGGGAGAAAGGCCGCCGGGGGCTGCGGGCGGGTCCCGGGGCGGGCACAGCCGGGGGGCTCAGGGCCTGGACTGGAGCCGGCCTCGCGCACGCACGTTCTCGGAGCCTCTTGGCACCCCCTCCGCCCCCACCCCGCCCCGCTTCCTCACACTGTGTCATCCTTCCCGGACACACACAGTCTGAGAACCCCTCACACGTTCCCGCACTGTCCCCTGCACGCCCACACAGCTGCCCGGCCCCGCCACCGGCATGCCGACGGCAAGCAGACTCGGCCACACTTGGGTAACTCCTTCCCCATCCCTCTGCGCACAGCTGTCCCCCCCTCCTCCCTTGTGTGACCTTGGCCAGATGGCTTCTCCGGGTCGGGTCCTCAGTTTTCTCAGGGGTTTAGGATTCTGGAATTTGGAGCGCTGGTGTGGCATCTCCCAGAGGAGGGAGCCCTGGGTCTCCCCCTTGGACTATCTGATTCTCTCCTCAGACCTGGTCTCCTTCCTTCTACTGGTCCCTTTGGGGCTTAACGCCTGGCCAGGAGAGGGGCGGGGGCACGGCATGGGGCAGGGCAGGACCAGAGGGAGCCTTGGAGAGCCCAGGGCGAGGGTCTGGTGAGGGGTTGGGAGAGAGTGTGTAAAGGCTCCCTGAAGGGGCAGGGCAGGGCCGCCTCCCTCAACTAGGCACCTGACATTCCTGGGGCTGGGGGGAGGGGGGAGGGGGCCACTCGGTATTCCAAAGGTGAGGCCGTTGGGCCCCTGACCTCAGGTGGGTCCCTGCCAGCCACAGGGTCAAGTCCAGCCTGACCCCAGCCAACCCAGTCCGCCTCATTTGCCCACCAGCTCTGTCCACTCCCTACCCGCCACAGTCACCCCTCGCTAGTCTGTGAGCATTGCTTGGGTGCCCAGCACAGGCCTGGCCCAGAGTGGGCATAGGTTTCTGTGTGGCACATTCACAACCTTGACCTCACTGAACTTGCAGAATCACCCGGCGAGGGAGGCAAGGCCTGGGGTTTTGTCCCCATTTTTCAGACAGGGAAATTGAGGCCCCAAGAAAGGAAGGGACTCGGCCCTGCGTTGGCTGGCTGGGGGGCTGGCTGGGGACACTCTCACGGGCCTCGTGGGGGGAGCACGTCCCACACGTCCTGGCACAGTTCTAAGCAGGTTTCTAGACCCTCTGGCCGAGTCTCCCAAGCTACGCCACTGTTTCCATCACCCCCTTTCACAGCCAAGGAGACCAAGGACACATGAGTCACGAGAGGGGAGCTGGGCTGCAGACCTGGGCAGTGGGAACCCCCTGCCTGCTCTGGCCTGCAGAGGGGAGGGCTGGGGGGCTGATCGGGCCCCGGAGGGCCTCAGCTGAGGCTTAGCAGAGGGTCCAAGGGTGGAGCCAGCCCCTGGAGAGCCGTGTGGAGGGGGCTGGGGGCCTGGATTGTCCCTGCTGCTTGCCTCGAGGAGAGGGAGGGCCATGGACACAGCCAGTCTGGATCAGACCAACCTGGTCCATGCCTAGTGCCGCCACGTGGTCTGATCGAAGGGGCAGGCGTCTCTGGCACAGAAGTTGGGGGGAGGGGGGAACGCAGGCAGATGGAACTGGGGCGGCGTGGGAGGGGGCTTTGTGCAGAGCCAGAAGGAAAGCCAGTCCTTCGGGGAAGGAAGCCCCGGAGGCTAAGAGCGCGCTGGGGGGAGCTACAGCGCCAGGCGGGCGGCCGGCAGGGACGCTGCAGCAGGCCCCCGAGGGGCAAAGAAGGTGGCGGAGAGCACCCGGTTGCTGCCAGCTCTGGGCCTCATGGTCTTTGTGACCTTGTCTGAGTCCCTTTCGCGCTCCGGGCCTCGGCGGACTCCGCTGACATTTCAGGGTTCGGAGCTGGAGCTCCAGACGTTGAATCATTTGCGAACGCGGGGAGGTTGGCCGTGAGTCAGTGAGCGCTCTCTAGCCCAGAACAGCTTCTCCCGGCGCAAGGTGGCAGCGGAGGGTGCTGGGGTCGGCTGCAGCCCCTCTCCCCCTCCCCCAGTGTGACTTTTAGAGAGGGACCCTGGCCTTCTTGGTGAGCAAGATGAGAGTGTCCTGGGCGCCTGGGGACTTTGAGAGCCGAGCTTCGGCTGGGACTCTCGAAGCCGTCGACGCCAGGCCCAGCTTCCTCCTCCCACCTTACAGAGTTGTCAGCACGTATGTGGGCTTTGCCCACTACGCTCCCTTCTGTTCTTAAACTGAGGATGTGTATATTTAATTGATGGCTGCTGTCTCTGTCAGAGGTTACCAGCACCTCAAATAATGTCAGTAGTGACAGTGATAATAGTTTGTGACAGACACTGTTTTCAGTGCTTCACAGACATTCTCTCACTTCAACGAAACAACCAAATGAAGCAATGGCTGTTACTGTCCCCGTTTTGCAGATGAGGCGACTGAGGCCCAGAGAGGTTAGGCAACTTGCCCAAGGTCACACAGCCAGTAGGGGGTAAAACCAAGATCGGAAGGCAGGCCGTCAGGCTCCTGAGTCTGATTTGTGCGCGTAGCCACTGGTTCCGGAGCCTCTGGAAGTCTGTGCTGAACTCAGCAGAATGGCACATTCTATGAGTGAGCCGATTGTCAAGGGCACTTCCAGTCCTGGGAAGACCCTGCAGGTCAGAAGCTGAGCCTCCTGGGCCCCCCATCTACCCACTGAGAGAAACAGACAAACCGTAGATTTGAGGCCCTTCAGTAAGCCTTCCCCATGACCCGTCCAGGGCGCCTCTACGAAGGTGAGTACATGTCTGCTGCTAGGTGGAGACCTGGGCTGTGGCGCCAAAGGCAGATGCTTCAGTCTAGCGCAGGGCGTGCTGCCTGGGCGCCTCACCACTGCCGTCTCTGAGATGGGCCCGGGAGCCAGGCTCCGGCTGTGAACTTCGCCGGGCACAGCAGGCAGACACCTGGACCGTGCAGATGTCTCCTCCCCACTTCACCCCCACCCTTTCCCAGAAGGCCACTTCTTTACCTAGGACCCCAGCTCCTGGCTGTTTCTCTCTGCCCTGCCCTGGCTAAGCTGGCGGAAGCCAGACCAAGTGGTGCCCGGCTGGAAAGCCCTCCCCTGCCTGGGCACCTTCTGTTGGGTGGGAGGTGCTGGAAGTGGGCCTGGGAGCGCCACCTGGAGAGCAGGGTCTGAGCCCACACGCCACCAGGACAGAAGACAGAGACTCTCCACTGGAGGAGCGGAGGCTGGGCCTCCCAGACTGCCCAAGGTTGGGAAGAGGGGTTGAGGCCAAGTTCACGTGCCGAGTAGATGGCAGCGCCCACACCAGAGCCACAGGGCGAGGGGGAAAGGCTCAGGTGGGGGGAAGGGCTGGAGGCTTCCCCTGAGTCCCGCCTCCGAGGGCTGGCAGGGATCTTGGAGCACAAGAGGTTTCCGGAAACTTGGGTCCAAATCAGAGTTGTGTGAGGGGGGTGCTGTGGCCAGTGTCCTTGGGGAGCACCTTATGTAACGGGGTCCTGGGCCTGCCTCAGTGTTCTGTAGGTGGCTCCTCAGTAAAGGGGAAGCCTTTTATTCAAATGAGAAGTTCTGTCCTGCATCCGCAGTCCCGAGGCGCCTGCTTCCGTTGTGAGGTTCCACGTGGTAGCCACTAGCCACAAGTGGCGACTGAACGAAAACTAAGCAAAGTTGAAAATGCCGCCCCTCGCCCACACACCACGTTTCAAGTGTTCAGCAGCCACACGTAGAGAATGCTTCCGTCATTCCAGAACGTTCTGTCACCCCGTGCCGCTTTAGAGCCAATGCAGACCAAGTCCTCACAGGGACCCTGAGGCCACTCCCAAGCCTGCGCCCCCAGTGGCTCCTTGAAAGGGAGCCGGTAAAGAGGTTGTGGACGCCTCCAGGCAGCCTGTCCGCACCTGGAGAGTCTGGGGGGCTCTGCCACGCTCGCCAAGGGCCAGCCCAGGTGCCTGCTCATGGGGCAGGTCTGCAGACAGGGGGAGGCTCTTGGGCGTTTCTTTAAAATAACGTTTACTTCTTTCATTTAAAAATGGTGCTCTTAACATGCATGCTCTTTACAGAAAATTCATGAAATGCCGAGACGTAGAAGATATAGGAACACCCCACCCCCCTCATCCTGTCTCCAAAGTACCAGTCAGTGTTCCCGTTTCACTGGACGCGTCTCTGCTCCGTTTTCTTTGCTATTTATTTTTTCTATTTATTTTTACATTACTGTAATTATACCATGGGCACAATTGTGTAATCTATTTTTTACTTCACACAAGCATTTTCTTTATTAATGTAATCCCTTTCTAAATGATTTTTTTCAAAATGGATACGGCTTAATTTTTTGAAGATTATGAAGCAGTAAGTACTTATTACGAAAATAAAGAACATGATCGTTGGCTCATTTGACAGCTGTTTACCGAGCACCCAGGATGTATCAGGGCGGTCCTCGGGGCTGTAATTACAATTTTTAATGGCTGAATAATATTCTCTCAAGAGATTGTAATTCACTTAATTATTTGGCTATTCGTGGAGATCCAGGCATCTCCAGAGCATCTCGGTGGGTGACTCGTTCTGTCCTGAGGAGAGAGTGCCCAGACGGAAGCTCATTCTGCCAAAGGGCTTTTCTGGGCGTCTGAAGGGCTGGCTCGCTGCAGCCTTGCCAGCGTTAGTCATTGTAATCAAACAACCTGGCATAAATATCTAGCTCCAGAGTATCTACTTCAGTTTCTAGTTCTTGAATTGTTCCTGACGGTGAGCATTTTTCTACACGTTTATTAATTGTATCTCTTCTTGTTCAGTTCCTCTCCTTTCTTTGTGGAGGTCCAAGTGTTTCCTCTTGTGGGTCTGAATAAACTTTATCCATGAAACATAGTGACAGTTTAGCATACTTGTTGCAAATAATTTTAAATCCTCTTCATTCATTGCCTTTTCATTTTTTCATGCAAAAGGTTAACACTTTGTATCTCACACTTTTTTTGTGATTTCTTCCATTGCTTCCAGGCTTACACAGTCCCTTGGAGAAATCTGAGAACTTCCCACCTCTGGGTTGGCCATGTGTCTGCGTGTGTGTGAGCGAGCATATACGTAGCTGCAGTTTTAAGATGTTTAACTCTTTAATCCAGGGGTGGGCAAACTTTTTCTGCAAAGGGTCAGATACTATATATTTTCCACCTGGCAAACCACAAGGTCTCTGTCCTGACCATGGCTGTGTACCGATAAGACTTTATTCACAAAAACACTTGGCTGCCAGATTTGGCCCCGAGGCCGGAATTTGCCAAGCCCTGTTTATCCAAAAACAATTTGTGTTGGGGAATAGTATGAGGTAAGGTTCTCAAGCTGTAACCCATCATCCCTGTTTCTTTTATGAAACCTTTTGTCCCCTGGTTAACGTGTGATCCTGATGTGTGGTAAGGCCTGTCTCTGGGCTGTCTGTCCCATCTTGTGGACTCGGGCGTGGGCTCCCACACTGGTAACTGCCCACACCCTGGATCTTTTGATACCTGGCCTGCAGGTCCCACGTCAGTTATCTTAAAGCAAAACAAAACTCCTTTGCTCTTCTTGTCCCCTGAACTTTAGAGCCACTTGTCCGGTCCCCCAAATCAAGCTCTTATTCTCTGCACCTTTTTAGAGTCCGGAGCAGCGGGTGCTTCTCTGCGGACTCGGGTGGTGCCTGGCTCTCCGCAGACGCTGTTGGTTTTCCTCACAGAGGGACACAGGGGAGGCGGGTGTGGGCAGGAGAACGTGATCAGAGCAAAGGCCCACGGCTCAGGATGGCCAGACAGCCCAGGATCGCCAGACCCTCCTGATTAAGAGGCGGGAGAACAAAGCCGGCAACCAAGGGAGGGGCAGGGAGACGCAGGCGTCACTGCCGGCCATCTCCGTCCCGGCCGCGGGGGACCTCGGAGCGCGGGGCCTTGGTCCTCGTGCTGTGCTTTGGAGTCACCTCTCTGGCCGGCCCTGAACGAAGGTGGATGCCACCGGGCCGCTGCGAGCACTTCTTCTCCACTGGCCTGGGAACGTCCTCAGCCCCCTGGACCACGGGACGCCGGTAATCCCGGCACACCCGCGTCCCGACACAAACCCCAGACCAGGGAGCGGTGGTGGCCTCCCTGCCGAACGTCTGTGCACACGATCACTGGGCACGATGGTGGCCACTGCGCAGGGAGGGCCCTTCTCCGCGAAAGGACCAGCCCCCGACCGCAAGCGCTGGGCGCCCTCGGCGGCGGCGGTGCACAGCGTGGGGAGGGCCAGGCGCCCGCTTCCCCGCCGTGAGCGGGCCTCCACCTGCCACGCCAGGCCCGGGGGAACCTTCCCTGGCACCCCCTCCCCACTTCTGGGCCTCAGCTCTGTTCCTCCTGGAAGAAGCTGGGCAAAGCGTCCCATCTTGGTTTGGAGCCAGGGGCCAGGGAGGGAGGCACGTGGCCCGGGGCCGGGCGGTCCGGTCCCCTCGGTGCTGGGTTCCCGAGTGCTGCCCTGCGAGCGGGCGGCCCTGCCACCGAGGGAGGCTCCCACCTGATGTGGCCCAGTGCCCACAGCAGGCCCGGAGGGAGGGGCTGGGACGCAGGCGCCGGCCATCCTGGGCGCCCCCCAGCCCACCTGATCCCTCCCTCCTGGGCCCCTGGCTGCACGGCCCGCAGCGCCACGGCCGGTGGCCCGGCTCTTTCTCGCGGACACCTCTGTCCCGGGGAGCGGAGCGGAGCGAGAGTCCCTCCGACCCTGCCATCCATCCGTGCGGCCAGAGGGCTGCTGCCCAGGACCCCTGCCCTGGCGGCCCCCAGAGGGGCCCACGTGGCTGCGCCTGCGGGTGGCACGGGGGCAGCACTTCCATCGCGTTGCACGTGGCGGCAGGCCCGCCCCCCATCTTATCCCCCATCGTCCCCCACCCCCTTCCTGGCTCTCGGCCTCACTGGGCTGCAATCAGCAGGGGCATGCGGGGACGGGACTCGGACCCTGCGTTGTTGTCATTGAGGCATTCCTGCGTGACAGGGGCCCTCCTGCCTCTGCATGACCCCCACTCCCTCCTGGGCACACCGTGGGCCTGCGGAGCTTTGTCGTGTCTTCTCAGAGGTTCGCTGGAAATACTTCTGGATTTGTGTGCCAGGTTCTCCATGAGAAATAGCTTTCAGGACCCAGCAGAGTGCCGTCTGCGTGATTCAGATGGCAGCCAGGCCCCTGCCGTCTGGTGCCCTGGTGACCTTCAGATCCTGCCGTTGCTGCCAGTTGGGGTTGGTAAGGATGCTGGAACAGAGCCTGAGAGCCTTGCAGATGCCCGTCCCTGGGCTGCAGCTTCCGAGGTGTCCTCTGGGGTGGCACTACCAGCCACTCTCTCCTCCATCCACACATTTGGCGCGTGTCCCTCTGAGGTCAGCCTGGAAAGGTGGCCCAAACGCTTTGGTGTGCTAGTTCTTCATGTCTGGGTCACAGAAGGCCAGCTAGACTGGACTCCTGTATTCAGTCTGAACACGTCTTCTCTGCCCCACTCGGCACTCTCGTGCTGCTGCCACTCAGCCCTCCCAGTGGGATGCCCAAGACCAAGGTGTTTTCTACGTGCTCAGAGTGGCCTGTGCCCAGGGTCCCTCATCACCTCTTTCTCCCAGTTGAGCCGGCTCCATGGGGGACTCAGCCAGGGCGCTGGACCTGGCTCCAACCTCCAGCCAAACGGGGTCCTATGAGGGACACAAGGAGACCTACTTTGCCGGCACTCAGAGACCCCCTTGGTGGAGCCCAAGTCAGCGGCACATCTCTGGGCCCGCATTTGCAGCCTGGCCTTCCAGACCCTTGCTGGCCACAGGGAAGTGGGTGTCCTTCCCTGACAGTCTCCCGCCCCTGACCTTCACCCTAAGAGTCCCTCCAAGCCTGTCTTCCCAAGGGCTTCAGCCTGTTTCCAGAAACCGGACCCTTCCCCAGCAGGACCCACCATGGGGCCCCCATGGATCGTGTCCCTAGGAGGACACTTGGGTCCTGGCAGTCTCCTTATCTGGTCACCCTGGGCCTGCAGCAGCCCGTGGCCTCCAGCTGTCTATAGTTTCCTTAATTACCTGTTTAGGACTTGCCTGCTTCCGGTGGCTTGGAGCTGACTCTGGGGACCGGAAGCTGGCAGGGTGGGCCGTGTGGTACCATGGACAGAGCCGGGGATGCTTCGGGCAGGATTGGGATGGAGGGGCCTTCATTTTGTCCGCGTGAGGACAGGGCCCCGCGACCTCCTGGCCCCCACGTGTGTGTTCTCTACCCCTTTTGGGGCCAGAGGCATGCTCCCGAGACTTCAGGCCAGGCCACGCTCTGCAGGGCAGGCCCGGGACCTCACTGGCCGCCACCTGCTCACAGGGTAAAGCAGCAGGGGTGTGGGCCAGAGTGGGCCAGACCGAGTGCGGGGGAGGGGCGGCTGGCCCGGCTCCCTGCTGCGATGCGCCGCTCTCCTCACACAGCTGCCGTAATTGGATAATTAGTGCCATTATGCTTCCTGCCCATCGGCTTCTCTGCTCCTGCTTTCTCGCACTCGCGCTCTCTGGCAGAAAACAAATGACTGCCCCCCAGGGTAGAGGCTTGACCCCCGTAACTACGCTTCAAGGCCCCAGCAAGAAAAAGGCTTCCAGCTTCCCTCGGGGACCAGGGGGTACCCGGGATTGTGAGGGCCGCCATGTGCAAGTGTGGACTTCCCTCCAGAAGCATCAGGCTTGAGGATGGCCCTCAGCAATAGGGAAGCATGGGAGAGGCCCATGGGGTCAGCCCCTGGCCAAGCGGAATGCCCCGGCCTCCCTGGTGGAGCCTGGTCCTGCCTATGAGTCCTGGGCTGCAGGCAGGGCTGGTGGGTGCGAAGACACCCTGCAGGGAAACGGGCCCCCTGGGGCCCTTCCTAGGTGTGTGTGTGTGTGTGTGTGGTGGTGCCCTGTCCTTGGAGTTCACACCAATGCAGCCAGGAGGAGCGAGGACCCATTTTCCGGATTCAAAAGCGGAGACGGAGAGAGGTTGATTTGTGTCGGCTCACACAGCCAGGTCTCACCCCAGCACCTGCACCTCCGAGCCCTGAGGTGTATGTGGACAGATTTCCGGTCTGGTTTTAACTACATGTTGCTTTTCTGTGGTTTTCTGGGCACTTGGCAGGTGAACAATGTAGAATTCTCTAGAGCCGGACCACCTGAGTTCACGTTGGCCTCTGCTCGTTGATGGCTGTGTGGTCTCGCGTGAGTTCTTTAACCTCTCTGTGCCTCGGTGGCTTCAGCTCTAAAGTGGGGATAATTGCTCCTCCCACTTTAGAGGCTTGGAGCACAGAGGGACTGTAGAACTCCGCCACGGCACAGAGAAGGGTGCTCGGCATTCCCTGCGACCAGATTTCTGTCTGTCTCTCTCTCCGATACTCTCTTGGTTCTGTCTTCTGCTTTGCCTAGAACTTCTAGGACGATATCAAATGACACAGGTGAGAGGGAGCCCAGGTCCGAACCGCCCCATGTCCCAGGGAGCCCATGGAAATGTCGGGGGTTGGTAGGTCATGGAAACTTTGGGAAGGACTCCTGGCTCTCCCAGAACCAGGGCTGACTTTAGTCATAGAGGGAAGACAGGCATCTTACCTGGTGACAGGCTGGGTTCCTCCCTATACACCTGAATTACCTAGGAGACAGGCTTGAGCTCTGTAACAGAGACCCAGCTTAATGGAGACAAAAACGAGAGAGGATTTCTTCTGTGTGTATAAGTCTAGGTGGGCAACCTAGGGCTGCTTGGCCATCAGGGATCTGGGCTCCTTCCATGGTGTTGCCATCCTTGACATGTGGATCCCATGTGCAAAGGATGGAGCAAAGTAACTGCTCCTGCCCCTGTCTTCACATCGTCATTCCAGTCCGCAGGAAGGAGAGGGGCGGGGGAGGACACATCCTTCCCTTTAAGGACACAACCTTGAAGTTGGCTCTGTCCCTTGCGCTGAGAACCCTCAGTGCTGTCCAAGAGTAAGGCAGTTCCTTGTCCCTTTTGCTCACATCCAATTGGCCAGGGCCTAGTCACATGGTCCTCCGTAGCTGCGCTGGAGTTGGGGGAAGATAGTTGTTAGCTGGATGACAAGACGCCTATAGCTAAAAATTAAAATACAACGTGGGAAGACAGGAATAGAAATCAGGGAAAGTCTAGCGAGTCTCTGCCACGAGCTCCTGGGGATTCGTGAGCACCTCCTAAAGCCATATTGTCTGCTCAGAATCTGCAGTCTGGAGACCAGGCCTTCCCAGGTGTTCTGGTTCCTTCTGAGGACAGGGTGGGGTCAGAGCCCCTGAGGAAGTGCGTACTAGCAGCAGGGAGAGAGGAGGCACACGGGGAGGCCCTTAGGGCCACACTTCTTTCAAGTAGGGGACAAGAGCAGTGGCAGCCACCCAGCTGAGACAGGATGTGGGTGGTGCCGAAGGGCCCTGAGGCCGAAGGGTGAGGGTGCAGAAAGGTCTGCTTAGGTTTCCATTCGGGTAGAGGGGACGCTCCAGGAATTCAAAATCCACGTGGGCAGAATCGTCAGCTGATCGGCCAGTCAAGGTGGTGGAACTCCTGCTATCAGTGTGTGGCCTGGGGCACCGCGGAAAGCTAGTCTGGATACGGAGCAAAAGGGCCAGTAGGGCCTGTTTGGTTTTTTAATTGTGAGAAAGTACACATAACATCAAGTTTACCACGTTAACCATTTTTCGGCGCCCAGCTGGGCGGCATTAAGTACATTCAGGTTGGTGTGCAGCCATCCCCACCATCCATCTCTAGAACCGTTCACCTTCCCCAAGGGAAACCCTGTCCCCATTAGACACTAGCCCCCCTCCCCCTCCCCCAGCCCGTGCCCCGCCCCCATCCTACTTTCTGTCCCTAGGAATCTGACGGCTCTAAGCAGCTCATACAAGTGGAGTCATACAGTATCCGTCCTTTGTGTCTGGCTGATTTCCCTGACCATGATGCCTTGTAGGTCCAGCCATGTTGTAGCAGGTGTCAGAGCGACCTTCCTTTTTAAGGCTGAACAACATTCCACTGATTGGATGGACCACATCTTGTTTGTCCATTCATCCATTGATGGACACTTGGGTTGCTTTCATGTTTTAGTTATTGTGAATAATGCTGCTGTGAACGTGGGCGTGCAGATCTCTTAGAGACCCTACTTCCAGTTCTTTTGGGCATGTACCCAGGTGTGGGATTGCTGGGTCCTACGGTAATTGTTGAAATTTTTGAGGAGCCACCATGCGGTTTTCCATAGAGGCTGCACCATTTTATATTCCCTGATGGGCTTGTTTTGTTTTGTTTTTTTTAAATAACTTTATTTATTTATTTATTTGTTTTGGTTTTGGCTGCGTTGGGTCTTCGTTGCTGTGCGCGGGCTTTCTCCGGTTGCAGCGAGCGGGGGCTGCTCTTCGTTGCGGTGCGTGGGCTTCTCATGGCGGTGGCTTCTCTTGTTGCGCAGCAGGGGCTCTAGGCACGTGGGCTTCAGTAGTTGTGGCACGTGGGCTCAGTAGTTGTGGCTCGCGGGCTCTAGAGCGCAGGCTCAGTAGTTGTGGCGCATGGGCTTAGTTGCTCCGAGACATGTGGGCTCTTTCCAGACCAGGGCTTGAACCCGTGACCCCTGTGTTGGCAGGCGGATTCTTAACCACTGCGCCACCAGGGAAGGATAAGCTTGTTTTAACTGGAGGATTCTGGGCCCTCCCTGGAGCCTCTGAAGGCAGAGGCAAATATGCAGCCTCGAACCTGGCTGGGCCTCATGAGCCCTGGGGGAGCTTTACAGAGCCCAGGGCCACCCCCTCCTGACTGAAGCTCTGACTGGGGCTATGCGTTTTTACAGCCCCCGGGGCTGGGGGGAGTGGGGACCCCTCCAGGTCCGGTGTCCGCTGCTCTAGATAAGACTAAAGCACTGGGCCATCAAGTAGCAAGGGATACCGAGGAGGTTCACCCGCCCGAGGAGAGGGGCTGAATCAGGTAAAGCCCGGTCCCTGCCACCTCCAGGAACCTAGGCTTGTGTTTCCCTGGGTTCTCAAATCCTCCTTGAACGGACTCTGATTAGTGGGGACTTCCAATGCCCAGAGTCTGTGCATCTGTCTTTCCGCTGGCCTCACATGGTCCTTTGGGTCTGGACCAGGCTCTGGATAGGAAGCATCCTTTGGCCTTGCTGGCAGCCCCCGTGGGTCCCTGAGGCGGCCCCGGTACCCTGGTCACAGCACAACAGGGGCAGCCCCATGTGGGTGGAGGCGGGAGTTTGGGGAGAGGGACCCTTTTCTGCTGTTATTGTTCTTGCCCAAAGCTGTTCGCTGCAAGAGCCACTTGGCGCGTGCACAGACTGTACCAGGAACAAGGCGGGGAAGGAGCGGAGGGGGGACGGAGCTGTCCCTTTAAATCTGTTTTCTCTGTTTTATTTCCTTCTTTTATCCCATCCTCCTCCCACCACTAGCATAAGCGGTGGAGCTGTGAGGGCCCAGGAGCTGCAGTGACGGTGCCTCTGAAATATTAATGAGGCTGTTCTCTGCCTCGGCTCCTTCCCCCCCGGGTTCCCTCCCTCCCTCCCTCCCTCCCTGGCTGAATGCGGGACCTCGTCCTTGGAGCCCTCAGTTCCCCTGCAGGGCGGTCGCCAAGGTGCGTGGGGCAGAGGGGAGGGGGCGGGGCCGGCAGGAGGGAGAGGGCCTGGGGGGGAGGGGCGGTGTGGGAAATCAAGGGGTAAAGGGGTAGCTGGCCACGGTCCTCACCTGCCTGGGGTCATTGGGATGCAAGGGGCAGGGCAATGGCAGGGCGAGGGCAGGGCGAGGGCAGGGCAGCCGCTCCTCGCTCCCCTGCAGGCTCCCCGGCCCCAAGCCTGTCTGAAGGTGCCGGGAGGCCAGTCTCCAGGTGCCCAGAGGTGGAGAGAGGAGGGGACTGTTATTTCAAGGAATCCCCACGGCGAGTGCCTCTGCTGCTGGGTCTGCAGGGAGGGCACAGGGTGGGCGGGCGGGCATCAGGCAGCATCCTGTGCCCTGGGACACTGCCTCAGAGGGACTCAGATGGGACTTGGGACTCGACTTCAGGGGCTTCTGCTCCCTCCTCGTCTCGGAGCGTGGTGTCCTGGGCCGGTTGTACTCACGACGGGGGAGTGTTCTCACCACCAGCTTACTGACAGGGAGGTGGCGGTGCCAGTGGCGAATGCCCGGTCACCAGTGTGGGGACAGATTCCGCTCGGCCCCCAGCGGCTGCCATGGGACTGTGTCTCCACAGCTGTGAACGGCGGTAAATTCTAGTGCGTTGCGACCTGTGACCTGGGGGGCCGGCAGGTGGGATTCGTCCTCCATCCCTTGCCTCCCCTGTGAAGGCGCTGGGTAGAGCGCAGGACCGGCTGCTGGGGAAGCAGAAGGGCTTTCTCTCCGGGCAGCCAAGGGGCTGAGCTGCCAGGGGTGGCCTGACTCTCTCCTCAGGGACCTGGAAGGCGAGGCCAGGAGGTCTGAGAAGGAGAGAAGGCGTCTCATCCAGGAAGCTCCTAGCTGTCCAGGGCCTGGAGGGAGGGCCAAGGAGACGAAGTGGGGGACCCGGGCAAATTAAGTCAGAGGTGCTGGGAGAGCCCCCAAAGCCCGGTCCGCGGTGGCCAGGGAGGGCTGGCGCAGGGGGGAGAGGACTCCTGGGTTTCTGGTTGGGTGGACATGAGTCACGGGGCCCAGGGGCAACAGGTGTCAAAATGTCCAGGCCTGCAGCTGAGCTATCATCTCCTGCCGTGCCTGTCGCCCCCCTGGGTAGCAGCCTGTTGAAAGTCACGGAGCCATGGGGAGGCGGGCCAGGGAGCCCGCAGCGGGTCTGCTCCCGCCACCCACCAGTGCAGGCCAGTTTGGGCCAGGATGGAGCAAAAGCCAGAAGGTCCGAGTCCCCCTCTGTGGAGGTTTTCAACTCAATTAAGCCAATTAAGGTTTGAGAGATGAAGGAGTACAGAAATGGTATGTTCCCTGCCCTTTTGGTGCCTACAGACCGTTCTAGGCAGCCAGCCCAGGCCGGAAAGTCACTTCCGTTCTTGGCCATTTCGGTGATGCCTGCTGTCCTTATTCAGACGGAGGGAGGCCGTTGCCCAGGCTTACGGAGAACCCAGGGAAACAAGAGTATACGCTGCTTGGTCTCTCCAGCGGCCACCAGTCACTCAAGACAGACCTTGATTTGACTGATGCCCCCTGTACCCGGTGGCCTGTGGAGTTAACGAAGAGGAAGTTTAGCAGGACCACCGTCTCCGGCTTAAGGGGCCCCGAGCTGGGGGTCATGGCGTTCCCAAGGCTCCCGGCTCCTCCTGGGCCGCCCAGGCCCCGCTCGCTCACTCCTCCAGGACCCTGTCCCCACCCAGGGCTGACCATGCAGTAGACTTCTTGCCGAATCAATAACCATGTGTCTCTCAGAGCTGATGACCCAACTGCGGGAAAGACCCGCTCACAGGTCGTTGTCATGCCAAGCGGAGCGAAATAGAGCCAGTCGCGGGACTCTAGACTCAGCAGCGATCGCTTTCGGCGGGGACCTTCTGGAGAACGGTCCGCCTGAATGGCCGCTCAGATTCCTCAGAGGCCATCGGGGGAGAGGGGACAGAAAGGTGTGGCGGCCGGGCTGCGTGCTGTGGCAGGCCAGCAGTGCTGTGGGCGTGTGTGGACAGACCCACAGCCAGCGCACGACAAGAGCTGGGGGGTGGGGGGCCTTTGAAGGAATGCGGCCTTTCGCTTGACGGGGCAGGGGAGGACTGAAACACGGGCTCGGCCTTCCAGAGGCCAGTGCAGCTTGGAGGCAGAGAGGGTGACAGCACCTGAACTGGGCAATGCGGTGACCAGAGCAGGGTGGTGACCAGCCACCCGACTGGAGGGAGGCCTGTGGGGTGCTGGTCGGCACGTGGGGCCTGGCGGGGGCCGAGGGAGAGAGAGCGGGCTGCGGCGCAGGCAGGGTGCCGGGGGTACCGAGGCGTGGAGCGACGGCAAGGCCAGCCACGGGGCTGCGGCGAGGGCAGAAGGCCAGGCCTCGACTCCCTGCCCGGTCCCCTTACTGTGAGTCACCTTGGGCCCAGTTGGCCGCAGTGGCGACAGCACACCAGTTAGGAGCAGCCCAAGGCCCCGGCGTGGCTGTGTCTGGGCCCGGCTGCTGCTTAATGGAGGGCAGGGCCACACCTGGGGACAGGAGCAGGGAGCGGGGGGGGGGGGGGGGGCGGGGGGGGCAGGGGGAGATGAAGCCGCCCTTGGGTGAGCCCTGGTTGTCGGGGCGGAGGCCATGCTGTGCTGCCCGCCTGCAGGTGCCCCTGGAAGTGTGAGACCTCCCCTGGGATGAGCTGCTGCCTCCCAGCACAGGCCCAAGAGCCCACCCAACCATGGGCGGTTGACTGGGTCACCCCCTGGAACCCACCAGTGTCATGTGGGCGGGGCTGGGTGCCTTTCAACTGGTCTCCACAGAGAGGGTGTAGAGGCCAAAAGGATAAAAGGAACAAATTGTCCATCTGGCTTCCCTTTTAGAGAGAAGTGCTGGAGAGGCCCTGGTAGCTCGTTGGGTCGACTTTGCAAGGTCTTGGAATGCAGGGGCATCAGAGCCCCGGGTGAGCGCTGGCCACCCCCCTCAGCCAGGGCTGGGAACTCTGCTCAGGGACAAGTGACTCACATATTTGCTGGGTGCCCCCCATCCTACCGGAACTCACAGCGCCCATTGGTCAAAGGCAAAGCGGAGCGTCCGCGGATGAACCCGGCCCCGCCCTCCCCTCCAGCAACCAACAGGCTAGGGGGCTGGGGAGACAGAGCCCGACCCCGCCAGTTTCACCCAGGGTGCTACCTTCCGGGAATGGAGAGACAGGGGCACGGAGCTCAGGGCAGAGAAAGGAGGGGAAGGAAACCGCTGCGGGGGAATGACGGCCCGCGGCGTCTGCAGAGGGCCGGGGAGCTCGGGTGGCTCGAAAGCTGCCTTCACGGCCTCCAGCGCCTCCTGAAACCCTGCAGTCAGAACACCTGGCCGTGCCTCAGTTTCCCGAGCTGACAGATGGCAGAGGATTCCTGCTGTGCCCACCTGGGTGCGCAGGTGCATTCACAGAGCACCCCAGAAGGAGCCTGCCCTGCCCCGACCTCTCGGAAGCCCGGCTTCCTTCAAGTCCCCTGAGCTCTGGTCGTGCCCCCGGGGTCCCTGCCCCCACCCCTCCTGCAAACCCCTCCATCGTCTCCCGGCTTCTGCCCCTACAGTCCATCATCACCCAGCAGCCCTCTGCTCGGTGGTGGCCTCTGCCGCTCGTGGCCCCATGGGATCCGCCTCCTTCCTGGTATCAGAACACTCTTCCCTCCCTGGCCCCCCGGCCCCCAACCGAAACTGCGCCCCCATTGCTCTGAAGCTCTTATCTCCATCTCTCCCACCAGCGGGAACTGCTAGGCACCCGTATCCCGGCCATTCGATCCTGCCCACCCTCTGTCCCCAGCAGAGACGGCCGGCACCGGCATACAGTAGATGCTCAGTAAGGATTGGTCAGATGGTGAACAGCAGGGACAGGAGGTGGGGAGGTGCACGGGAGCGGAGAGGACGGTGCGTTCGTGTGTCCGCCATCTTGTCCCCACATCTTCTGGCAGTGAAGGCTGCTCCGTGCAGAAAGTTAACACTTAGGTGCCCAAACTTTTAAAACCTGGCTCACTTTGGATGGCCATTAGCTGAGGTGCCTCTCTGTCTCCCAGACCTCTCTGGCGGGACTGCCTTAAGTACGTGAGATTTTTCTTGACAGCGTGAGGCCAGTGTCCAGAGGAACTGAGGCCTCCACCATGTTCCGAGACCCCCTGAGGCCTGTGGGCATGGGGGAGTGGACCTTGTTTCCCAGGGACCTTGGTCTCATCCCCTGAGGACTGTGGCACGTCCATGCTCCTGGCGTCCGCTGGCCTCACAGAGGTAAGGGCTCTCCTGAGAGCAGAGGCCACGAGGCTCTGGGTTACTGTGTTTCCATGGGCGGTTCTAGATCAGAAACCTGGATTGGTGGCCGAGTTCTGCTTCCAAGAGGATCCTCTGAGCCAGGAGCTTCCCCAAAGGTGAGGGACCGGGCCCACCTGAGCCTCACCGCCAGGAGGCTTCTTTGCTGGTGTGAAGGCCAAGGCCACGTGCGCTGAGACCGATTCAGTCCGGGGAGCTTAGCGCACGGCCTTGGGGGATGCTACCACTCATACTCAGGCCACAAGCTGGGAATGAGAGGTGGGGAAAGGCCAGCAGGAGGAGCTAGGGGCCCGAGGAGGGGCGGCCCAGCAGGCCCCCGTGGCCCGCGCCACCAGACCCTGTGAAGGCGGCAGGCAGGGCAGCCAGGTGCCGAGGTTCCTCAGGCAGGTGGGTTGGTGGCGGCGGGGTGTGGGGACAGTGCGAGGGACGACAACTTCCTGACGCTCTGCTGTTAACCTGGGGAGACCCCAGCTCCTTACTCTGCCATCTGGAGGGCAGAGGGGTGTGGAGGGGAGTGGGTGGCACTGTGCTGTGGGCCAGGGTGACGGAGAAGTCACCAGTGACCTGTGGTTGCTTTCCACTTTCTCCTCCACCCTCCCCTTCCGCTCTCTGCCTCCCTCCCTCCTTCCCCTTCCCTCTCTCCCTCTCCCCTCCTTTTACCCTCCCCACCGCACCCCCCTTCCTCCCTTGCCCCCGACCCCAGGTCCCCTCAAGGCAGCAGAAACACCCTGCACGCTAAGCCTTGACCTAGCGCCCAGCTGGCTCTGTCCATGGCTTGGCCTGCTCCCCGGAACCCTGCACAGCGCCGGGCCTGAAACCTTGAGCCGCAGAGGCCGCGCCAGAAGACCACTGCCCCCAGGGATTTATGGCATGCCGGCTGTACCGGGCGAGTCTTAATCAGGCAAGCGTGGGAGCATGCTGGAGCAGACGAGGAAAGCTCGAGGTTGGGCACAGGCACAGATAACCTAACCGCGCCAGGGCAAGACCAGCCACTATTCAACCCTGACACGTCACCCCTGCTTTGGTGTGGGTTCCCAGATGCACTAGGGGGCAGTGAGAGCCTCGCATCCCAGGTTGGCTACTGCTGGCGGCGGCAGGTCCCCACCAGGAGCCTCTGACGCCGCCTGCTTCCCCACGCAGCGAGCTTACGGTGGCAGGACACGGGGGTGAGCTGGCAGGTGGGCCTGGGAGGGCAGTTCTGCATTCAGTGAGTCGCGGCTCAGACGGAGTGCAGATTTGCAGAGAACATTCCAGGAGAGTGGACCTTGGTTTTGTCTCAACCGAGCCCTGGGCTTCTTCTCACCTCCTTCTCCCCAGGTGTCTGTGTGCGGCCACTTCCCTCTGCCGCCACCTCGCCGCACCTCACCCAGGCGCTGGGACCTTGGAGGACACCCTCCCCTTCTGCGCCACAGGCAGGATGGGGGACGTGGCCAACAGTTCCATCGAGTTCCACCCCAAACCCCAGCAGCAGCGGGAGGCCCCCCACGCAGGGGGCTTTGGGTGCACACTGGCTGAGCTGCGCTCCCTCATGGAGCTCCGAGGGGCCGAGGCGCTGCAGAAAGTCCAGGAAACCTACGGGGATGTGGGCGGGCTCTGCAGGAGGCTGAAGACCTCACCCACGGAGGGTAAGTCTGCCAGCAGAGCCCTGGCACGGGCGGCGTGTGCGCCGGGGGTGCACGGCCCTGCGCCGCCCCTCACTCCTCCCTGCAGACGTTCTCTGGCCCCGGGGGCAGGCCCCGTCAAGGGCTGGGCGGGCTTGCAGCAGCTTCCCAGAGGCACTCCTGACCACGACCATGACCATGATCGGGCCTGTGCGCTCCCATTTCCCCCTGAGTGGGACATGCTCTGTGTGGGGCAACCCAACCCCCTACACCTGTGCATCCGTAATCAGCAGTTCCCGCTTGCATCTCTTCTTTGGATTAACTAGAAATGGAACGACAGAGAAGAGGAAGGGAGAAGCCGGCACCGAATCGCACATGCTGGCGGGATGGGCCCCAAACTGAAACCCCAGCAGCTCTTCCAAGAGACGAGCAGGGCAGCCCCTGACCGAGTGCCCCCGGTTCCCCATATGCTCGGCCCTCTGTGCAGTTGAGGGGGGCAGGAGGAAAGGCGTAGGGTTCGGTCCTCTAGGGAGGGGCTTGGGGTGGGGGCCCGGTATAGTGCTGAGTGGAGGTGGCATCAGCGCAGGCCATCCTGAAGAGGTCCAAATCTGAGATCTGCTGCAGGGAGCCTCTAGGGAGCCTGGGGTGTGTCCTCTAGAAGGTTCTAGGGGTGGAGGCCTGATTGCCACCTTGGTCCCCCCCTCTGCCCTCTGGCCCTTTTCCCCTGCTCCAGAGCAGACGTCTGCCCTGCCCTGCACCAGCCTTCCCCAGTCCTGCCCGCTGGGTCTGCTGGGAGGCCGGGACCCCGGGAGCCAGGCTTGGCCCCAGTTTCCAGAGGCCGGAGCATTTCTGGCCCAGCTGCCGCTTCCCCGGCAGGGCTGCTGGTGCCAGGGCTGCTGCCGGCCAGTGCCGGCTGATGGCATCAGCTCCTGTCTTGGCTATCACACCTCTGTCCACCCAGGGCCCTGGCCGCCACCCTTGTCTCCTGCTCTCTGGCTCCGTCTGTGTGCAGGTGACACCTGGGCTGGAACGGGCAGTGGAGATTCCTCCTGCCCCCGCCCCCCCTGCAGAGGAGGTGGGCCTGAGGCTGGGTGAGGGGGCGCCCCGCACGGCCAGCTCAGGAGCTCTGAGGGGCCGCCTGGGTCTCTCCTGCTTTGTGCTCTAAAGGGACCCGGCCTGGTGTGGGTGTGTGATCGGGGCAGATGGCTTGGTTCAGGGCCGGAGGAGCTCTCTCCTGCTCTCCTCCTCACCCATCCCCTCCCCCCAGCCCCCGGACTTGGGGCCGGGGTTGGGGGGAGGCCGGGGTGGAGGGCCATTTAGCCACAAGGGCTCTGGCCTCTCCCAGATAAAAGGAAGCAGATGGGCTTCAGCTGGTAGCTCTTTCCTCTGCCTGTCAGGCCTTGTTAAATATTTAAAATGTCAAGGCCCCTGGGAACGTGCCCGATTCTGCCACAGAGGCTCTGGCGCTCGCCCGGTGCCTGCGGAGGGGCAGGCGTAAAGAAGGGCGGGTGCCCAGGTGGGTGACCCCAACAGAGGGACCCCAGCCTGGCTTGGTCTGCATCCCGAAGAACGAGCGGTTCGAGGACCACCCTCCCATCTCCGACCCTGGGAGCCCTCAAGGCCCCAGAGTTCTCACCTGGACGTTCCCGCTCCTGCTTCAGACACAGTGACCTGAGCTGGGGGAGGGGCGACTTAGCTGAGCCCAGGCCCCCCGCACACCCCCTGGTGCTTTGGGGAGGGTGAGGAGACCAGGGCATTTTCAGCTATCCAGGAGGATTCCAGAAGCCAGGGAGCCTGGGTCTTAGGCCGAGCTGCGGTGACCTGGGCCCCGGCCCTTCCCCCGCTTGGCCTCCACTGGCACTCGTGGAAAGGAGAGGGCAGATTAGCCGAGAACTGCCCCATGTGGTCCTAATCCAATTCTGATGGCATCTGGCCTCTGCTCTGGGCAGGGTGCCCACCTGAGTCCATGCCAACTGCCGGCCACTGCCCCTGCACCCAGGACCTGGGCCACCTCAGGGGCCCTGCTGGACCAGTGTGTGCTCAGAGCCAGAGGGGCTGCAGCTGCCTTCGGTCACCCCAGCAAGCACTTCGGCAACAGCAGCTCTCCGGACCCCTGAACCCACAGGAAGGCCAGGGCCTCTGGCTGGTCTAGAGCAAGGCATAGAGAAGCACTGCCGCCGCACCAAGGGCAAACCAAGGCCAAGGGACGGGCTGAGGGAAGGAGGGAGGGAGGGAGCTCCTGGGGAAGGGGCCCTGGGGGCCTAGCTTCCTGCGGGGACCAGCCGGGCATAGGGGGCAGGGCAGGCAAGATGCAGGTTCCTGAGGCGTGACGAGGACCCATGGGCTCTCCTCTATCATTCTCGGGGCCTCCAGATCAGTGCCCTTTCCCAGGGCGGGGGTAGTGGAGACCCTGAGTGTCTGGGAGATTCAGGGTTCGAGGACCTTCCTAGTAACAACCCCACTTTTCACATCTCCTGTAGGTGAAGGGAGTGGGACATGGGCCCTGAGCTGGGTCCCCAGCCCTTAGGAGCTGAGGTCCTGAGCTTCTCCCAGACCCCCAACTCCACAGCCTCCAGAAACTTGAGCCGTGGCCGGGCCCAGGCACAGTGAGGCAGGGGAAGGGCAAAGACAGCTGTGGCTCCTGCTGGGGGGAGCGGACAGTGTGCGGTCATGGCCTAGCTCAGGGGACGTGCCAAGGCAGTGTGTCTGGGGGCTTTTGCTCTTGTCAGTCCTTCCACCCCGAGGGGCCCCCTCCCCTCCCCTCCCCTCCCCCTCCCCTCCCCCTCCCCTCCCCCTCCCCCTCCCCAGAAGCCACCTTTCCCCGTCCAGCACACACCCACCCTCCTTCCTTCCAACCCCTTTGCACCACACTCAGCACTTTCTTGTTCTCAACTCATCTGGGACCCGGTCTTGTGTGGCTTTCCAAGCCAGCAGGGGGCACCCCAAGGGCTGGCACCCGGGTCCTTCTGGTTGCCCACCCCCTGCCCCTCCCCTCCCCGCTGGAGGCCTGGGGAGTGGCAGCTACTCAGGTCTGGGAACTGCAAGCCACTGTCTGTCCACGAGGTGTCAGTGTGGGACCAGGCACTTGGGGGCAGAGAAGCCAGAAAGGCTTGGGGGGAGTGGGGGGTGGGGGGCCCGTGGATGGGCCTGGAAGGAAGCAGAGTCCCAAGCGCTGAGGTCGGGGCCAGGGGACTGTGTCATCCCATCTGCCTGCCTCTGGGGAAGATGGCCAAGTGGATGCCTGGCCTTCGGAGGCAATGGCCTGGACACCAGTCCCACATGGAAGCTTTCGGTACCTTCAGGAATGGGCCTGAGGAGACTCATGCTCTAGAAGGAGAGACCCAGCGGCCTTGGTGCAGGCCTGGGTGGGAAGTGGGTCGTCCCAAGACTGAGAAGTCAGGGCCCAGCTTCCAAAAGCTGGGGCGGGCCCCTTTGTGGGTGTTGATTCTGAGCCGCTGCGCAAACCGCCCCCCTCCCTCCCTCCCTCCCGGCTCACACAGCTTGTTGGGGCTGCGGAGGGGACTGTAGTTCCTGGAGCTCCGCAGGCGCACCAGGAGGATGGTCCCCCGTTCCTTGCGCTCGGGCTCCGAGTTACCGCGTGGTCGCGGTCGCGCACCGGTGCCCTCCAGGCAGCTGGAGAGGCTGCCAGCGCTCCCGCCTACATGCCCCCAGGGTTTGCAGAAGGGCTCCAGGTGCCAGGCCAGTGCAGTGCCCGCTTTCTGGGAGCTATCGGTGTAGAGGGAAAGACAGGCACGGAGAAAGGGGCAGGGGGATGCGGGGCTGGCCTTTCCCATCCTCTCCTTCTGTGCCTCTGCTCCACGTGCCCACGCTGCGCAGGCCTGGCCGACAACACCAATGACTTGGAGAAGCGCAGGCAGATCTACGGGCAGAACTTCATCCCTCCCAAGCAGCCCAAGACCTTCCTGCAGCTGGTATGGGAGGCCCTGCAGGATGTGACCCTCATCATCCTGGAGGTGGCCGCCATCGTATCCCTGGGCCTCTCATTCTATGCGCCACCTGGAGAGGAGAGCGAAGGTGAGGGGCAGGTCTGGGAAGGGCGGTGAAGGAGGACCTGGTGGACGGGGGCGGGACGCGGGTGGCAGCGCAGAGGTGCTGGCAGGAGGAGGGGAGGGATAGAGCCTGAGATGACGGAGGGAAGAAGGGTGGCCGAGGGACTTCTCTGCCACCTCTGCCCTTCCCTCCTGTCCTCGGGCACAGCGTGCGGGAATGTGTCGGCTGGGGCAGAAGACGAAGGGGAGGCCGAGGCGGGCTGGATTGAGGGGGCCGCCATCCTGCTGTCTGTCATCTGCGTGGTCTTGGTCACGGCCTTCAACGACTGGAGCAAGGAGAAGCAGTTCCGGGGCCTGCAGAGCCGCATCGAACAGGAGCAGAAGTTCACCGTCATCCGGAACGGGCAGCTCCTGCAGGTCCCGGTGGCTGCGCTGGTGGTAGGGGACATCGCCCAGGTCAAGTATGGTGAGCGCGCCCATCGCCACCCACGCTGCGGAGGGGCTCAGCTCCCACGTCAGGGGCAGGCCTTCTCCGGGGAGCACGTGGGGCGGGAGGCTGCAGGCGGGCAGCTCGGGCAGCAGGCCCGGCAAAGACGGGGCGTGTCAGCGGCCTCAGCGCCCCAGGAGCAGGCTGTCCCCACAGCCTGTCGAGGGCCTCCCCAGCACGGCAGGGCGCTCCTGTGGGCCCCATTCCCTGGAAGACGGATGACAGGGCTAGGAGTGGGTGGGTACCCCCAGAAAGCAGAGCAAAGGAAGAGGGCCGCACACCCGACAGGACCTCCTCTGGGGGAGATGGGAGGCGGCATGGAGGAAGGCCTCCTGGACGCATGGTCTGTGGTTCTGGCCACCTGGCCGGCCTTAGGAGACCTGCTGCCCGCCGATGGCGTGCTCATCCAGGGCAATGACCTCAAGATTGACGAGAGCTCCCTGACGGGCGAGTCGGACCACGTGCGCAAGTCGGCAGACAAAGACCCCATGCTGCTGTCAGGTGAGCCCAGCGGGACCAGAGTCCCTGCTCCTGGAATGCCCGGGACAAAACCTGTAGGTGCTGAGCAAGCCTCCCATCCAGCGGTGCAGATCTCTGTCTCAGCCTCTGTGTGTTGCTGTGCCAGGCACTCACGTCATGGAAGGTTCTGGAAGAATGGTGGTGACAGCCGTTGGTGTGAACTCTCAGACAGGCATCATCTTTACCTTGCTTGGGGCTGGTGGAGAGGAGGAGAAGAAGGATAAGAAAGGTAAAAGGCAGCAGTGCCCTGCAGTTCCAGTGCCACCAGGCCGCTGGCCCTCGTACGTAGCCGTGCTCTCTTCCGCGCCCGCCTGGTGACGGCCCCTTGCTGGCCCAGGCCCTGGCTCTGGCACTGGGGAGAACCAGCCCTCAGGGGCTGGGAGGCCATACCGTCTCCTGGTTCCTTTTGGAGACCCCTCTTCTGGGGTCTTTGCCCCAGAGCCAGCAGGTTGGGGCCCCCCGTTTTGTGTGAGGCAGTTTCCCTCGGATGGCTCTTCCCCTAAGGCTTTGGGGGCGTGGGTGCCAGGGTCGGGGGAGTGCCCTGCCTGGGTAGGAATGGGGTTGGAGGGACAGGGACCAGGCACCCGACTTGGGGGTGTTCAGCCCACATGGTGAGGCACTGAGGGCCCCAGGCCAACGTGGCAGCTAGGGAGACAGGCCATGCAGCCAAAGGTGGAGGGCTCCCAAGCAGAAAGGACTAGACACCCCAAAGGACAGCCAGGGCCAGAGGAAGCTGAGATGGGGCCAGGGCCCTCACCCTGAGGGAGAGCAGTGTCGAGGGACAGATGTCTTCTGACGGCCCAGCTCTGTATTCACCCTGGCCTACCTGGCACACGGCTACCCAGCCGCCTCCTCTTGCCAGCGTCCCGAGCCCCAGGCGTGGCTGGTGCCCCCTCCACTCCTCAGATCAGGGTTTACAAAGCTCTGGAGCTCGGCCAGCATCCTCCCCCGCCCCCATCCCAGTCAGGACCCCGCTCCCTCCCACGACTCAGGCCTGCGTCTGCGCGCCTTGCTCTGGCCTGGGTCTCCCCTCAGGCCACTCCTGCCATCAAACCAGGTAAGGAATGCCGTTCTCTAGACGTGCACCCCACCCCTGAGGGAAGCCGCCTGGGCCCACTAGAAGTACAAAGACACGCACGAGTGCGGGGAGACCATGTGCCAGAGCGCGCAGCCAGGGCCCTGGGGACAGGGCGTGCGGGTCGCCAGGCGGGATCGGTCCGCCCAGCCCAGTAACGTGGGGACAGGTCAGCGTAAGGAAAGGCGCACTCGTGTTCCCGGACCTGGGCACGTGAGGGAGGAAAAACGGATGAGCTGCTGTTGCCTAAAAGCCTCCGTGGGCCCCGCCTCCTGGCAGCCTGGGCCTGGCTTCCCTTCCTGGACTCCTCCCTGCTCCTGGCCCACCCGGCCCACCCCTCACAGCCAGTGGGCACCAGCGGACCTTCGGCCACCTTGGCCACACCAGGCCCCCCTCCCCGCGGGGCTCAGCCCGGTGTCTCGCCACAGCCAGCACCCTGGGGCCCACAGGAGGGCAAGTGGGTGGGTAGGCAGGCCCTGGGCCTCCTCTGGGCTGGACTGGAGTCCTTGACGGCTGCTCGGCAGGACGCCTCTTCCACATTCCTTCCCAGGCTCTTCCCCTCCCGCTAGGTTCCCTTAAATGTCACCATCCTTCAGGACTCGGTCCTAGGCCCCTTCTCTTCGACCTTGACAAGACCCCTCCAGGCCCCCCCGCCGCCGGCTCTCCCCCAGCCCCGGTTCCTCTCCCTGGCTTGCTGTGCCACTTGAGAGTCAGAGGGGACACCAGCAGCAGCTGGCTCCCTGGAGGAGGGGAACGTGGTGGGGGGGGGGCCTGCAGGGGAGGCAGAGATGGCCAGGCTCCGGGGAGGGGGCAGTGGCACCCACGACCCCTCGCCTCCCCCACGTCTCCGCCAAGGCCCTGGCCGCTGCAGAGACCAGAAGGTGGCACCTCGCCCTCAGCATCCCCCCTCAACGCCCCCCGCCACCTCTCGATCTGTCCATCAAGGGCGCTGCTCGCCCGCCTGTCTCCTGCCTTCTGGCCCTGACCTCTTTCCCCACTCCTTCCCCTGCCTCAGCTATGCCCCTTCTCAGGCCAGGCCCAGCCCTCGTCTTCCCATTCCCACCGTGCTCATCTCAAACCTCCCTCCCTCCTCCAGAAGTTGCCACGGCCCCAGGGCAACACGCCCGCACTGTGCTGCACTGTCACCCACCGTGTGTCTACAGGTGTCTCCCCTGCCCCGCCCCAGAAATCTCCTTCACCTATGAATGCCCCACAGGGCCCAACTGACACCCCACTGGGGCTGCGAGGGGACCTCTCCCTCCTCCCTGGGACCCCCAGACCAGACCCCACTGCCTGGGAGCCACCTGGCCTCCGGTCTGTGTCCCTGGGTCCCCAGTGACATGAGCTGTTGGGTCGTGGCTGACAGGCCGGCCCACTAGCCCTTCCTGTCCCAGGCTGGTCGTCTCTGGATCCAGGGCAGTGTGTGTGTGGCCTGCAGAGAGCTCTCCCGGCTGCTGCCCTGGGGCAGGTGAGGCAGGTGGAGCTGGGGGGCGGAGCCTGACCCCCAGCTCAGAGCCCGTCACCTGCCGGCTCTCCTGGGCCCTCCCAGAGTTGCAGTCCTTTCCGGCCTCAGAAACCAGAGGCACAGCCCGCACCGTTGACCTTGGCCTGGGGAAGCTGGTCACTGCCCCAGTCCCTAGCACCCAGCTGTGGGCTTCATGGTGGCAGAGCACGTCTGTGAAGGCGCGCCCGCACAGCTCCAAGTGGGGCCCAGCCCGGCCGGTGCCCCTGCCGCCCCCTCCAGCGCTGTGGGTGCCCCAAGGCTAGCCGTCTCGCTCCTTTATCCTCTAAAGCGCCCACAGACTTGACTGCTGGCCACGCTGCACAGAAAGCTGATCTCTAGGCCACCAGGACTTAGGAACCATCTAGGTCAACCCCCTCGCACTGGTTCTGGGGGGAGCACCCATCCCGACTGGGGGGCCCTGTTTGAGGCAGCAGAGCTGGGACCTGACACCTGGCAGCTCTCATTACCCGTGGTGCCGGCCCTTCCAGAAACCTCCCACTGCCGACCATGCGTGAGCCAGGGTCTGTCCAGGGCTGGCCCGCGGCTTCTCTGGAGGGCTGGAGAGCAGGCCCTCTTCCCCCGCCCACCGCCCTCACCACACTCACTGGCTGCACTGTCTGTGCCCCGCTGTCCTGTGTGCGCGTGTGTGCCAAGGCCACATGGGTGTTCTCAAGTCTCCGTGTCTGTCGTTCCTCTCCCGTTGTAGGCAAGCAGCAGGATGGGGCGATGGAGAGTAGCCAGACCAAAGGTAACGCGCGCCCTGCGCTCAGGATGGGTGGCAGAGGGTGCGGCGCAGGGTGGGGGGCCGCCCGCCTCGGTTGCAGACCCCGCCGGAAGTGCGCAAATATGGCCCGTGAGCCAGCATCCTGCTGAGGAAACTGAGACTTAATCGGGCCTGCGGGTTTCCTGGTTCGGCTGCCTGTCTGCTGAGCCTTCGAGGCCTGCGCCCCTTTCAGCCGGAATGCCTGGTGGGTGCCGATACCCTGTAGCCAGGGTGAAGGGTTGAAGGTGCTGGCAATCCAGAGATGGATAAAGTACGGTCCTGGCCCTCAGGAAGGTCACGATCCACAGACGTGAACCCGGGGCAACACTCAAGTGCAGTGTGGGACCCAGGAACGCAGACAGACGACTGGAGTTCAGAGGCCGGCTGGGGTTGGGATGGCACTTGGGACAGGACAGTCCAATGGCCAGGGCCCCGGGCAGGGGCAGGGAGTGGCAGTCAGTGGGGTAGAGGCTAGAGTGGCCCAGTGGGGTGGGACCTTGAGTGTCGCTGAGGCTGTGGCCCGAGGCCATGGAAAGAAGGGGCCACCGGTGAGCGGTCTCAGGGAGCCAAGGGGAGAAGGGATGGGCGGGGAGACAGAGAAAGAGGGAGCGGCTGACACTGCATGGTGGCAGGAGGCATGCAGAGGCACTGAGAGCCCCACTGGGTGGGGGGACAAGGACGAGTGGCAGGGTTGGGTGCCCCCTGCGGGTGGGGGGCGGATGAGATGACACGGGGCGGCGTGTGAGGCGGTGGACGGGCCAGAGGCGGGTGTGGGGCAGGGGACACAGCACCACCACGTTAGGGTCCACCAAGGGGGCTGTGAGAGGGCTGCCGGTTCCGGAGAGGAGGTGGAGAGGCACCTAGGGGAGAGGAGGGAAGGCCCCATGGCGAGAGAAAGGTGCAAGGCTTGCCCGCCAGCAGCCGGGGCATGGGCTGAGGACTGCGCGCGTGCCGAGCTGGGGCCCCGATGGAAGTCCAGGCATCCGCCCGAGGGGTGTCCACCTGAGGGCTGGCAGGAGAGACGGCCTGAGCGGGGAGCGGGGGAGGAGAGCGCGGGGATTCCTGGGCCTCCCTGAGAGGAGTGGGAACATGGCTAAGACAGCAGTGGGCAAGAGTCAGCTCTGGGTTCTGGAACATTCCATGGGCCCCAGGCCTCTGCTTTCAGGTATTGAGATTTGGGGCGTTACAGGACTGGCCACGCTGTCTGTGTGCCCAAGTGCTTGTGTCTGTCCTCCCTTCCCCTGCGAGGCCCCACGAGAAGCATCTCTGTCCTGCCCAGGACAGCGCTGGAGCCGCTGCCCACCTCAGGAGGGCCTGGGCTGATGAGAGAGGAGGGAGAGGGCAGAGCCCCCTGTTTCCTCTCGGATGGTGTGGCATATCTTTCTCCGTGAAAGCCCCTTGCAGCCGTCACCCCAGCGGCCAGGCCCTAACCTGGGCTGCGGGTTTCTTCTGTGTGCAGCTAAGAAGCAGGATGGGGCCGTTGCCATGGAGATGCAGCCCCTGAAGAGTGCAGAAGGTGGGGAGACGGAGGAGCGGGAAAAGAAGAAAGCCAACGTGCCCAAGAAGGAGAAGTCGGTCCTTCAGGGAAAGCTCACCAAACTGGCTGTGCAGATCGGGAAAGCAGGTGGGGGCAGCCGAGGGGGCGGCCCAGGGGCCACCGACGGGCAGGGGCGGACACTGGGCTCCCGGACTTGAGGCCGGACCAAGGAGAACAAGTGGGAAAGGGATGTGACGTGGGGTGTGGGCCAGGCAGCAAGGGCACGGGCTAGGAGCAGGTGATGGCCTTCAGGGCCTGGTTCTGCCCCCTCTGGTGAGCGTGGACTGCGAAGCTCCGTAAGGCCAGAGACCAGGAGCGCCTCCCCCGACTCGGGGCCACGGGAATGTGGCTGCAGCGCCCCTCAGCTCTTCCCTCTTGCTGTCTCCCCTCCCTCACCCCTGCCGGCCACCCTTCCCGCCTCCGTGCTCCGTGGCCTCTGATGTGGCTGGGCAGGGCTGGTGATGTCTGCCGTCACCGTCATCATCCTGGCCCTCTACTTTGTGATCGAGACCTTCGTGGTGGATGGCCGGGCGTGGCTGGCAGAGTGCACACCTGTCTACGTGCAGTACTTCGTCAAGTTCTTCATTATCGGTGTCACCGTGCTGGTTGTGGCTGTCCCAGAGGGCCTGCCTCTTGCTGTCACCATCTCCTTGGCTTACTCTGTCAAGGTAATAAAATAAACATGACACGAATAAGAATTCCGCGATCCCAGGGTACAGACCCAGAACTTGTGGTGCAAAGCCGTTAAGCAACTTGGACGAAGCAAGGACTGGATAAAGTTTGGGATTGCTCAGGGGAAGAATGGTAGGCCAAGCAGGGATGTGGAGCTGGACTTGCACATCCTTGCCCACCTGGCTCCCTGGGCAGCGGCGGGTGACGAGCTAGCATCTGCAGGATGTGGGCAGGGTCGCCGAGGGGCCGGGGAGTTGAGGTGGGGGCAGGGGGAAAGGGGGCCCCTGGGAGACGGTGGGCAGGGCAGAGATCGGGGTGGGCAGGGGAGCCACAGGGCCTGCAGGTGACCCGAGAGGGGGCTCTGGGCAGCAGGGAGGCTCCAGCTGCGCTCCAGGGAGAGTGGCCACCCAGAGTCGACCGTTCGGCCTGTCTGACGAGAGTCCTTACGTCTCACAGGCCCGCTGCCTCGGCTTGACCCCCACCCCACTGCCATCTGAGCTGTGCACCTGCTGCCCGAGGTCCCGGGCCGTTAGTGCCGCGAGGGAAGCTGGTGGGCGGAGCAGAATCCTACAGGCCGCTGTGCTCCCCCACCCCGCGAGGACAGCTGGCTACCCAAGCCTCCATCTGTGCCCTTTACAGAAAATGATGAGGGACAACAACCTGGTCCGCCACCTGGACGCCTGTGAGACCATGGGCAATGCCACGGCCATCTGCTCAGACAAGACAGGCACGCTCACCACCAACCGCATGACCGTGGTGCAGTCCTACCTCGGGGACACCCACTATAAAGAGGTTCCGGCCCCCAGCGCCCTGACCCCCAAGATCCTCGACCTCCTGGTCCACGCCATCTCCATCAACAGTGCCTACACCACCAAAATACTAGTGAGCCGGGAGCCAGGGCGGGCGGAGGCGGGGGTAGGATGAGGGGAGGGAACCTGGCCCGGCTACGGCGTGGGCGTCACCAGGGGCTTGCTAGGCTCTCTTAAGGACTTTTGAGCCGAGAGCCACAATCGTTTCTGGGGTGCTGGTCTCCCTCCTCGTCCCCGGACACTGGGCGGGGCCTGCAGGTTCTGGAAGCCCTTCCCAGCCCAGTGAGTCGTGGAAAACCTGCCCATCTAGTCCGTACTGGAGGCCCTCCTTAGCTCCCTGCCACCACACCTCGGGCGGCCGAGGCTGGGCTGGGCCCGGGGACAGTAAGGAGGGTGGCCTTGGGCCTCCAGGGCCATGCTGGTTCTCCTCACCTCGCAGCCTCCAGAGAAGGAAGGCGCCCTCCCACGCCAAGTGGGCAACAAGACGGAGTGCGCTCTGTTGGGCTTCGTCCTGGACCTGAAGCAGGACTTCCAGCCCGTGCGGGAGCAGATTCCTGAAGATAAGCTTTACAAAGTGTACACCTTCAACTCGGTCCGCAAGTCCATGAGCACAGTCATACGCATGCCCGACAGCGGCTTCCGCCTCTTCAGCAAGGGCGCCTCGGAGATCCTGCTGAAAAAGTGAGTGGGCAGCAGGACCCAGCCCGGGGCTGGGGCTAGCTAAAGCGTGTGGCATTTCTGGTTGTATTATTGCGGTAAAGTAGACATAGCATAAAATTGGCCCTTTTCATCACTTTAAAGTGGACAGTGGAGTGGCATTAGGTGCATTCGCACGGCTGTGCGCCATCACCACCACCCAGTCCCAGAGCAAGTTCATCGCCCCGAAGGAAACCCTGTGCCCGTTACACTAGCACCCCTCCCCCTCCCCCAGCCCCTGGCAGCCACTCATCAGCTTTCTGTCTCTGTGGATTTCCTATTCTGGATGTTTCCTAGAAATGGAATCATACGGCACACGTGGCCTTTTGCGCCCGGCTTCTTTCACTCAACATAGTGTTCGGAAGTTTCATCCAAGTTGTAGCCCATATCAGTGCTCCATTCCTTGTTATGGCTCAGGTAGACCACATTCTGCCTACCCAGTCATCCAGCGACAGACACTTGGGTTGTTTCCACCTTCGGCGACTGTGAATCACGCTGCCTTGAGTGGTCATGTGTGAGTTTCTGCTTGAACGCGTGTTTTCAGTCCTCCTGGGTATATTCCTGGGAGTGAAATTGCCAGGTCGTATGGTAATTCCATGTTTCGTTTTTTGACAAAACACCAAACTGTTTTCCACAGGGGCTGCCCCACTTTACTTCCCCATTAGCAGTGCACGAGGGTTCCAGCTTCTCATCCTCACCAACGCGTTATTACCTGATTGTTGTTGTTGTGGTTGTGGTTGTTGTTATAGCCATCGGGATCTCATGGTGACTTTCATCTGCATCTTGCTGATGACTAGTGACATTGGCACCTTCTCATGTGCTTATTGGCCATTTGCTTGTCTTCTCTGGAGGAATATCTATTCCAGCCCATGCCCATCTTGGATGTGAATTCTTTGTCATTTGATTGTTGAGCTGTAAGAGTTTCTGTATGTTCTGAGTATTAGATCCTTAACACATTCTGGTTTTGCAGTATTTTCTCCCGTTCTGTGGGCTGCCGTCTTTTCACTCCCTCGATAGATTTTTGCTCACTGCCTTGATTGTCCCTGGATACACAAATGTCTTTCAATTGTGAAGTCCCGCTTATCTCTTTTTCTCTTTTGTCACTTGTGCGGGATTCCTTTTAGAGGTGGTGAAAACGTTCTCGGGTTGACTGTGGTGATGGTAGCACAACTGTGAATATACTAAAAGCCATTGCATGGGACATTTTAAGCGGGTGAGTCGTGTGCTGTGTGAATTGTATCTCAGCAGAGCTGTTAGGGAAACTGAGGTGGGCGACACACGGCTCTGCCTCCAAGTGCACCATGCCCCGCACCCGCTCAGCGTTCACACCTCCCCTTGGCCTTGGCCTCTGCAGCGCCCACGCACCCTTCTAAGACTTGGCCTGATTGTGCTGCCGTGCTCACCCCCGGCTTTCTGGGGCCTTCAGGACAGAGTCCCGAGCAGGACCTCTGGGCTCCTCCCGTGGCCTCCACAGCTGGCTTCTTTCCTTCCTCACCAATCTGCTCGGGGCCCCCATTTGTCCGTCTGCCATGCCAGCCTCTGGGGCCCGTGTTTCCTCTGCTCCTTCGTTTTCTGCACCTGAATCCTGCCAGCCTTTCCCATCCCAGCCCTTCTGTGGTCGCTGCCTTGTCGTGGCCCTGCTCCGTGGCATTCGGTTTTTGCTGATGTCCCACCTCTCTCCCTAAAGCGCAACGGGGCAAGAGTGACAGCCCCCCAACTCCCGTCGAGTCTGTGCGGAGCTGTGGGAACAAAGTACCATCATCCTGGGGGCTTCAAACAACAAAGACCTATTTTCTCCCAGTGCTGGAGGCCAGAAGTCCTCAATCAAGGTGTGGGTGGGGTCGCCCTCCCCCTAAGGCCTCCAAGGGAGGATCCTCCCTTGTCCGTCCCAGCTGCCGGTGGTGGCTGGCCACCCTTGGCCTCCCTCGGGTTTGTAGCTGCATCTCTCCAATCTCTGCCGCCATCGTCACACAGCCTTGTCCCTGTGTCTGTGTCTCGACGTGTCCGCTTCTCTTTTTTTGTTTTGTTTTTTTGCGGTACGCGGGCCTCTCACTGTTGCAGCCTCTCCCGTTGCGGAGCACAGTCTCCGGACGCGCAGGCTCAGCGGCCATGGCTCACGGGCCCAGCCGCTCCGCGGCATGTGGGATCCTCCCGGACCGGGGCACAAACCCGCGTCCCCTGCATCGCCAGGCGGACTCTCAACCCCTGCGCTACCAGGGAAGCCCCCGCTTCTCTTTTTATAAGGACAGCAGGCATTGGACTGAAGGCCCACGCTCCTCCACTGCGACCTCATTTAACTTTGCGACAACCCTCTTTCCAAATAAGGTCACATTCTGAGGTTCTGGGCAGAACGTGGAGGGGCACACTGTTAGGCCGCGCACGAGCACAGCGCCCCCTTCTGGGAGAAGCCCTCCACTGCATCACATGGAGGGCCCAGCCGGAGGCCTGGCTCCCCCGCCTCACGGCGAGGGCTCCTCTTGTTCTGTCCGCCCCAGGTGCACCCACATCTTAAACAGCAATGGGGAGCTGCGCAGCTTTCGCCCTCGGGACCGGGACGACATGGTGCAGAAGATCATCGAGCCGATGGCCTGCGATGGGCTCCGCACCATCTGCATCGCCTACCGGGACTTCTCCGCTGCCCAGGAGCCCGACTGGGACAACGAGAACGAGGTCGTGGGCGACCTCACCTGCATAGCCGTTGTGGGCATCGAGGACCCCGTGCGGCCCGAGGTAGCCAGAGCCCCTCTGTGAGCTGCCCGCTTGTCGGGACGGGTGGAGGGGCCACGCTTCTTCGCGTCTGGCCTCGGTGGTGAGGCCTTTAGACGTAAATGCAAGGAGGGAACTGCCCCTTTCTCCTGCCCTCCTGGCCGTCACGCCACTCCCTGCCAGACTTTGTAGGCAGAACAAATGGCAGCCCGCCAGAGTTGGACCAACTGGGGAGGGTGGGCGATGGCAGAGCCTCGGGGTCCTCCAGGGACCCCCACCCTCGTCCTCTTGCCCTTGCACCCTTCAGGAGGCTCGGTCCTGCCATCTGGAAGGCCCCCTCCTGCTTGGCCTCCGCCAGGTAAGAGAGGGCGGCAGTTAGAACCTCGACGGCTGCCAACGCCCGCAGGACTGATGGACCAGAGGGGCTGGTGAGGGAGACGCAGGAGCCGGGGACAACTCCCAGGGCTCTGGTTCCGAGAACTGGGTAGATGGTGTTTGGGGGGCTGGGGGAGGGGAAGGCAGTTCTCAGTCGAGGGTTTGGTTGGGGCCGAGTGAGGTTCGGGACATCCCCATGGAGATGTCACGTGGTTAGGTCCTGGCCAGAAAGACATTCTCCAGAGGCGTCTTTTCATGAGTGATGGTCGTGGGTGCAGCGGAGCACAGGTGGGAGGAGCCTGCGAAGGAGACTCCAAGGAAGGGGCCGGGCGGGGAGGGGAGACTGTGAGGGGTGTGTGGCTGAGCAGGGCAGCCAGCGTGTGGACGCAACTTCACCCAGAGCTCTGCTGAACAGGGAACGGAGCGACAGGGCAGAGGTTGGTCAGGGTGCAGAGAGGAAGAGCAATGGAGGCGGTGCTGGTCCTTCAAGATGCAAGACTCCCGAGGGAGAGAGCCTGCCAGGCTGGCCCTGGAGCGGGGTGCTGGCGGCAGCTGCAGGACACCAGCCCCCAGAGAGAGTGTGCAAGGCACGGGGGGTGCAGGTTGTGAGGCAGGGAACAATCCTCTCTCTCCCAGGGCCTCTCCAGTGGCGCCCACCTCGTGTCAGAAGCACGGGCACCTTGATCCTGCCAATTAGCCTGAAAACATGTGCGTGCACGGGCTGCCCTCAGCTCTCCCTCGGGAGACAGGCATTCACGTACTGGATCAGACACCACAGACCCTCCATTCAGAAGTCAGGGGTCATCAGCGACAGCGCATCCCCGAATTCCAAGGAGATAGGGACCATCGTGTGCAGAGAAGGGGCACCCGGAGTTGGCCCCAGGAGGAAGCGGGTGGTGGCAAAGGCAAGGAGAGAGACTTAGAGCCAAGGAATGGGCCCAGAGAAGGCAGGTGGGGAGAGGAGCTGCCTGGAGAGCAGGGGCACAGGATGCCGCTGAGGGAGGCAGGGCTACCTCCAGGGACACAGGGACTGGGCCTTTCCCTTCGCCGGACCAAGGAGAAACTGAGGCGCAGAGGAAGGCTGTGTCCATACGGCGAGCCGAGTCCTAAAGCCATGTGGTCCTTGCATAGACCCGATGGCCTCTCCACCTGAAAATAGCCCCCAGGTGGCCGCTCCAGGGTGATGGTTGTCCTCTCCTTAATCCTTGGGACGTGTCGACAGTAGCAGCTCTAGACTTTTCCATCCAGATAACTGGGGCTGAATGAAGCTGCCGGAAAGCCAGAGCTCCTGTTGGAATGTCTCACAGACCCAGGAAGGCGACATTCACGGACCCCCAGGGCCCTGGCCAAGGCCATTTCTACAGCATCATAACAAACCCCCCAGCCCTTCCACCTCCACCCTTTGCCCGGATGGAGGGGTGTGAGGTGTGAAGCGGCTGGCAGCCGCACGGCACGGGGAGCCCTTCTTGCCTGACCCCCTGGGCCAAGGAGCCCTGCAAGCTTCCCCTAAGTTCCAGCATAAATATTTGTTGCAAACTGAAGCTCTAGTCATCGATGTAAGGTTGGAGGCCTGAGACGTATTTGTAGATCTCTGAGGCAGAGCTGCAGAGGCCCTCTTCTGGCCCACGGCAGCTCATTTACAGAAGCGCCAATGAGGCTAGGCTGGGGGCCGGATGGAACAGTCCAGAAGGGCTGCACACAGGCGGGGTGAGGCCCAGCCCTTCCCCCGGTCCGTGCTCTTCTCAGAGAGGGATATTATTGTTTTTATACGTTTTCATCTTAGAGAAAACATGGATAAAAGTTCCCTGAAGGTCACCCTGAAGGCTCAGCCTCAGTGGCTGTCCCGGCGGCTAGAAGCACAGGGTGAGAGAGCCGCCAAGGCCAGGCAATGGGCAGCTCGTTTAAGATCCAGAAACGGCCTTGGTAAAAGGGCCCAGGGGACAGGACCGCTCCTCTCTGGCTGGAGAGTGGCTGAGTGAGAGGCTGGGCAGCAGGTGGGGAAGCCAGGCAGAAGCCCACGGGGACCAGCCATCCGCGCAGTGGCCAAGGAGGGGAGCCCCAGGTGCTGACGGCAGGCGGGAAGGCCGATAGGGTGCTGTTCAACTTGCCGGGATGCCTGGGGGCCTGGGACGGCTACAGCCTGTGGAGGGCCTGGCAGGGGGGTGTCTCTGCCCCGGGGAGCTGCATGGACCCTGTAGGCAGACTGTACTTACGCCAGAGGGCCTGGGGGCTCCTGCAGACACCTGGCTGCCTGCTGTGCTGTCGGGCCTCAGCCAGTGGGAGGCAGGCGAGGAAGGACAGTCACCCGATGAGGGAGAGGGCGCCTGCAGACGGAGGGAGCATCCTGCCACCTGGCTTGGAGGCCAAGGGCCTTTCAGACCAGAGACGAGCCGGGCCTGGGCTGAGCCCACACAGAGGAGGCCAGCAGAGGCTGGACCTGGGGCTCCCAGGGCTCAGGCCCATCACGGCCACTTGGTGGCAGCAGAGGGGCTGCTCCTCCCAGACGCATCAGAGGTGGTGGGGGGAGCTTGTTGGAAAGGGAGGTATCTCCCGGCAGCTCATCCTCTAGCGCTCAAGGATCCCCAAAGAACAGAAAGCGTCCCTGAGCTGAGCGAGGAGACGCGTTACCGGGGGTGTGGGACGCAAGCCCCCTTCCCGGGGCGGGGCCTTCTAGGCCGCCTGGCCATATTTGCTGCAGGGATTGTAAGGTCACTCTGTCCCAGCCCAGAAGTGGGAGCCCCTCTGGCTGGGCCCCGGGTACCCCTCCTCTTCCTACCCTCTCCCTGGCTGAGATCACAGCCTCCACACCCTGGCTTCGGGGGCCACCAGCGTGCCCGGACCTCCCGGGCCAGTGGTCCCCTGCAGCCGACCTGGCCCCGCCTGCTGCCCACCTCCCCTGGGGTCTCCCAGCTGCCCTGACCCCCTGGCGCCTGGCCCCAGCTCCCCCGGCCTGGCCACCAGGCCACCCCCGGGACACCGCGTGCTCCCGTGCTCTCTGTCATGCTTACACGGTTCCGGGGGCTCAGCCCGGCCCCACCGGGAGCCCACAGTGGGGTGCGCCGGGCCCAGCGGACTCATCTCCTTGCCCCGCCGCATCTCCTTGCCCTCCTCTCCCCTCCTGGCCCCTCAGGCGCGGTCGGCACGACTCTCCTCTGCGCTGCTGTCTCGGGCTCACAAGTCCCCTCCTCGCTGGAACGGGAGTTTCTCCACTCCACAATGCCACCCCCTCCCAGCTGGCCTCCGCTCCCTTCAGCACTGGAGGGATGTCTTGTTCTTCTCCCTTTTCCGGAATCTAATCTTATGTTTGGAAAATGGAGAGGTACTAAGGAACCAGAGTGATGTCCCATTTCCTCTAATGAGCAGTGAGAATGCCTTGTCATGTCAAGCCTACGGCTCTAAATGTCTTAGGTTTTATATCATTTAAAAAAAAAAAGTGGCGGGGAAACAGATGTTAGTGAGCTGGGCCAACAAGGCCAGAGCCTGCCTTGAGCCAGGGCCCGAGAGGGTCCAACCCGAGGGGGGTCCTGCCAGCTGGCGGGGCAGCTGGGGCCAGAGGTTCCTTTCTTGTCCTTCCGGAGCTCACTGGCACAGCCCCTGCCAGCTGGCCTGCTAATGGGACTGGTCCTGGCTCGGCTGCTCTGGGGCTCCGTTTCCCCAGTGGAAACTGAGGTTGAAAGAGCTGGGTGATTTCTCCGGTCACCTTGCTGCACACGGCTCTGACGGTGCCCCTTGACAGCATTCCAGTGGCTTCTCCCAGCCTTGCTCGTGGTGTCAGGGCCTGGTTCTGAGTCGTCGGTGGTCCCCGGGGCCGGCACAGGGAAGGAGGCACCTGGGCTTGGGGGCACCCTGCTCCCTGCGGGCCAGGCTCCCAGCCGGGGCAGAGCTGACAGGCCGTCTCTCCCGCCTCCTCCCGATCTGGATGGAGGAACGGCTCTGGGCTCCAGCCATCTTGTCCCTTCCAGGTCCCTGAAGCTATCCGCAAATGCCAGCGCGCTGGCATTACAGTCCGCATGGTGACGGGGGACAACATCAACACGGCCCGCGCCATTGCGGCCAAGTGCGGCATCATTCAGCCCGGGGAGGACTTCCTGTGCCTGGAGGGGAAGGAGTTCAACCGGCGGATCCGAAACGAGAAAGGCGAGGTAGTTCCCGGCCGCCAGCCCTCCCTCGAGTCCACGGTTCTGGCACTTTCTCCACCGCCGCCCCCTCTGTTCAGCCCTGACTGCCCGCCCTGCCACCGAGGCTCTGCAGCGTCTGTGCTTTTCCCTCCCAGATAGAACAGGAGCGTCTGGACAAGGTGTGGCCCAAGCTGAGGGTCCTTGCCCGATCGTCTCCCACCGACAAGCACACTCTGGTTAAAGGTAATGGAGTGGGCTCACTCCTCACCCTGCCCTGCCCCTGCCCCGGGGGGCGGGACGCAGGCGGGGTATGGCCGTCACCCCTCGGGTCGTCGTCTGCTCCCAGACGCCCAAAGCTGAGCTTCCAGTTGGGTCTCAGGGTACTCAGCTCTGGACCCATTGCTGCTGGAGACTGTGTCTCAGAGGAAGTCACTGGCCCTCCCTGAACCTCATCGGGAGAATGGGGATAATAATGGAGACTCCCTCAAAGGGCTGACCTGCCAGGGCTCGAGCCTCCACTTCTCTGCGCTCACAGTATCAATGGAAGACGCCAGTAGAGACCAGCTCTCTTCATAGCAGATGGGGAAACTGGGGCCCAGGAGAGGGAGACATTTCTCCAAGTTGCCCAGTGCCGAGCTCCTGCCTTCTACGAAATCCCACCACCCTGTATCATCGCACTGGGTGATGGGCCAGGGTGGGAGAAGGGGGATGCGACTGCCAGTGAAGGCACAGGACTTGGTCCCAAAGATGGTGGACAGCACGGAGGACTGGAGCCTACTGCCCCCCCCCCCCGCCCCCGGGCTGGTCACCCGGGGCCACAGGTGGCACCAGACCTGCCCTGATCTGTGTTCCAGGGATCATCGACAGCAACACCGGCGAGCAGCGGCAGGTGGTGGCCGTGACCGGGGACGGCACCAACGATGGGCCAGCCCTCAAGAAGGCGGATGTGGGCTTCGCCATGGTAAGCCACCCGCTGTCAGCCTGGCTCACCACGCCAGGTGGGGCCTTGTGATGGAGGACGTAAGCTTTGTGCAGCAGTGTGGGGGCTAGCGTTGAGGCAAGTTGCAGAGTGCCAGAAGTTTCTTTCTCTCACATCTTGGCCACCTGGGCCTCTGCAAGCTCTGCCCTGTTGGTGGCGGCTGCAGCGGTGGCGCCCTCTTTGTTTGTGAGCAAAACCTCTCTAGTACAAGGACACGTTTGGAGTGGGTGAGGGGGGCTGGGGAAGGGGCCCCGTGGACACGCTGTGTGTGTCCCCCAGGGCATCGCGGGGACTGACGTGGCAAAGGAAGCCTCGGACATCATCCTGACGGACGACAACTTCACCAGCATCGTCAAGGCCGTCATGTGGGGCCGCAATGTCTACGACAGCATCTCCAAGTTCCTGCAGTTCCAGCTGACGGTCAATGTGGTGGCCGTGATTGTGGCTTTCACGGGTGCCTGCATCACTCAGGTGGGCACTGGGGGCCACCGGGGCCCAGGGAAGACCCCGGGCTCTCCCTCCCATGGCCGGGCTCCTCCCGCCCGGTGCACCTGGACCCCAGTGTGCAGAGCAAGCCCAGGGGACCCCGCCCCCAGCAGGGTGAGGGCTGAAGAGCCCCTACCTGAGGACCCAGTGGCGGGAACCAGGTTTTTTTTGTTGCAGACTTTTTTGGTTGAGATAGAATTCACCCATCAAAAACTTCACCGTTTGAGAGTATACAATTCAGTGACTTTTAAGTACATTCACAGTGTTGTACCATCATCACCTCTATGTAGTTCCGTCATGTTTTCATCACCCCAAAAGGAAGCGCCACTCCCCCTCCACCAGCCCCCGGCACCCGCTCATCTGCTTTCTGTCTCTACAGACTTACCTATTCTGGACATTTCAGCTACACGGAACCAAATCATAGGTGGTGGTGTGTGTCTGGCTCCTTCACTTAGCGCAATGTTCTCGAGGTCCATCCATGTTGTAGCGGGTGCTTTATTCCTCTTGATGGTGGACTGATGTTCCATTGTATGGAGCAAGCACCTTGTGTTTCTGCATCCCTCCATCAATGAGCATTTGGGTTGTTTCCACCTGTGGCCGCTGTGGACATGCGTGTGCAAGTCTTGGTAGACCTGCATTTGCGCTTGTCCTGGGTCTGCTGGGAACTCCGTGGTTAACCTTTGCAGGAGCCTCTTTTCCTTTTTCAGTTCTCCAATTCTCCCCATTAGTGAGTGTCCAGAATTTGTCTCCCTTTCAAAGGTATTTTTGAATTGAGATAAAATCCGCATGACATAAACTGTACCGTAATAGCCATTTGAACCAAAGTGTACCATCCTGTGGTTTTTGATGCATTGCACATCTTGTGCAACCGTCACCTATACCTCAGTCCAGAACCTTTTCATCACCCCTGTACCCACCAGGCAGCCACTCCCCACTCTCCTCTCCCCCAGCCCTGGCATCCACCCATTCGCTTTCTGTTTCCATGGGTCTGTCAGTTCCAGAAGTTTCATAGGCATGGAATCCTACAGGATATGGTCCCTGGTGTCTGTCTTCTGTGAGGCTCATTTTTAACCAACAAGTCAGAGGCGATGGGAAGGAAGGTCCAGTGCAGTTTCTACCTCTTCCTGGCCCTTGGGTGCAGGAATGCATCTGTCGGGCTCTTTTATGGTCTGGGCCAAGTGACAGGGCGTGGCAGCCTCCTGCTAACAGTTTGGACCACACCTTCTAGATCACTGCCAGCAGGTGAGAGAAGAAGGGAGACTGACAACATTTTAAGAGCAGGAATCTGAAAGCCCAGCGAAAACTCTCTGCTAACTTTAAGAAAACATAGGGATGGAGATGTCGCGTTTTTATGGGAAGGTTGGATTTGTTGCATTTTCACTTGAATTCAATTCCAGTGACATTGACCCCAAGCTGCGTCTCTTCCCAGGAGTGGGGGGCCGGTGGGGTTTCCAGGCCCATGTTGGGGTAACTGGCTCCTCTCCACAGGACTCTCCTCTCAAAGCCGTGCAGATGTTGTGGGTGAACTTGATCATGGACACATTCGCCTCTCTGGCCCTGGCAACAGAGCCGCCCACTGAGTCGCTGCTGCTGCGGAAGCCGTATGGCCGGGACAAGCCCCTGATCTCACGGACCATGATGAAGAACATTCTGGGCCACGCCGCCTACCAGCTCACTACCATCTTCACGCTGCTGTTCGTCGGTAGGTTGGCCCAGGGCACCCTGTGCTGTGGCCAGCCCCGCAGGCCCCGGCGCTGTCCGGCAGTGGCAGGGACAGACGGGCACCTGGGGACCCGATTTCCGGTGAGGACCCCTCGGCCCTCACCTCCCTGCCATCCTGGGAGTTTTGTTCTCTGTACGGCATCGGCTCCTTTTAGGAGGTTCCTTTATTTACGTGGGGGCGGGTTTGTCGCTTTGTCTATGTGTGGCCTCTCTTCCTGACGTCAGAGGGCCTCCACGGGTCTGATGAGCCTTGACCACGTGGTGGCTTGGCTCTCAGCACATGTTCCTGGGAGTAGACTCAAAGTTCAGTGCAGGCATGGCGGTGGCCAAGGGGCAAGAGTCACCACGTGAGGGCGCCCAAACGGCAGCACCTGGGGTCCTCTCATGGGGCCTTTCTCTGCTATCTCGGGAGCAGAAGCTGGTCATGGCTGACCCGAGAGCCGTTCCTTCCCCAGCTCGAGCCAGTGTGCAAACGAGTCTTAATGTCTTCACCCCTGTCCTGGGGTTTCAGTGCCAGACCCCCCTGGTCTGGACCCGGCCTTGGCTGTGATCTCCCGTTGCTTAGCCTGGGGGCTGGGGGGCTCATGACTTCCAGCCGTGTCGCCCGGTGGTGACGCGCCCACCTGGGCCCGGCTCCCCTCACGCGGCCCTGGGCTTGCAGGCGAGCTCTTCTTCGACATTGACAGCGGGAGGAACGCGCCCCTGCACTCGCCGCCCTCCGAGCACTACACCATCATCTTCAACACCTTCGTCATGATGCAGCTCTTCAACGAGATCAACGCGCGGAAGATCCATGGCGAGCGCAACGTCTTCCACGGCATCTTCGGCAACCCCATCTTCTGCACCATCGTGCTGGGCACCTTCGCCATCCAGGTAGGAGCGACGGCTCCACTCTTGCAGGTCCCTCCAGGTCTGCCACTCCCATTTCTAGAACTCCATTCCTTGGCGGGAGGCCACCTTAACTCCAGGAGGCGCTGAGTGTTCAAAACCAGGGCGTATTGATAGAAAATGTGAGGTAGAGCGAGGCCAACAGGCCAGGATAGCTGGTTTCTCGCAGTTCTCAGAGGGGGGGCCAGCCATGGCACAGGGACCACCTGGGGAAGCACCCGGGCTGGTCGGCAGGCAGGAGAGCGGGAAACCCAGAGCAGGAGCTGAGGCAGGAGGGGCAGGCTGAGCACTTGATGGTGTGAATAATTCCCGGGCTCTGGGGTGTAGGGCTGTCCACCTTGTGGTCTGGGACCCAGCCCTGGGTGGTTAGGGAGGGGGACAGTGGCCTGGAGGGTGAGAGCCCAGGAACAGAGAGAGTTGGAGTGTGGCCTTGGGACCAGTTGGTCTGTAGTTGAAAAGCTCACCCCTGGAAGAGGACTCCTCCCACGGAGGGGCCATGAGGCTGCGGGAGGAACATGGCTAACATGACCGAGCCTCGCCCGAAGGCTGGAAAAGGGACAGTCCGGGGCGCCTGGCTCAGTGGGCACCTTGCAGCAAGCGAGGCCACGTGCCCGTCCGGCACAGCACCCACGGCCTGTGGTCAGCCGGTCTAGGAAGCTTCTCTAGGCACTGGCTGAGGTGGGGACGAAGGGAAGGAGGCCAGAGAAAAGAAGGCTCCCGGGAAGCCTTCTCTTGGTGCTTCTTGGGTGAAGCACCAAGCCTTCTGACTCCCTGAGCTCGGCCCACAGGACAGGGGGAGCCCCGAGGGCTAGAGGAGCTGGCCGGACGCGCCTCCCGCCCACCCCTCTTCCACAGATTGTCATCGTGCAGTTCGGCGGAAAGCCCTTCAGCTGCTCCCCGCTGTCTACGGAACAGTGGCTCTGGTGCCTGTTTGTTGGTGTTGGGGAGCTGGTCTGGGGACAGGTAAGTGTCTGCCTCGGTGGCTTTCCCAGCCCTGCCCCTTTCCGATTTGTCTGGGGAACTGTGGGCAGCCCAGGGTCCCCTAGCCTGCCTCTGGGACAGGCCATGACCTAGGTGCGGGGCCACAAGTGACAGCCTCAGCAGAGAGCATGCAAAGGGCCATGGCTGGGATGTCACAGCGCCCAGCAAAACCACCCGCCGCTCCCCTTGCCACGGTAGGAGCTGAAAATCGTGCCTTAGAATTGGGTGGCTTGGAAAATGCTCACATATTTGAAGCTACACGATACCTCTGTGAACCTTCCAGACAGGGTGGCTTCAACGGCAGGTGTTATTCTCTGGAGGCTAGATGTCCAAGTTCATGCTTACATAGGGCAGGCCCAGGAGAGGCCGGGCACGAGCTCCCAGCTCCCCCGCCAGGGGAGTCGCGTGGCAGTGCAGTTTCTCCCAGCGGTAATGTGTGATGACACGCACGGGTACCACCATCGGGGCAGCTCCCCTGAGTGGTGCGGTCCGGGGACTTGAGTGGCGTCGGTCCTGGAGGCCTGGGGAGCCCATGTGACTTAGTTACTCAATCTCTGCGCCCCAGAGGTCAAGATGGTACATGCGACCCAGGGACCCGCCCCAAATCACCGCGGCAGTGTAGCCCGCCTGCCCTCGGCCCCAGCTAAACCAAGAGGCAGGGGCCTAAAGGTCCCCTCCCACGAGCCAGGCCAGGGCCAGACCTTGGTCTGGCGAAGCGAGTCCCTTACGTCACACACTGTGCGGGAAGGTGGCGTGAGCCGCTCCTCTGGGCGTCGACGGAGGAGGGTCCACCGGCACGCACACTGCTTTGGAGAGCAGGATTCGGCAGCAGGCAGAGGCGGCCCAGGGGCCGCCCGCAGGGAGCAAGCACTGAGGAGAGAGCTGCACACGGTGCCGGGGCCTGTGCAGGGGCGGGCGCACACACGGCCTGGGCCTGCATCAGTGGAAGGCGGGCAGCCTGCATCCGCTCCCGGCCCCAGCAGAGCTCCCACCTCTGACGGCCACTTCTGCCTGCTGTCCCTCACCTCTGGCGACCCAGGTCATCGCCACCATCCCCACCAGCCAGCTCAAGTGCCTGAAGGAAGCGGGGCACGGGCCCGGGAAGGACGAGATGACCGACGAGGAGCTGGCTGAGGGCGAGGAAGAGATCGACCACGCCGAGCGGGAGCTGCGCAGAGGCCAGATCCTCTGGTTCCGGGGCCTCAACCGGATCCAGACGCAGGTAAGCCGCCGGGCTGCTCGGCCGCTCTGGCTCTCCCGCCTCGCGAGGGGGGCAACAAGCCAGAGGCGGAGAATGGGCGAGGTGAGCTGAGAGGACAGGGAAGCCCTTGGGGCTTGCCGCCGCGATCACAAGGGCAGTTGCCGGATGTGCCGGATGACAGTATGTCTCCAGGATGGCCTCTCCCTGACACCTCGCCCAGAGCCCAGGTGGCCCTCCCCGCTAGTGGGCACAGGTGTCAGCTAACGGCGTGTGCTGTGACCCAGAGCTGTATCTCAGGGAGATGGGGGCACGGGCCACCCACTGTCTGAGTAGCTGCCGGGACTCGTTTTCTTTGCTGGGAGCTGCCCCAGGTCATGGGGCAGGGGCCTTCTCGGGATGAGGCAGATGCCCGTTTCCAATAGCCTTCGGTGAGCTCACCATTCATTGGGTTATACTGTGCATTCTGTGGAAAGACTTCATTTGGGAAGTGAACGCTGGTAACCAAGTTGGTCCGTTCTGTGCATCCCAATCTCCTCTATAAACTCAGACAGCCAGGACGACTGCCCAGCTGTGGGCGCTTGCAAAGGCTTCCTGAGAGTCTGCCTGACAGAGCCACCCTCGCTTCCTGCCCCCAGCTCTTCCCGGCCAGCCTTCTTGCCAGAATGTTCCATACTTGCTGTCTCTCTCATCATAGCCTGACATCTGCCCTCAACACCCCAGAGGCGGTTCTCACCAAGGTCTGTGAGACACCCTCCCGGCTACCGAGCTGGGCTGTCCCTCCATCCCTCCTGCTTGCGGACTGTTTCCCAGCGCCCTTCCGGAAGTGCGGTCCGCCCTGCTCTCCTGGCAGCTTGCTGGCCCCTCTCCATCTTCCTTGCCTGTCACTCCCACTTCCCACTGAGACCGTGGTCTGCCCTGTCGCCTGGCTGTGACCCTAGCTGCTGGAAGTCCCACGGTCCCCGGGGCACTGGTCTCTTCTTGCCAGTTCCCCGTGGCCTGGCCCTCCCCGCACAGCCTCCAGATGGCGACCAGGCGCCCCTCACGCACCACCTTCTCCTCTGCCTCACGGCACCCACCCTGGGCTCAGGTCAGCCCAGACCCAGGCCCCACCTCCCCAAGCCCACCTCCTCCCGCCCCCCAGCTCCTGATCCATGGCTCCCTCACTTCTACTGCCCAAGCCAGAGCCCTGGAGCTGTCCCGGACCCTCTTCCCGTCTCTCCACACAGCTGGCACATTGGCATGGCCCTTCGAACGCGCATGCCCGGTCCAGCCACCTCCGGCCCCGCCCCCAACACCCTCCTGGCCCAGCCGCCCACGTCTCTGCCTGGACTGAGGCTCCCGGGGTCCACCCTGGACCCCTGCAGCCTATTGGCAACATAGCCAGCGTGTGACACCCCATCACTCCCTGCTCCTCCCGGGCCTTTCTCCGTGCTCTGTCCTGGACCCACAGCCCCGACCCAGCTCCAATTGCTCTTGCCCCGGAGACCCACCGGCAGGAAGAACACCACCGGGCGCCTGCTCGGGCGGCTTCCCGCGTGGCTGCTTGGCCTGGGCCAGGACCTGAGAGCACAGCTCTCCCCAGTGCCCGCCTCCAGCCTGTCACAAGTCACCATGGGCTCATCCCAAAGAATCCTCCATGCCAGGTGCCCAAAGCTCCCTCCCAGTGCACGCGGCTCACCAGCTGCTGCCACACAACCCCTGGGGGCCTAGTCTCTGGGCGCCCCTCTCCTCCCCAGGCGCCAGCCTCAGCTCCCCGGCCAGAAGCTCTCAGCCTCCCGTCTGCCTCTCGGCATCACCCCACGTGCCCTGCGTCCCCGGAACCCCTGCTGCCTTCCCAGACTCCCACTCTGCTCGCCGCGTTGCTGTGCCTCCATGCTGGCCACTGTCTGTGCCCCAGGCAGCTCCCACCGTGTCCCCTGGGGCCCCTCCTCATCCCATGGCGGCCCCATGAAGCCTTCTCAGAGTCCCAAGGGGCTGCTCCGGGCCTCTGGCTCAGCCCTCCCGGCATCGCAGGCGCCTTGGCCAGCGTGGTGGGGGAAGGATGTCTTGGGCCCGGCCAGAACACTGAGTGCCCAGTAGAATGGGAGGAGCCTTTGTCACCAGCTGTCTAGGTTTTCCCGTGGCCTCCTGGCTGCTCAACTGTGAGCACCCACCCACCCATCCCGCCCCGACGGGCTCCGGTGTGTCATGCTGGGTGGGTTCTGCAGCAGAGCCTATTTGCTTCCATCGCTGAGCCAAAGTCAGTGTTAGCTCTTCTAGCAGCCAAGACCACAGCCCTGCCCCAATCCTAGGTGTCCGGGAAGAGATCTCTGGTGGCCCGGCCACCTGTGCGTCTGTGTCTTCTTACTGCCTGCAGGCTCTTGGACCTGACACTGCCACCCCGTTGGCAGAGTGGGTCCCCTCAGTCAGAGCCTTGCAGTTCCGGGCTGGTCGGGTCCCTGCTTTCCACACGGGGAAATGGGGCCCAGAGAGAAGGGACTTGCCCAAGGTCACCCAAGTCTCCTTCCCCCATCCCTTAGCCCTGGCCTCTCCATGGAGCCACTCATTCCTCCCCTTGACTTTGTCACATCAACTCCACCACACTTCTCAGGAATGCCGAACCAACCAGTTGCTTTAGTTCACTTTTTAAGAGCGTTTGTTCATTTTGATTCAAAATACCTGCTTGCAAAGCAGAAGTAAAGCCCCTCAAGTTGCAAACGTTCTCTAGGCAGCCAGCCCTAGATGTCCAACCTTTGCAAGGCACAAAATTGCTCCCCAGACTTCAGAGGCCAGCACAAGTTCTTATGTTGCTAAGTGAAGGCATTTCCTAAGCTGCTGCCCGCTCTCACCATCATTCCAGGCACATAGAAACGCACCAGCCAGGAAGGGTGTCATTCCAGAATAAAAGAGTCCTCCAAATGCAGGACGTGGAGCTTTTCAAAGTGCTCACGACGTGGTCTATTTCGCATTCCATTCTAAACCAGAGAAGCTTCAGCAGTGACTGGGCCTCGTTCCTGGCCCAGTGTGGGGGGCTTCCGGGTAGGCGTGGGGCGGAGGGATAATTCTGTGGTATTTTGACTGATACCATCATCGCCTCGGGACACCATGCGGAGAGGCCCAATCAGAGGCAGGAAAGGCATTTTTCCCTTCCCTTGTCGCCTCTGCCACAGTAAGAGTCCCCTCTTGAGACAGTCCCCTGTCTCCGTAGCCTTAGAAACATCTCAATCTAGGGAGGAGATGCCCCCCCCCCCCGCAAAGAGACAGCGACATCGGCATGGGTCATCTTCCTTCAGTGTGCTGGGGCACTCGGCACTGCGCCAGTCCCCGTGGGCACTCAGTATGCCTTACTTCTGCTGGGCAGAAGGGGGCTCAGTGGTGCGTACACAACAATTAGTCTGTCTGGCAGCGCGTCCAAGGGTTGAAATGCCGGCCGTCTTCACTTTGGTTGGGATGGGGGCCGTCTGAGCACTCCGCTGCTCACGTCATCCAGTGAACTATGTGGCACTTTCTAGAAATCAGATCCACCTTCTAAGGCCAGAGATTCCACACACACTCCCCACTAAGAGAGGACATTCTCTAAGAAGCGGCCCGAAGTACGCCACAGCGGGCTGGCCTCCCAGAATCTAGACACACGGTCTTCTGATGGGGGGACGTTCACAGTGGCCACCCAGCCACGGTTCCTTGGGACCCCACGCCTGGGCTTGCTCCACCCCCAGGCCCCCCTGCCAGCCAAAGGCGGGTCGGGAAACCCAAAGATACTGCATCTCCGGCAAGTTCACCCCCATGGCTCTCATTTCCTGAAGCCGCCTAGGAGGCTTTAAGGGTGGGGGACAAAGTAAAGCCATCTTTGCTCCCCAGACCCAGGCTCTCCACTCTCCCTCCTGCCCTGCCTGTGGGAAGGCATTCCGATGAGAGAAAGCAGGGGCTTTGGGGAAACCCCCTCCCCCTCTTTTAAAATCCATTCTTACACTGAGACTTCCCAGGGAGTACCCCTCAGTCACTTATGGCAATATAAACACAGGACGGGCCAGGGAAGGGTACTTACTGATGAGTGGCTTGCGATGAACATATCGTGAATGCAAATGGCTCTGTCTAAAGTGTTTGCGGTGCGCGCGATCCAGCGTCAACCCCCGCGCGCCAGGTCTTCTGAGCGCTAATCGTTTGCTCAGCAAAGCCTCTCGTGGTGGATGACGCAGAGGCCAGACTCGGCCTCGGCCTCGGCCCCAGCAGAAGCACCGAGGCGGCCTCAAGGAGGCTTTGCTGTCACGATATGCACCCAGTGTGGCCCCTGTCCCCGCCCAGCCCCACCCCCGTGCGGTCGCGGGGACTACAGTGCAAGCCAACCTTTATCTCATTTTCTCTCCCACAGATGGAGGTAGTGAGTACCTTCAAGAGAAGCGGTTCATTTCAGGGTGCTGTGCGCCGGCGGTCCTCGGTCCTCAGCCAGCTCCATGACGTAACCAATCTTTCTACCCCTACTCACGTAATTCTCTCTGCTGCCAATCCCACCAGTGCCGCTGGGAGTGAGTCTTGAGTCCCCTTTTCTCTCATAAATGGCATCTCTGGGGGAGGAAAAAGCCTCCCGCCTCTTCCTTCTCTTTTTTTCCAGTCTTACATCCTCCGCTCACCGAGGCTTTTCCGTTCTTTCTTTATCGCCCTGTTCAGTCCTTCCCGCCCAGACGGTGTGTCTCTCTAAAGACATATCCTCTTCTGAAATGTACTGAATCCATGGCACTGCTGGACCTTCTGTTCTTTCCTTTGGTTTTTGGGGTTTTGTTTAGCGCTCCTTCTGTCGCTGGTTTTCTTTTCTTGAACTTGTCTGCCTTTGCTGATGGTTCTTCATGAACTTGGCCGCTTCTGGTGGTGTCTGGTGTCAGTCAGGTTGGGGCCTTGGTCAGTGTTCCGCGGGGCAGCTCGAGGGAGGCGCGCGGGCTCAGGGCCGCCCCCAGGACTGGAAGGAGAGGCGAGCGCCTTTGCAGCGCCATTCACAGCGGAAGAACCCAGCCCGCCCTCTTGGGACTAAAGCAGCAGCTTCCAGAGCTCTCCTTGGAGTGGTTTCCAAAGGCAGTACACCTGAGCCCCGGGCGTTAAAGGTGACCCCAGGAGCACTCCTCAGGCCTCGAGCCCGCCCTCGGCCACGTTTCCTTTTGTTCCCAAAGCATCTTCGCTGTTTCCAAGCAGGCCTCAGGATTGGAAGGTCTTAACCTGATCTGGTCCAGACTCTCTCTCCTCCTTCCTTCGAGAAGCTGGGAGAAATTGCTTCCTTTTCATACGTCCCTCTGAAAAGTTCCCGCCATGTCTGTCACATTTTAAAAGGAACCCAGGGGCTGTCCTAAAGAGGTAGAAAGCTCCACATTTCTTTACAAAGACAAAGGGCAAGCCACTAGGCCATGGAGCCCAGCACCCCACGGTCCGCCCAGTCAGAGACAACACAAGGAACAGTGTGGGCCCCCCACTGCCCCCCACTGCCCCCCAGAGCCACCTGCTTCTCACAGCAAACTCGAGATTTCAAAAGCCAAACAGTACACCTTCAAGTATGAGCCCAGAGCCCCTGCCAGGATGGTTCACTGCTACCTGTTTCCTTTCCTTCCAGTGGGACCCGGCAGCTCTCACCTCTGTGAACACATCACTTCCCCATGGACGGAAGTTGTTAACTGTGCTTTTTTCCCACACCAGACTCTGGGATTTTCTTTTTGCTTGATTTCTTCTCTTTTCCTGTTTTCTTTTGTCTTGTGTTTTCTTTTTTGTTTTTTCTTTTCTTCTTCTTCTTCTTTTTTTTTTAGGAACTGGTAAGAGGTCCCCAGTGGAGGGCGTCCCTCCTCTTGCTTAAGCTGTCCTTTCAGACCACTCTGCCCTTTATGGAAGGGATGTACTGGTCCCCACTGGGGCCACCTTGTCCCCTTTGGAAACAGCGCACACGTAAACACACACACACACACACACACACGAGCGTGCTCCCATCCCACAGGCCACACACATGTCCAGCTCCCTTGAACGTTCATTGAGCCACCCACCCGGGGCCGCAGACGCTGGCTGACGGCCGACACAGGCGAGCTGGAAAGCTTGTCCCACAGGGCACTTGGCACCACTCCACCTGGGGAAGCCGGCAGGAGGCTCGGCCAGGGCCTGCTGGGCCGCAGCTGCCCTCCCCTGTCACTTCCTTCACGTGTTCCTTTGCCATCTCTCTCTGTGCCTCCTCTCTGTCTGTCTGTCCATCCGCCTGTGTGTTGACTTGGGGGAAGGCATCCCGTCCCTCCTCTGCTCACCCCTAGGCCTTCCCCACACTCCTGCTGAGGCCGCGCTGTCTGGGGGCCTCAGGCCGCCTCCCTGGGGGCAGCCTCCTTCTCCTCTCTCTTCCTCGGCTTCTAGTACCTTCCTTCTTTCTGCGGCCACCTGTCCTGTCCCCCTTCCCAGTGCCGGGAGCCCAGCAGCGTGGGGTAGGAGCCGCTCCCAGGGGACCTAGGTAGCTCCTGGCCAGAAGAAGGGTCACTGTCCATCCACACCACGTACCACTGGGAGACGAGCGCCTTCTGCCTGAGGAGGGTCCCGATGTCCTGACTCACAAGATGCTGGATGGAGGGCCAGGTGGCACCAGGGGACGTTCCTGCTTCCAGAAGCTGCCGACCAAGACCACTCCCTGCACCATCACCGCTTCCCAGTCCAAGCTTCAAAGACCCCGAGAAATCACCAAGTCTGGCACCCACATCGTACGAATCAGGGGAAGGCCTGGCAGAGTGGAGGACAGCCCTAGGCCTTCAGTCTCTCTCTCGGAACTTGCCAGAAGAAAGGCAGGGTGCAGTGGTCACGGGGCACAAGGTTTCCTCAGGAAAACCCAGCTCTTTCAGGAAGGCTTCTGTCCTCCTTGCCTACCACCCGGCCAGGCCGCGCCTCCTCCCGAGTGCCGCGGCCAGTCTCGGCCCAGCATCGCTTCCGGTGAGAGCCTCAGGCTGTGTAGGTGGAAGGCCTGGTTGCGGGTGTGGACAAGGAGCCCGAAGGCCAGAGTGACAGGTGACATTGCTCACCCAGTGCAGGCCCCGGCACGCAACATCGACGCAAGAAGTGGCCAGAGTCCGAGGGGGAGGACAGCCCCTCAGAGGAGTGATGCGGGGAGGCTAGAGGTGCGATGGTCCTCGGGGCTCAGCGCGCCCACATTCACAGCCACGCACACTTCCTTTTGACCTCCGACACCCCGCCCCCGGCTCCAGAATGGCCTTGGCTGCCTCCCCGCTGCCCACTCAGCCGTCTCTCCTGCCTGCCTTCGTGGCCGCCCCACCACAGCCATTGCACGGGACCCCAGCCATGCCTGGCCTTGTGGCCACCCGCCGGAGTGGCTTAGGAGAAAGCGTTCTTTACTAACCACCATCAGTCTTCTGGAAACGAAGGGGGTGTGAAATCCTATCCCGTTAGTGTGTCAGTCACCCTCATTCCTGCCCCAATCACACTCTCACACAGTAATTCTTCAGGAAGCTCGGCCTCATTCCCCAGCTGGCTCTTAGGATCCCCAAGGTGTAGGCAGACAGGAGGTGTCTATTCCCTCAGGTTTGCTAATGAGCGGCAAGCCCGGGGCCGCCAGATGGCTGCCCCCAGGTGAGAGCGCCCCCCCAGCCACATATCCGCAGCCTGTTCCCCAGCAGCCTGGCCCTCCTGCAGCAACAGTGGGCCCCTGTGCTCAGACGCTTACTGTCCCAGGGGCAGGTGGCGAGTTTGCTCAGATGTGCCCAGAAGGACCCCTCAGGGCCCTTCAGTTCTGATCAACCGAAAACATATCATGACAGTTGCTTTATTTTAATTGGCTTTTGCCGACTTGGCAAAGCCCAGCCCGGCGAGCCCCCGGGGCTTCTGTGGACACGCCCTTCTGGAGCCTGGGGAGACACGCCCCTCACACACTCCTAGAGCCCCACTGAGGAAGGAGCCCTGCAGAGTGAAAGCTGTCTTGTTTGCTGGAATTTGCTTCCTTCTCAGGAAATCCATTGATTTCGAGGCAAGTCTGCCCACGGGGGTTTCTGGGAATAGTGTATTGGCATTTTTGGTCAGCTCTTTGACAGTGTGCACACTGTCTCCGCACTAGGAACAGTGTCAGCCCTACCCGAGCCTCCTGCAGCCAGGGACCCTACCACATGGAAGAACCTTCCAGGCAATTCCTAAAGCACATGCCAGCTTGCAGCCTAAGGCAGACCCTGAAAGCCCTGCTCCAGAGCCCCCCACCCCCGCAGACACTTCCGGGCCGACTCCTGGGGCTGGGAGCCAGGGCCCAGGAAGCCCAGGAGACTTATCTGAGGCCCTGCAGCTGGAGACAGCCAGGATGAGAGGCAAGGCCGAGCCCCTGGAAAACGCAGGACTCTCCGTGCCTGGGTCAGTTCAGTGCAACATCTTGTTGACACCGGCCACTGAGTCTGGCCTGTCCCGGTCCTGGGCACACGTGCACGCCCACAGAATGGGAGGTAATCTTCACAACTCACAAGCCACCAGCATTTTCGGCTGGCCGGCACACACAAAGCTGTGTCTTTGGTTTGGGATTCAATGCCTCAGTGAAAGAGCCGACTCTGGAGTCTGAATTTTCACGTCTTCTAATTCCGTGGTGAGGAAAGGGAGCCTTCCCCCTTGCTACCCCCTTGATTGTGGGTCCATCACCGCACACCTCTTTGTGTTGGTCTCAAGTCACGATTCACCCTCATGCCTACAGGGAGGGTTTGGGACTTGGGAACTAAAGTTCATGGAGGCGCCATGGCTCTCCCTGGCTGCTGCGTTCAGAATTTGCTCTAAATCCAAAGCCAGGTTCCTTCCTCCCACAGAAGGTTCTGGACAGTGGTTGGTACGGAAGGACAGGGCAGGAGTTGGATGGAAGAATTTTGAGCTCTGTGAGCTTCACAGTGAGAGAGGAGGGAGGGTGCAGAGGGTGACGACCCCCCCAGGGCCTGCTCCTCCCACAGTCCAAAGGTGTCAGACCCAGTTTCTGTTGTGGCCATTGTCATTGTTGTTCGGGAGCCTTTGCTTTTATTTTTCTCTCCTTTTCTTTTCCTTTAATGGGGTGGGAGATCCTTCATCCTTCGCTTTCCTCCCTGCTTCCACATCCCTTCTCCGCCTCCACCACCACCTACATTGCAAACGCAAGCGATTAAAGTTCAAAACAAAAGCGGGGTACATCCACTTTCAGCCGCGACCTTCCCCCCTTCTGCTTGCAACTCTTCATCAGTAGCATGGTCCCGTGGCAGAGTCGGACACAAGCATCCTTTCTCCTTGTGGCCGGGGTAGTCCTGCGGGTCTGGAGTATCACGTGCCCCATCCCCGCTAATGGAGCTCACGGTGAGGGGAAGACAGGCCAGGGCTCACGTGCGGGGGCGAGGGCCGGGCAGCAAACAACAGAGAAGGAAGTTTGCGCTGAGTGCAGGTGGTCACCAGCCTCAGAGGGAAAGGAAGCAGAACGAGAGAAACATTAGTGGCACTATTTTGGATAAAGGTTGTCCGGGACAGCCTCTCAGAGGATGATTTGTGAGCTGAGTTCCAAATAAGGAGGCAAGGGCGACATGGGATGATCTGGTGGAAGAAGAGTGTAGGCGGGGGACAGGGCAGGGGTGATGGCCCTGGGGAAGCTTGCTGTTCCGAGCACCGTGGGCGGAGAGCGCTGGTCGGGGAAGCTATGGTGGGAGACACGTGCCAGGCTGCGTGGGCCCCCTACTCCCAGCACCTATCCACTGAGCCCCTGCTGCATGCGGGTGCTGTGCTGGGTGCTGGGGACGTCAGGGGCCTTATGTTCCAGTGACAGGAGACAGAGGAGAGAATAATGGGATGTGTGGGGTGTTTGAAGGTGAACCATGCTGGGGAGAAAAGGAGGCAGAAGAGGTGCCGGGGTGCTGAGGGAGATGAGTGGATTGCGGCTGTAAACGGAAAGAGCTGAGGGGGAGCCATGAGGCTCACTGGGGAAGAGCCTTCCTGACAGAGGGAACAGCCAGTGCAAAGGTCCTGAGGCAGGAGTGTCGTGCTTGAGGAAGAGCCGGGAGGCTGGAGAGGGTAAAGGCGAAAGAGGAAGAGAATGGCCCGAGGCAGGCCCTGGCAGGACTTTTCCTTTGAGGGAGACACAGCCACTGAAGTGTTTGGACCAGTGGAAGGTGCGACACGCTCTGACTTCCGCTGGAAAAGATTGCTCAGGCTGCCATGCTGAGAAGAGACTGTGGACGTCAAGGGTGGCAACAGGGAGACAAGGGAAGAGACGTGGGGGGGTGGGAGGTAAAGTTGAAGAAGCAGGCAGAGCCCCGAGTCTGGACGTTGAGGCGGGAGCTCCTTAGCAGGCAGATGGCTAGAAGCACCCAGGGAATGCGTGGATGTGGACGGAGAAAAGGCCCAGACGACCCTGGGGCCCTTGGCCACGATAGGAGATGGGCAGCAGCAGGGGGACCTGGAAGCAGGGGTGCGGTGTGGGGGGCACGGGGCGCCCAACGGAGAGGTCCCTGGGGAGTGGGGGCAGAAGAGAACAGGGCCAAGCGAAGCTGGGCCCCTGCGTACCAACAGCTGGAGGGGCGGCGGCCCCGAGAGAGGGGCAAAGAGTAACCTAGACGAGGGGGACGGAGCTGACAGCGAAGGAGGAAGCGGGCCGCGGTGTCAGAGGCCAGGCGGTGGGGCGCAGCAGGCCTCACTCGGAAAGGGGAGGGAAGCCGTGGGGCAGCCCCCAGCCCCAGCCGGACCTGCTCCTGGCTGGCTGTGATCTAGAAGCCCTCTTTACTGGCCGTCTTTCACGTCTTTCTTTACCTTTAAATTCTCTCACAGTAACCTGGACCTGGGGGCGTCCCGCACTGCGCAGACCAGTGTGAGCGCCACCAGTCGGGACCCAGCGCAGCTTCAGCAGCTGCTGGGGTGTTTGGAGTCGCTGCCTGCCACACAGCGAGGGCAGGGCCTGACTCAGCGGTCAGAGAGGAGGACCAGAGACCCCAGGGGCGGCAGCCACGCGGGCTGGAGCCCGGGAAAGATCCAGGGACCAGGCGGGGGGCGTCTCTGTGCTCGGGGGCTGCAGGGAGACACAGCCGCAGCGCTTGAGGCGGGGACGGCTCCGCCCTGGAGAGTTTCGGGAAAGAGGGGCCCCAAGACACGCTGATGTGCGGCACTGGGTCTGTGCCTGCAAGTTTCAGCCAGAGCCCTGCACCAGGATGCAAGGACTAGGCGAGGGGCAGAGTCGGCGGGGGGCAAGGCTGACGGTCCTCCTGGACCTCCTCCAGTTCGAGAGGCCCATTAGCCATCGACGGGAGGTACAGGAGCAGCAGATGCAGGCGGAGGCGGTGCAGGGGGCATTGGTGGCGTCGAGGTGGGCTGTGCGCTGTGGGCGGCACTCACAGCCTTGAGGGCAATGACATCCCTTTGGGCGTCCTAGAGATGGACAGGTGGCCTGAGGACCCTGCCCTGGCCCCTGCGACAGTCCCAGGCCAGGAGAGGAGCTTCAGGAGGCAGTAAGGGTCACGCACTGGGGAAGAGCGCTGGACCCACCCAGCTGTGACCAGGCTTTCGCAGGGACGCGCTAAACTCCACGGTGGGGATGTCCTCAGACTCCCAGGTGCGAGCTCAGGCCTCCAGGGCGGCCCTCTCTTAGAAACGTTTCCCAGTTCCCACCAAACCCGTGTCCCGGGGGTTGACTGTGCCCTTCAGCGTGGAGTGGCCTGAAAACTCCCCATCATAAGACCAATCCCAGGCCATGTGTTAAAAGCCCAAGATTTGCATGCAGGGAAATGGAAGCTGGAGGGAAGCTGACTCACCGTCAGCTGTAAGACACTCAGGATGACTCAAGCCGACGGCGCACGTTGGAGTGGGCAGCCTGGCACCTTCTGCTGGTGACTGAGCGGCCGCTCTGCGCCGGGCTCTGGCGACAGGCAGCAAACGAGGCTAGTGAGGGGCATCAAAGTGAGTCTCTGATAACACCCGGGAGGAGGGCCCTGAAGGAGCCTTCCAGGCCAGAGCAACAGAAGCTGGGGAGGGAAGAGCCGGCCACCCTCTGGGGGAGCTGGGATGAGTTTGAGCAGGGGCCTGGCCTGATCACATGACCCAGGTCCAGGTGAGGGGAAAGGATGTAGCCAGGGGCACCGGGACACTGCTGGCAAACTTCCCACAGAGGCCTCCAGGGCCAAGGGTGGCAGCACACCGCTTGCTCCCATTTCTGTGGCTTGAGGGGGTGGCTGGCTGCCGGAGTAGGTCCTCCACCACCACACAGCCACAGCCAGTGTCCCATGGGCTCTCCCACAATCCTGGCCCCAGAAAGGGCCCAAGTCATGAGGCCACATCTGCCGTGGCCACAATAAGTGAATTGTTTCTTTCCATTACAAATGGCAAATGATTGTCAACTTCTGTGTCACCCCGAGCTCGGAAGCCCGTCTGGGGAATGCAGGATTTAAGATATGGAATCAGAAAAGTCCAATGTTATGGAGCCCTTGGGCTCAGCTTTTGTTTTTGCACTTGTTTGTGAGGTTCTCCTGGGTTAAACTGACCTAGGAGCACTGAGCTTGGCTGACCCCGGGATCCAGACACTGGAGGGTTGAAAGGGATTCATGGTCTAAACCAGGGGTCAGCAATGAACATTGGACGTGTCCTTCAGAGGACACGGCATGGCCGTGTACCAATAAGACTTTATCTACAAAACCAGGTTGAGGGCCGGAGTTAGCTCTTGGGCCACAGTTTTCCGACACCTTGTCTAAACCAAGAAAACCCAACCCTAGGACCTTGGACCTGGAAATGGCTTTAGAGCTCACTTTGTGTCCACCCACTCACATAGGGAGGCTCTGGCCTCCCCATCTCAGCACAGGACCAGCTGGCTAGTGCGAAGCCCAGCTGAAGGCTTCCCATCGATTCTGCCTCCTAGAAACATGAGGGAGCCCAGGCTGGGGGCCCAAGGAAGGAGCAGAGAGAGGCAGCAAACCGAGGAGACTTGAGCACATGTGGAGGTGAAGGCAGGGCAGCCAGCGGAGGCCGAGGGGCTAGTTCTGAGAGCAGGGTCCTGTGGGAGGTGCAGAGGTCAGGGGTGCCTGAGCTCAGCTGGGGCCTCGGTAGCTGGGGAGCAGGGCATTGTGGGAAGCTTTTCCCCAGGGGGCACTTGTGCTGATCTGAGGTCTGCAGATGCCAGTGGGGCAGCCAGGGAACAAGGTGTAGCAAATGTGAGTGGGGGAAGCATATGGCCCCCAACCAAATTCCAGGGTCTGAAAGAAGTCGTGTGGTTTGGAGAGTGAAAATGAGGAGGGTGAGAAAGGCTGGAGAGGCGGGTATCGGCAGACTACAAAGGGCCTCTGATGGCAGGAGATGCAGGACGGAACGGTCTGAGAAGGGAAATGATGACCAGATCAAACACATCCACCTGGTGAATCAGGGCATCCGAGCAGGACAGGCTTGGTCGGTGTAAATTAAAAATGGGGCGATTTTCCATCTTGGATGCCTCCAGATGGGGGACTGGTAGGCTCTTAGGCCTGGAGCTCTGATGAGGGGCCTGGGCCGCAGTCCATGGTTATAGCCAGATGAGCCCAGAGCTGTGGCCAGGGTGAGGAGGTGAGCCTGGGGGTGTGCACAGGGAGGAGGGGGACAGGGACAGGCCGGGGCTCTGGGCACTCTGGGACAGAGTCACAAGCAGTGGAGGAGGTGAAGACAGAGAAACCGGTGAGGTAGGAGGAGGGCCAGACAGGGGCAGTGTCAGGGGAGCCAGGAGAAGTTCCCAGAAAGAGGGGCAGGTGGCCCCTGGGGGATCAAATAAGATGGAGACACAGAAGGGCCGTTGGGCTTAGCAGCACGGAGAGTGATGGGCAGATGTGTCTGGGCCTGGCCAGCACGGGCTGCTGCCACAGGAGCCGGGGGACAGGGGAGAGGGCGCCGAGAAGCCAGGGAGGGGAACCAACGCGTGAAAGGCCTGCAGTGTGCCCACAGGCTGGGGACTTTCTCTTGCCAGAAAGTTCCTCGGACTCTCTGGAAAGAGAAAGTGGAGAGCCCAGTGTCCAGCACTGTCCCTTTGCCCAGTCATCTTTCTGGGCTCCCACGTTGGAATCCCCCCCACTCAGTGCAGGGGAAGGGGCAGGAGGGAGCAGTCAGGAGTCCCGTGAATCCATTGCTCTTGAGTTCCAGAGTATCTGCCCAGGTCAGCCTAGAAAAGCCACCGCCATTCGTCCCGCATGTGCATCAGGTGACGGGAGGGAGACCGCAGCGGGGCAGAGGGCTCTGACTGTTCTGTTCCAAAGGACAGACGTTTGTCATGCGGTGACCCCTGCCGTGGGTGTGGGCTGCACTCACCGCTGATGGCCTCCTTCCCTCTTCCTTCCTCGCCCCCCCCTCCCTCCTGCTCACTGGCCCTCCCCCTCCCCCTCCAGATCCGGGTGGTGAAAGCATTCCGTAGCTCCCTCTACGAAGGCCTGGAGAAACCCGAATCCAAGACCTCCATCCATAATTTCATGGCGACGCCCGAGTTTCTGATCAATGACTACACCCACAACATCCCGCTCATCGATGACACGGACGTGGACGAGAACGAGGAGCGCCTGCGGGCCCCGCCCCCGCCCTCCCCCAACCAGAACAACAACGCCATAGACAGCGGCGTCTACCTGACTACGCGCGGCACCAAGTCAGCTACCTCGTCAGTGTTTTCTTCCCGCCCCGGGAGCCCGCTCCACAGCGTGGAGACGTCCCTCTAAGCAGAACTGCTCTCGGCACGGCACGCGCACTCCCCGCACACACACGCACCCGGGCGGGCCGGACGAGGGCACCGGCCACGAGGAGGGCCCGCCAGGCCGCTGAAGATGCTCGAAGGCACCTGCCAGGAGCCAATGCATTCTAGGCTTCTTACTCAGGAGGACCAGGAAGGGGAAGGAGGAGGAAGGAGAGACCAAGAACAGTTGTGTTCCCCCCTTTTTCTATGGAAGCTTTTTTAAACGAACACTGTAATTCCACCAGATGTTCCCTGTTCGGGCTGTGCAGTGTGGCAGAGGGCCGGTTTCGGTTTATTGAGAGCTTCGTGGCACCTGCTGCAGAGCAAGTGGATCCACAGGTACCAGAGGCGAGCACCGCTCTGCAGGAAGGATGCTCCCACCCAGATGGTCCACCGGCCCAGCACCCCCTCCCCAGGACGCGTGCAGTCAGCCTGTGTGTGCATGTGTGCGTAGCCACGTGTGTGCGCGTATAGACGTGTCCGTGCACACAGGACCAGATGCGTATCTAAAGGATAAGGAACTACTTAACGGCATGATATTTCCATTTCTCTTATCGGGTGTTTTCATTTTGAGATTTCATTATTTATCGCGGCAGGGTTTTTTTCAGGGAACTAGACTGCAAGAATATCCTTCTGGTTGCTTGGGACGCCCCTCCCCCGCACTGCTCCCCTCCCCCCCAGTCCCCTCCATCCTCCGTACTCCCAGCACAGCTCCTGGGAAGGCAGGCGCGAGGCCGGAGCAATTACAGTTGGAACAGTTGGAACATTTGCACTTTGAGACCCCTGCCTATAGAGAAAAAAACACCATTCGATGGAATTTTTATTTAAAAGGAAAATACCAAAGTATTGACCAGAATGATTCCCTCCAGTAGGCCGAAGGGGGAGTTTTGCTTTCGGTTTCCTTTGGTTCCAACTCCAATTCCAAGTCCTGCAATCTGGCCAGTGGGTAGGATTTCTTTGTCAGAGCCCCAACTTCAAGAGCACGAAGCCAGGCCACCTGCCGTGCCTGACCTCCTGGGATGATCCGAAATCCTGGCTCCAGGAGAGCCAGGTCCACGGGTGGAGGTGGGGAAGAATGCAGAGAGTCAGAAAGAAAGCGGAGACAGACGCTCCCTCCAAACCCAGGAGGAGCCGGCATGGCCGCAGCGCAGACCCCAGCCCCCTGGACGCCTCCACCTGGACTCCCGCTCCGCTTTGGCAAATGCCAAGAAGCTGTCGCTGAGACGCCCATAAAGCGACTGGGAAAGGTTCTCAGTCACCACCCGCAAAGCACTCTTCGGATCCTGGTGTTCTCGTTCAAGGGCATGCATTTGGGGCTGCAGACACCTACGGCGACCTTGGGGAGGCCAAGCCCCTGGGAGCGATGGTCCCTCGTCTCTGTCGCTATAATGGCGAGTGCGGAAGGCTGAGGAGGTCAGCTCTGCCACGTCATCGGCTGAGCACCTGGTCTGCAGGTGGGGAGAGCTGGGCCTGGGCTCCCCAGACGGTTCCCCCAGGAGCCTCTCCTGGCAGTGTGGGCACGCGGCGTGCCAAGCCTCAGTTTTCCTTGAATGCGCGACAACCGGGGTGGGAAATGCAGAAATAGCAGAGGTTCTTTTACCTTCAGAATTCTTCTGTCTCACATTCTGCAGGGAGGAGGTTGGGGTCCAGCCACGGCTAGTACAGGTGCCTGTCGCTCGGGCCTGGGGCTGAGCCGCTGGGGGACAGCTGGGAGCTGAGGGGTGGAGGGGCTCGCTCCGCAGTTGAGCAGCAGCTGGACCAGTGGCAAGGCTGGTTCGCCCATCCCGTGCCCATCCCACAGCCCCTGGCCAGGGCTCGCCTTGCCTCCACTTGTGTCTGTGTGCCTCCGGGCAGGCGGCGTCCCAAGCGTGCTCGGTCCCCACTGTTAACATTAATGCCATGTCACCCCGGGCAAAGGAATTTCGGTTAGAAAAGCAAATCCCACTGCAAATGCCAGCTACCGATAACTTAAAGCCATCCCTTTCTTCCAAAGGGCACATTGAGAAGGTTACCCATTTGTAAATTGTTCCCTAATGTCCTTGTTTAAACAACACAAACAGGGCAACTCAATTTGTTGAGGGTCTGTGTGTTCTTAAACAAGAACTGAAATTGGAAATGTTTAAATTGAAGAATATACACTGAGTAATGCTATGCTCACGGGCTTCTTTTCATCCTCTGTTGTAGACACAAGCCTTGCTGCTGCTGTCCAAAGTTGCCTCCTGTACACGGCGATTGTTTAGTCCCTAGGTTGCCTTTCCATGGGGTGTGGGGTGCAGATCGCTGCTCTCATTTCTGTGTGTCTTCAGGCCAGGGGCCCCATCTCGTTGGGAAGCCCCTCTCTCTAAAGCATTATCTTATATGGAATGGCTTGGTCAACTGTGTTCAGTTATTAAATCTGTTTTACATTTTTATCTGCCTGTTGTAAAGATGAACAAAAATATCTTAATGAGGAAGACCACAGATACATAATAATTTAAAGTCTGTAGTTGAATTTCCTAATTTAAAGAATAGACCAAAATTTCTGTGTATTGAAAAAAAAAATGAAAGGCTCCCACAATCTCAGTCTGGGTAACGTGTGTGATTTATTATTTGGTGAATTCTCCTCCAGACCTAAAGAGAAGTGTCTTCCTCCCTTTACCAAGCTGGGGTGAGCCCCGGGGGCAGCGGGGTTTCCCTGGGGTTGTGGCCACCTTGCCAATCCTAATGGAAGGAGGAGAGGGCTCGACCACCCTGTGGGGTCAGGTTCGCATGGTGGGCCTCAAACTGTCTTGACCTGGAAGGGCCTGACCTGAATCTCCAGGGTGGCATCCTCAGAGGAGGGTGGGAGCAGGGAACGCCACCCAAATGCCAGAACCCTGGCACACATGCAGACGGCTTCGTTTTGTATTGTGGAAAAGTACAGATAACATCAAGTTTACCACGTTAACCATTTTTCAGCGCCCAGCTGGGCGGCATTAAGTACATTCAGGTTGGTGTGCAGCCATCCCCACCATCCATCTCTAGAACCGTTCACCTTCCCCAAGGGAAACCCTGTCCCCATTAGACACTAGCCCCCCTCCCCCTCCCCCAGCCCATGCCCCGCCCCCATCCTACTTTCTGTCCCTAGGAATCTGACGGCTCTAAGCAGCTCATACAAGTGGAGTCATACAGTATCCGTCCTTTGTGTCTGGCTGATTTCCCTGACCATGATGCCTTGTAGGTCCAGCCATGTTGTAGCAGGTGTCAGAGCGACCTTCCTTTTTAAGGCTGAACAACATTCCACTGATTGGATGGACCACATCTTGTTTGTCCATTCATTCTTCAATGAACACTTGGGTGGTTTCCACATTTGGCTAGTGTGAATCACGCAGTTGTAAATACGGGTGTACAATACCTATTTGAGCCCCTGCGTTCACTTCTTTTAGGTAGATACCTGGAAGTGGAATTGCTGGATCCTATGGTAATCTTCTGTTTAATTTTTGGAGGGACGGCCAGACCGTTTTCCACGGCACCAGCAGCGTTTTCTATTCCCCCCAGCAGTGCACAAGGGTTCCAATCACAGATTTCCTCTTTAAACCAAAGTCATGGAAAGAAAGCCCATTATTGCACTCATTCACTTGCTCCGAGCGTCACTGCCCCGTTCATTCCTTCACTCACTAGGCGTCTTTGAACACCCGTGCTGGGGACAGCCGTGCCGCACCACTAGAGCCACGAAGGCAGCTCTGGCCCAAGGTTTGCAAATGACTCCCGCGGCAATGGTGCCAAAAGTCCCTGCGTCCTGTTTCCTCATATTTCTATTCCCCGACTCTGCACGTCACCCTTGTAGACTTGGCAGCGCCAGAGAAAGCATTTTCCAGGGAAGCCGCCAAGAAACGAGCAAAATGGCTTCTAAGTTCCCTTCCAACCACTGGAGTCCATGCTTCCAAAGACGGCCAGAGACAAGTGGCGGAAAACAGCAGAGGGACAAATACAGGAGCTCTTGCTTCACTGACGCACGAGCCACCTCGAATCACACTCTAAGCAAGCCTAGGTTGGGCCAAATGCCACATCAAGACAGCTGCACCTTCTGGAGAGATCGCATTCATTTATGTCTGAATTCTCTTTTCCGTGGACTTCCACTATCAAATATGACCCAGGTTCCCAGGGGAAGAAACTGGTACTTAGCCAAATGCCTTGGGGCGAGGAAGGTACTATAACACCCATCCCTACACGAAGCCGGACGCCATCTTTACCAGCTGGCAGCCTGGGAACGGGGGTGGGTGCCACGAGTTGGGGGAAGGCCCACGTGTGCGTTTCCTAGGCTGCGGTAACAAAGTACCACAAACCGGAAGATGGGGGGCGCTAAAGCACAGGCGTTTCTTCTCTCGCGGTTCTGGAGATCAGAAGTCTGAAATCAAGGTGTGGCAGGGCCACGTACCCTCTGCAGCCTCTAGGGGAAGATTCTAGCTTTTTCCAGCTTCTGGCATCGCCGGCAGTCCTTGGCTTGTAGACACATCGCTCTAGTCTCTGCCTCCGTCGTTGCAGGGCTTTGTCCCTGTGAGTCTGTCTTCACCTGGTATTCTCCCTCTGCACAGGCCTATCTCTGTGTCTCTCTCCTCTTCTTATAGACACCAGGCATATTGGACTAGGGTCACCGTACTCCCGTAGAATCGCATCTTACCTTGACAACACCGCAAAGACTATTTCCAAATAAGGTCCCATCCACAGGTTCCGGGGCTTAGGACGTGAACGTGTCTTTGGGGGTCACCACTCCCCATCCCAGCTGGAAAAGAAGAGATGGGTCGAGCCCCACACAGAACCTGCTTTGCCCCCTCCTTCCTCTGGCTTGACAGGCCGAGGAAGGATCAAACATTTATCACTTTACAGTAATTAAGACGTGCTCCGGAATGAAAAGCTCCTGGAAGCTTCAGGTTCTAGAAAATCTTATCTCAATCTCTCCTTTTTGAACCTAAAATAAAGGAGATGGAAGGTTGTATATCTTTTATAAGAGCCTCAGGAATAGGAAGCCAAAGCAAACAAAAGGAAACCACCCTGCACTAGGTTTTCATTCATATTCTGTGGCCGAACTGTCCTTACAAAGCACAGCTGGCCGTGTCACGTATTCCTCAAAAGTGTCACATACGTCCCAATACCTGTCCTTATCTCTGTTCCAATGACAACACACACTGAAGGTGGGGCTCACAGCCTTAGCGGCATCAGGAAGACACACAGATGACCCCTTAGTGACAAGCACTGAGCTGACAGGCCCAGAGGCCAGCACACAGAGCCAGCAAGTCCCCAGGGCAGTGTGACAGGCACACACATGGGTGGAGGGATTTTAAATAGCAACGAGCAGTCACAGTCTGAAGTTGTTTGGTCCAACCTGCTTGATTCACATAGTGGGAAACTGAGTCCCATCGAGAGAGAGGAACTTGCCTGATACCTGGTAATCGCGAGAGGAAACTTAGGGCCACAGAAACTCCAGAGAGGCTGCTGTTAGCCCCGCAGCCCAGAGCTCGCCCTGTTAAGCACGGTGGCTCTCGGCTGGGGTGGGGACACCAAGGGCAGTGCTAGGTCACATGGGGCAGGCAAGGCCGGGGTGGGGGGCAGCTGGGCCCAGCCTGTGGGGAGGAAGGGGGTGATGGAGGCAAGGTGCTTTTTAAAAAGCACGAGGCAGAAAGGACTGGCAAGAGAGCCGAGGCCGCCCTCAGAGGCCCGCCAGCCAGGCCCCTCACCCTCCACTGTCTGCGCTCAGAGCCCCGGCCCTGTGCTCCGGCACAGACTCTGTCATCAAAGGTGCCCCGTTGAGCTGGAAAGGACACAGTGGAAGAGGGGACATTTACTCATATCCTTCACCCTAAAGACAAATAACACAATCACTTTGCAAACTCAAGCAAGCCCTACTGCCTGACTTGTCACCCATGAGCGGCCCCTCCCTGTGCCCCTCACCCAGTGGACCCTGGGCGTGCCAACCAGCCCCCATACCTGTGGGTGCCAGAGGGCATGGTGGCCAGTGGCCAGAGCCTGCGCTCCCCTGGTGACAACCTCGCAAATGTGGTGAAGTGCTTGGGACGGTCCCCCAGCCCCCATGCCATCATGTGTTGAAGGATGGTCCTACCAGCGTGCGTCCTACCAGCCGCCCAGGCTGGCCTCTTTCCCCCAGGGCACGCCCAAGAGCAGTCCTTCCCGAAGCAGTGCCATTTGAGTGGGAGTCGGGGGGCGGGGCACGGCTCTGAGAGTCCCTAGACTCGGCATCTTGACTCACTGTCTTGGCCTTAATAAAAAGTTGTAACTTTCTAGATACATTTTGGTCTTCTTGAACTCAGATGATACTCCTTAACCCCTCTTTCCAAGATGAAACTTCACTCGCCAAGCAGAATGATTGCCAAGCCCTGCAAGGGTCCCAGCAGAGGAGGGAGGACACGTGGGCCCTTCTAGGGGACGTCATTGTGACACGGGCACACGCTCTGCCATCCTGCCTTCCGGAAGTGGTGGAGGGCCTACCCCAGGCACTTCCACCTGGAGAGCCTTTGAGGGGAAACCGCGTCTGGATGGTACCCACAAACCCCCCAGGGCAGCACGGGCTAGAGAGGAAACACCGGGTGTCCCAGTTCATTTGTATCTTTTATTACACAAAATAAAGTTCCATCTATGTTGCACATTCATTCATTCTATAAATCAGGCTTTTAAAAAATCCCCAGGGGCTCAGTCCCATCCTTTCTCTGATTTTCCTTCCGATGACGTCACCCTCCACGGCAGTCAGGTCCTCTCAAAGGACAAAAGCAGACGCGGCGCCTGGCCTCGGCAGCCCCTCGCGGTGAACTTCAAGCCCGCCCGCTGAAGGCGTGGCTCCTGTCACTGTCCAGACCACGGCTGCCGGGGACAGTCATCGCCTTCACCAGCCCTTCCAGCGGGTCCTCTGGGGGCTGGCGTTCACGGCCCTGTGGCGGTACCATCCCCAGGCTGCCGAGCGTCACGGACTTCTCTTTGGGCAGGCCTGGACCAGGGCCTTAGGGGATCTCTGTGTCCATGGTATAAATCTGAATGAGATCAGACACAATGTTATCAATGATTGGCTTGGTAAGGTCTTCACTAAACACCTAGAAAGGAGAAGGAAAACAGGTTCCGGTTAGACTCCCTCTCCGTTAAACAAGGCACCCGCCACTAAGCACAGAATCACAGTGCACAGGGGTGGGGGATGGCATGGGGACTCGGCTATTGGAAACGAGGGTGGCTCTCTGCACAGCCGGTTCAGGTCCAGCCTGCCGAGGCTGATCACAAAGCAGAGAACATTCCAGATGGAAGAGGCTGTGGTGATCATCCAACTCATACAGGAGAGGGGACTTGCCCTGGGTTACATGGGAAGCTGGTGACAGGCTCCTGCCTCCCCCTGGAGCTCTCAGGTCCACAGTCTCTGGGTATGGGAGCAGGGGTGGGGAGTTCATTTCCAGAAATAGGCTAGGTCTCCTGGACCCCACTCTACCCTAGGCCAACCCCTAGGGAGCACGTGGACCTGCTCTCTAGGCTGGACCACAACGTGTCTTTTTTTCTTTTTTTGGCCATGCTGGACAGCTTGCTGTATCTTAGTTCCCCGACCAGGGACTGAACCCAGGCCCCGGCAGTGAGAGCACGGAGTCCTAACCACTGGACCGCCAGGGAAGTCCCCAGACCGCCACTTGACTGTGCCACGGAGCTTATAAAATTGCAACGTGAGTCCCCAGGGGCCCAAATGAAGAGGGCTTAACTCTGCACGTTCCCAAGGAAGGTCCGGTCCTGGCCTGGCTCCTGGGAGGGGAACTCTAGGCCCCTGCCTGACGAGAGGGTCTCGGTTTGCCCAGGGCCAAGGGACCTGGGAGCTCATATCTGGTCTCTCCTGGACCTGTCCTCCGTTCCTTTTATCTTTGCTGATTTCAAGCTGTACCCTTCCCCAGTAACTAACCCGAACTCCCATAACCACGAGCATCACGGCTTCTCTGAACTCTGTGAGTCCTCCCGGCAACACAGCGAGTCTGAGGATGCTCTTGGGGACCCCTGATGACACGGCAAGTAAAAAGCCAAACAAGGAGCACTTGGTTGGATGCCGTGGCCCCCGGGCCGGGGGGGTGCTGCCTGGGGAATCAAGGTACCACGAAGGTCAAGGCCCAGGGCTGAGCTAGGGCAAAAGCTGGACCTGAGGCCACCCTCCTGCACGGCCACCAAAGGAAGCGTGAACTCTCCACAGGCTGTCACTCCAGGTGGGAGATAGTGACCTGGAAACAGCCCCTCCCTCGACCTCTGGCTCAGGAAGATCAGCCGTCACCCCCTGGACTCCGGTTGGAAAATAAATACTTCAGAAATACAGGCTTGCACAGCACAAGGAGATCAGCTGGGTGCTTTGTGACCGGCTGGAGGGGTGGGTTAGGGAGGGTGGGAGGGAGGGAGACGCAAGAGGGAAGAGATACGGGAACATGTGTATATGTATAACTGATTCACTTTGTTATAAAGCGGAAACTAACACACCATTGGAAAGCAATTATACTCCAATAAGGATGTTAAAAAAAAAAAAAGAAAAGAAATACAGGCTTGCTTGTCAGGGTCCCCAAGCCAAGAAATGACCGTTAAAATGTAGTCCAGGGCCAGGACTTCCGCGGTGGCACAGTGGTTAAGACTGTGCACTCCCAATGCAGGGGGCCCGGGTTCAATCCCTGGTCAGGGAACTAGATCCCACATGCGAGCTGCAACTAAGGAGCCCGCCTGCCGCAACTAAGACCCGGCGCAGCCACGTAAATAAATAAATATTTTTTTAAAAAAAAGTAGTCCAGGGCCAAAAGCTGGAAACAATCCAAATGTCCCTCATGGAGGAACGAACCGACATGACGCGGCCCAGCCACACCACGGAACAGGACTCGGCCTCCAAAAGATGGGGATTCCGACACCCGCTACAACTCGCTACTGCTTTAGAGCCAGAGCCTCATCCACCCAGAGGCCCGAAGCACCTGGGCACGAACGGCCACCCCGCTGCCACCGCTGCCACGCTCGAGGGCAGACAGGTGACTTCACAGAAGTGGTGGCTGAGAGCAGATGAGCAGCAAGAATGTCTCACGATTTAGAGGCAGCACCTCGGGGCTGGGCAGGCAGCTCGTCAGCAGCCACTCAGCACCAAGCAAGCGGCCCTCACATGCCCAAAGGATGCCCGGCCGCTCCCGTGCACGGAACTCGGAGCCACCCGGAAAGACAAGAGCGAGCGAAGCGCGGACGTAGCGCCCAGAGGGGCGGCCTCGTCCAGGAGGACGATTGCTGGGCACGTGTGTGTCACCCAGAAAAGAGGCCCGTGGCGGAGCTGCTCCCCGTGCTCTCCTCTCACGAGGGGTGAGGGCTGACGGCCCAGAGCGGGAGGCAGAGGATGCTGCGGCAGCTCCAGCCCCGGTCACCATCAGGAACAAGTGAAGAGAAAGGAGAGCAGGGAGGACACACGGAGGAAAGCAGCCCGGGACGCGCCGGGAAGCAGCGGCCCCTTGCGCCGCCACCTGATTCAGCAGAGTGGGGACCTTGGGCTCACGTGATCTGGAAGTCCCCAAGAAGCCCGGCACGGAGCAATGCTTTTGTCCACGCAGCCGCCCTTTGCCCCCCACCTGCCCAGACACTGGGCGTGGGGCAGCTGATGAAGCAGACAAGGTCCCTGGCCTTGGGGTGGGGTGGGGGGCTGGGGGGCAGACAGGCAATAGAGGACAGTGAATCACAGAAAGAAGCTGTGAGCTCCCAGGAAGGGCAAGCAGGCCGGGGGAGAGAGCCTCAGGAAGGGGGAGGCAGCCACTGTGGGTTCGCATGGGAGGGGTGGCGCCCAAAAAGGAGGAGCCTTCCGTCACCTCAAAGTCTGTTTACATGGAATCTCACTGTAGGACAAGGAGGGACAAAGGTATCATGAAGAGAGGGCCAGCAAACTTCAAGTACAGGAAAGGAAAAACGGAGAATGATGTCAAAATCCCATTTTAAGGAACGGTGGGACTACCCAGGGAAACCCGCTAGGACTGCAGCCTTTCTGACAGACACACTTCACCCAGCTCTCGACAAACTGCTCTCAGCATTCAGTACGTCTGGGGGAGGCGGGGTGTCATCTGTCTTATCTATCTATGCATCCACCCACCCATCTATCATCCAACTACCTCCTTTTCCATCATCTCTCCATCCCACCATCCACCATCACCTATCCATCCACACATCATCTATCTACCTACCTACCAACCGCTGTCTTTTTAGAGCACCCCCTGTACATCTTCTGACGTGAAGCCAGACTTATTAACCTCGGATCTACGAGCTCCCACTCAGTTCAAAAAAAGTGCCTGGTTGGCTCAGTAGTTCTCAGCCAGGGCTGAACGTCCACGGTGTCGAGGACGAGAGCCTGCCTTACACTATTAGGACAGAGTATCCTCAAGCTTCAAGGTTCCCAAGTAGCCTGTCTCTTTCTTTGTGGATAATTACTACAAAGAAATGTGACACCAGGTACAGGGACCTCAGGCAGAGAAGAGGGGGACGCACGCCAAGGGGGACTGCCAACGCAGTCACCTCACCTGCCACCATGGCTTCTCGGCCTCGGCCTCAGCAGGCACCTCGACCCCATAGGCCTGCAGGGCCAGGTGGAGCACCGCCACGGCTATGTGCTGAGCCTGGAACCGGAGGCACAGCCCCCCGTGGTAGCTGTCGCGCAGCAGGGCCCAGGCGGTGATGGAGACGGGGCTCCGCTGCCAGCTGTAACGGTTCAGCCAGTTCTTGACGGACAACAGGTAGTGGAGCAGGTACTGCAAAGACACGCCAGTCAGCTGGCCCCCCGTCACCTGCCTCCTTTACTGTGAGCCTGCGGCCTGTCTGCCCACCAGCCACTCTCCCCTAAGCGTCACGATGTGTGTACACCACAGATCGGATATCGCCTCCCAGTGTCACTGGAAAAAAGCCCCAGTGCCTTCCACAGGCCTTGCCCCACCCTCCTGCCAGGTTCACCTCCAGCCCCGCCGCGGTCCCCTCAGGCCCGCCTGCTCTCAGCCTCCAGGCCCGGCTCCCAAAACCCGCTCGGCCGCTCTCCATGGCCACCCCGCCACTGTCCCTCTCCGTCAACGTGGCCCTGTGCCGGCCACCATCAGCGATCATTCTCCTCATGCCCTTGGCCCAGCTCAAACATTAAAACTCCAGAAACGGCGTCCCGATCTGCACGACAGGGCAAGGCACCCACAGTCCAGCCTGAGGCTAGGGGCCAGCCAGACACCGGACACTGGCTCTCGGGGCGCCAGGGCCAGCTCGGCCGTCCGTCAGCTCCCCCTCTGCCCGAACACCACTCTCTCCTGAGCCCACGGGGAGTGCCACCGAGGAGAGCAGCCCTGCACCGCATGCCGACAGAAAACACTACGGCTTGGAATCTCCACCAGCGGCTCTGGGACTAGGGAGGGGGTCGGGAAGGCACACGTCCCAAGCCCCCCCCACCCGCCTCTCTGCAGGCCACCTTTCCAGCCGCCCACAGGTCCTTCCGAGTGCTGTAAGGGTTCACGTGCCCCTTCTGCTGCTTTCTGAAGCAATTCTTCTGTTGGGACGAACGCACTCCTAGCTGTGAACGGTGAGTGACCAGGCTTTTCTCGTGGGTTCGTACACACAGCTGAGCTGGCACTGAGCTCTGAGGCGGGGCAGCAACTCCTGGCACAGAGACTCGGCAGGTCAGGACACGGGCCCTGCCTCCCCGTGGCTCAGTGAACAAACAATTCATACGGGTCTGGGGACGGGCACGGGCTTCAGAGGGCACGCGGATCCTGGCTTGCAGCCACAGACGCGCGGGCGGAAAGGCAGCAGCTGCAATTAGAGCTGCCTGACGGACCCCGAGAGTGGTGACGGGCGAGGCTGCCCGAGCCGGTCACTGCTTCTCCCCAGGGCCCCGCGTGGCTCCAGGCTCAGGGGGCTGCAAATAGCTTCGTGCCTCTGGGAACTGTCGGCGACCCCCCCAGCACATACCTTGTGAGGGTGCTGGAAGGAGACCTGGAAACGCAGAACCCGCAGTACGAGCAGCTCGCACTGCACGATGCTGTCCCGGAGCTCCCAAAAGCGCGAGTCCAGTTCCAAGGGCTCGCTGTCCGGGTGGAAGTACCTGTGCAGAGAAACAGCACAGCTGACGGCAGAAGTGGGTGGCCCCAGGAGCCCCCAGTCGTGGGATACCCAGAGGCAACGCCAGGGCCCCTGTGCTGTTGATCAGCACAGGGTCACCATCAACCACTCTCCACCTACGGGCGTACGAATGCCATAAAAACGGTAACCAGAGAGGAAGGAAGCCACTTCTAGCGTTAGCCCCGTGGCTGTCCCACCTCCTCAGCAGGACGTCGAGTGTAAAGATGGGCTCTCTGCAGTGTCTCCTGAGGAACAGTCTTTGCACCCGGGGCGGCGATGCTCCGGGCTCTCACTCTGGGCCCAAGGAAGGCATTTGAACACAAGAATGTTGCCCTCAGAAATGTAAATGTATTTTAGCTTTCCATTTTGTTTCATTCCAGATCTTTGTGTCCTTATTCACACCTTATTCGTCCACAACACTCCCACCTATGCAAGATCACCAGGCTGTGCGGGAATGGGATACACACTCAAGTGACCCCAGTTCTCTGCTGCTGACTCACCCTTCCCGGCCCCTCCCTCTTCTTCCAATCTCCCCACAGAACCACACCGGGCGCCAACGTCCTATTAGAGCGCCCCACAGTTTCCCCTCGTGCCCGCCCACCCTCCCTGCTGGGGCCCTGGCAATGACAGGTGGACTCCAGCTGCCCTTCCGCGGTTCCCTCCCCTGTTTTTCTCCTACTCTTTCGAGGTACACCGTGAACCTGTCATGTTTACGGGGTGGGGAGTGCTTTTCTGTTAACTGTTTCTTAAAAGAGAAGCAGCACAAAATAGTTTTCTCCCCTAATGATTAGAGTTCCTGGAAAGGCTATGGCGCACTAACTTTCCATAAATTGCTTCCTCCCAGGCCCCAGGACCTCGGCACAGCCCGCCCAGCCGGCTGGACCCCCGTGTCCTTCCCCAACAGGAACACAGCTGCTCCGGCCCAGGACTCTGCGAGAGACATTCCTGAGCAACTCTGACCATGTTTCCACACCATCTAAACAGGACAGAGGCCCCAGAACCCAACTGGTTCCACCCATCCTGTCCAAGATTCCACGAGAATCTTTTTTTTTTTAGAATAGAATTTGATCTTTTATTTATTGTTTAACACCCTTATTGGACTATAGTTGCTTCACAGTGGTGTGTCAGTTTCTGCTGTATCACAAAGTGAATCAGCTGTTCATACACACTTTGCTCCAGCTGTGCCCGCGTGCGACGCTAGGGACACCCTCTTTCCCACCCCGCTCTGCACCCCATCTGGCCTCTGAGGTTCCCCAAAATCTGGCCCCAGCTTCTCTCGTACAGGTGCCCCTAGGCTCCTGGCTCACCCCTGCCTTTGCTGTTACTTTTCCCGGCCCCAGTTCACGGCCACCCAGGTGCCTCCTCCTTAGTTGGACAGGAGGGGGGGCAGGGCCTAGTGAGATCCTTCTCTGGCCTCCCATTCACGGGGACACCAGAAGCGGCTACCTGTTGGAAACGTTGATGATGTCACGAGTGCGCAGGCGCTGTTCCTCCACTTTGCCGGCCAAGTAAAGGGAAGACATGGCCACCAAGTAGGGGTCATAGGCGTCCAGGTCGATCTCGCAGAAGAACTTATGGTATATGGCACAGGCGGTGGCGATGGGGATGGACCGCATCCCTAGCTTGACACCTACCGAGAGAAAGCAGGCAGGCAGGGGAGTGCTTCATCCAGGGCTCGCCCCCTGCAAAGTGTGAGGGGAGCCGCCAGGTTGGGCCCTAAGGGTGCACATCCCTGTTCTGACAAGACCGAGAGCTCAGGGCCCAGCTGGCAGGGGCTGCCATGCCTTCCACTGGGTCCTCGACCTGAGGGATTTAGACGTGAGCTTCTCAGACTCTAACGTGCTAACAAGCCCCTGGGGGTCACGCTGAAGTGCAGCATTCCCTTCAGCAGCTCTGTGGGCTCCACGCTTCTCCCAAGCCTCAAGGCCACGCCAGGAGAAGCAAGGCTTCAAGCTACTGCACCTGGCATATCCCTTTCTGCACATCTTGAAAAGGAACAAGTTGTGTGTCTGTTTCCACCTTAGCAGGCATTTAACTAGAGGTTGCCCCCACCTCTGCAGCTCACCTAACCAAAATCCTGCCAATGTGACAGGAGGAAAAAAGGCCTCTGAGTATCAAACAGGTGCCGCGAGTCCTGAGGTCATAGTTTAAGATTATACTCAGCACTGGTTTACTGATCCACACAGGTTAGCAAAGGCAAGAAAAGTGAAGCAGGGTGACTGCCAAAGGCAACTGCCGGCAGAGCAGGAGAAAGGCCACAGCCAGGCTCGAGGGAAAAGGGAACAGAACTCAAAAACCAGAGCACGATGGTTTGATGTAGGGGTTAAAGCCCTAAATCCCCCCGACAGCTCCTAGGGAAATCACCGCATTGGGTCACAGAACCAAAACAAATTCACAATGACCAGGGTTAATAAGGGAAGGTTAAATGACATCCCATAGACTGAAAGAAGGTGGAGAACAGCCGACAATCATTCAAATTGTGTTCAACACCCTCTACCTAAAAAGGTGCATTAGTTCCCCAGAGCTGCTGTAACAAGGCACCGCAAACTAAGTGGCTTAAAACAACACGTACTTCTTTCTCTTACAATGCCGGTGGTCAGAAGTCCAAAATGAGTCTTAGGGGGCTAGGTTCAAGGTGTCGGCAGGGCTGCTTCCTTCTGGAGGTTCCAGAGGAGAATCCACGCCCTTTCCAACTTCTAGAAGCGCCTGCAACCTTTGGCTCACGGCCCTTTCCTCCACCCTCAAAGCCAGCGGTGCGGCGTCTTCTAACTCTGCTTCCATCATCACGTGGCCTATCTACTCCTCCTGCCTCTCTCTCTAAGGATGGGTGTGATTATATTGGGCCCACCAGATAACCTAGGATAGCTCCCCAACATCAAGATGCTTAATCCCATCTGCAAAATCTCTTTTGCCACATGAGGTAACAGTCGCAGGTTCTGGGAATTAGGATGGGGAAATCTTTGGAGGACCGGTATTCAGCCTCACACGGAGGGCAAGGGCATATGCAGAACACTTCAGCATTAGCTTTTAGCATTTAGGTTTTAGCATTTCCAGGTTTAAACTTCAGTTTCATAGACAGTTCCTACATGGGACCCCTCATTCTCAGAGATGTCAGATTAGGTGGTATTACTGCACATGACCCTCCAAGTCTTGCTTTTATAGAGCAAACCCTCAAAGAGTAGCATGCTTGCCTGGTTCACACGGATCCTCCAAGCAGATGTAGGGGGTATATGAGGAGGCACTGCCATCCTTCCTTATACACTTTGCAAAACTTCCTGGAAATTAAATGTACAAATCACTGGGATTAATGGTCCTGCACTATTTTCCCCAGACTCTGCCCACCTTGACTTGAAAGTGAACTCTT